>NC_139630.1:3585028-4332528 GCF_964638095.1 Poromitra crassiceps
GGCCAGCTGCCACGCAGGGTGCTGGCACAGCCATCGGGAGCAATTCGGGGTTCAGTGTCTTGCCCAAGATCCATCCCTGCACCTCACACGCACACGCACACGCACACGCACACGCACACACACACACACACACACACACACACACACACACACACACACACACACACACACACAGACACACACACACACACACACACACACACACACACACACACACACACACAGAGAGAGAGAGGGGAGGAGACACAGAGAGAGAGAGAGAGAGAGAGGGGAGGAGACACAGAGAGAGAGAGAGAGAGACGGGATGAGACACAGAGAGAGAGAGAGAGGGGAGGCAGGCAACGCTCGCGAGCCAGGTCGACGCTGCGCCAGGTGGGGTACATGTCTGGGAACGCGGACATGAAGGGGAACGGGCCATCCATAGCGGTAGTGGTGCTTTGCAGATACAAAAACCCTATCAGTATATGGAGGAGGGACTATATGCAACTTTACATGATAAGATTAGTCTCCGCCCCAGCAGCACACACAAAAATCTAAAACCAAAAAGGTGTTTTCTTCCAGGCGGAGCTGCTGATTGGGCCTTGGTGTAGGATGCCTCGGGCTCGAACCAAGCCGTGCGACAGTGAGCTCCTGCCACCGGGGGCGCCCCCGCGCACCCGCTACACTGCGGCTTACCCCAGCGTGAGTGTGCCCAAGTACAGGCATGTCATGTTCCTTGCTGTCGAGAAGACCCTGCTGTACGACAAGGGTTCAGATGTGTACTGCTTTGCAGCGCTCGGGAGCCAGGGACGCTCGCTGTTCCAACTGCTGCTCTATATCTCCTACTGCTTCAAGGGCAAGGTGTTCCAGATCACTCTGGAGAACCCCCAGGTGCACCATATGTCGCCGCCGATCCGTGAGGACTTTGCAGAGGCCCTGCTCTTCTGCTTCGTCCTAGACCTGTCTGAGGACCCGCCGACCGACGCACCGGCTTCGGCCGGGGAGCCCGACGTCAGCGATGACAGTGACACCGAGAGCCTCGAGGACATGGGCGTGTTCATGGACCAGGAGACGCCTGCGCTGGGGATATACGAAGAGGCCTTCAACGCGTTCATGCGGCTAGGCCTGGTGAAGCACAAGGTATCGTCACTCAACTACGCCATGATCAACATGCGCGACAGCAAGGGCGAGGTGAGCGCTGGGTTCGGCTGCCTGGACTACGTGTCCGACACCTTGGTTTCGAGAAACATGGACAAGAGTAAGGTGCGAAAGTTGATGGGCTCGGCGTACACACCTGCCTGCTCATCGGGCAGCAGATCGCACGCCGTCCCCGCCACGATCCAGGACCTGAGCCTGGAAGCTCTGCGCGAGTCTGTGTCGACGATCGTCGACTTGGACTTCCCGCATCAGGGCAAGCAGCTCTTCCACTCCCTGATGGATGCCATGTTGGCCGAAAACCTGTTCTCTCAGGGTTACTTGGCCAAGGCGTACAATGCGGGCCGTGAGGGCGACCAAACTTTCCTGGTGAAGCTCCAGGACCTGGTTGACAAGTTGGCGGCCACCGGAAACGCAACCTGGGTGGACACGCATCCCTTGATCGTGTTCGAGTACAAGATGGACTCGCTGATCACCAGGGAGCAGCCCGCAGCCTTTCTGGACATCATTCTTCACAAGCATGTGCCGCTGCCCCAGGGCCTGCTGAGCAAGACGATCAACGAGCTGGGTGAGCGGCGCAGGATGGCGCCGCTCAGCGCAGTTTTCCTCGATGGAGGCTGCGGTTGCTTGGACGATTGCACCCGAGAGTGCGTGGCCTCGTACGCTTGCCTGTACAACACGTCGGACGAACACCCGTTCCATATAGTGTCCCAGGGGGATACGTTAGAGAGCCTGTTCCCGCACCTGGCCAAGCTGAGCCGCCTTGCCAAGGAGGTGAAGACCAAGTGCAGCGACATGGGCAGCCTTCCGCTGCCCATGTTTGAGAGCATGGCTACCATGGTGTACACGTGCCTGGCCGAGGTCCGGTTCAGCGCGCCAGAGCGCGTGGAGAGCATGTACACGGGGCTCCGGTCTCTTACCGGTGACTCGCGGTCCAACTCGGCCCTGTCACTGGGCCAGCGGTGCCCCGAGATATACAGGGGTCTGTACAGAGGCATGGCGGAGACTGCCACTAGCCACGGCTTCGACCCGCTCAAGCTGTACGACCGAGCGCTGGTCTCGCACCTGTTTGTGGACAACTTCAATGTCCACCGGCTGTTCCAGGCCTCGACGACGTTCAACTACGTGATCGCCAACACGGCGCCTCGCTACACGATAGAGCGGTGCATGCTGTTCAACTTTACGCCGCCGGGCGAGGGCAAGACGTTCATCAACAAACTGCTATTGCGGCTATTCAGCCAAGCGGAAGGCTGCATCGAGACCTTGACGTCGTTCACGCCGCAGTCGTTCAAGTACCACAAGATGCGTACGGCGTGGACGGTCATGATCGAGGACACTCACAACTCAGACAAGAGCGCGCACGGTGTCGACCGGGATTCCTGCAACATCCCCAACGTGTTCAAACACCTGCTCGACGATAGCATCGTCGAGAGCAACGTGGTGTTTCGTAACCAGGCGTTGGGTGCGCTAGAGACGAATAAGGTGCACTCAGTTCACAACTGCGGCTTTGTGTGGACCGCCAACACGCTCGACTTCGCCAGCCCGGCCTGGCTGGACCGGTCCCTCGTCATGCCCTCCGAGTTCACGAACAGCGCATGGCGGACGCGCTCTACCCAGGAGATCGCAGACACGGTGAGCGAGCAGCATATGGACAAGATCGCGGCAACGTGCCTGTACAGGCAGAACCTGGTGCAGTGCACCAGCATGATCGCCCACCACAGCCTGATGCAGTTCAGCGAAGCCTTCGACACAGCCCGCACCAGCTGCATCGAGGTGCTGAGGTCGACCTACGTGCTGCACACCGGCAAACGGAGCAAGAACAACCAGCGGATGCTGGGCATCGTCAATCAGATGGTGTTCGCCGAGGCTATGAAGCTCGCATGCCACTTCGTCTTCGACCTCTGGGTGCCTCCCTGGACAACTGTGCGCAGGAGCAGGCCCGACGACAGTGATGGCCACGTCCGCTTCTTCAAGGACCTCAACGCGGCGCGCATGAAGGCCCTAGACCAGCTCTCGTTCGGGCAGGTCTGCATCGAGGTGGCCTCACTTTTCAAGCTGTGCTCTGCCGCGTGCCTCCCCGACATATTGCCCAAGGTCATCGACACGCACAGCAACTTCGCCTGCCAGGTCCTGGTCTACGTGCTGCAGCAAGTGTACGAGCAGAGCTGCCTCAGCCTCTCCTTCGAAAATGAGAGCATTAAGGTGGCGGGCATCGAACAGCTGCACGTTCCCCCGGAAAAGCTGCAGACAAGTTCGGTGGCGCATGAGATGCTGGCAAAGTGCGCCACGTGCTCCTTTCCGTCGCGAACCCGGGATGGCGACACGAGCCCCAGGACTCTGTGCTTCTCTGCAAAGGAAAAGAAGGACCGGCCGGATGGCTTCAACAAAAAGATGCCCTACAAGACTCAGTCAAAGATTTCCTCCGTGACCCTGTCCCTTGAAGTGGTCTACGACCTCCTGGCTCTCTATGCTCCCGAGAGCCACCGGGCCTTCTGGGACAAGGTGAGCACGGCCATGGTCGACGCTTATCAGCGAGGCGATGTGCAGGTGGCCGGCGGGGGGTTCTTCAACCAGACAACGGCTGCAGCCGGCGTCGACGGCGACGCCTCGCTAGCCCCTCCGCGCACCATCTCATTCACCCTCGACTTGAAAGATGACACAGTGCAGAGCTTGATCCTCGAGGGGACCAAGGGGGTGCGCACACTGGCGGAAATGTCCTTCGTCAAGAGCAGCAGCCTGGAGCGGCACCGCTACAACTGCTCGGCCCCAATATACTACGGCGCGGTGATCCACAACCTGCCTGACTCACCGCCCGACGCTTATAACGAGGACCACGTCAAGGAGGCTCGCGCAGGGCCCAGGGGCACCTTCCACGGGCCCAGGCTCAAGGTGTGCTCACCCGAGTACTCGGGCGTGCCCATCTTCAATCTGAGTTCCTTCTGCAGGACGCGCACCGTCTACCACCAGGGCTCGATCAAGTTGACCCTCAGCGAGGAGCCCCATGGGTTCGAGGCACACCGCAAGGCCCTGGAGGAGGACTGGGAATGGAAGGACGCCGTCACAGCGATGAACAGCATTTACTCAGAGAAGTTGTTTACTATTGAGAACCTCAAGGCTGACTACGCCTCTACCATGGCCTCAGTACGTCCGGGAGACAAGCTCTCCAACCTGGAAGCTCTGCGCAGGAGGGGCGCGTACGTTCGGGCCTCGGCGTCCTTTGCGGATGAGAACCTTCAACTGGGCTACGCCTCGGCCGGCGGTAGGGGCGAGCCATCGGACAGGGAGCCTCTGTATAGGATCCGAGGCTCCCCCATTCAGCAATCTCAGTCCGACGAAGAACACGATGCCACCGAGCGCCGTCCAGGTAGCAGGTCTTCTGAGTCTGAATGCGAGAGGCCTCTCCGCATGCTCTCGCAGTCAGAACAGTCACAATACGATGACGTAGAGGCCAGAAAGCAGAAAACAAAGCGTCACCGTAAGAGGTTTCCCGCGGAGGAAAACGGTTCCCCGTCCGGCCGCAGGTACAAGGAGAGGCGTAGCAAGACACTGCACAATGCCATCTGAATCTGTGTGACTCTTCTGTATCTTGTCTTTGGTGTGTTCCAAATACTGAATGTGTGTGGGTCTGTGGGACAGTTGGAGCCCGGTTTGGTGAGATGGTTGATTGTGTGTGTTTTCTACTTTTTTGGAATAAAAACAATACTCTCGGATCTTGTTTTCGTGTAACTTTTATTTTCGCTCGTCATTGTATGTAGGGGAGAGTGGGGTGAGTTGTGCCACTTTTTACTTGAGATGTCTTTAAAGTGAGGGCATGACAGTAATGCCTCCAACTACAATCTGTAAATATATTTCAGGATGTTGTGCACCACTGGGAACACTCCCTTTGGATCTTAAATAAACTGTTAAAAAAATATGGCTATTCTTAAAAAAGTGGTCTCTTGGCACAACTTGCCCCCGGTGCGGGGTAAGTTGTGCCTTTGGAGAGAATACGTTGGGGTAAATTGTGCCATTGATTACTGAAGTAAAACAGAACATTTTCATCTCATATACTGTAATGCTATATCAAAGCAAGACAAAATAAAGATAACACTAAAGTCCAGTGTACTATAACAGGGTTAAACAAGGCTAAACGGTAGCAGCAGTTGACCTACATATTTAACATTTTCAGAAATAAAGATTATGTTCAAAATGAACAAAATTAACTATCACAGAGCCAGGCTACACTTGCCAATACTGCAATATTCTTCAACAAGGTCTATTTAAACATTTAAGAACAAAATGAAATAAAATTTCACTAAATCAACTGCAAGTGCACTGACACAACTTAACCCAGGCCTTTTGGCACAAATCACCCCATCCCCACCATTTTAACAAACTTGTATCATATAGCTGGTTTGGAGCTAACAGTATAGCCTCATATTGTAGCTTACTAAAACACTAACACATGTGTGAAATGTTTTCAAGCTTGTCTATAATTGTTCAGACACAACAATCAATAAACCTTGATCATAAAAAATTTACTTTGAGAGGCAAAAAACATTTTTTTGAACATAAATGTGCTTAGCTCTTGTGCCATCTGCCTCCCTTCTTTGCAGAGTGAGTAAAATTGATGCCTCTTCAAAAATGTGACCACCACATGACCAATTTCTTCTATGGTTTTCTAGATACAAGGGGTGGCACAACTTCCCCTCTGGCACAACTCACCCCACTCTCCCCTACACAACAAACACCAAAATCGTTCTCGTTTTAGGAAACAAAATCAACCAGAATGTGAAAATCCACCCTACCACCGTGTGCACACTGCACACTGCACAGTTCACCAAGCAGTCATCATCATCATCATACACGGACCAGAGATCGCAAACCCCAGACCCCCAAACACAACCCTCGCCCCGGTTCCCTGGTCACCGAGTCCCTGCCGTCACAGCACGGCCATCTCCGAGTTTTCGTGATAGAGTCTGAATGCGGGAGGCCTCTCCGCATGCTCTCGCAGTCAGAACAGTCACAATACGATGACGTAGAGGCCAGAAAGCAGAAAACAAAGCGTCACCGTAAGAGGTTTCCCGCGGAGGAAAACGGTTCCCCGTCCGGCCGCAGGTACAAGGAGAGGCGTAGCAAGACACTGCACAATGCCATCTGAATCTGTGTGACTCTTCTGTATCTTGTCTTTGGTGTGTTCCAAATACTGAATGTGTGTGGGACAGTTGGAGCCCGGTTTGGTGAGATGGTTGATTGTGTGCAGAAGCGTCATGCCCATTGTAACTGAGGGGGCAATTGCCCCCTCAGATTTTTGAGAGGTAAATTTTTTTTTTTTTTTTTTTTTTTTAATAAACATAGGCTATAATATTATAGGCTGTGTATGGTAGTTGAAACATAGTTTCAAGTTTACGTTTATGTATGTTTGTAGTTAAAAGAAAAACATAAATACTGTATAGGCTACATACAGTACAACACAAAAGGCTGTTATTTACCCTTTGTCGCCACCTGGTGAGTAAATATATATAACTAAAACCATTAGAATTGACAACCGGTCCGCGACTTTTTTCCCAATGTATCTACCAGTCCTTGGCACAAAAAGGTTGGGAACCCCTGCTCTAAAGGAAAGATTTCTACCTTCTGAAAAGGCAATACCAGCCAAAATAAACATTGTGTTACATTGCTTTGAAACATGTGGTCTCCCTTTTTTGTCAAGTCCATTGAGCCTGGGCAGTGGCAATGTACTTAGTCTGGTGATTATGGATCTTTCCAGGAGGCTGAGCAGTTTGGAAAATAGCCTTATGGTTACACCTGCTCAGTCTGTTAATTTAAAATTAGATATTCCTCTAAATCTGGCTTCCAACCCCCCAAATTTTTTGCCGCCCTTTGGGCGGCGCCAGAGTTCGCCCCCTCAGATTGTTGGCTTGCATGACGCCCCTGATTGTGTGTGTTTTATACTTTTTTGGAATAAAAACAATACTCTCGGATCTTGTTTTCGTGTAACTTTTATTTTCGCTCGTCATTGTATGTACACAACAAACACCAAAATCGTTCTCGTTTTAGGAAACAAAATCAACCAGAATGTGAAAATCCACCCCACCACCGTGTGCACACTGCACACTGCACAGTTCACCAAGCAGTCATCATCATCATCATACACGGACCAGAGATCGCAAACCCCAGACCCCCAAACACAACCCTCGCCCGGTTCCCTGGTCACCGAGTCCCTGCCGTCACAGCACGGCCATCTCCGAGTTTTCGTGATAGGCATGCGTGTGAGTGGTCATGATCTTGTAGTCGCCATTGACACAGCTGTAGTACAGCGCATGCACAACAGTGGTGAAGAAGCACTTGCTGATCGCATCAAACTGTTTCCAGCTGCTCATATCGGGCATAGGGCTGGCTGCCGGGACCCGGTGCACCAGCCTGCCCTCCGTCAGCGGGGTTGGCCGGCACGCTGTGCCGACGCTCGGCATCTCGTACCAAGCGGCCAACTTCACGTCGCCCGGGTAGCCCATCCGCATCACGCCTTTGGGCAGCTTCCCGATCGCGGCGCAGGCTATTCCGACGTCGCCCTCCACGTAGATGTGCGTGAAGTACGAGCGCCTGCGGTCCGGCGGCTCGGGTAGCTTTGCCCTGCCGGGGAAGGTGTCCAGGTCAGCTACCATGTAGGAGAATGTGTATTTCTCTTGAGTGAGATCTATGAGCTTCACACAAGCAGGCAGGCTGCCGACGCCGTGGAGCCATGCGACGACGGCTGTCTCGGCGACGTGAGACTCTGAGTCGTTCTGCCACACCAAGGCCTTTAGCCCATGGATCCTGGGCACAGCGTCGTAGCACTCGCTCAGCAGGTCACCGGCCTTCCACCGCAGGTCCACGATGCACCTTTCTTTGCTGCGCAGGCCGATGTCGACGAGGTCGCAGCCTGTGTAGTTGGACCCCGGCTTGATGACGTGCAGGGTCTGAGCGTCGCCGTACAGCCTGTTGCCGTACTCGTTGATGCTATCCCCTGATACCGTCCTGTGGATGACGTACATGGCGCTGCAGCTGTCACTGCCCGGGAACACTCTGATGGGCAGCTTCGCGCGCATGTTTTTAGCCATGCTGATGCCGTGCTGTTCCAGTACATCCATGAGGTTTGCTTTCTCAGGCCGCGACTGGCTGTACAGGTACAGCCCCGGTGGCAGCCCGTCCGACTTCCTCAGCCGGACCAACACCGTGACACCGCACCCGGGAGGGTTGACCTTCCTCAGGTGCAATGTCCATTGGTAGGCTCGTGCCACGGACACTGATTCCTTGGGCCACAAGATCTTGGCTTGGTCCTTAAGGCTCGATCCTCCCTTGCCCGTTATAAGGAGCGTTTCTTTCCACCGGCCGCACAGTCTAATCTTCTTCCTCTGGCTCAGACCTTCTTTGCACCGCTCCTCAGCCTTACCGCTCTTCGTGTCTTCATCCCTGGTATCGTCGCCCCCCGCGCCAGCTGCCGCCAGGGCCCTTATTATCCACGGCATTGAAGTCCTGTGCTGATCGCAAATGGCCTCCGGCAAAAGGCCTAGCTGGCTGAGTGGCTCGTTGACGGCACCGCGAACGAACACTTTGTCACCTATCACGGGCACCGGTTCGAGAGTCAGCGCTCTGATCAGCTCACAGCAGAGCAACGGCGATGACGGCAGCTTCGACATGTTCAACACTCCGGCCTTCACAGGCCTCGTGCCTGACATGCTACGCGTTGCGTGTGCCGAGAAGTCGGCCAGGAATCAGGCTACGTGCGGCAACAAGTGCACGGTCCTATACAGGAAACTCTCATCGATCTCGCACGAGCCGCAGCGGCCGCTCGTGGCTCGCGCCGTTGCCAAGGACACTGCCACCAAATGCCTGGTGTGTGAGATGAGCCTGGTCAAGACCAGCAAGCTGTCTTCACGCTCGGGGATAGTGATCAACTGCGGTTGTGGCAATGTGCGCGTGTGCCTGGTGTGCTTTAAGACCCCCAGCGCCGACGTCGAGCCCTGGTACGCCCAGCAGCCCCACCTCCACGACTGCTCCACGCTCAAGTTATTCTTCTGCGGCGAGTGCAAGTTATTTAACAGAGTCCGAGAGAGGATCTGCTGCCGTTGGGCGTGCCCCCAGTGCGCAAGAACGATCGAGAGATGCCGCATCTGCTCTGCGCCCGTCCCTACTGAGCGCAGGGAGATGCAGAGTCTGTGGACCGAGCCGAGCGGCTCGGTCGCAGACAGACGAGAGGGCCCGCGGCAGGCCAGCTGCGAGGAGGAAGGTCCGGGGAACGCTGCCGACACCAGCGAGGACATGCCCGAGGCTTACAGAGAAGCAAACAGGGAGCGGGTGATAGCCAAGGTGACGCGATCAAAGTACCTGGAAGCGAAGGACATCCAAGTCCTGTTCGCCGACTTCCTTCCAGACCCGAAACGGTGCACGTGCTTGCCGGACGAATTCCCGGGCGTCATGTGCCCGGGCTGCACGCCGCTGCTGACCGTCATGCGGCTACTGAGCGAGAACACAGATCCTGTGATGGCCAAGTTCGCCAAGGATGCTGTGCCGGGCCGGGCCCTCGTCCGTAATGTCTACAACAAGGCCCTGCTGCAGGCCATGTTCACCGACCCCCGGCTACCGCCGTGCGCCAATGGCGTCGCATGCAAGGGGATGTTGCTGCGCCGGCCCGACGGTCAGGTCCATCGCAAGCCCCTGCCGTCGCTGCTCTCTCCCGAGGCCTACCGGACTCTGGACCCGGAAACCGACCCGGTCGAGCCGTGCTCCTGCATCCTGTGCCTGCTCTTTCACCAGACCGCTACCGTGCTCGCCAACGCTAGCGTTGAAAGGCAGAACCTGGAGCCGCTTCCCAGAGAGCCGGTGTACTACTTCAACATCAAGCTGGCTCATGATGTCGGCGTCCCTGAAATCTCCATCCAGGACTGCGGCATCCAGCACCTGATCCGCTTCCAGGGCCGGGCGGGGAGCTACAAGCCTGAATTCTACTACGACTGGACGGAAATGCTCGGGGTCCTCCGCGTCGACGACAGCGGCTCTGTCATCTTCAGGCCGTCGCCGCAGTAGCACAGAAGGAACCCAGCATCTCATATCGTCGTATATGTGTCTGTTTTCCTCAGAGAAGCTGTGTATATAGGATGTTGTACAATTTCTACTGCAACGCCTAGAATTAGACAAAGCTGTCGTGTGTCCTACGGATGCCCAATTGATTGATTGAATGCTGTCTGAGGCTGGGCCGGAGGGGACTGGGGACCTGGGACCGTCGTGGCGGTCGGGAGGGCTGTGGTGATTGTGGGACCAGGACCAGATTGTGCTGACGGAAATGTGCTGACCAATGACAAAAAATAAAAACAATGTTCTACAAGAATCATCAGAGTATGCATTTCTTATTTTATTCTTCACAACATTTCACAGGTTATGACAGAGAAGCTTTAGACCAGGTTGTACATGAACAACCTTCGTCTAGTTCTAGGTTCCTCTAGTTCCAATAGAACTGCCGGCGACTGCGTAGATGTGCTGTGGTGTAGCGAGGCGCGGCGTACCATGTCGGACTGAATGATAAGAGTATGCATTTTTATTTTATTCTACATTTCACAGGTTATGACAGAGAAGCTTTAGACCAAGGGGCATTTTGCGGGAGGAGAGTGTTCTGTCAGAGGGCTACCGCTTCGTCAGGGGGAAAGGATTCTGTCAGAGGACGTCTGTCAGAGGGCTTCTGCTTCGTCGGGGGAGAGGATTCTTTCAGAGGACGTTTCTGTGAGAGAAGGTGTTCTTTGTAACTGGAAGATGGACCTCCTGTCCAGGGGCGTATATATGGGTGTAACTCGAAGCAGAGAAGCAGAGAGAGAACTCTCCAGAGAGCTCCAGTATAGGATGCCGACATACAAGCTGAACAGCAGACTTAAGAGTCAGGTTTCTATTCCGCCTAGGCAGCCACAGCAGTTTGACCAGAGGTGTGGAGACTCGCCACACTCGTCTTCGGGCTCTAACGGGCTGGAGGGACGTAATCTGAACGATCGCCTGTGGCACGCACCTCACAGGCGGCCTAGAGACGGGATGCCTGGATGGGATAAAGCCAGGCCATTGATGGGGGGCAAACGGCACAGCTCGGAGGACAGAGCTCCAACACCCTATAAACTCAGCAGGTCATCGGAGGGTAGGGAGAGCAGACCGCCTGGAAGGGGCAGCATGTCACCGCTGACAGACGGAAGAGGCAGCCACCGCTACGTGGACCCCAGCACGATTTTCGACTTTAACAGCAAGAGGAGTTCGAAGCAGAGCGAACCTGGGGGGAGCCAGAGAGAGAGATATGCCTGGAGCTCCGCGAACTCGTGCGAATCCGCACAAAGACAGCCAGCTTCGAATGGCTTTGGAGGCCAACGTGAGCACTTCCTGGAGGTCGACCATGGTCTACTCTCTGAGGAAGAGACATCCTGCACGGCCTTGGAGAAAGCTGTTGCCTCTATCACCCCGGCTGGCACAGACGTGGCGACTCTGGACACGCAACAGATTGAGACTGAAGAGATGGAGGAGGAATCGGAGCACGAGCAGCCCCAGCATGGAAAGGTAAGGAGTTTGGCAGTCTATCAGCAAACAGTGCTATAAAGACAATGTTTGGCCATGGCGTGACAGAATGTATAATCCTAGCACATTTGTGTCTGTTTCTCAGGAGTCTGCTGCTGCACGCAACCTAAGGAACAGAAAACCTTGGACCGAGAACAACAGCGAACAAGACAGCGACGACAGCAGCAGCAGCAGCAGCAGCAGCAGCAGCAGCAGCAGCAGCAGCAGCAGCGACGACGGCGACGACGGCGGCGACGGCGGCGACGGTGCCGGCTCGGCGCTAATGCCTGTCGACGACGAGCTGGCCGCGATCAATAACGCTTGCTCTGACGCCTTGTTTGTAACAACAAAGCAGTCTGACGCACTCAGGGACTTTGAGGAGCTGGAGGAAACACTCTTCGACAACTCAGAGATACCCTCGCTCATGGATATTACAGCAGAGATAGAGAATCTGACCCAAATACTAGAGGCACAGCCAGTCCGGAACCCCGCCCAGGCGTCTGTCTCTTCTTCCCGTCCTCAGAATTCCTCCAACGCGACCAGGAAGCAACCTGCCCAGATCTCCCTGAATCAGAGGAACCCCGGCCAGGCGTCAGTCTCTTCTTCCCGTCCTCAGAATTCCTCCGACGCTCCCAGGAAGCGACCTCCCCAGATCTCCCTGAATCAGAGGAACCCCACCCAGGCCTCGGTCTCTTCTTCCCGTCCTCAGAATTTTTCCAACGCCACCAGGAAGCAACCTGCCCAGATCTCCCTGAATCAGAGGAACCCCGGCCAGGCGTCAGTCTCTTCTTCCCGTCCTCAGAATTCCTCCGACGCTCCCAGGAAGCGACCTCCCCAGATCTCCCTGAATCAGAGGAACCCCACCCAGGCGTCGGCCTCTTCTTCCCGTCCTCAGAATCCCTCCAAAACTCCCAGGAAGCGACCTGCCCAGATCTCCCTGAATCAGAGGAACACAGCCGGTTTGCAGGCAGAGAGAAGAGTGCAGCCCGAGGGCCAAAAAAGAAAGTTTGAAAGATTGCAGGGGGCATTGAGGAACAGGATCCAGACCAGCGATCACCTCAGCCTGTCCTGCTATAACAGTAAGGCATACATGCTGGACTGTATTATGCAGCTTCTCGAAATGACGACCTGCGGCCTCTGCCAGGTTGTGTTCAACACACAGCTGTACACCGACAGCTACTACATCCAACTCAACAGGGCCGTGAGGGTGGCCTGCCAGTGCATCTGCTGCTTCAAGTGCTACAAGACGAACGGAGGATGCAAAGAGCACAATCTTACATCGAAGAATGCCATCTCGTCGTGCCCAGCTATAGACATGATAGTCCTGAAAGCTCTGTTTGTGCACAAGCACAAATGGAACATGAACCTGGTGCCCGCTGATGAGTTCAAAACCCTCGAAGCTCAGGAACGTTATGTCCACACCATGATAGAGAACCAGCCGGATATCACACAGCAGGTTTTGCTTACAGGTAAGTGTCCCTTTCGAATTTGAGTCAGTTTCCAAGTTTGTGTGTCTTTGTGTCTGTGCAAACGTAACTGATTTTCTGCTCTCTTCTCTATTGCCAGCCTACAGTAAGCTGCTGGACGCCAGGGACAGTATGAGTTTCAAGTGCCTGGAGAAAGTGCCGCTGGATTTAAGCTTGCGCTACACGTGCATCCCCCACCTGCCGGCTTTCTGGAACCATGTCGCAGTCGGCCTAAACAGGCCCTCACCGGCCCAGATGGTGGCTAAAGACGACAACCTCCCCCGACTCTTCCAGGTGTCCCTACCCGCCGGGCTGGTATTTCACTGGTGTGCCTTTGTGCTGGACACAGCAGTGATTTTGGCGATGTGGTTCACGCAGAACGACGAGATCCTGGGGCTAGACCAAGCTGAATACAACCTGGCCAACTTCAACAACATGACCTACGCTTTGAACCTGTGGCTCAAGTCCCAGTACAGTAGAAACGTTGAGGTTGTCTTAGGCTGCAAAGCTGTCGAAGATAGCAGCTTGGTGGGCTTCATAGTCAAGATCTGCCAGCTTCTGGAGCTGCCGGAGGGTGGGCAAATGCCACCCTTGTATCCTGCGTATGAGTCTGAGTTTAATGTTGAGAAGAAGGACTACATCGAAACCCTTTTTAAACGTCCTACTCAGGTGGCTGCGAGTGACATCGATCTAAATCAAGAACTAATCTGCCACCAACCATCAGTCCCTTCAGTCCCTTTGATGGTGAACGATTGCTTCGGACCTGCCTTGTGCAACGTAAACACTGCCCAAGTACAGTTTTTGTTCTGATTAATGGCCTGCATTTATATAGCGCTTTTATCCAAAGTGCTTTACAGTCAGTAGGTACATTGACCCATTCACACACCGATGGCGTCAGGTTACCATGCAGGGTGCTGGCACACCAACGGGAGCAATTTGGGGTTCAGTATCTTGCCCAAGGACACTTCGACATGCAGACTGGAGGAGCCGGGAATCGAACCAACGACCTCTTTTATCCAAAGCGATTAGTGGATGACCCGCTCTACCTCCTGAGCTACAGCCGCCCTTAGAGCATTAGAGCATCAATTACTCTATTACTGTCTACCACTGTTATAGTCAGAAATTCTATGATATTGGACCCAGGTCCCAATATTGGTGACTGTACTTGGTCAATACAAGTACAATAAGAAAAACAAGTGTGTGTGTGTGTATCAACATGACATTAAAGTGTATCATATATTTTTTTATACTTAAGCTGTTTTTATAAGACTATTATTAAAAACATTTTTGTTATGATCAATCAATTGAAATTTGAAAATTTGAAAACTCTACAATTCAATGTTTTGTGTTTTTAACCCATTGTACCAGAGCATCTTAAAATGTACCTGTTGTACTGATGATATAGCTCTGAAACATAAATAAAATATTCGATCGATTGATACTTGGTGGTTTTAGTGTGTTTGTGTAAAACATGTGTTGTTTTGTATGCAATTCTTAGGTGTATTGGTTATGTTTGCAAAAAAGAAAATAAATAAAAATGAACACCTCAACCCAATCAGTTCCGACTCCTTGTTTGTCTGTGTTTTTGCTAGTGGGTGTCATATAAGGGTTCACCTTGCAGTTCATTTTGTGCGCAGTGTGGTGCTAAGGATGGTTGACAATGAACACAGCACAATAAGGACAACACCTAAGGTGCTGGTGAGAAAAAGTTTAATGAACACAAGGCCTCTGACAAAGCCCTCTCCTCCTACAAAGAACACCTTCTCTAACAGAAACGTCCTCTGACAGAACCCTCTCCTCCCACGAAACACCCTATCACAAAATGCACATGTGACAAAATGCTCCTCTCACAAGATCCTCTCAACGACGAAACATAAGGCATCTGACAAATAGGGGCGCTATATCCTCTTACAATGATATAACTCTCTTACAAATATCCCCGTCTTGTGAAAAGGTAGCGGACCATCTGCTGCTGCAGTCGGACGACCTGTATATCAAATGTAAGTTTATCACAAGTTTATCGTTCCCCGCAGGGCTCAGTCGCTATCGAGACCGTAGATAGTAACCCTTTTGCTTTCTGTCCCTATCTCTCCCCAGCGTGGTCGATGTTGGAACTGACGAAATGGGAGTCCGTGTACATGTGCAGTATATGTCAAGAAGCCCCGGATTCACTGCTGGAATGCGGCCACCTGATCTGCTCGAGATGCTGCAAAGCAGGGCAGGTTGCAGAGAGCCATTGCCCTGTATGCAGAAGAGCCAAGCCCCACATCTTTCAGGTGAAGTTTGAGTTTGGCTCTTCTCCATACAGCGACACTCCATATTGTACATTTTGTAAGGCTTTGAAAGATGTCATACTGTTCCCTTGCGCTCACCTCAATTGCCGGTGTCGCAACTCGTGCTATGTGTGCAGAGACACAGTCTCTACATATCGCAGGATCTTTGTTCATTATGAAGACCTAATTAGAACCTGATGTGCTCGATATGCTGCGGAGCAGGGCATTTTGCAGAGAACTGCTGCCCTGTATGCAGAGGAGCCACGTCCAAAATATTTCAGGTGAAGTTTGAATTGGCTCTTCTGCGGAAGAGGCATATATGCACATATATGTAGTAAACATATATGTAGTATATGTTCATATAAGTATTCAACATATATCCACATATATATCCAGGATATATGTGCATATATGTGCATATAGGGTTTTTTGACAGTGGAGCCATTAAAATGCCCCATAGTCTATATTATGGTTTTAGTGTAAACATTATATATTATATATGATTTAGAAGCTCATCGTAAAGCTGATTCCAAATATGTAATTTAAAAGCTTCATAAATGAAATCCTGTGGAGTTATTAACCATATTAGATCCCTAATCTCTGCCCCAAATGCATCATGGGACTTCCATGCAAATTCTGGAGAAATGTTCACGCTAATAATGATCCTATATGTTTAATGCTTATATGCACACATATTTTGATATGCAATTGTGTCGGATGTATGTCCATATAACATATATTACCTTTCCTTATTACAGCGACACTCCGAATTGTACAGTTTGTCACGCTTTGAAAGATGTCATACTGCTCCCTTGCGCTCACTGTCGCAACTTGTGCTATGTGTGCAGAAACACAGTCTGTAACTATTTCAGGATGTTTATTTGACAATAAATAACCTAATATTTGAACCAGCTGTTTTCGTGTCCTTTAAACTCTGTCTTCAACTGACAGCCAGTTTAGTACAATGAATTGGGACTGGCCAACATGGGTTCTGAAAGGTAAATTTAACACAACTCTCATCAGTTTGTTATAAGATGTCTGCAGTTTCGTCTTGATACACTTGGGGTAAAGCGGGGAGCTTCTTAACACTGCCTCACAACACTGCCGCTCTGACAAAAATGCCTGTCATGCTCACCATTATTTACCTCTTCTGTTCTGCAGTTCTCTGAAAGGTCACCTAAGACTACATGGCCAACACGTACAAGGCAGCAGTGTCTGCTCTGATCCGGGATTGCCGTCTGTACCATGTGCAGACGGTAGAGGCCAACAACCTTGCCGGGCTGCTGTCATGCATGCGGGTCAAGGACCCCCTGGGCCTCGACGAGGCCCTGGACTCTTGCGCCGACACGGTAGAGCGGCTTACATTTCTCTTCGAGAGAAATAGCCTCTTGAACTTGGTGGCGGTCGTCGACAACGAGAAGCCTAATCTGAAAGCCAACACCGAGTGGGTAGTGGCGATGGTGCGACGCGACGAGGACGACGGCGAGCCGGACACCCTGGTCGTGTTCTACGTGCTGGGCAATCGCAAGAAGGAGTGTCCTGTCCAGAGCCACCCGACACTGGTGCATTGTCGCTTGCTAGCCCAGAAACCCGTCACGGTGCTCTACCCCGAGTTCTCGACGTTGGGGCGCAAGCAGACGGCGGTCCGTGTCTGCTACGAGGACCGGCCCCTGATCGAAGGCTTCAACCCTTCCATCTACAAGACCCTGAGTGATGTGGTGCAACCCGGTCCCATCCTGGACGGATTCGGCAGGAGCTACATAGACAAGCGCGCCGACGCCGGGGTGGGAGAGGATGTGTCGCCAGAGCCGTGGACGCTGCTGGCGAACGTAGGGCCTTGCCCGGATCAGGTTTCGCACAACAGCCTCGACCTGATGACGCTCATGGCGGATGACGACAAGCTGCTAGGCTCCGGCGGCTTCGGCGTTACGGTGGCCCTGAACGCCGACGTTGTGGCCAAGACAGCCCTGTTCCCTGTGGCGGATGACTGGTCCGTGCCTGTAGTCAGGAAAAAGCTCCTGGCCTATGTCCAGGTAGCCTGCCAGATGGAAGAGCTGTTGCTCGGCGTATCGATGAGGCACCCCAACGTGGTGCGCACGCTGTGTGGCTACTGGTGCGACGGCGCAGAATACGCGCTCGGCGGTAGGGCAGTGATTGTCATGGAGCGAGCTGTGTGCACCCTGCAGGAGTTTGCCAAGTGGCTAGGCTGCTCGGACAAGATGAGCAAGGTGATGCTGACGGTGGAGTACGACACGCTTTGCGGCCTGAACTACCTGCGCTCGAGGTCGGTGCAGCACAGGGACATTACCAGCAGGAACATCCTCGTGTCGGCGTGTGGGCGAGCACCCTTCCCCGTGGTCTTTAAGCTCAGTGACTTTGGTACCGCCGGCACCTTCAACACTCCCGACCAGCACAATGGCAACCAGGTCAACATGCCCCCTGAGGTGCTGTGGTGTGCCGACTACAGCTTCGGAAGCGACATGTTCAGCTGGTACTGTGTCCTTTGGGAGTGCAGGTTCTCCGAGATTCTCTTCTGCTCCCTCAGCAACGCCGGCTTCTGCCATAAGAAGCACGCCCAGTCACTCGCGTCCATGCTGGGCTGCTACAAGCCCGATAAACTGGACACCCTCTACGAACCGCGCATGCAGAAGATCGACGCAGCCCAACTCCTCCGGATCTACGGTGGCTCCAGACCTTCCGTGGTCGACGTGAAGGCCTCCTTCAACGCCAGGCTCCTCAAGCTCAATGTCACACCCGGCCAGTACCAGGAGTTTGTCAACATAGGCCTGATGTGCATCACCCTCTATCCGCAGGAACGGTGCACGCCGGCGCAACTGCTCTCAACGCCTAGGTACCTCAACGCCAAATCCGACATAGGCCAACCGACGTCCGAGGCGCTACACTATGAGATGCCCGCGTCGGTGACGATCGGCACCTACAGGACCACCGATGTGGTCCTGAGTCCTGAAATTAGGAACGTCGAGCCTCGAGCCGCCGACGCCTGGGCGCCACGCTACACCGCCAAGTACAACCAGACTACCAAGACTCACTACGGCCTCGACATGCTGAGGCTGACGCCCGACCACATCCAGCCAGAGA
Organism: Poromitra crassiceps; assembly: GCF_964638095.1. Lineage (NCBI taxonomy): Eukaryota > Metazoa > Chordata > Actinopteri > Beryciformes > Melamphaidae > Poromitra > Poromitra crassiceps. Next base: position 3,603,543 of record NC_139630.1, read on the forward strand.
CCTGGTACAAAGACAAGGTCGACGAGCTCTGGGCGAAGGGGGCCACATTGCGCCAGCGATTCGGCGGCAATAAGCGCGAGGATGCCGTTCGGCCGTTAGCGGGGGCCGGCAAAGCCGCTCTCAGGTTCGTGGAGGGCGTCTCGATTGTCTCGAGGCACTTGGAGGACGAGCTGCCCGTCACCATAGTGAGCCTGGACTCGATAGACAAGGACGACATGCGGGTGTTCAAGCAGAATCTGGTGCGGCTGTCGCAGAGCGTCGTCGCGGAGTACCCTGACATCTTCCACGGTCCCCGGGGCGACGCAGTAACTTGCTGCGGTGACAAAAACACGCTGCTGTTCCAGTACGCCCAGCTGGTGCCCAACACAACAGAGTTGAGCAAGTGTCTGAACAGCTCATTACGTTCTCAACAGCTCATTACGCAGTTAACGTCTCAACAGCTCATTACGCAGGTACTGCTGACGCTCCAGTCTGCCGCGAAAGCTGGCCTGCTCCCGACACAGGAGCTGCTGCCCTGCGACATCCTGATGAGCCAAGGCACTGTGATGATCGACGTGGTGAGGTACCTGGCCAGGCACTTCAGGAGCCGCGAGGAGCTCTTCGGCCGATCCGGTGGCGCCTGGCTCTCGAGCTTTGTGGCTGCAATCTCTTCGACCTTGATGCCTACATACTGTGAACTGCTCGCGTCCCGGGCAGTCTCCCCAGAGGGGGCGCAGGAATTCTTAGCCTGGGCACTGGCCACTTTCAACCCCACCGCCCAGCCCCTAAAACGCAAAGCACCCACCTTCGTGGACCTCCGGACGAGTAGGCTGACGTTCAACAGCTACGGAGCCTGCTGGTTCACCAAGAAAGGCAAGCGGACAAAAGGCAGGAGGCAGCTTGAAGTGTTTACGTACAGCAGCCCGCCCGTGAAGGTATTCGGGACCCAGGACGCCGACCCGAACCCCAAGCTCTTCGAAGACATAACCCGCGACATCGCGTCGGCCATGAGGAAGAAGATCTTTGGCTCCGACGTCAAAGTGTCAGTCACGGTCACCGACTGCACCCGCAGCAACATCACACTCTCCGAAGGCGCCCTGGAGCATGTGTTGCCGATCGACGAGATAGCCATGTCAGCCCCCGACATGGCCGAGGGCAGCTCGTACTACGCGCACGGAGCAACGACGGGGCTGGTGACTGCACGCAAGTGGGCGCCCGTGATCATGTACATCACCCGTTTCAAGATGGCGCCTATACCCAGGCTAAGCTACACTTACTATACACTCAATGTGATCTTTGTGCTCCTGACCGACCGGGGTACCGTGACGAGCGTCACAGGGCTGTTCGACAAAGTGAAATCTTGGTCTTTCACAGACTGCTGACTGTGAGGCGTATAATTGGATGATAGTAATAATAATAATAATGTAATAACACCCTTTGTTTGGTCCTCCCTACCCTATACCCTGCTGTGAGCCTTGTGTATCAGTGTTCATTAAACTTTTCTCACCAGAACCTTAGTGTTGTCCTTATTGTGGTCCTGTGTTCATTGTCAACCATCCTTAGCACTAGACTGTGCAGAGAATGAACTGCAAGGTGGAACCCTTATACACCCAGTAGCAAAAACACAGACAAACAAGGAGTCGGAACTGATTGGGTTTAGGTGTTCATTTTTATTTCTTTTATTTTTTGCAAACATAACCAATACACCTAAGAATTGCATACAAAACAACAGGCACGGCTAGTCATTACACTTTATGTGACCAGACTTCCCGGGGGCGGCAGGTATTCAATGGGGATCAGGCAGGTCAGCGACAGCGAGGGTGCACCGCCGTGGCAAGAATATGTATATATCTCCCCTCCCCCCCTTCCCTCCTCTCTCTCTCTCTCTCTCTCTCTCTCTCTCTATGAAAAGACACTTTCAGAAGTAGCTAATGCATCTGTGGCTTTGAATTAATTTGTTAATGCAACATATCGAGTAATCATCACAGCTGCAGCAGCTCGTGATCAGACTCATCTTCGTCCAGGTCCGAGTTGCCATCGGACACGGCTCGCGGATCAGGCTCGTCGTCATCCTCGTCCGAGTTGCCATCGGCCCCGGCTTCCACACAGACTTTCCGGTCTCCCTCCTGGGAGCACGACAGCTTCTCTTCGTTGCTCGTGGAACCGTCTGTCTTGAAGCGAGGGGACGACGAGGTAGGCTCAGTGGGCGAAGCGGTCTTTCCCTTGGGGTTGACCTGGGGCAGCTGGAGCTTCGGGGACACAACGGATTCTACGCGATAGGAGAGTTGAGTCTCCGCCGACCGCTCCCTAACCTCAGAGTCGCATTGCTTCGACCTCCCCAAGCTGTCCCTTTTCATGCCCGCCAATAGGCCCCCGCCGGGGACCTCTTCTTCGCGACGGGAGCTCTCATCAGGCTCGTCGATGCTCTCCGACCCGCTGTCTCTGAGGTTTTCATCGTAGGCCTCGTTTTCTTCCTCGGACCCGTCCATGGTTTCGTCGCACTTGTCGATGAAGTATGAGCATTTGGAGTCTCTGCTACTGCTGGCCTTGTGAGCTTTACCCTTGCGAGCTTTCTCGATGGGCTCCTTGCGTGCCTCTTCCTTGGCCTCTTTGCGTGCCTTCTTAGACTCCTTGCAGGCCTTGTCCTTGCGCTCTTTGTGCGCCTTCTTACGCTTCTTGCCGACCTCGTCCTTATGCTCTTTGCGCTCCACCTTGGCGATGACACCCACCTTCTGACTCCAGGTTGATAGCGAGGTGATAACTTTCTTGTAGCTGTCCATCAGAGTGGCGCTCAGCATATCTGCTTTGTTGTGCTTAATGAGCTTGCAGTAGGAGTATATGTATATCTGGTTGGCCTGGGTCCATGCTTGAAGTTGGTCTGCGTTCTTTTCGGCCAGGATGTTGTTGGGCATGTCCAGCAGGATGCAGACCGCGTCCCTGTTGACCTGATCGGCGTAGAGCCAGCGCGGCTCCATTAGCAGGTGCTGCAAGATCTTGGTCCAGTTGACACTGGCCAGGTTGGTGCCATTGCCTTGGTAAGCGAGTGGCAGTGGGAAATGTTTGATCATATATTCTGCTCTCTCACTGAGCTTTGTCTCTGCGGGCTGCTGCTGCTGCTGCTGCTGCTGCACCGCTGAACCCGTCGTCTTGCGGCACTTGGTGATGTGGCTGTGGTCCTCTCTGAGCTTGCACATCAGCAAAAGAGCTTTCTCCTTGATGTCTTTGTCCTCCTTGTTGATCTTGGCCTTCTTGCTCTCCTCTGCGGTCGCCCCCCTAGATCTCCTGTTGTTCCAGCCTGACTTGTTATCCATTTCATTCCACATGTGGCGTACCTTACTCACATTATCTGGAGTCTGGGCGTCAGGGCCGAACAGTTGGGCCCACTGATCAAGCAGGGGGTCTTCTGCGGCTACCATGGCCTGGCAGTAGTCCATGGCTGCCTTCTGGAGAGCCTTCCAATTGTTTACCATACGGCTGTCCAGCTTGCGCCTGTTGCTCCTTTTGGCTGCCAGCACCAGAGAGTCCTCCTTGGCCAAGGCCTGCATCCAAGCCAGGTAGCCCTTGGCGGCATAGGACTCACCGCACAGGAGCTCGGCGACAGCGAAGGGGATCGGGACGCCGTTGCTGAGCAGCCTGATGCCGAGGGTCACGAGCTCGTTGCGCAGCGGGTCCGAAAGGCGGCAGTCGATGTGGCAGGGTATGGCCAAACCCGTGTCACGCTGAGTGTATCCCCGGAGAATGTCAGCGTAAATGTTGTCGTAGAACACCGGCGGGGCCATGAAGTTGCTCGTCGTGACCAGGTCCATCAGCATGCATGTCTGGCAGTCCGGTATCTCCCCGTTGCCGTTCACGGCAGTGAACTCCAAGGCATTGAGGAACCTGTGTGTCGTTGAACCATGCAGGGTCGACGACAAGCCTGCCATTTTAGGGGGGATCGTCGGCACCACACAGTGCCGAGACTCGCGCTTCAATTGCAGGCCCAGGGCAGGGAGGGCACAGGACTGAGCACGATCGACGGAAAACTTGGTCGTCAGGACCCCGGGTCGCAGCTGCTTGACGTCGTACCACAACCTCTTGGAGTCTGCACCGCACCCCGCTCCGTCGTCCAGGCAGAGCATGGGCTGGACCGTCTGTTTCCCCTCTACGGGGTCCTGCCCAATGAGCGTCCCGAGCTGGACGTAGGCAAAGGATGGGGTCAGGGCCGACTCGTGAGTCGGCACCTCGAGAGACAGGTCCCAAAACTGAAACCTGCCACCCGTCGCAGCCCTCAGGTCTTCCAGGGTCTCCCGGTCAGACAGCGCCAGCACCTCCTGGATGAAGTAGGCCGGCTTCTCCCTGAACCAGCCCAGGGGCACGGTGTACGTGGCGATTCTGGAGGTCAGCTTGTCGACGTACCACATGTTCTGATTGTTCTTGTAGTAAGTCACTACGGGTATGATGGGCTTGACGCTTGTAGACAGTTTCTTCGCTGGCAGGTAGAAGAGGAAGTAGTTGTTTTGTGACGCCAGCACCATCTGCTTCGCGCCGGCCCGGTCAAAATGCCCGGCGTCCGAGAAGCACTGGAGCCGGGTACCCCCCTCGATCTCGGCCATGTCCATCAAGGCCATCACCAGCTCGGGACGGGGCTTCTCCTGTAACTTCTTCGCCTCGTCCAAGACCCGGACCCTGATCATCTTCTTGACGTTGCTGTCCTTCATCCGCATGCGGACCACCTCCGGGTTGGTCATGATGTTGTTGCTCTCAATCGTCATGAGGCTGCAGACACTTGACAGTTGGAGGCGATCCTCGCAGCTCAAAGGTCCCCGCTGTACCTGGTCGCCAAGCTTCCTGTACCAAGGGGGGTCCTTAGACAGGATCACCGTGAACCCTGTGCTCTCGGCTCCTGAGGCAGGCTCGGTAGCCTCCGAGGGTCCGATGATACTCTCTGCTGCAGTATCCATCGAGAGGATTAGTTGAAAGGTGTATGTGTTTAAAGCTCCAATCCCTCTATCTCACTGCTGCTGCTGCTGCTGGAGAGTGCTTGTGGGTGCAGACTTGCTCCAATATTTATAGTTTGTAGATTCTCAGTGACAGAGCATAGGCTCTGACAACACCTGGACCCTATGACAAAACACAGGCTTTTAGAGAGTGGGGGGGCTGGGTGCACACGGCACAGATTTGTAAGAGGATGATATGTTTGTGACGGAGGATAGTGTTGTAAGAGAGGCACAGATTTGTCAGAGAGGATAGTGTTGTCAGAGAAGCGGCTTAGTCAGAGGACTATTTAGTCAGGATGGAACAGATTTGTCAGTGGACGGTAAACTCTGGTACACCAGGCTTCAGTGCCGGGGCTGCATGCAGTAGGCTATCCTCTGCTCCACCTCCTGGCATCTGCGGAGGAAGCGACATCTATCTCTTCTACCTCCTCACAGAAATGAACCTTTTTCCCTGTGACACAGCCTGGGGTGGTGGAAGCGGTAGGGGATGCTGCAGTGCTGGCCGAGGTTTCAGAGAAGCGGCTGTAGGGATCCGAGGAAGAAGGGAAATACGTCAACACGCGAAGGCTATCCACCTGGTTGGCTGAGGACGAGTTGTCCCATGTGTCAGAGCTCTGTGGTGGGGAGGCCGAGGAGCAGGAGAGGGCCGACGAGGCCTGGTTGGGCTTGGAGACCGGGGTGGATTGTAGGGAAGCTGAGGGTGCTATGGGAATGGTCCCCAAGGATTAGTTGAAAGTTGTATGTGTTTAAAACTCCGATCTCTCTATCCCACTGCTGCTGCTGCTGCTGCTGGAGAGTGCTTGTGAGTGAAGACCTGCTCTAATATTTAGTTTTGTAGATTCTCGCTGGCGGAGTGCATAGGCTCTGACAAAACCTGGACCCTACCAGGAAAAGGCTATTGTCTGACACAAATTCTATCGTCTGACAAATCTGTGCCGCACTGCACATTTCTTTCTTCCAGCAGCCACTAGTTTGTCAGAGAGCTGGGGTTTGCCTCAGGACATCGTTTTGTCAGTAAACATAGATCTGTGATAGATACACACATCTCTGTAGTTTGTTTGTAATAATGTGTGACCTATAAGATGTTTGCCCAACTATACTAACGGATGTTTGGCCCCAGACAGGAGTTTCAGTTCTATGTGAAACTACCCGTAACATCAGACTACCAAGAGACCCCTGTTGTAAAACAAGGATGTGTACCTGTCTATGGCTGGTTTCGTGTCCTTTTGATATATTATGAAACAAACATGTTTTTCAGCTCGTCAAGTTGGTGTGCAGGACCGCTCAACAGAGGCTTCAGCTGTGGCAACAGAGGACGAAGCGTCAGCAAGAGAGAAAAATATGGAATGCGAATTGGAAATGATGAAAGTTATTGATGCAACATTTAGATATTATTTTGCTCATTTGGGGGAGGAGCCGCAACCTCTGCCTGCAAGTCCATCTACTGAGACAGAAATGAGCAGGCGTCGCTGTGAGATCTTAATAACACCAATCCCGTTAAACATGGTAGACCAAGCAGAGGTGGTTCATGAGATGATTATGCTTCCATGTACCTGCTGCTATGAAGCACGCATTTTCAAATGTAGTATACATGATTTTTCTTATGAGCAGATTCGGAAGAAAACTAACAGTACGGGGCGATGTCTTGCGCTGGCCGAAAGAGATATGGGGTAAAATCCATGTCAGTCACTGCAGGGAGGTGCCAAAACCAGATGACAACGTACACAAAACATCACATAAGGTTCCAGTCCTCGTTCCAGTCAGCCCAGCTGTAACCAGGAAACGAAACCACCCCCTTTCAGCCAAACCACAAAGTGAGCAGGAGCACAATTGCATCACCCTTACACACTCCACTCACTTTCCCTAAACCCAGACACGGGTACAGGGGCAACAGAGGACTGCAAGAAAAACACTTACACTGAATATCCTGAACAATACAAGAAAAGAACATATTTACAGATATTCAAATACCACGCAGAGTATTTGAAAGACATTTTTTATCCAGCCAGCCACCTGATACACAACGAGAACTACACAGCCTGCTGACGGGGTGCCACCAGATGGAATGGAGGAAAATGCTGTAAAGAGGTTTTGTGGTATTCGAGTCACCATGTGTTTGTTGTTGGGTGTTCCTCTTTTGATATGGTTACCGCTAATCCTGATTACTCCAAATCCCACCCTGAAGAGAACAAAACCATGCTAGAGATAAATATGACCAATGACCAGACTCCTGACTTTCCTGATTTTCCCTCTGACATTTCCTCAAACACAGCCGCTCGTTCCCAAGTGCCCCAAGATCCAGTAGAGTCCAGCAACCAACAAAATATTTACTCACCAACCTTGCTGACCTGTGGGGTTTCTGATCTCTCTGCTGCTAAAAAAAACCCATTCCATCCAAACTTTTGATAAAAAAGTGTACTCCCCAAAACTAGAGAAAGATCATGAACCCACAGATACAATAACCCAGAATGCGGAAGATTTTCCCCCCGCCTTATGCTCTGTCCCTACTCGAGAATGAGTGCACAGGAAACGATGAGAATATTAACATGGATGAAATTTCTACACAGCCTGACTCTTACCCTGTGAATGAGTTTGACTTGTACCCAGGAACTGATATTGATGACGAAACTTCCTCTGGTGAGGAGTAAATGCTTTGAAACCTGAACTGACTGAAAGCCATATGTGTTTGACCATTTACATGTGACTTGTGTAACTGCTTTGATTGATCGATTTCTGACATTTCAGTCAGAAGTGATGTCATTACAGCTAAAAGATGTGTTCAGCTGTGCTTGTTTGAAATATTTTAATTCCTGATTATAAATTTTTACATATACATATATTAGAAGTGATACTACTATTAAAATGAATTGCTTGCTAAAAAATCCCCGAAGTTGAAGAAGATTAAATCCCTACTTTGGACAAAAACAGCTGTTATAAGCAATATATATTTTAATGTGACATTGAGTTGAAAGACGAGGGAGCAGAGAAGGCTTAAGTGAAACTGCTCACTCTGATGTTATCTGTCACATGGTGTTGTTTTTGATAGATGTTACATTTACCCTATAAGTGGGAAGGATAAACTTTTGATACCTTTATACTGTTGATTAGTTTGTTTTGAGATACCAATTTTACATTTAAGATGCTTACAAATGTTTTGATGAGTTTGTAATCAAAGGGCGGAGTGTGATGGAAAAATTGTTTGTAATAATGTGTGACCTATAAGATGTTTGCCCAACTATACTAACGGATGTTTGGCCCCAGACAGGAGTTTCAGTTCTATGTGAAACTACCCGTAACATCAGACTACCAAGAGACCCCTGTTGTAAAACAAGGATGTGTACCTGTCTATGGCTGGTTTCGTGTCCTTTTGATATATTATGAAACAAACATGTTTTTCAGCTCGTCAAGTTGGTGTGCAGGACCGCACGTACACATGAGGACTTACCTTTTTCAAGACCCAGCCTGCTTACTGTATATAAACTCACCCTGTGTGGAAGAGGCTCGGTTCTTCCACTGACTACAACCTTGTTATTGTCTCATTGAAACTGCTCAATCTGCAGATTAATAAATACTTCATTTACTTTCAAGAGTGCTTTGTGACATTTCCTTCTCTGGACTTGCTCGTTTATTGAGCTTACTGTTTTTTCCACAACATTACCGACTTGTCTATGTCTCTATAATCGAAATAAAATAAAAAAATGATCAAACCATACCTATGCTTTCTGTTCACTTTATTGGACCTATGCTTTCTGTTCACTTTATTGAGCTCATCAGAGTTCGATGAGCTCAGAGCCATCGGCCGATAACCGGGGGGCCAAAATGAGGTCCCATGACAAGCGTTCATCTGTCTGCCAAAAATATCATGAGAGGCGAGAGAGGTACAGGAAGGCCCAGAGCCGGCCAGAATTCTGCTCACACACACACGCACTTCCATTCTTATTACTAGCCTCAGCCAGGAAGGATTTATTTATTTCCAGATGAACATTTACAAATAATACAGACAAAAGGATAGGTTTTACATTTGATCAAGTGACAACACAGGGCACTTAGACGATTTGATCTGATTCTCATATATGAAAGTTTGTAAATAAGAGTCTTCTGGGAGGTAGCGGGAGTGCTGTTGACTGCTTTGGGGAAAGGTTGCCCTCCTCGAGATCGCTATGAGAGTCAGTCCTGTAGACGGACGGACTTTTAGACTTTAAAGTCTGCAGCAGTATATGCCTGCACAGTATATGCCCGAGCAGTAGTTCCCCTTCTGTGTTGGTATATCAAGTAGGCTGACCCGAGAATCAGGACCAGGAAGAGAACTCCACCCACCGCGCCGCCCGTGACCCTGTCCGTCGTTGGGGCCAGGGTCAGAGAGGTGAACAGTTGATCCGCGGCTGTGGCGGTGGGGACCGGGGAAGCCATGGCGGCGGTGGGGGCCGGGGGAGCCGTGGCGGCGGTGGGGGCCGGGAGAGCCGTGGCGGCGGTGGGGGCCGGGGGAGCCGTGGCGGCGGTGGGGGCCGGGGGAGCTGTGGTGGCAGGAGGATCTGGAGCAGACACCCTCAGATGGGTTTTGCCCTCACCGTAGCCATATATCATCCCATGAACCTCGCAGAAAAACTCTCCATCGTCAGAAAGCCGGACCTCCCGGATGGTTAGTAGGCTTCCGCGGCCGTCACAGGTCATATTGATGCGACCACTGTAGTCCGTGTTGTTATCAACCCGACCCGGATTGTCACTTCCACCGAAGGAAATCCTCTTCCGTAAGCGTGTAGCCAAAGGGCGTTCAGCCACAGACCACTTAACCCTCCACGAGATGAGGTCAGTGATGTTGTACCCGCAGTGGATTTGGGCCGAGTCGCCCAGGTCGACGGCCACCGCACTCTCAGACATAGTCACATCAATATGCGCCCAGCATGCGCTCCAGCTCAGGGAACAGACATGAAGAAAGAGCCGCATAGAAAACTTGTGAAGGAGAGCCATGTTTCTCCTCCCTGTGATCCTATCCAGTCGGGTTCAGTGTTGCCAACTGGGGATGTGTTAAATATTGTGTCTTCCACCACCTATACCCAGGCCCCGGTCCCTCCGTCATCGAAGACACGCACTCTCTAACAGCCTGCGTTATGTCAGAGAGCATTTTTTGTCATAGGGGACAGTTCTTTGTCAGAGACCGCAAGCTCAGTCAGGTGCCGGTTCGTTAGAGCCTGTTCACTCTGTCAGTTAGAATCTCAGAGGTTCCTCTAACTGTGCGAGCCGGTCGACCTTAGTTTCACCCAGACCCCACCTTTGTGAAGGCACGCACTCTCTTAACAGCCTGTGTTCTGTCAGGGAGCATTTTTTGGTATATTAAACACTTTGACACTGTGTGCTTTTGGACTCGGGTGGCAGCTAGATTGTGTTATAGGTCAGGGTTTATTTATTTATTCTATAGAATAACATAGAATTATCAGTCTTCACATGCATCCTTTTATGGCATCTTTCCAGCACGGATGGAGCCAGCACCCACGGACGCCTGATACTGCATGTCTTCTGACAGCTCACGGGATCCAGTCGTCTCAACAGCCGGAACCTCAACCTCACGGGCAGGAGCAGCCCTCTCCCTCGACCCAGACCAAGCACATCGACTCCAGCATGCGGCAGCCTCCGGGACCTGGGCGGAAGATACAGCTGCCTCTGCCGCATTCCCTCGCAACTACCCTAGATGATAGCTTCTTTGAGGAGTTCCTGTCGTACAACTCAAATACAGGTGACAACAAACTGATGACGCTGGCACACGTTCCCTATGCTGCCTCTAAAACCCACACGCTGAACCAGCAGGTCCTCCGGCCAGATCAGCGTGAGGAACAAGTAAACGACGACAACAGCTCGACCTCACAGCTCGGACACAACCTGCAGCATCCCGACCAGATGCTCCACCAGTTGTCTCAAACAAACTCCGGCTCAGACAATGAGACAATCGACGGAGACAGCGCATTGTGCTCGAACCCACCCGATGAGATAGACTTTTTGGCAAGCCTGTTTAAAATGCACAGAAACTCTCTTCATGAAACTCTCCAGGTTGCATCGCAAAGCGAGCAGAGACACAGGATCCACGCCGACGAGTCCCGCAGCACCCCGAACCCTTCTAATAAGCGGAACTACGGCCAGAGCGGGCAGGTGACGAAAAGGCCGTGCTCAAAGAGTCGTCGGCTCGTGCGCCGCGCAGCGACAGAGGACAAGTCGCACGAAGATGTGTTGAGGGAACTCCTGTTAGGGCTCCCTTCGTTGCACGTGCACGGCGTGCCTGACCCGGTGGCCGCTAGATTCGGCAACGGTGCGCCGTGCTATCTCTCCCAAGCTGTAACGGGACCCGACAGACAGCCTCCGATGGCATCCTTCCAGCACGGATTGAGCCAGCACCCACGGACGCCTGATACTGCATGTATTCTGACAGCTCACGCGTTCCAGTCGTCTCAACAGCCGGAACCTCAACCTCACGGGCAGGAGCAGCCCTCTCCCTCGACCCGGACCAGGCACGTCGACTCCAGCATGCAGCAGCCTCCGGGACCTGGGCGGAACATACAGCTGCCTCCGGCGCATTCCCTCGCAACTACCCTAGATGATAGCTTCTTTGAGGAGCTCATGTCGAACAACTCAAATACAGGTGACAACAAACTGATGACGCTGGCGCGCGTTGCCTACGCTGCCTCTAAAACCCACACGCTGGACCAGCAGGTCCTCCGGCCGGATCAGCGTGAGGAACAAATAAACGACGACAGCTCGACCTCACAGCTCGGACACAACCTGCAGCATCCCGACCAGCTGCTCCACCAGTTGTCTCAAACAAACTCCGGCTCAGACAATGAGACAATCGACGGAGACAGCGCATTGTGCTCGAACCCACCCGATGAGATAGACTTTTTGGCAGGCCTGTTTAAAATGCACAGAAACTCTCTTCATGAAACTCTCCAGGTTGCATCGCAAAGCGAAAAGAGACACAGGAGCCACGCCGACGAGTCCTGCAGCACCCCGGACCCTTTGAATAAGCAGAACTACGGCCAGAGCGGGCAGGTGATGAAGAGGCCGTGCTCAAACAGTCGTCGGCTCGTGCGCCGCACAGCGACAGAGGACGAGTCGCACGAAGATGTGTTGAGGGAAGTCCTGTCAGGGCTCACTTTGTGGCACGTGCACGGCGTGCCAGACCCGGTGGCCGCTAGATTCGGCAACGGTGCCTGCGACAACCTAAACATCACTGTCAGCGACAGCATCCAATGTCTACAGTGCAAACGCAAATACATCAGTCCCAAAAGGGTGGAGCCCCGTGGCAATCGGGAGCCCATTCGGAATTGCTGCCAGGACCTGGATCTCACAGTAGGCACACAATGGCCTTCGGTACAGGATCTCCACATGCCCTACCGGAGCGACCTCAGCGAGGCCATACGACCGCAGGTGGGTAACAAGACGGTGAACTGGCTCAACGGCGTGGAGTCGCCGAAGGGGAAGTGCTGGTACCTGAGTGGCGGGAACGTCGACGCCAAGGCGTACACTCCGAAGGGGCATAACATGATCACGTTTGACTGCACGCGCAAACCAGTGGAGTACCTGCCAGTGGACCTGTCGCAGCCACCCGCCGATTGGGACAAACCGTTCAGGCATGTGAAGATCATCGCGGAAGTAATGCCTCGTAATTCGGCGGTATACCACAAGAAAGGGCTGATACGCATTGCGGCACGCAAACCCCAGGTGCTGGGTGCCGTGACCACGGCTCACGAAATCCCAGGGCTGCTGCTTTGCATGACCTACTCCTTTCGGTCCGCAGACTTTGAGCGGATCCTGGACATGCACACGACCCTGCAGAGACACGCGTTCGTACCGCGGACGTACGCGCTGCACATGTGCATGAGCCCGCTGGAGATGCAGAGGTGCTCCGCCGTGTTTGTGAGCGAGTCGCCAGGGTCCTGGAACCTGGGAAGCCCCTGCGGGTTGCTCTACTCGACCCCCGACGAGTGTCGCGTGATGGCATACCATGTGACACTCTGCCTGATCAGGATCCAAATCCTGATGTTCATGCTGCTCGGCTTCACCCTGAGGACCGTGCAGCCTGCTAGACTGTACCGAAACGGCCACGGCTTCAGACCCGACATGATCTCGTGTCTGATCGACAGCATCCACCCTTTCCGGGTGCACCGGCTGACCGGCTGCATAATGACAGCTGATGAGACCAACAGGGCTATGCGGGGGCAGCGGGCCAAGGAGGGCATCTGCTCAATCAGCGAGACCCTCCGGAAGCTCGGCATGCTATCGTACCTGCCGCAGGACGCCCAGGATCTGATCAGCAACGTGACAAGGTGGGTCCGCAACGGCGTCGAGCCGCAGGGCGACCTGCGCGACGACATGTCACTGCTGACGCGTTTCTATGAGCTATGCTTCGGCAACCCCGGGCGGCTGAACTCGTTCACCTTCCTGGGGCCAGAGCAGGAGTATGAGCCCCAGACCATCGAGACGGGTCAGGGCTCGGTGCAGCCCTACGGACCGTTCGCCTTCGAGCTCTTGAACAAGCAGTATGCCTGGAACCAGGCGGTGATCGTCGAGCCCAAAACACAACTGCGGCAGCAGGCTAAAGCCACCCTGAATCAGACATCCAAGAAGACCAGGAGGTGGGGGGCACAGCAAGCTGGTGGCCGAAGAGATCAAGGCTCTCTGCAGGAGTCAGACGACTTGCAGCGCTCTTCGGCGTCCAGGGACCGGGCCGGAGGCCTGCACTACTCCCGCCGGGACAAGAGCTTCGAGACCCTGGCCCCGCAGGAGTCCGACGACTCGCAGCACTCCTCGACATCCAGGGACTGGGCCGGAGGCCTCCGCTACTCCCGCCGGGACGAGGGCTTCGAGAGCCCGGCCCCGCAGGAGTCCGACGACTCGGACAACTTCTTGTCCTGGCAGGGCTTAGTAAACCAATGCTTGAGCAAGAGCTGTGACGAGAGCTTCCAGACCACAGACCCGCAGGAGTCCCCCCCGACCAAGGACAGGGAGGAGCAGCGCCTTGATCTTTTTGATTGAGATTTTGAAACGATGGAATGTTTCCACATTGACTCAGGACTGAAGGGTTTCGGCTCACAGCCGTCTTTACACAGCTGTTTCAGTTATTATTGAATAATCATTCTGTTCCCAAATCATGGAAACTATCCGACATTATTCCTGTCCCTAAGAAGCCCAGAGCGACAGAGCTCAATGGTTTTAGACCGGCTGCGTTAACCAGTATTTTATCTAAGGTGAAGCCAAAGACAAATGTCCACATTGTGCACAACAATAAATTCAATTGTCATAGAATAGATTTTAAAATACTGTTATTAGTCTATAAAATACATAGCTGAATTGCCCCCACGCTACGAACCGTCTAGAACTCTTAGGTCAACAGGGTCCAGCTTATTAACTGTCCCTATAGGATCAAATCAAATCATGGGAAGGCTGCATTTACCCACTATGCTTCTGCTAGCTGGGACAAATTGCCTGAAGACCTCAGATCTGCCCCAACCTTACTTACTTTTAAAAATAGACTAAAGACTTTTATATTTACCGTCGCTTTTAACTGCTGACAGCTACTATGCAAACCCAATGAGTCCTCTATAAGTTTTTAGCTCTTTCTGCAACTGCTGCGCCTGTTGCTTAATGCACTTTTTATACTCTTTTTTTTTAAGTTTTGTTGTGATGCTTTTAAATGTCCATTTTATTCTCTTTTCTTTTCTTTTCTTTTCCTGCCAACCATTTTATGTGAAGCACTTTGAATTGCCTCTGTGTATGAAATGTGCTATACAAATAAACTTGACTTGACTTGACTTGATATTGTACACTGTCTATTTGATCTTATGGTACATTTCCCTTTGACGTTGTTACTAAGATTACCCATTAAAAGACACAAGAAAGTTCAGCTGTTCTGTCTATGGTCTCTTTATTGAATGAATGAATGAATAAATGTTTTATTTTCGGTCATAGGTTATAATGAACCACAAAACAAAATGTAACAATTTGTGTGAATATACAACATCATCATACATGTACATATCAAACCATTTCACACAAATACAATTTATACAATCAATGACCGAAAAAAGGAATAGGCTGGAGCCAAGGCTTATGTTTTGCCTATCCTGTATAATCCATTAGAAAAAAAAATATTTATTTCTTGTTGTTCATCACTCACAAACATATATATATATATATATATATATATATAATATATACATACATACATTATATATGATATAATAATAATAATATAATTTAATACTTTGTTATTACAAAACCACTGTATGTACCTAAGAGAACATAGCTCGCTACGTCATGGATAGCGACCGGGTCAGTGCGCTCAGCTCTTCCAGACTCTCAGCCAGCACGGTGCGAACTTGTCCAGCCTGCCCCGGTTTGTCGACACCATCCTCCCAGGCCACCGTGCCATACCACAAGTTGTAAGCTTCGTCTGCAGAGGCATCGATGGCTCTGGCCATTGGGCCGGGCTGCGGGAGGCCCAGTACGGTGCTCTTCGCGCTACTGTCTATTGGGCCTAGGTAGACAAACGGGGTATCGGGAGCCGCTGAATGGTCATGGGAGGTTCCGGATGCTGCGTCCGTAGCCTGGCGCCGGGCGGCCAGCCAGGCGTCCCTGCTGCCCAGGGCGGTCTTGAGGTTCCCCGGCGTCCTACTGAGCGCCTTTGCGTAGGGCAGCTGGAGCTGCAGCCCGGCGCCGTAGAGTTCTGCAAAACACGCCAGGGTGTACGGAGCCAGGAACTGGCCGAAGACAATCTTCAGGGCGTCGATGAGCGCGGTCCTGTCGTAGGACACCACCCGAACCTCTCCGGTGTCCTCGGACAGCCGGATGACCTGGAGCAGTAGCCTGTCTGCGTCTGACCCATTGCGGTCCACCCCGGTGCAGACGGCCGGGCAGAGCTGCAACACGCCCGCGTAGACGAGGATGTACCAGGCCGCAAAGTAGAAGAGGCCTGCCACGGTGACCGTACGGACCGTGTCGGACCTGGTCACACTGACTAGCTTTATACCGCTGGCTGCAAAGGCTAGAGCCATCGTTGCGCTCACGACCCGGTCCGGGGCACTATCGCCCTGCCCTGCGAAGCACGGCAGGATCCCGTACCGGAGGAGCTCAAACATGTCCGACTCCTCACCGGACGTGATCACGGCACAGCTACAGAGCCTGTTGTGGGGCGACAAAGTATGTTTGGAAGTGCTTCTCGTCGATGCACAGGTTGCGGCGGCCCGGTGCAGCGGGCAGGCGGTGTAGTACCCCGCTGGCGAGCCGCCAGCCCTGAGCCAGCATCTCGAGCAGGTAGGCAGGGGCGGGATGCGCGGGGAAGGCTAACGTACGGAAGAGCGGGTAGCACCGTCTCGTGCGGTTGACAAACGTGGGCCACAAGTAGCCCGAGAACTGTACGGAGCCGCCGCTGTCGGGGTCGGTCAACTTCAGCTGCTCCGTAGCGACGATCGGGAAGCAGACAGTCAGGGCCTCGCTCACGGTTAGTGTGTTGACCGGGGATGCTTCGCGATGGGGCGGTTTTGCGTCTTTCGAAACTGCGGGCGGTACGCCACTCGAGAATGTATCCTTTACGGCGGGGAGTTTAGGTGTCGCGCTTCTCGGGTCGGGCGGGACCACCCGCCCGATGACGTCGGCTCGGGAGATCATCTGGTGCCGTTCTCGTGGGACCTTCTGGACGCCGCCGGGGCAGTCGCCATCCAGGTGCATTATGCCAAACATTACTGTCAGCGTGTCGACATCCTGCTCACGCAGTACTGAGCACTGGCGCTCATAGGCGATGCGGTGGGTGACGATGCGGCAGGCGAAGTCGACCAGGCCAGTGGTGCGTGGCACGCCGCGAGGGCTGTGCATGTCCCACATCAGCGCGCAGAACTCGATCACGGCCTCGTTCCTGACTAGCCAGTCGCTAGCGCGTGACGCCTCCACGGCGGCATGCTCCATCAGGCCCGCGGCCCATGCTGCGGTTCTGATGCAGAGCCGCGTCGTCGGGGGTATTGCCCTCAGAGCTTGCACCATGGACCAGGGCGAGCGATTGGCGCGGTGGACGACCAGCTCGACCCGTTTTGCGGCCTTGCAGCTCTTGCAGCATGAACGGCAGGGCTTTGCCGGCGCGCATCCATCGTAGAACTCGCCACCCCAGCCGAGTGGCATCATGTTGTTCTGCTCCAGCCGGGCCTTGCGCTCTGCCAGCCACTGGGACCTGAGCACCGTGTGCAGCAATGGCGCGAGCAGGGCGTCGGAGGCAAAAGCGCCGAAGGTCTCAAGGCTGTGCTTGACCACGGCGGAGTCGGTCACCCACTTAGCCACGAGCTCCAGAAGGCCGTCGTCGTTCTTTTGCTCCAGCACGATTCTGTTCAGGTTGGGCTGCTGCTGGGCCGCCAGTGCGGCCTTACGCAGCCTTCCCAAGGCCCTACGGCAGTCTTTGAGCGGGAGCAGCCACTGGCCCGCAGCTGGAGCCTGGCGTGGAAACATTGGGCCCTTCACCCGCACCAGGTCACCCGCCTTCACGAAGTACAGCGTGGGCGTCAGGGGTTCGATCTCATCGGTAAGGTGCAGCTTTGTATGGTGTCCCTGGGCATCTGCGTTAGCGTCGTCGAGCGTCCAATTGTACTCGTTGACAACGTTGCAGTCCGGGAAGTCGGAACACAGGGGGCACGGGAACTGCTCAGCCGAGCCCCATGACGCGCTTCGCAGTTCATCTTTGTTCGTAAAACTGTTCTCACCCTCTATTTCTCCCTCCTCCTCATCACCATCACCCTCTACGGAGTCCCCGCCGTCCGAGTCCGGCGAGTAGACCAGGGTCCAGCAGCAAGAGTCAGACATGCCCGGTCGTGCGCACGCTCCCTCGACTGGGGCGAGATTAGTAGCTCTGCGGGTCTGCAAGCTCGCCCCCAAGTGAGCAGGTGTCGGTGGTTAGCTTACGCACAGCGGCCAGGAGCAAGCGGCGGTCGTACACCAGGGTCTTGACGGAGATCTCGCCTAGCGAGATCAGCTCACTCATCAGAGTGAGGTCGGACCGCATGTCCAGGTATAGGTCCATCTGCCGCTGGTCGGCGGCCCACTGCGAAACGTGTTCGTCCAGCCTCGAGCGGACGGCCTCTAGCGAGATGGACGCGGCGTCCAGAGGTACCCGGAAGTCGCAGCCCGTGGGTACTCCTGTCAAAAGGGGCTTGACGGCCTGCAGGTCCGCAAGGCACATATCCCGGATTCTCGCAGGCACCATGAGCTTCATCCTGTCCTCCATGCGTGTCGCATAGGCCAGTGCCTCGGACCAGGGCTCGCATCGCTCCGCGCCGGGCCTGCCGCTGGTCAGCCTCACGAACTCCATGATGGGGAGTTCGCCGCGCACCCTAGTGCTCATGTCGCGCCACACCTCCACGTACTGGATGTAAAGCATGATGTACGCCCGTACGACATAACGCAGGGCCTCGGAGTCGGAAAATTGAGAACTCAGAGCCTCTGCCACGGAGAGCATTGCCTCACCCTTGGCGGAGCCAGCACCGCATGCCCTGCCGGCTCGTCTCCGGGCCGCTATGGCCGCGATGTCACCGACGTAGTCGTTGCGGCCGAGCACGGCTTCCACAAAGTACTTCAGATGCTGGTCGTCGCCGTGGTCCGTCTTCAGGCGAGGGCATCGCTCTAGGACCGATCTGCCACCCGCAATCAGCTCCCGCACTGTATCTGCGTAGCACGCCAGCGTCCGATCGTAGTGCTCGGCTGCAGTGTTGCACTGCACAGTGAGTGCGTCGCACTTGAGGCACTCTCTCGAGGCTGCCGAGGCGTTTGCTCGTTGTGGTGCGGCAGCTCTGCCCTCGACTCTGTCGTAACTCCAGCGGACGACCCGCTGTCGGAGACGCGGGCAGGCAACGTCGTCCTCGGAGTCTGAGCTCAAGTAGTGTATTGACATGCTCTCTTCGCTTTCGCACCGCTCGAGGTCGACCTTCTGGTCGAAGAAATTGTCTGAGTCATCGGAGCAGGGAAGCATGCTCTCGCTCTTGACCCTTGGGTGCTCCAAACCTTCATAGGTCATGTCCCACTCCATAGACTGAAACGAGTCTGACGTGCGCCCGGCATTTGTAAAGATAACACCACAGGCTTGCGAGAGCCGATCGCGCACGGATAGCGCATCTGTGTCCCTAAGTGTCGGGACCCAGAAAGACGAAGCCATGCCGCAGCTGCCGTCGTCGCGAAACGCCGACGTGCCCACTGCCCTAATTAATACGGGCGCCGGCAGGCTGCCGCTGGGGACGCAGCTCATCTACAAGTGCGACAGGTACCTGCTGTACGTGTACACGTGCCTAAAGTTGGACCGGCCAGAGCTCACCGAGGATGAGTTGTGCGGCATGTTCGGCGCCGGCTTCCGGCGGGAGGCCAGGCTAGATGCAGAGTGGCTGCCCTGCTTCCTGGCCAGGTGCCGAGACGGCCGCGGCCGCCTCCAGGGCCAGGGGCTGTCGGTGACGAGCGCCATAAGTCAGACAGACCTAGCCGACGGCACACGTGAGACAGCCGACGCTCAGGGTAGGATACTGGAGATCAGGCGCTTCGGGCACCTGGCACCGAGAACCCGCGTGCAGACTCGGTCCGAGTCCGGCTACGCCAAGTTCAGACGGACCCTGGCCGTGTTTTCCGACGTTGCCTTCAAACTCAACCGGGACGACAGCAGCTCGGATGTCGGGGCCTGCCTGGTGGTGTGCTCGGAGGCTGAGGACGCGGAGACGTCGGGCGGAGCGTGGCCCGCCTGGGGAATCAGGTGCACCGTGACAGCCAGCCCATCGCGCAGCACCAAGCTCACCGGTCCCTCGAGCCTGATCGTAGCTGACGGGCCGTCGCTGTACAGGCTGGTCTCATCGTGGCAGACCGACGTGTGCCTGACGTTCGGTGCCTGCTGCGGGCCCGAGATCGTCAGGGCCCTCTGCGCCCTGACCATCGGCGACCCGCGTCTCGGCACCAAGTTCAAGCTTAAGTGCGTGACGGCGCTGCGGAACGCAGTCCTCGACCTCAGGTCACTGGAACCTCGGTTCTGTGAGCGTCCCGCGCGACCGTTGCAGCCCAGGTCGACTCCCTCGCCTCAACCCACTATGGACCCCATCGCCGCCGAGCTCGCGCTGCACGAGCTCAGGCTCCTGCCGGCGGGCTTTACGGCTGTGGCCGACAACGAGCTGGTGTGCGTGCTGAGGCACACGCTGAGGGACCTGCTGGTAATTGTTCCGAAGCAGCTTGTGAGGATCCAGGCTCACAGGCGCCAGACTCCTCGACAGCTGAACAGGATCCCCGGCCTCTACGGACACCTGATCGAGTGGGTACCCTCGAAGCGCGCCTCGTTTCGAGTTTCTCTTGGCACCCACCCTGACCTCACAATCTCTAGCGAGGGAGGAAGCGAGGAATGCCAAAGAAGCGACGGGACAGATCGAAATGTAAGGGACGACGGAGACCGAGTAGCTGACTCGCGTCCCGGGATGCTGGTCGCGTACAGACGCGGGGCTCGGGTCACAGAGCGAGGTCACGATTGCAACCTGAGCCAAGCCGTGTGCCTGTCGCCCGGCACCATGCAGGTGTCGGTGCCCCGTGAGCTCCGCTTCGCCGGCTGCGTGGCAATGCTGTACGCGTTCGAGCTCCTACAGTCGATGTTCAAGGAGGCTGAAAACAGGAGGTGCGCGGGCCTCTCGCTCGGCTCCCCGCTGACACTGCGTGAGGCCCAGGCGTTGATGCTGGCCTACCTGGCCGTGGAGACAGGCTGCGAGCCCGGCCGCCGGCACCTGGCTTTCTCGACCACATCGAGGGACTCGCTGCGTGATCTAAGGCTGCTGTTCTCCGCCGACCCCGATGTGTGCCCGATCTGCCCCAAGCCCCAGCCTCTGTCCTCGGAGGTCACCATGCCCGATGAACTCGCGGTGCAGCTTTCGGACGGTCTCGGAGCGGCCCGGGACGCAGACGAAGATGACGAAGCGGCGCGACTGCAAAAGGTGGCGACGGGGGTCCTCGGGGCTCCTCGGCTCAGGCTGCTGACTGGCCACTCGGTGCTGATCGATCCCGAATCAGCCTTCGGCTGCAAGCCCAAGATCGTAGGAGTGAGCAGCCTGGGCCTTGTCAATCTCAAGATCCTCAAGGCCGCCGGGTTGCTGAGGGAACACAGCGCTAGCAAGCACGTGTGCATTTCCATGCCCGCCACGAAAGGTGTCGAGCCCCTGCCGCGCTGGTCGACGAAGAGGACAAAGCTACGCGACGAGTTCTACGACATAGACCTAGGAGGGAGAGCCCCGGAAGACGACGGCTCCTGCTTCTTCCAGCTCAACTACCGACCCCGCGCCCCAGCCCATCCTTCAGCCGGCGCGCCAGTCGCCGCCGGACCGTTATCGGCCCGCGAAGCCGCAGTGGCTAGCGAGGCCGCCAGGGGCTACGTGGATCAGCGGCTCAGTCGTCTGTTCGACTGGTGCAGGCGGAGGCGCAAGCCTAGCCTGACTCTGGCCGAGGACGAAGACCGAGACGGCGGAGTCGTCAGGGCCTGGTTAGTCCGCCCGGTGAGCGAGCGTAGCCGGGGCCGGGGTGGCACGACCGCCATCGGAGACGGGACCCTCTTCCCCTCGGTGGAGATTGCAGCGGCACAGACCGATGCGGAGGGCCCTCCCGAGCCTCTGGATGAGTACAAACTCAACCTGTCGGTGAGTCTGCAGCCGAAGTCGTTCGCACTGGCACGGGCAGACAGGGGCGTCTCGCAGAGTGGCGCGGCGTACGAGGCTCACGTCGACGAGGCCGTGCTCCTGGGCCACTGCGCCAGGCTGCTGGCGGGCGACGGCGGCTGCGGGACCGAGGCAAGCTTCGATGTGAGCGTGTGCCTGACCGCGTTCTACAGGGCCGTGCACCCCTGCTTGCCTGCCATGGCAGCGGGCGACGTGACTCTCGACTACGAGCTCATCGTGCACGGCGGCGGGTCTCTGTTGCCGGTGTATGCCATCCTGGAGCATGTGGCCGACACCTGCCGCGTAAACTCGCTGTCGCAGTTGCGGCTGATCCTCGTGACGAGGCACCGGGGTGCCTCGGTGTGGGCCTGCGCTGTGCCGGCCCCGGAGACTCGGGAGCCCTGGGGCAGCAGAATCAATCTAGTCGGAGCATTCCTTTGCTCTAGAGACCATCGGCTGGGCCCGCTGCTGGCCCGGTGCTGCGACCCTAGTCCGCTTAGGGAGCATGAGCTGCGGCGGGGCTCGGCATTCCTGCTGCCGCGCGGTGACGAGGAGGAGCTGCTGCTGCGGGCCTACGAGGAGACACTGGGACCCGTGTTTGAGTTTGAGCCCGTGACGAGCGCGCCCTCGACCGTCAGGACCAGCTTCGGCAAGTGGCGGTTCCTCAGGCTCAGACCTCGGCGTGCCGGAGCCTCCAGGCAGCCCGGCGTCTCGGTGGTGGACGGCTACACGTTTGTGCACGCCGCGGAGTCGCCGCTGTTCCACGTGTCGGGTCAAGGGCCCTTGGTGCAGCGGCTTGAGTCGGTGGCCGTTGTCGTGCAGAACGCCTCGGCGTGTAGGACGACTGCGCTCGGCCAGGATGCCTTTGCGTGGCCCGAACCGAAACCCATCGGGCGGCTGCCGTGCAGGGACAAGACTGTTGTCCTCGAAGAGATGTTTGTACGGCCGGGTCACAGGGACCCCGTCGAGGGCTATGCTGTGTGCGAGAGTACGTGGACGAGTTTGGTCGAGACCAAATGGTCGTTTGACAGGGCGCCCGTCGACAGCGACGGTGAGCCGTCGTGGGACGCTAAGCTCGCCGTATCCCGGGATCCGCTCCGGCTGATCGGCGGCGCGGGACCGGCCTCGAGCTGGAGCGCAGAGCCCCCGCCGGCAAGGTTCGCCCCCGACCCGAGCGCAGAGAGCGCCGCAATGGTTCTGGAGCTGGAGGCTTCGAGGGCCTCGAGCCCTCAAGCGTGGCGTGGCTTCGACGTCCTGGCCTCGCGCGTACTCGTCTGCCCCTCGGAGCGGACGTGGAGCCGGGGCACCTGCCTGGTGAAGAACAAGGCACTGAGCTCGTCGTGCGCAAAGGCCCTGACGTTGGGGACCAAGCGGATCACTGTTGCGGCAGCCGGCGACTGGTACGCCACGCCGGAGAGCAAGCTCAGCGGCTGCGAGGGGGACAGAGACGCCGCCGATGGAGTGGCGCACACATATGAGGTCTGCTCTGCCTCCGGGCTCGCGCGAGCCCTCGCCGCTAGGATGCTGTCGGGCAACACGTACGAGCGCCTGGAGATCAGGTGCCTGCGGCCCGACGTCTATGGCTACGTACAGAGAATGTTGGCGTGGTTCGCTGGCGCCACCGGCCCGTTCAGGTGCCGCACTGTTACGGTGTACTCACCCAAGGACTCCATGGGGCAGTGGACGGGCAAGCTGCACGGGAGCTTGGACGTGTTGAGCAGCTCGTCTACCCCCTACCTGGTCTCGCGCCACGACGGCTGCAAGAGCCGCAAGGCCCTGAGTTTTGAGCTCGAAACCTCGAAAGACATCATGTTGGTGAACTCGTACGGCAATCTGGTCTTGCACCCCAGTGACGAATCCATTCGCCTGGCAGAGATCAGGGGCGACATGGGCTTCCACGTGAATGCTGTTGACTGGCTTTCGGGCGAGGCACTGGCGGGCCCGGTGGAGACGGTGCACATCCGCTGCCGTGACTCACTCGAGATGTTCTGCAGGGAGGCACGCATACCGAGAGGTGTGCGGGGGCCCGAGACCTGGAAGCAGACTCCGTGGTCGTCTGTCAGCCCGGGTTACTTCTGCACCCAGGCCGCACTGCTCAAGTACAGGTGGGAGTCGGGCCTGTGCGGACCCGACCTCACAGCGATCGGCGAAGCCGCGCGAGCGTGGTCTGCAGACCCGCGCCAGCCTCCCTCCTGGACTAGGCCCGATGACGGGCAGCTTATAGCAAAGGGCCTCAGGTTCTGGGAGGCCGTCGACCTGAGGAGGTCCGAGCTGCTGCTCATCACGGAGGTCGAGGAGGAAGAAGACGCCACCAAGATCGAGGCAGGAAAAGGAGATGACAGAGAGCTGGACGGAGATGACCAAGAGCCGGGTCCCATCCGAGTCACAAGCGAGTGGCTCGACTGGAACGCTGACAGAGGCTCCCTGGTACTGAACTCCAGGCTGACGGTGGAGTTCGTCTACGAGCTGCCGGCGGCCGGCTGCGTGATCGTCGAGAGGAGCGACGAGTCGCCGCTCTTGTCACGGGTCCGCATCGGGCACCGCGGTTGCGTGACAGCCTTCTACAGAGCCGGGAACTTCTCATCGCTAATGCGTCGGGTGGCAATGGTCTCCCTGCACGGCTGCGGCCTGAAGCCTGCATTCGAGCTGTCGTCGACCTGTGACCACTCCTTGGTGTACCTGGCAGCCAAGTCGCTAGCCCTGGCCGAGCGGATCTCACCGGGCCTGACGCTGGGCCCAGATCCGAGGCTCGTAGTGGCGGTGCGAGGAGGTCGAAGGGCTGCACTGGCGACCGCCCGCGACCTGGTGCACGCCGGCGTGGTGCTCTCCCCGTGCGGCACAAGCTACCTGTTCGACCCTCTGCCGGAGGAGCTTGACGGCAGGCTGAGGAGCTGCTGCATCCCGCCCAGCCCTCGCGCTCAACTGTTCCCGGAGCGCTTCGGCAGCCGATGCAGCCAGCAGCTGTTTGAGAGATTAAGGGAAGAGTGGCCCGTCTTGCTACAGCGCGAAGACACCAAGCCTCCCAGTGGCTCGACTGACCCTCGATGGATCGGACTGATGCTATGTCTGTGCGAATGGTGCGGACTCAAACTACTCGCGAACCGGCTAGTGCCGGGCGTGCTAGAGTGGTTGAGCGCGACGACAACGAAGCCCGAGACTCGGGGTGCGGAGGATGCGAAGTCCGCCTAGTGGAGCTGTACGATGCGGCCTGCACGGCTCGGTGCTCGGGCAGCCTGAGCTCGGCCCTGATGGAGTTCTGCCGAGACTTCGTGTCGCCCAGGGCTGTGTTGGCGAGCCCCGTCGCCCCCTCGGCAGACTACCTAGACCGTTACACCTTGTGGTTGATCTGCATCGGGATCTCGGACAGTCGGGCAATCTGCGGCTACCCGGGCCAGCCGGTCACTCTCTCCAGGGCGTGCGACGAGCACCGCAAGCTGTCGCGCGACTTCTTCATCGTGCCCCGGGCCGAGTCGCTGGCCTCGCTGGAGAAGCTCGAGCGATTCTACGCGCTTATCTTGCGATACCCAGTGGTGCCGGAGGACGCCCTCGACACCAAGGAGTGCCCCGAGTGTGTGTACGAGGCCGAGGTGACGAGGGACAAGTGGGAAGAGACCCGGCGGAGCATCTCGTGCCACCACCTGACGCTCAGACACGAGCTCTTCGGCCCTGTGCTATCAGGAGCCCCAGAAGGCGCCGGGAGGGGTGGCAGTTTTGCCGCCAAAGGCAGGATACGCAGGGTGGCCAGGGCCAGCACCTCGGCTACCATGTTCGAGCCCGACAGCCAGGAGCCGTCGGCGCACGGCCAAACAGAGCCACTCAGATTCATGGAGCAGCTCGAGTACCTGAAGCGGCGCGACGAAATAGCCAAGCAGCAGACGCTGGCCAAAGAGCTGTACCACCAGCTGGAGATTCACAGGCATGCGCTCGAGGAGCTGTCGAGCCCGCGCTACCTGAGCGAGTACCCGCTCGCGTGGCTGTGCCAGCTGTACGGCTCGCTGAACGCGAGCAGGAAGCGCGCCGAGGCGCTGGAAGCTGACTACGAGGGCAAAGCTGGCGACAGAGCCCGAGCTCTGCCCCGCATCGGCACGCTCCGGGCCACGCTCAAGACGGTAGCATCGACGGGCACCAACAACGGCCTTGTGGCAATGGTGGCAAGGATTGTCGTGGACCCCGTGCGCAGGCACACGGAACGTTACAAGGTGCTGCCCGAGCGGATCATGCTGTTCAAGCACCTGCTGGCAGCAGGCTTCCCAGTGGAGACGGCCGCTGACCTGGTGACGAGCGCAGCGGTCGTCGACAGTTCCTTGCTCATAGGCCTGACGCTGGAGCGGGGCGTGCAGCTGCAGCTGAGCAATACGGCCGAACCCACCGTGTATAACTCACGCCTCGCCGCCTTGATCTGGGTATTTGCACACCTCACGGCCTACTGTACACTGCGTGAGCTGAGCCATGACCACGTCATGCCCGGCGATAGCCCCGGGGAGCCGCTTGCCGACGGCATTTACGTGTTCGACGGCGATGGCGGTGTGGGCTTCACCCTGTCTCGCAACGGCCGGGTCGGGCACGAGCGGGTCGACATGTCAAGACTTGCCGAACTGCTTGCAATGCGAGATACTTTTCAAGAAGGACTTTGCTGACAAGGTCGCCGCAGCCGGGGCCGAGCGGGCCGCCGACGCCCTGGTGAAGTACGGCCTGTCGATCTCGACCAACCTTGTCAACTGGCGGTGGAAGCGCAAGGAGATCGCAGCCCTCGAGGCCCGCCCGTCGAGCGTCGACTGTGACCAGCACCTAAAGCGGCACTACCTCACTCACACGGGTGAGCTCGGCTCCGTCGAGGCTACCGGAGGCGCCAAGGTTCCTAGGTCAGCGGCGCCGGCCTCGACGCGCCGGAACATTCGGTGGTTGAGGCCTGTATGCATGAGGGATCGGAAGAGGGTCCGGGGAAAACGTGCCCCGGAAGCAACGGAGTAGCCTTACAGGGAGTGTATTAACGTAGGGGACGTGGTGGTGGTGGGGGGGGGGGGACGATTGGCCAGTGTGAGATGAGTGCCCAGCGGGAGTTCAAGTGCCTGGAGATCTACATCGCCTGCAGCGGGTTGCCAAAAATCACCCTGGACAGGCTGAACGTCAATTCGCTGTTTGTGTACCGCACAGAGGACCCTAACACGATGCACATCAGCATCAACAGCGACCACCCGACCGGCGACCACACTGTCAAGAAGCTGCCCCGCCTGACACACTACCACCCGGACGCCCTGCTCACCGCCGCAGAGAGGTTCATGGACCACATTATCGACATGCCTGTTTACACCTACCAGACCAGGACCGTGCATCGCTGAGGGTCCGATGAGACCGCCGGCGTCAGGCCGACTGCAGCCCGCGGCGCTTCGGAGCCCAGACTCGACTGTGCGCACGACCCTTCCGGCTTTGGCTCTGTGTTCTAATTCATGTCTTTCTTGACCTGGCTTGTTGCATGATGTAACTTTGTAAAACACAAATAAATAAAGACACCTCTATGAACGTAAATATCTGGTATCAGTATTGTCATTGCTAAGGCATTGTGCTAAGGCACAATATGAGACAGACAGGAGACGAGACATGCGGTTGCTGATTCAGCACTGTCTTTATTGTCAAACATAGTACATGCAAATAGAACATACTACACAGACAGACAAAGGCCCAAGTCAGACAATTAAATCAATACAATCAGACAATTTGCATGTTGGCACCTTGACCATGGTTATGTTTAGATGTAGATCTCTCGCACCAGGGTCGGGCTCGGGCGGAGACCCGCAGCCTGATTCCTGGTGGATAAATCTGTTCAACCCGCTGGTAAGCTTGGCTATGTCCTTAACCATGCAGAGCGACGGCTTTCCCTCTTTCTCGACCGTGGCGATGTGGTAGTCCTTAAGGGTGCCCTCGCAGGCCAGGAGCACGTACACGGGAGCATCGGCTACAAAGCCGTACAACTGGTAGCTCAAGCTGGGTGTCCATACCACAATCAGTTGACACTTTAGCAGCTGCGCCAACCTGACCATGTAATCACAGTGGCAGCCTGCCACTGGCCCCTCGATGTTGTCCGCCGGAACCCCGAGCAGTTTGCCGAGCCGACCGGGCAGCTCTTTGAGGGTGCCCAGCTCAACCATCCTCAGTTCGTGTTGGGCCCTGCACAGCGCTCCGCAGACCTGTTCTCGCACGTACAGGTACTCGTCCTCGCCGGGCTCATTTTTGATGTTCAAGACGGCATTGACCCACTTCTTAGCGCTCGGCGATCCGTCTTCAGACGTGATCTTGAACTTGGCGGGGTGTTCTTTGCTGCCACGGTCCATGCGTCTTTTACCAGAGGCCTGCAGCCTGGGCTGCAGAACGCCCTCCATAGGCTGCGCGGCTACAGTGAGCTTTGTTACGATGTAGTTGTAGATCGTTTCCCTGACCTTTCCGACCATAGAGCTGACGGGGTGCCAGGACAAGTATCCTCCTCCGTCCTCGGAGGTCCTGATGCAGTGGGATCCAATCATGAACTTGAGATCTACAATCAACTTGTCCACCTGTTCCTGTGCCCTGGCCAAGAGGTCGGAATGCCCTAAATGTTCGCCCCCCTCCTCTAGTTCTGGAAACAGTGTGACTAGGGTCCGTCTGACACTGTGGCACATGTCGACTAGCTTCAGGTTGCGGTCCTGAGCTTCTTCCAGTGCAAGGCTATCCTCCAAGTACTTATTGTTCAAATCGGTATTTTCGGACCTCACCATCTGTAGAAGACGGGCCAGCTCCACTTTCTCCACGTTGAACTTAGACGAGACCTCAGCCAGCTCCATCTGGGCGAGCCGAGTCTCTTCATCGTGCGTGCGTACTTTCCTATCCATCTCATCCAGCATGGCCATCGTAAGCTTAGTGGTATGTGCCTCCTTTGCTTCGGCGGCTTCCTTCGCCTCCTCGGCCTGGGTACGCGCCTGCACCGCCTGGGCTCTCTCTTCCTCTGCCTTTGTCGTTTTGGCGTCGGCCTCGGTCCTTGCCGCCTCGGCTCCGCTTCTCTCTTCATCTGCCTTTGTCGCTTTGGCCTCGGCCTCTGTCCTTGCCTCCTCGGCTGCGCTTCTCTCTTCATCTGCCTTTGTCGCTTTGGCGTCGGCCTCTGTCCTTGCCTCCTCGGCTACGCTTCTCTCTTCATCTGCCTTTGTCGCTTTGGCCTCGGCCTCGGTCCTTGCCTCATCGGCTGCGCTTCTCTCTTCATCTGCCTTTGTCGCTTTGGCCTCGGCCTCTGTCCTTGCATCCTCGGCTACGCTTCTCTCTTCATCTGCCTTTGTCGCTTTGGCCTCGGCCTCGGTCCTTGCCTCATCGGCTACGCTTCTCTCTTCATCTGCCTTTGTCGCTTTGGCCTCGGCCTCGGTCCTTGCCTCCTCGGCTACGCTTCTCTCTTCATCTGCCTTTGTCGCTTTGGCCTCGGCCTCGGTCCTTGCCTCATCGGCTACGCTTCTCTCTTCATCTGCCTTTGTCGCTTTGGCCTCGGCCTCGGTCCTTGCCTCCTCGGCTACGCTTCTCTCTTCATCTGCCTTTGTCGCTTTGGCCTCGGCCTCGGTCCTTGCCTCATCGGCTATGCTTCTCTCTTCATCTGCCTTTGTCGCTTTGGCCTCGGCCTCGGTCCTTGCCTCCTTGGCTGCGCTTCTCTCTTCATCTGCCTTCTTCCCAGCTTCTTGAGCCTTGGCCACAGCTTGCCTGACCTCGGCAAGCTCGGTCTCAAGCGTCATGACTCCTTGCTTTTTTTCCTGCCGGGCCTCCTTCAACTGCAAGGCTAGTTTGTCAATCTTGGTCCTGGCCTCGATCGTCGAGGTCATCAGCAGCATGGCGATGCTGTGATACGCGCCGCACAGCTCCTGCGTCAGGGCTTCGGTCACCAAGCCAGATACATCCGAGCCTCTCACCTTATCTAACAGGCTGACAAAATTGTGGAAGCCCTCAGACATCAGCCTGAGATTCTCTGTCGTGCACTCGGCCCCGGGAACCGAGGGGATTGACGCGTATATGATATCCGAGAACCTGACACGAAAATCCCCGCCAAAGTTCCACGGATCTTGCACCATCCTCTGAAACTCGGGTCGCTGGGGCGCACCAGCACCAGACTGGGGTCCCGTCGCGTGAGTCATAGGATCCGGAGGCGTAGCAGCTGGAGCAGCAGCGGCCGCCGGAGGAAATGCTTTCGCAGATACGGTCAAGTTCGACTTGCCGGACAGCCCGGGCTTGGGGGCAGAGAGGTCCGTCCGGGCTCCTGGCGTAGGCTCTGCGCTCGTAGCGACTGAGGCACTGCCACAGCTCCCAGCCTGCGAGTTCTTCCGATTCGTAGTGGCGCGCTACGACTCGTCGGCTTGCGCTCTGTGCAAGCTCCTCCTCGCCACCTTTGTATGCACGAGCATGGTTGATGCAGTACCTCACGGGCTCGTCGTCGACGCCGGGACGCCGGGCTTCGGCGCAGAGGGTTGTGCACACGTTCCCGAGGAGGATCCTGTCAATCTGCTTTACGCCTGGGACCCTGAGCGGTTCCGGGGGACAGGCGAAGCTAGGGTCCCGTCGGTAGGCGTAGCCGCAGCGCTGGCACAGGCCCTCCAGGCCCAGGCCAGCTCTGATCCCCGAGTGCAGCTCCACTAGGGCGCAGGCCCAGACCCTCGCTGCGTCGCAGCACAACGCCGCCAGGCAGACGCCCCAGTAGTCCGTCGTGATCTTGTCGATCTTAATCTTGCCACCTCTTCTGTCACCTCCGTACCTCTTGAGCTCCAGCCCGTCAAACAGCAGACCTATGCGTAGCCTGGCCTCGGGGGGCATCGGGTCGTGCGCTTTGTCGCAGCACTGGTTAACAGCCGAGCAGGACAGACCGCCTGCTGGAGCCCGGCGCAGGACGACTGAGTTGCCCCAGGGTCGGGGCGGCGACGGGTCGCCTGACGGCAGATGAAATACGACCTGCTCGTACAGGGCCTTGAACGCCAACGGCGCCGCGAGTGCAGCCATGGTTTGGACCATTGTGGCGTCGAGCTCGAACCCGGCGGACATGTCGGACGCCGCGAGCCTGACTTCCCTGTAGACCCCGCGCAGTATCTTCCTCACCTCGATCTCGGGGTTCTTGCCCATGTAGATCTCCCGGTCGTCGCCGTCCCCCGGGGGGGCCTCGGCGGGCATGGCCCACGCTATCTCTGCCCCGGCCAGTGAGCCCATGTGTCTCACGGGGTGTCCTCTGGCGTCCGCGTAGCACGGGTCGAGGAAGTGTCTGCCCGAGATCAGGCCGTGTGCCCTGTCGCCCGAGGCATCGGTCACGACGAGCACGAGGCAATGCGTGGCGGGGGAGAAGCCGTTGTCAAGGTCTACGCACACACGGCCCTGGCCGTCTGGCTTTACT
This sequence comes from Poromitra crassiceps, assembly GCF_964638095.1. NCBI lineage: Eukaryota > Metazoa > Chordata > Actinopteri > Beryciformes > Melamphaidae > Poromitra > Poromitra crassiceps. The sequence continues at coordinate 3,634,559 of NC_139630.1, forward strand.
GCCACTAGGTGCGGGAGCTCTCGACCCAGCTTGGACAGCGTCACCCGCACGTATTCGACCGAGGCCACCGAGCCCGGGTCGCTCAGTTCGACGAGCAGCAGTAAGGCAGAGGGGGGCATGGTCTCGCGTTTTGGGTGTTTTCGTGCTGGGCCAAATCGATGGAGCCAAAGAGTTTAACCTGGTACCATAAATGTCCCCTTGTTGCGTCACATCATCGAGGTAGTAGTTTGGAGTGTTGCTAACATGTGCCTTAGCGATATTTCCAGCATCCCACTGCCACAGTACACACATACCCCCAAAACTGAGAGACAAAGACAGAAGGTTTATTCTTGTGAACGCATCTTTATTGGCACTCAACAGACCGGTAACATAACATTGTATAGTAAATGACTTTGGTCCTCCCTACCCTGCCCCCTTGTGTATCAGTGTTCATTAAACTTTTCTCACCAGAACCTTAGTGTTGTCCTTATTGTGCTGTGTTCATTGTCAACCATCCTTAGCACCACACTGTGCACATAATGAACTGCATTGTGGACCCTTATATGACACGGAGTAGCAAAAACACAGACAAACAAAGGAGACGGAACTGATTGGGTTGAGGTGTTCATTTTTATTTATTTTATTTTTTGCAAACATAATGACAGCAATTGGTGCCGTTGTCCAGCACCGCCATCATGGTTCTTTTCCGCATCACCAGTTTGGAGATGAAGTCGTCAGGCTGCGATCCGGTTGCTTCAAGGGCGGTGAAGGATCGCCCGTATATCCCCTTCAGTTCATCCAGTACCCACTGGAGGGTACCCGGCCCGATGTTTGGGTTGTTTGGGCCAAGACGCTTGCAGTAGAAAGTGCCGTCCTCGACGCGCACGGAGGCATCACAGATGTGACCATCAACGTTGTAAGTGACCGAGATCAGGTCACCGTATACATGTTTGCGGAAGTACCCGGAGAACACCATGTTGTTGGTGCCGGCTTCTTCTAGTGCATTGTAAACGGCGGCCTGGGTCGCTGCCCCCCACCAGCAATTGCCCAGCCGAGTTTTGACATCCGGCCACTCCTTTGACAACACCTCCGAGTTGGCAGGCTGGTAGTAGGCTGGCATTCTTCTCATGGTGCGCTTAGGTGGGGGTCTCTCACCCGCAACCAGTCCGATCACGCCGGACTCCTGGTTGGGCTGGGCGGGTGGATAGACACACGCGTCGCTCATATCGGAAGCGCGTCTGTCTCCTAGATCCGGGTCAGTGTGTGGCTGCTCGCTCCTGTTAGTACAGTAGGTAAAGGTCCTCACAGGAGATGGCAGAAGACTGACATGAAGGCTCAGCAGCCATCTATTCTAAAGACAACCTGCCTTCATATATTTTCCCTAGACTCTTTTCATCTCAACAGTAGACACAACACAACAGGATCATGGGCTAGACAGAAACGGGCCAGTATGGCTGCCCTAGTTCTCATAATCAGTGCCCTATGCTACTCTTCCCCGTATGCTACTCTTCCCTTGTCCCTTGTACAATAAACCTCTGTGCAACAGCAGCCCGATGTGCGAGTTTGTAATGATGAGAGAATGAGACAAAAAGGGTTTCAGATCGAAATATGTATTCTTTATTGCAGGAAAATATATGGATATATAGACAGGCATCTGCATACTGCAGAGAGACATTCAATTAAATTCAGTTCAATTTATTGTTGTCCACAATGTGGAAATTTGCCTTTGGCTTTACAGGTTTGCTTGCACATTATGGAAAGTACACGGCACAGGAAATGATAGGGTACATAAGACAACAGCGATAACGGGCATGGTTCTGATCTGGATGAGTCTAACGTTTATGAATTTAGCAGATTTATTGCGTTTGGTATGAAACATTTTGTTCTTGGTTGCTGCAGGAACTCTATAGCGTCTTCGTCAGCGTGCCGACATGCCGGAATGGCTGCCCTAGTCGTCGTCATCGAACATGTGATCGTACGGATCCTCCTCCTTGCTGTCCTCGTTTCCGTTGAACCAGTTCCGCTTGACGGCGTCGCCGTAGCCCTCGGACGTGTCGTGTGCGCGCAGCTTGGCCGCTCTGCTCTTGGCCAGCTCAAACAGGGGTCTCTCGTCCTTATCCAGTTCGATCTGGCTGGCCTGTATCTTGGCCACAAGAGATCTGTACGACTCCTCTGTTATCTTGGGGAAGAGGGCGTTGAGCCTAGACACCTGGATGCGGGCCACGAGCATGAGATCAGTTTCATTCTTTACCGTGGCAAACATGGACTGCTCCGGGACGGCTTCGGACTCTGTGTAAGCTGCCCTGCCGTGCTGGCCGCGAACATCCCCGTTGATGCACTGGTTGCTCAGCACATTGATGTAGTAATAGTCCTTGTTCCTGCAAAATCTCATGCAGCCGAACGTACCAGTGTGGAGGTCCGCGAAGATCCACAGCGACGTGTCGATCATGACCGGGGCCAGTACCTGTGCCCGAGCATTGTTGAACATCGTCTCCGTATGCAGGATCCTTGAGTCGCGGGTTAACTGGACCTTGCAGTACGCAAGTTTGTCGTTTTGCTGAAGCAGATTGTCAACCTTCAGTCGCGTATTCCCGAGATAGCGGAGCGTCCGCCCCAGCGTTGGGGGGAGCGTATTACACCGGTCAGCGTCTAGCCATTCCAGCGAGTCCAAGTTCAGCCCGGACGACCACGGCTTGCCCTCGGGAAAAGCTTTCCCCTTGATATTCAGCGGGTCGCAGCATTTGAAGCTTGTCAGCATGTTCACCGTCTCGCCTTCGTTACCCTTCTTGGGCATCAGCTGTGCATTCAGGCACAACAGAGCGTTGTACAGGTTGGAGCCGTGCTTGGGGTTAGGGGCATGCACAAGCCGGGCCAGCTCGGCACAGAAGAAGCCCATGGCGAAAGCCACGGCCTGGCGGATCGACAGGGCCAGTGTGAAGTGGCACATGGGCATGTTGCCGTTGGTGCCGAGAAACCGGTAGGTGTGGTCCCTTTCGATGTCGCTTTTGTTCATTCTTTCGTCGAACCTGGGGTCGTTCGGGTCGAGTACGTTTCCCACCTCGGTGAACTCGGTTTCGTTGAATCGGTGCCAGCGGGAGTACACCCCAATACTCGTTACCGTGGATGCTTTAGCATTGATGCCCGAGCCGCACTTGAACGGGCTGGCCATCATCGCGCCCACCTTGGAATTGAGCTTTAGCTTGTCCGTCTTTGCGCCCGCCAGGGAAATGTCGATGGCCTCCGACATGTACGTGCCCCCGCTCATGGTCATCGCAACCGAGGTGAAGGTGCCGCTTTGCTTGGAGGAGCTGCTGTGCTGCTTGGTCGCGGGCCGCTGTTCCTTCTGTGACGTGTACACTTTGCCCCAGTCCTGCATCGCGCCCCCGGTCTGGGGCCTGAAGCCTACCCCCGAGCACAGCAACATGTTCCCCTGTGACCCGTCCTTGATGCTCTTGTAGAGTGTCTCTGTTTGATTTACTATGGCATCGCGCAGCAGCAACACGCTGCCGCCGGCCTTGTCCAGGTCCGACTGGCTGTACTGGCTGTTGTTGTGGCAGGGCAGCATGTTGCGCATCGTCGCAAACACCAGGCACTGCAGGTAGGCCATCATGTTGTCTGACAGCAGGTACTCGTAGATGCAGAGGTTCTTACCATACATGTCCGGCCCGCCCATCGGCACCTGGGCAAGCGCCTTGTTTTTCTCGAGCGCCGCCGCTCGGTCTCCCATCTGCGGGGCAACAAACCATAGGGCTCGGCACTCGCTTTCCGTCAACCTGTTTTTGTGCGCGAGTCGCTCCGCTATGTCGGCGCCGGTCCAGTAGAAGCCTGCAGTAGATGGGGTGACGTCCTCGCCTTGGCAGATGTGGAAGCCTTGGAAAAGCCTGTAGACGCCGCCGACCGGCAGCCACATGGGCTTCGTCAGCGTCGCTGCAAACAGCGGGTCGACAAAGTTGTGCTCCAGGAAGGGCGCGGAGGCTGCGCTCAGCACCATCGCCAGGTCCTGGGGTTCCATGTTCAGAGCCACGCACCTGGCAAACAGCTGCGTCAGGTACATGAACACCATGTGCCGAGGCTCTGATCCGTCGGGCCCCGGAATGGGATCGTCGGTTTTCAGGTCAATCGGCGAGAACTTCTGGAGCAGCTGCAAGATGAAGGCCGCCGCCTCCAGCGAAGTCTCCCTGAACACGATCCAGGGCTGGGCCTCGCCAGAAGGCTTTTGTATTTCGGCGAGCACATTGTCCGAGGTCATAGAGCCTACGAACGCCGAGAGGACAGCCTCTTCGCCTTGCAGTTTGACCAGGCTCTGCCAGGCCACCTGCTCATACGTGACGTGGGAGCGGTGAGGGACCTTGTCCATGGTGCGAGGGCTGCCCTGGATAGTCAGGAAGTGGCCCAGGTGCTCGCCATGCAGCACGAGCACCTTGCTCGGCACGACGGCGGGGCAGTAGACATGGAAGACAGGCGGGGAGTCGACAAGGACGTGGGTCATGGGCGACAGCTCCATCCCGTAATCGATGTTGGCGTGGCCCGGTCCCACCGTCAGGCAAAAACTCTCCTGGGGAAGGTTTACCTTCAGTGTCTTAGTTACGCCACCCGCCATTCTAAGAGTCCGAGGGGGTCTGGAGCCGACCGTGAGAGAAAGGAACTAGAGAAGTTGTTGACGTGCAAGACCAACACTCGGGGCTGTGACAAGGCGTACGCCTTCTGTCTCTTTTTGTGGGACGATCTGGCTGCTGCGCTGTTTCCGGGTGAGAAGGGGGAAAACGCCAACTGGCTGCCAAGCAGGGAGGAGGTTTCAGCTAGGGAGAACAAGAAGCATCTACTCAGATTAGGACTGATGGCGCACTTTTATAGGTACTTGTCAAGGAACCCGGGCCCTAATACCCCGGAGCACGCCTCCCGGTTCAGGGGCGTGAAGGAGGCGGCCGGGCTCCTATTTCAGGGCTCCGTCTTAGCCAGGCAGCATCGCCCGAGGACGGCGGCGACCGGAAGGTCCGGTGACGGCCAGTGCCCGGGCATCAAGTGGCACAAGTTGAGCTTCGTCAAGGCCAAGCAGTCATACCAGAACAGGCTCACCAAGGCCTTTCAGAAGGTGAAGCAGGTCGGCCACGCGGGCTTGGTCAAGAGCGACCTCCAGTGGGGCCTCGGCTGCTACTACAGGCTGGCTATGGCCTACACCACCGACAGCCCGCTGGAGCTGGCGGCTGCGTGCATGCCATGGCTGAAGCCCGCGGTCGAACTCATCAACCAAGAGAACTTCGCGGAGCTGGCCGGGTTGCACGAGCGTGTGCTGACGACGCTGTACGCCGTGCTCAACTGCTACGTGAACTGGATCGAGCCCACCTACCACCAGCTCCTGCTGGTGCCCGGCCAGCCGCGCGGCAAGCCCCGCGTTGACGAGTGTGACATGCGCTGCTACAGCTGCCTCAAGAACCAGACTTTCCGCTCAGCCGAAGTGCGGGGCAACCCCAAGAACATCGACGTCCAGTTTGACTTCGACAGGATGGCCTTCAGCTCGTCTTGCTGCCAGGCCCCCGTCATGTACATGCCCCTCTGCACCGAGTCGGTCAATACGCTGACATTCACCTACATGAGGCAGGTGTACACCACATGCCCGTTGTGCAAGAGGACCATCTTTTCGGAGCTGCTGGTCGACTATCCCACGCTCGTCTCACGTTGCATCTCGTGCTTTGGGAGGAGCGGGGACGACGGGGGGGCCGTAGACGCCGACAGCCGACTGAACTATTAGCGTCTCGGAGCCGCTCTTGCTGCTAACAACTTCGAGCCCACGTCAGTCGCAAGCGACTCAGACACACTGATGGTTCACGACTGCGGGCCGCGGCACCCGGACTCAGCCGCAGACAGTGACGGCTAAGACTCTGAGGTCTCCGATGACCATGTCTCGGATTGCGACGCTGACAGTGAGCCCTACTGCGGCCATACAGAAGAGTGTGACGCTGCTCCGAGAGCCGGCGGAGATCAACGCAGCCCTCTTCGTGGTGCGAGCTGACTCGCAACGCGCAACGACGGAGAGCGAGAGTGTCCGTCTGAGTGTTGTGGCGTCCGTCTCGGATGCCGGCTGCATTGAATGGAACTCCGACGGCTACGGCCCAGACAAGTACTTGCATACCACTGTCAGCACCATGTACGTTACGCTGCCCGACGAGAAGAGCGACTCAGACTGCGACGGCTCAGAAACGGACAGCGACAGCGACGGCTCAGAAACGGACGGCGACGCCGACACGCGAACACCGCCTAGCTCCGGGGCTGGCATAACTGAGGAGTTTGTGACACTGTTGTAACTCGATGTGTGATGTGAGACAATAGAAAATAAAAACATATTTGACTGTAACCCCTAGGGTGTTGTTGTGTCTATCTTTCTGAGCTTGGTCGAATAGAGGCCCCGGTCTGACTCCTGGTGACGGCCTAGAAGAAGGGCTTGTTGACAATGAATTTAAGCTACTAGCCTAAGCGAGGCTAAGCGGATCAGCGAGGTCTCAGTCCGCACTTCCGCACCTCAGTCAAGATCCCTCGACCGCCTCTACAACAACACCATGTCCGAGAACCGTTGCTTCTTGTGCGGGTCCGCCGACACGCTGCCTTCCTACACCGAGACCTGCCTGAGGATGCTCGACATCCTGCATGACATCCTACACAAGTACTGGCTGCCGTTGGAACAGGGCGTCAAGTCAGCATTGCTGTACAAGCCTTTGAATGCCGTGACCAGCTGGGCCCTCTGCTCTGGCAACAAAGCAGATGCCTGGGAGCAGCTGGTCAAGGGAGTGACCAGCTTCATTGAACCTAACTCCACTGAGTTCAAGGACCTTAGGTCTGAGATGGAAGCGCTCGCCGATCGCACCATACCAGTGGAGCTCCCGCTTACGTCCCGCTCTGCACCGAAGAAGCAGACGGACGTGTTCATCTGGCACGATGTCCTGGCTGAGATGAACGAAGTCTCGCTGAGCAAGGTCTACCTGCTGTTGTGGCTGATCAACCGGCAGACCTGCCAGGTCCACAGGGGCGACTTGTTTATACGTTTAAGGGACAACGTTACGGCCAGGGCGATCACGCAGTACGTTGAGGACTGGTCCGGGTCTTATTTCGGCTGGATTACGCGGGCCGTCTTGGAGAGATTGTACCTGTACAGTCAGCGCATCTGCACACCGGATCACCTTCGGCTACCCACGGGTGTGTTCCGCCACCAGCTCTACCTGCCGGCGGGCCTGAAGTCAACGCCCTTGGTTCAGGCGGGCAAGGACGAAGCGACCAAGTTCGAGGCGAGCTACAGAAATCGCACCGCGAAGGTACGCGTGGCCATCTTCGACAAGGTGCCCGAGTACCGCAAACCGCTGTCGTGCAAGACAAGCGGAATGGAGCCGCGCAAACTTCTCCAGAACCTGCTGTTCACCTTCAAACCAGACCGCTTGGCTGACGTATACCACTACTTCGCACTACTCAACTTCGACGACCCGCAGCAGCCTGGCCGCCACCTCCGGCTCGACCTCGCCAACGGGCCCGATGTGCGGCTGGCGGCCCCGGAGAATCTCTTCCATCTGGCTGAGGAAAACGGCCTGAGCGTTGCGGCGGTGTGCCGGGGCCTGGAGCTGATCCTTCGCGAGGTGTTTAGGCTGGTCAGCGAGGCTGACAGCGTCAAGGTCATGCTGAGCAACTTTCGTGGCAGGCCAGGAGTGTCACACGCCCCCTCTGCAGACCAGGAGGATCTGTGCAGGATGACGGTCGCCGTGCGTGCACTGCAGCGCCGCCCATTCGCGCTCGACCTGTGCATGATGGATTGCCTGGGGCAGGACACCATGCTGATCGACAGCGCCTTTGCCACCAAGGGCGAACGCGGTGCTACCACCTACAATGCCATGAACGTCGTCAAGGTGTGCCACCCCTCATACGTCCCGTGGCCCGAAAACTGGCTGACCGAGCTGCTCTGGCGCGACATTGACGAACACGGGTTTGGTTTGGCCGCGAGGGACTACGGCCACTACATGATGTATGCGAAGCACTTAACCAAGGCAAAGACGTCCGTGGCGGCCTTGGGGAGCGCTGATGCTGAGATGCTTGAAGACACCGTCAAGGTTGAGACACTCCAGGACAAATAGTGGGAGTGACACTTCTGTTACCTGATATATGTTGTTGATTTACTGAAATTCTACATAGGGCCCTGGGCCTCGTGAACCAGATTTTGATTTTCTGTGTATGTGTGTTTTCTGCACCTGCGAAAATAAAGAATACAAAGAACACAGTGTCACATTTTAGTTTTAATGCTGATGGCTATTGGTGCTGGCATTCTGGGGTTCTGGTATAAATACAAATATATGAAGAGAGAATAACCGGTGGGGCAGAGCAAACCCCTAGAGTAAATCATAGAAAAGAAATAGAGACAAATATAGACCTCTGTGATGAGCATGGAGTTGACGCTATGTACAGCAGTTGTAGGGTTCCAATGATACAAATAAAAAACAATATTCTACAAGAATGATCAGAGTATGCGTTTTTAATTTATTCTTCACACTGTTTCACAGGTCATGACAGAGAGAAGCTTTAGACCAGGTTGTGAGTACTCTGCCATGTCGGACAGTCCGTGTGCCACACAGCAGCTGATCCTAATGCCTCTCATCCCGGTCCCGCACGCTTCGTGCCACTCATTGGTGCTCCAGTCGCAGCGCTCCACTTTGGAGCTGTTGGGGGATCCTCCGCATACGAACAACTGGTCGTCCACCACCTCGATGCCGAAGCTGCTGCGCGGACGAGGCATGTCGGGCGCGGCGCTCCACGTGTCGGTTAGCGGCCCGTAGGCCTCGGCGCTGTGCAGTCTAGTTCCGATATAACTGCCGGCCACTGCGTAGACGCGCCGTGGTGTAGCGGGGCACGGAGTACTCGGCCATGTCGGACAGTCCGCTTGCCACACAGCAGCTGATTGAAATGCAATCCTCCCCCATCCCGCAGGCTTCGTGCCACTTGTTGGTACTCCATTTGTAGCTCTCCACCTTGGAGCTGTCGGGTGATCCTCCGCATACAAACAACTGGTCGTCCACCACCCCGATGCCGAAGTTGGTGCGTGGTTCCGGCATGTCGGGCACGGCGCTCCACCTCTGGGTTAGCGGGTCGTAGGCCTCGGCGCTGCGCAGTCGTCCGGCCAAACCATGGCCGCCCACTGCGTAGATGCGCTGTCTGTAGGCAATGACGCCCAAGTGGGAACGCTCGACGCTCATGCGGGCGATCTTCGTCCACCGGTCGGTGTCTGGGTCGTAGCACTCGGCCGTGTCCAGGACCTCATGTGTCTCATAAGAGTGCTCATACTCCGTCACACGACGATATACTACACCACCGCAGATGTAGACTTTGTTGTTCAGTACTGTGGCGCTGGCGTGCATCCTCTTCCCGTTCATAGGTTGGAGCAGAGTCCACTTGTCGGTCTCAGGATCATAGCGTTCGACACTGTCGTGCACGATGCCTCTCTCGAACCCGTCCTGCTCGGTTTGTACCTTTCCTACCTTGCCTCCCATGGCATAGATACTGCCATTCAGTACTGCCAAGCTGTGCCCCCCTGGGCGAGGATGATGCATGGCTGCCACATCGTGCCAAGTACGGGTACCGAGGTCAAACTTCCGCACGCTGGTGTTAATGCAGAACGAACCTCTCTCATCGCTCATGTAGCCGCCAACACAGTAGACAGCGCCATTTAGGAAAGCGGCGGCGCTGTAATTTTGCATAGGCCGAAGTTCACTGTTTGGTACATTGGCCCAGAACTTGTCACGTGGATCGTATAGCCGAATCCTCGAAGTTGTACCGTCGCCAAACCTGATTCGAGTGACGGCCAACAGGACGGCATGCGGCTGGCGCGGCCGAATCTGGGCGTTTACATCACGCATGACCCTCTCGGCCTCGGCGACGATCGCCTCACACTCTGCGTCGTCCTTCACCAGACCGTGGTTCTTCACCCGGTCGACGAAGTAGTCCGTGGCCATTAGGGCCAGGCGGATCTTGGGCAGTAGCGCGGATATGTGACCTTCGCGCTCCTCGGGCGCGTGGGCGATCCAGCGGAGCGCGGCCTCGAACGCGGCGCTCTCCCGCCCCACGTTCAGATCGTCCCGTCCGAGGATGTCCGTCAACCGCTCGAGAGAGAGTCCCAGGAACTCTTCGGAGTACGCGCCGATCTGCTCAAAGCGCAGCAGGATAAAGAGAAAGGCCTCGTTCCTCAGGTCCGGACAGTGGTATAGGTCTGCCAAGGTAAAGATGCCGACGCAGTTCCCCGGGTGGAGCCGCGCCTCCAGGAACTCGCAGCAGGAGCGTTTCACCCCGGCGAAGCCGAGGTAATCCGCCGCTATCAACAGCTCCTCCGCATTGTTCTCGGTCACCGGGACGGAGCCTGCGTCGGCGGAGTCTAGGAGGAGACGCATCGCGTTCGTCGACACGGGGCCGTCCATCTCGTAGACGTCGTCCTGCGACGTCCAACCGTGGGCGAAGACAGCGCGGAAGTATGGGCTGCAGCCGCAGAGGACGGCCTTGCGGACGTCGAATTCCGTGCCGTCCACTCTGATCCGCCAATAGCCCGAAGGCGGCATTGCGACTACCGGGGTTCCAATGACAAAAATAAAAAACAATATTCGATATGATCAGAGTATGCGTTTTTTTTTCTCCTTTGATGGGAAAATCTGACTTCTGGAGGTCCTCACACCAGAAGGGAAAAGACAGAAAGTGATACTTCGGGCAGGGGGGTGTTAGTTTTACAAGACTATCTGGAGCAGAAAACTGGGCTTAAAACCTGTACCATTCTAGAGGAGAGGAGGAGAGGATTTTGTGCGACGGGCGTTTTGTCAGAGAAGAGTTTTTTGTCGGAGGAGAGGATTTTGTAAGAGGGGCGTTTTTCAGAGGCTGTCCTCTAACAAAGATATCTCCTGACAGAAACACCATCCTCTGACAACTCTGTCTCGCTCTGACAGGATGCTCCCTGTGGTGGCTATAAAATACCAGTGTCTTGGAGTCTTGTCTTGTACATGTCTTGGAGAAGCGTAATCTGTAAGTGTTTTATTGATAGGATTCCAGCTCGAAAATGCTACCTACTTTTTCTTTTAGAAGTACATTTTCTTTACCAATTGTTTCCTACGAATGCCAGAAGTATTATGTTCATTGTAATTGTAATGTGTCTGCGTTTGTGCACAGATATTCGCAAAAACTGAAGGCCTGAAAGATGCCGCCACTTCGATTGTGCCCCATTTGCTACTACAAGCTGGTCAACCTGCCTGAACACCTCATGAAAGTCCACCATATATTTGATAAGGAAGAGCGCAAACTCTATCTTGCCCTTGACCACGGGAGGTAAGTAAAAAAAATGTTTTTACCGCACTAGGCAGAGCTTCTTTAATTCCTGTATTATGCTGAACATATATTGAAAACTGATTTGTGTTGAGGTACGCTGGACCACTGCCCTGCCACCAAGGAAAGTGTGCCGGGGAGTATAAGAAAAGGCTGGACATACACCTCGCTGTTGAGCACATCGATTTTGGGGTATGATTGTACACCTTTCTTAACATCACCTTTAGATTTCTCTAGTTACCACCGGTCATTTTGGAACTTAACCATAACGATTCCAGCTTCAAACCCTTTATGTTCTACGTTTAAAGGAGGAAGAGAGGAAAGAGGTACTGGCTAAAGAGAAAAATGGAGAAATCCGGCAGCGCCTGAAAGAATTGCAAGAAAAGAAGGGAGAGGATAAGTCAACGAGGCATGAGGTCAAGGAGCTAAAAAAGTTAGTGGTTGACTTAGAGTGTAAATTGGCGGACGCCGTCGCCAGTGGCAGCTGGGGCGCCAAGGACCCAAAAAATGCAAAGAAGAGACCGAGGCGAGATTAATCAGACTCTGACAGCCTTCAGGGAAGAGACCGGCGGCGCGACCAACCAGCGGTTCTGCCGCCCAGGGCTCTGGAGGGGCGACGGGCAAGGATGACAATCGGTTTGTCGCTCAGCACAAACCTTTATAATGACTGTATCACCTTTACATTTGCCTGACAATTATTGTGTTTGTTTACTGCTTATAGGGGACCTCACCGATCGCTGGCTGAGCAGTCGCCTACACTCCAATGCCTCAAAGAAAAAAAAAGAGAACTGCAAGCAGGGGGTCAAGCATGTAATGGAGTTCATCAGGGCCATGGGAAGTGGCGACAGCGGGCTGAATGTGTCCCTTACTTATATTGATGAGCCAGGGAAACTTCAAATGTAAGTTATATTTTTCTTCTTTTTTTGTCGCAGACACACACACACACACACCATGGTGTGATTGTTGTTGCTACCTGTGTCAATTACCAGAGCATTAGTTCTACTTATATATATATTGTTTTAGGTGGCTCAAAGACCTGCGATCACAGTTTGCAATACCTACTATCAAGACCCGAGTGTACCATGTGCGGACTTTCCTGATTTATGTGCATAGTCAGGCCTTCAACGGGGTATGAGTAGCAGTGTTGAGTGGATTACTTTTCAGCAATGTAATAATGTAACACTTTACAATTTCCAAAGCTACTTAGACACCCATACAGACATTGTTAATTGCATTTTATGTATTTTTTGTTTTGGATTATCTATTATCCTCAGGTGAGGTTGGGATCTCGCCGCTTTAGCTCCCTTTTGGAAGTCCTCAAGAAGGAGCAGGATGCTCTCGAGGCTGAGCTGCTGGGACATCGTCAGCGAAAAGCTTTGGAGAAGGCCAGTGAGTACAACATTTTGTATGAAATTTTCTTATCTTTCTTTCTTTTTTTTGTATGTGAATTATCTGACTTTGCAATTTAATACTTTACAGAGTTTCTCCTGAGCAGGGCCCAGTTGGAAGAATTCCGCAGAGTGGCAAAATGCAGAATCCCCAATTGCCTGGGTAAGTGTGAAATATCCTAGACCGTACGACTAGATCCACAGCCATTATACGAAATATTGGGTGAAATAACTGTCTCTTTAAATCGATGTATCAGAGAAACTGCTGAAAAGCCCAGGCAGCGTGGAAGCCCTCAAGCGCTTTGTCGGGTGGCTGGCGGGGTATGTATTCTCCCTAAGCGGCCATCGGAAAGGGGTGCTCACACATTTGACCCCCCTTCAGGTGGAAAACCCACAGCAGGACGAGGACGTGTATGTCATCAATGTACGTAATGGTAACCTTTACCAAGCATGAGATGTTTTGTACATATCGCTTTGTGTATTCCTGTATCTGTATTCGGCTTTGGCTGGAACACACTACTACATTTTCGTCTACGACTCCAGGTGGCAGAGCATAAGACGGCCGGCACCTTTGGCCAAGCAGGAATTGTCCTCACGCTTGAGGAGTACACCTGGTTCCGGAGGTTCGCCACCATCCGCCACACGCTCCCGGGCTACCAGTCCCAGGCTACCTTCTTCTTTAACTCGGCCGGGGGAGTTATGGCCAAACTGGGGGAGATGGTGGGGACGGTGTTCAACTCGATTAAAATAAGTGGTGTGACGATCAACGTCATCCGCGCCTCTATCGCAACGATGGTGAGTTTGGCAGATTGATAGATATAAATTCTGTCATATGGACTCGGCTTCCCCTCTCAGGGTATGATTTGACGGCATCTTCAACACTCACTCTTTTGTACCAGGCCGAGCGTGAGCTCAGCAAAGAGCAGCGGGATCGGGTGTGCGTCGCCATGTGTCATGGTGTAGGCACATCTTCCAAGTGGTATGTGGCCCCCCCATCGGTCGCAGAGTCCTATGCCACTCGCACGTGCCTCGAGTACGGAGCGCGCCGCCCTGCCACTGAGGTACCTGCAGCAAGCGGCAAGGCCTGTGCGTCGCCCCCTCAACCTTCAGGTGCTTGTCCAGAACAATTCGATTAATTTGTGATATTCTCTATTCGTGTATACATCATTGATGTTACGCACTGCCGGGTCCTTACATTGTGTAGTTTTCTCTGTATTTTAGAGGAGAAGGATTCTCATCTATCCCCAGGAACTGAGGGACATGGTACTCGAGGCATTCAAGGAACACTGGGATTCAGAAGGAGGAGAGGCCAGAGAGAGAAAGCTGTGAGTCGGAGGAAGACTGAAGATTTGTTGTTGTAGTTTATTTGGTTTTTATGTTGGTTGTGTTTATAATAAACGTTGTGTGGTAATAGTTACATACAATAGAATAAATGTTGTAAATCTACCAGTCAAGTTGCATTCTTTGTTGTACTTTCATACATTAGGCTGAACAGATCAGAAAAGTTTTGCTGTGTGTTGCTATACCTTTGTCTGAGCCTATGGTAGTCCCTCTGCCGTACACACACACACACACACACAAGGCTGCATGCATTTGGAGTCTGTTTATTTCACAGCTCATGAACTCAGCCTGTGTAGGTCCTAATTAGGGCAAAAGAGCTTTATGTCAGCTCGGTGATCCCAGTGCTGAGGCTACAGTCTGTCAGCGCCCTATTGGCCAGAAAGGTCAAGAAGGGAACAATAACGAGGCAAGTTATGGACAACGCAACGACTATTTACTGCCCGCCTGCTGCGGAAGCCTGATCCTCAGACGGAGGGGTAAATAATGGTGAGCGTGATACGTGAGGAGCTGGTGCTGTCCGACGATGCATCTCCAGAGCTGTTCGAGATCCTCATCATGGCCGGGGCTCCTGCCTCCGGCCTGCAGCTGCAGACGCTCAACGTCAGCATCGAGCAGTCAGAGCTTGACCTCCTGCGGAACATGTGGGAGAAGGACTCTGGCACAGTGCCCAAGGCCGATCTCGATAACCTCCACTGGATGCAGTGCAAGGCCATGAACGAGGTGAACCTGAACATTCCCCAAGTTATCGCTGAGGACCCGCGGAAGCTGAACCGCTACTACATTTTCCTGTTGTTCCGCTACTGCATGTCACGCAAGACGACCCGCGGGCGGTCCATCACCACCAAGCTGTGCAGCAGCAGGCCCGATGTGGTGCGTGGCACCATGAAAGATATACCCCAGAGCTGGCTGCAGACTTCGTCCAGCTCTCCAAATCCCTCAGCTCCACCTGTGATAGTTCAGCCTCATCCAGTCTCGGAGCACCGGCAATATAACGAGGAAAACGGAGGAGGCCGCTTTCAGACCCAGAACCACTTCTATCCGCACCAGCAGACTCAGCAGACCGAGCGCACTGGGCCGGATGAGAACGCGTGCAATGTGACCCAGCGTGCCACTGAACGACCGGCAAGTGTACCGTGGCATCTGTATGGCCAGAGACCTAGGCAGCAGATGTACCCGGAGCTGTCTCAAAACAACGGGATAGATTCTGACCAAGACTGATGCGAAAAAGGTTGGTTGGGTAGCACAGGCTAACACTGCCGGGGTCGAGGATTCACAAGTACACAACGGACATCACGCTCGTGCCACAGCAGGAATGAAAACAGTGAGCCAGGACCAGAGTGTGCAACTGACCAATGGCACAAATAAAAACTATGTTCTACAAGAATTATCAGAGTATGTGTTTTTTTATTTTATTCTTCACACGTTTCACAGGTCATGACAGAGAGAAGCGTTACACCAGGTTGTACATGTATAGCAATATATATAAACAGAGATATATTTTTTTGCGAGAGGTTTGGATTCTTGTCATAGAGATGAGCACTTGTCACAGGATCTCATTTTTGTCAGATAAATGAGTGCTTGTTACAGCACCATATACAAGAACAACAGTTCTGTGCCCCTCTGACGAAGAAGCAGAGTGAGACATGCCCGGACGCATCCGGGCCCCTGTGACTAAGAGGGAGCAGCTATATAAGGTGTTTTTGAAGGTCCTGCCTAACTACAGCCCTTTTGCCTGGTGGGGCAGATCGAAGATTCCTTCCGGCTAACGTTGAACATGCAGAGCTTTACATCAGTAGAGCCTCTGGTCTTTGACCTGCATGTTCGCGGACACGACACCTACATGAGACTGAGCCGTATCAACAAAGCCCTTGATGCCATGGCCGCACAGGGGGCAGAAGGAGGAGGAAACGGAGCAGGAGAAGCCCTTGATGCCATTGCCGCACAGGGGGCAGAAGGAGGAGGAGACGGAGCAGGAGAAGATGGAAGGAAATGTTCAACCCCCAGTCCTGACACATATCTATTACACGTCCGCGGACAGGACAGATTTCAGGCACTGACACATATCAACAAAGGCTTTGACCTGCTGGACGCACAAGAGGCAGAAGGAGGAGGAGACGGAGCAGCGGAAGATGGAGGGAAATTGTCAACCCCCAGTTCTGAAACAGACACATATTTATTGCGCATTTCTGGACTGAACAGATTTGAGTTCCTCAGCCGCCTCAGCGAAGGCTTCGAGATCCAGAACAGACAGCGGGCCGAAGGAGGGGGAGATGACTCCCGGGAAGAAACACAAGGAGGAGAGTGAGCAAGTACCTCCACTTCATCGCCGTACGCTGTTCGAGATGGAGTTAACCCTAACTAAGTAAAATCAAATAAATCAATAATGATAAAGGAAAATAAATAATAATACATAAATCCATTTCTGTTCTTTATTTGAGTGTGTCCTTGTATTCAGTTATATGGTGTTAGGTCACATTTATACAATCATCACACAGCCGTCACATTCTGTACTACATGTATGTGTTCACTAATGCTTCCGGTAGACCTCGGTCTCCTCTGGCAATTCTGTGCTGCATTAGCAATATGGGTTTGGTGTGTCTCTGACAAAATGCACACAGATTTGACAGTGGAAGCCATTTCTGTCAGAGGATAGCATTTTTCTTCGGAGCCGCACAGATTTGTTAGAGGATGACATATATCTGTCAGAGGACGGACTTTTTATAATTTCCTGTAGATTGCTGATAGACGTAGACTCTTGTCTGTTTTTCATTTCAATGTCGTGTAAAGTGATCAATAAAAGAAAACGCTCAGAAACCGGGGACAAGGTGTTGTGTGATGTTTATTGACATTAGGATACAGTACAGAAAATGAAAGACAAAGGCCAACACTAATCCAAAAAAGAAAAAAAAACAGTTGACAGCTAGACACCTGACGGTACACAAGCATCACACACACATACACACAGAGAGAGACAGGCCACGTTGCACCTCTCGGTATTCTGGGATAGCGCGCACAGGCGATCCGGGGGCTGTACATGGACTGCATGCCGCCCGTTTCCCGCTTCGCCGTGGTCCTAGTGCTGCCGTTGGAATACGGATGACTCGGGGCGGTAGGTCGAGGACGAGTTGGTGGCACAATAGCCGGCGTAGTTGGAGTTAGTGTACGGCTGATGAGTTGGGTTTTGCGCGCAGTAGGTCCCAGCGGCTAACTCGGTATCATCGTCCAGGTCGTTCTTGAGCCCCAGTACGCTTCTGACGATCACAAGTGAGCCCCAGACGTGGGCAAACACAACCACAATGTTGATGATGGCAATGGAGTACTCCATGCTGTGCCACCTGGTGAGAGAGTTGACCAGGGGCCGGTACAGTAGCTCCATGCAGCCTGCCACCACGGCCATGATGAGCTCCACGTTGCCTATCCCCAGGCAGACCAAGACGATCAGGGTGCTCTTGCCGTCGGTCACGCTTTTGCTGAGCCCGTACTTGGTGGCCAACTTCCACTTGCTTAGGCCGGCGAAGTAGCTGGAGACGATGGAGATGACGAGTGAGGCGCAGCCCAGCACAACCGTGGCTATGCCGCTTCTGAGGTAGACCTGTCCGTAGGCAGGCTCCTCGACCTCGCCGTCTTGCGGATCGTTAGTGCAACGCGTGCGCTGGAACCCAGGCGCGTTGCCGTTGGTGCTGTCGAGCAGGTACAGCACGTTGTTGGGCAGGACCAAGAAGCACACGACGAGCGTTCTGATGACTTCGAGAGTGACGGCCAAGTTGCCCTTGAATCTGCTCACGCTCTGCAGCGCCGACACAATGCGGTCTTTGAGGGCCGGCCGGCCGACAGGGATCACAGCGCTGTCTCCCCTACGGTACGACTGCATGTTCGTCACGCTCGGGACAGGAGAACCACTAATAATGCGGAGTGGTGCAGACAGACAGAGAGCCGGGTTCCCGGACATTTAATACGATGATCCCCGAAGAGCCTGCGATCACGTTCGCAACCCTTCAGAACAAGGGCTTGTACGCCCGCTCCATGGCGGACAGCCGCTGGTACGCAGTGCCGGGCATTACGCGTAAACTCGAGGCTGTATACTCGTACAGGAGGGCCAGGCGCGTCAACATGACCAGCACGTACATCTTCAAGTTGGTGCTCGAACACTTCAGCTCAACTCCCGACAGCCAGCTCGAGTGGCTGCCCAAATACATGACACGCACGTTCAACATCCAGGAGAGAATAGCACAACTGTTCCGCAGTGACCTCCTGCTCCGCTGGCGGGCCAACACGCTGACGCCGGTCACCACCCAGAAGGTATGGAACAGGCTAGACCTGTCGGTGGCGGTGGGTAACGCCATCGATCAGGACTGCAAGGACGTCTTCAACAACAAGAAGACCATGAGCGAGGTCGGCCTGGTCACCAGGCGGGTCATTAGGCACTTGGCCGCGCTCAATGTTAAGCCACTTCAAGGCGGCGTGAAGGTGGCCAACATCCCCAGGCCCGACAAACCGAAGGCCAACTCCCCGCCCGGTGTGCCGGCCACCTACCACAACAACTGCTGGAAGGGGTGCACGGGCATCCGGGAACACTGGGGCCTCAGCACCGAGGTAGACATGGTTGGCTACGACACAGTCACGCGCAAGACGGTGCTGTTTGAGCTCAAGACCAGGAACAACGACGAGCTCGACGACAAGACTCTGGCCCGCTTCAACTGTCAGCTGTGGCTCACGTGGATGATGTACTCACTCACTTACCCAAGCGCCGCCGAGCAGACGCTCGCCTACCTGATCATCGTCAGCCCCGGCTCCGGCCATGTGACCGTGCTCAACTGCTACCGGCCCACCATCACCCGGGCCCTGCGCAAAGAGTTCCCCTGGATCGGCTGCTTCTGCCCTCAGGTGTTCGGCTGCATGACACCCAACTGTGTCAACTTCAGGGTTACGCGCAGCAGACGCCAGACGAGGGACACCGACACAAAAGACCTGAGCTACAGGAACTACATGTTCAATAACGCACTGTACCAACGCCATTCATCGGCTGCGCTCTACAGGCGAAGACGCCGGCCGGCTACAACCGCCAGCTGCGGCTCACCAGGATAAGGTTCTCGCTGACCTACCTGAGCAAAGTAGAGCGCACGGTCGCCTACCTGATCATAGTCAGGCCGGGCTCCGGCCAGTCAGCGCTGCAGCACCGAGCGAGACCACCGGCTGTTCAGCGAAGACTGAAAGGCTGTAGCGTAGACCTGGGGTGGGCGCTTATGTGCTTTGTGTACTGTACATGTATTGTAGTGTGACAGATCTTGGGCAATAAAGCACAGTAAACTATGTTCAGTGTCTTGCCATGTTTGCTTTGTTTATTTCCAAGTTACAGAATAGAACACACACACACGCTCTCCCAGCGGTTGGTGCTGTTATACATTTTCATCGTCTGACTCCAGATCGAAGCCCATCTCGACATCACCCAGGACTTTGAACCCGCACCTGGGCCTCAGCCGTGCAGAAAGAGCAGGAGGTTGATGTGCAGCAGCTCAACCAGAGCCAGCAGCTGCCCGTATGCGCAACCTAGCGTATGGAGGTCCTCCCTGACATTCAGGGTGAAGCGCCTCTCCAAGCTCCCCACGCTGCGGCCCAGGTCGTCCCCGCTGGCTCTCTGGTACCTTTGGCCGGCCACCGACTGGAGCCTGACATACTCCTCGACGCTCCTCTGGTAATCGGCCTCGCAGCAGCGCGTGAGCTGTATCTCGCCCTGGGCCGACCGCGCGCTCAAGATAGGGTTTAGTGTCCCGAATACGGTGCCGACGCCGAAGCTCAGCCCCGGCCTGCCGCCCGGGTGCGCCGTGACATTGCTAAATTTGCATCTGATTGGTTCTGCGCCGCCGTAGGTCGGCTGCACGGACCTTTCCAGCGAGCACAGCCCGTATACGTTCATAAAGGCGTAGGACTCTGCCCGGGAGGTGATCGTCGACACCTTGCCTCGCACCAGCTGCTGCAGATCGACCAGCTTAGCCGTGAGCTTTCCGTACAGTTGCTCGTACTCGCCGGCCAGGGGCCCTGGCCCGGCGCTCTGCTGGGACCTCATCTCGTCGTGCTCTCCATCGGTCCTGGGTCTCTTGGTCGACCGTTCGACGCTGCCTCCTCCATCACGCTCCCCGTCAGGTAGCCCGCCGTAACAGGCAAGGATGGCTGAGGCCACGAAGAACCGGGCGGGCACCCCGCTTCCGACCTGGCCGGGGCCGCACGTCTGCATAAGGGACTACGCCACCTTCCTAGGCTACCTGGTTGACGAGATAGTGGCCAGTGCTGCCGCTGGAGGGGCCCAGCTTGAGGGTGCTGTACTCCCCTCCAGGCACTTAATAGACTGCCTTGCCGACTACAGGCTCCTGGTCTTGGGCCGAACTGTCTGGTCGCCGCAACGTCTGGCCTATGTCGACTTCGACGAGCGGCTACACGGGGGCTTTGCGTACCTGTGGTCCTCGAGCGTCGCGCCCTTGGACTTCCTGGACAAGATGGTGCCCGTGTACTGTCGCCTCTGCTTCCTGACGGCGAAGCACGACGAGGCCCGGCAGAACGCAGTGGCCCTGGCCGCAGAACTACGCGCCACACGGCTCCACAAGGCCACGTTATTCAAGATCAGAGTCCTGGAGTACCTGGCCGCTAACCTCTCGGCTGACGTGCCTGCCGATTGGGGGCGTGTCTCGCGCTCGCCCGACGTCTCCCCGGCTTGTAAGGTCGCAGCCGAATTGCTGTGGACCCATTTGGCGCTGACATATGCGGGCCATCGAGCGCTGCTGTTGTTCAACCTGGAGGAGTTCTTCTCCCGCTCTGAGCCCGCACTGGCACTGTGCCCCCAGGAGCTCAAGACCGCACTGTTCGTCCATGGCCTCGAACACAAGCCACGAGCGCACCACAAGGTCCGCAAGCAGCGGCCTTCGCGGGGTCGTCGGTGTCCGATCTCTGCCTTCGGACGCAGAGACCCGCGCGCCACAGCCAATAGGCTGTACGAGTCACGGACGTCTCGGCTGTGCTGGCTGGCTGGCCTCTGGTGCCTGGACTCCGACGTGCACCGACTGCCTCTCTTTTGGCTCTACTGCCCCAAGCCCTACTGGGGCTGGGGCGGCGCCAGCTCGTCGGCTAGAGAACTCGAAAAGCCCTAGCGAGCTGCTGAGGGACACAGGCAGCTGCGTGGTGCGCCTGGCCGGCGACGTGCTGCTCCACGTGATGCACGTCAACACTGTGGGCAACCAGCAGTTCCATTCGCGCGTCTTCTCCCAGGCGCTGCGCAAGTACGCAGAGGTGCAGTCCAACACCACAAAGACGCAGCACTTAACTAGGCTCCGCTTCGTCTCGGACAAGAAGAGGCTATGCTCGCAGCACGGCTACAGGAACACCTGCATCGAGTTCACGTCCGACGTGAGCCGCAGTGCCAACTACACGTCCAACGCCAAGCACTCCTGGCAGCCTTACTTCAGGAGCATGTTCGAGACCGTGTCGCTGGCCCAGGGCCGGGCCGTCACCTCGGCCAAAGCGTTCACGGTCAGCAATGAGAATCTCACGTGCTACCTGTATGGCGTGGCCAACCCCGCTACGGTGGTGGTGAAAATGAAGACAAACAACCCCAAGTTCCACACGCCCTTCTTCTTCTCATCGGTCAATGTGTGCGAGAGCGGGAGCCACCAGCTCTTCCCGTCCATGGCCATCAACTCCCAGAATGTCAAGAATGTCGAGGTCGAGCTGCCCAACGCCCTCGACAAGGTGGCCCATCTGGTCGAGCTCAACGTGCACTTCAACAGGCTCTGCTGCCAACTGGCTCAGGACCGTCACGGCATGCTCACTTCACAGGAGAAGCTCTGTCTACTCTACCTGACCGAGACGTGGTTCGCCGGGATCCGGGACCGCAGCTCGCCCAAGTACTGGGCACAGTACAGCCGCGACGTAGGCGATGCGTTCGACACCAGGTACAAGAGTGAATGCTCGTGGTTCCAGGACAAGGTCCTGATGAACTACCACATCAAGAACCCCGAGTTCGTGCACCTGGCCAGTTGGCTGCTCGACAACCCCAGCGAGCTGCACCACCAGCTCATACTCGACCACGAGGCATACTTGCGGGCGGAGAGCAAGCTCCAGGCCAGGGCCGAGCTTATCATCAACGTTTGGCATCATGTCGAGCAGCACGGCGTCCACCTCCCCGACAGCTTCCCCTCCGTGTCTTCTATACGTTTCCAAGATCTCGGATATAGCGAACAGGCACTACGGGAATATGTTGGCTGCGGCGGGTCTCTCGTCGACTAGTGTCAAGGCTCGGGCCGCCAGGCACGCTCACCGTATAGGCCTCAGGGACCTGGTGACGACGAGCGAGAAGATGCTGCTAGAGGTGGAGGAATGCGTCCAGGCGCTCGAGAGCATGAATCTGACTGAGGGCTCACGCGGCGCAGCGGAGGCATCTGCCTCGGAGCTGGACGGCGAGTGGACGTTCCTCTACCTGGAGACGGGCCGTCTGTTTGGCTACATGCATCTGGAGGCGACGGGAGACGACGGGGCCACAGCGACCTTCGGTCTCCCGAGGATCGTCCTGCCAGAGGCCAGGTCGATCCTCCGCAAGGCCGACTCCGATCGAAGGCCCGAGGGGCTCCTCAGCGAAGCAAAATGCCCGGCGTGCGGCAAGTCGTTCCGTCTCCAGGACTTTTGGTTTCACGCGCTCAACGAGATCGTCTGCCGCGGTGTCCGTGTGCCGGCTCGCAGGACGGCCGGATCGGACGGCTCCCACAAATGGGTCGTGCCGAGCTCTTCGGGCTGGACCGATCCTATTTACAAAGGCCGGTGCCTCGATCGCACCCAGGAGCTCGCCGGCTCTTTGCGCTCGCTCCACGTCGACGACCACATAGAGACGCACCAGCGCTTCTGCGACCATCTCGACGAACTGTGCCTAACGCTGAGAAGGATCATTGACAACTAGCTATGGCTCAGCGGCACACGCAACAGCAGCAACGACCTCAGCCGCCTCAGGAGAGGACAACCCAGCAGCGGCTGGGCAACAGCCCCGTCTCGTTCCAGCACCTAGTAGGTGTGGTGGTGAACGACGAGAATGCAGAGTTTGTGAGATACGCCGCCTCGCCGGATCACAAGAAGTTCTTTGCCAACAATATGGACCCGATCGAGCGGATCAACAACTTTCTGATCACCCTGGCTCGGGAGCACCTCTCGTTCGAGCTAGCGCTACACCTCCTGGCGCCCTTTCAGACACTCTCGGTGTGGCTCAGGGTGTCGCTCTACCAAGTGAGCGAGCTCAGCCTGGAGCCCCTCTGGAGCCTGCCGGGCCGTGCGACTTTGGAGCCAAAAGGATTCCTGGCTCTGATGTTCGACAACGTCTCCATGTCCGACGTGACAATCGACGGCAATCGACTGCTGAGCCGCTGCCACCCCGACGTCGACCCGATGAGCCGCTACGCAGCCCTGGCCGTTGACGCGTTGAGCCTGGGGCGACCTCCGGAAGCTGAGCCTGAGACCGAGAAACTTGAGCTGGCTTCCCCTAAAGTGAAAAAAAGACACAGAGCACACAGGGCACGTGGGTTTGCCAACAACAGCTTTACTCGAGCTTCAGGACAGACCAACAACACTAGGCTCAGGTCAAAGAGCCTGCAAGGCAGCAAGAGTCTACAGAGTCTTCGTAGGAAACCCTCCTCCTCGGCTCCCGGCCGGCAGCTCAGCCGTCGGCTACCCTTGGCCATCTCAGCGACCGCACCGGCGCCTGTCATCGATACTCAGCAGAGTTCTGCGCGGTGTATCCCAGCCCTCGGAAGCCGGCTGTCTCGCGCGAGGGCGCGCCCCGCGACTCCTCCGGGTCTTGCTGGTGGTCCCGACCGAGAACCTTGTACCGTCGCCGGTGGCGACCCCCCAGCCCATCCCGAGGCCCCTGCCGTTGCCAGCGACGTGGCCGGTATGCACAGGGATCCCCATATCCCCGACGTTGCAGCGCTCGATCCCTGTCTATCTCCTCCTGCCGCAGCCGGCCTGTGCCAGCCCGCCCATCCTCGGGGATTGACATGTGCGCTAATGTGACGACAGGGTGCTCATCGTCATCGTCGCCGCTGTCGTATGGGTTCCTGTGCTTTACGTCAGACAGGCTGAGCCCCAGCTTGTTGGCTAGCAGCAAGCCGTAAGCCGAGGGGCTCAGGCTGTCACGGGCCAGCATGATCTCGTTGACGGGCAGAGAGCCGTCGGGTCTCCTGCCCGCCAGGCTGTCGGCGAAGCTGCGTCCCGAGGTGTTGAGCAGCTCGACAAGGACATTGTGGAACACGTGGCTGGGCGATCCCGAGTCCAGCTCACGGGCCTGGTTCCTGCTGGTGTACTGGATGGCGTTGTGCCTTCGGTTGAACTGGCTGAAGCCCGACAGCGTGCTCCGCCAGAAGTTGGTCCACACGCTGAGGATCTCCTCGAGCTGGGCGATGTTCACCGCCGACGGGTAGTGGCACAGCAGTCTGACGTCGGGGCCCAGGTCCGTGACGGGCTCCTGGACAGACTCGACGGCATCCGCGGCTGTCATCCGCTTCACGGCCGCCTCGGCAGCCGCTATCAGCCTGCCGTCCTTGAAGGTGTCACAATGAGCCTTGAGCCCATGCAGCGCCCCGTCAGGGTCGTGGGACACGACCCTCAGGAACTCCTTGAGCACGACCGAGTCTTTGCTGTCCTCGACCATGGAGCTAAGCATGGTGCTCAGGTTGTGCGACAGGGAAGCCGACCTGTGCGCCGAGGGGTCGGCCCCGCCTGAAGAGCACATCGCGCAGCGTCTCTGACGTCAGGCCGAATGGGTCGGACCTGTTGTCGTTGAGCAGGAGGTTTGTTACTGCGTCGACGGGCGCCCTGGCCGAGTGGCCGCCGGTGCCGTCGCGCCTCGCCGACAGCACAACGTCGGCGAGCCGGCCGACGGCCGAAGACTGCAACGCCGGCACCGAAGACGTGTAGATGCGCCTGCTGGAAGACGTGCGCAAGCCCCGGGCGGTGTCTTCGAAGAGCGTCGACCAGCCCTTGACCGTGGCGTACGCCCCCCTGGCCAGGGTGAACAGCGGCCCACCGGACGCGTCGCCCCGCCACACCGACGCGTGCACGTACACGGCCCCGTCGACTGAAGCCGTGACCTGTTCAGTCACCGGGTCGTAGAAAGCCAGACATCCCGAAGGCCTGCACTCAGGCACCACGGGGCACCGGCCGTGCTCCAGCGTCTTTACCACCTCCCACAGGGACACGACGGAGATCTTGATGGCGGTGTCGGTCGTGAAGTTGTTGCGCTCCCAGTCCTCCCGAATCCAATCGCCGATGAGCTTACACACCACAGCCGTGAGATCGCTGGGCAAGCTGCGCGCCATCAGCTTCTTCAGCTGATCCGTCAGCATGCCGACGGGCACGTCGAGCAGCAGCCCGAGCACAGTCCTGTGAGCCTCTTGCTCCTGAGCGGCCTCGGCCGCCGCGTCCCTCGGGCTCACCCCCGCCGAGGCCATGCCTCCCATGCCTGAGCCCAAGCCTCTCCCGGAGCACCGGATGACATTGACGAGGGCCGTCCTGCCGTACAGGCCCATGCGCAGGTTTCGGACCTGCCTCCAGGGCACGAAGGAGCAGGGCACAAAGCCCTGGAGGACGATCCAGCGCACCAGGTTCCTCAGAGTATCCCTGATGTGGTCGCACACCTGGTTGGACGAGTAGTGCGTGACCAGGAAGCGCACCAGGGCCGACGCGCTCTCGCAGTTGCTGCCCAGCACATTGTACAGAAGCAGTTCCAGTGACAGGTGTGGGCTGAACGAGTTGACGATCTCGTCGATGACAATGTTGAGTTGCGGATCGTCGCCCACCCGGGCCTGCTCTTCGGCGTTCCTGTGCGGCGCCCTGTGCACCGCGATCAGCTGCGGCTGCTGTGCTCCACGCCGCCCTCCCGACCTGCCCCAGCTTCCCCGAAAGGGCTCTTGCTGCCGGTTGGCTAGGGCTATCGCCGCCAGTTTAGCCTCTTCCTTGTCCATAAGCTCACTCTCTCGTTACACCTGTGTCTGTCAGTTATTTTTTTCTTAATATTTTGCCTATGTATGGTGTTGCTGAGCGTCGAATAAAGAGCCTTTCGAAAGTGCTGTCTCAGTGTGTTGTGTCTGATTGTATTGTGTTCGATAGTCTCGTGCAGGGCTAGCCCGAGGTGGGTTAATTAACATTACTAACAGCTATCAGCGGGGCCGGTATGACGATCCATGACGTCCTAGCCCGCGAGCATGCCGTGTTTCTTGGTCAGACTCTTATGCTGCCTGTGCAGCTCCAGCAGCTACCTCCAGGGAGGCCTGGACGAAGAAGACGATGAGGATGAGGACGAAAGCTATCGAGAACTCCTGGGACGCGCCGACAAGGCTCGTAAAGACAGGGAGACTGAGAAGTTGCACGGAGCCGTGGCGAAGACCATAACCTCGCTCGATTTTTCCAGGCGGGCCCGCGAGTCTCCGTTTGATCAAACCTTACTAACAAAGGCAGAGCGAGCTGAGAAGAGAATGACCGCATCTTTGACTGCCATCGAGGATAGAGTCTGCGGTCTGTTGCCCGTAAAGCGTGTCAAGAAGCGCCCCGCTACCCCCCCCAGACTCTCAAACGTCGCCCTTAGGATCGTCTGACCCAGGGAGCGACGCCCGAGCCTTGAGCACAACCTCTCCCCTCCCTCCGCCGAGATGAGCACTACAGTACAGGCTAACTCATTCGGCTTTAGGCCCGCCGTCGCCATCAGAGAGGCGCCGGCGGTCCCGACAATCCTCGAGTCAGCAGCGTTCGCAGAGGCTATGATCGAGCACATGTTCGGGCCCGGGGCGGGGAACTCGTCCATCAACACGGATCACGTTGCCAAGGTTGGCGCGTCGGCCATGGGAGCGTCGTTGTTCAAGCACCAGGAGGAGATGTTAGTCCAGCTCGCCGGCCTGGTCTTCAAGACGGTGGTGCCGCAGGCCCACGTGCCCCAGGCGACCGTGTTCGTCAGAAAGTTCCTCGTGACGGACCAGCGCGAAGCCCAGGAGGGTGCCTACGACTCGACCGGAAATGGCGCTCAGACCAGGGAGTACAAGCAGGTGTTTACCATGATCACCCGTTTCGTGACGCTCACGTTCGGCAGCAAGCTGATGATGATCAACCGCAAAGAGGCCATGGAAAAAATCCAGCTTCAGTTCACCACGGCCAAAACGTCGTGGGAGCTCATGATGATGATGGCCGTGCTGCGATGCTGCTCGGCGCAGCCAACGCTAGTCGAGATGCTGCTGCGCCGCAACAAGCTGCAAAGTCGCACCGACCGGCTGTACTGGGTCCTCGTGCTCACCGAGCTCATGTGCGGCATCGTCAACATCTGCCCCAGCGCCGCCAATGGCGTTTTCGAGAACGTCCGCCGGATCCTCAACAGTGACAGGGACGAGGTGCTGGTCATGGGCGACAGTATGTACCGGGCTATCCCCGCCTGCGAGACGCTGGAAAAGAACCTCACCCCCGAGTACATGTCGTACAACCTGACACAGGAGACGCTGACCGCGGACCGCAGCTGCGAGTATGTCCTGCAGTACGCTGCCCCCCCGACGTCGGGCAGCACCTCGCCAGATCACCTGGCCTTCATGGACACCTCGGCGCAGCAGCGGGAGTCCAGAGTCACCATGCCGGTCATGTCGATCGGCGGCGGCAGGTCGTCCAACGTGCCCATCATCCGCGTCGCCACGACGCAGTTGGAACAGGGCTCCGCCGAGGACACGTCCATGGAGAACAAAGCCTTCTCCAACGCCGAGGGGCACAAGTGGGAGTACTGCACAGTGGGCTGCCTGGCGCCGGCCGTGACCAGGATTAGGCCCAGCCAGATCCTCGGCGAGAACACGAGTACCGGCGAGATCAACTCCAGCCTGGTCGCGTGTCGATCGCCCAATGTCTCCTACGTCACGCAGTACGACGGCAAGATCGTAGAAGTCTCGCTTAGAGATATCCACGAACAGGCGAACCCGCCCGAGCTGTTTAGCGCCGAGCGCGTCCAGTCCCTGCAGCGGGCTATCATCACCACCTTCGGCGGCCAGCCCGGTGTACAGGTGGCCCAGCTGGCTCGCCTGGGCCACGAGGACACCTGGGTGACGAAGACAGCCAACGCCGCCTGCGTGCTGGAGTTCTGCCCGCGGTACATGGCGATGCCCGTGAACAATGCGGGCGCCCTCGCAGAGCCCACGCACTGGGCCGTGAGGCCACGCGTGGCCCTGTACAACTCGTCACTGATGAACAACGTCCATGGCGAGTTTGTACAGATCGGTAGCGAGCTTGTCAGCATGCTGGGCAAGTCGCCCGAGGCCCTTGGCATCGAGTCTTACCTGAAGTTCATTCGGGAGGGCCTGAACTACTCGGGCGGCGCCAAAGCGGTGATAGACATCAAGCGGAAAGCCTACGATGATCCCTACTTTGACGAGCAAACCTTAGAGAGGTTGTTGGTGGCCGGCGCCGGTCGCCAGCTGTCCGCCGTCTTCGCCGACCCCATCGCCGCAGTGGCCATGGCTCGCTTTTTGAACAGACCTGGGGCCACAGTCGCCGGCGCAATAGTGCTGCAGAAGTTCGACAACTTCCAGCGCTCAATCCTCAAGCTCTTCGAGCGCGTGGTCGGCGACCGCCGCAAGAACACCGTGGTGGCTTCGCTGCCTTTGTTCTGCCAACCGCCTGAGGGAGCCCTAGCCACCGCATACGACGGATACGGCTACCCGGCTTACTTCACCCTGGACGATGTCGACTACTGCAACTTCATGTACTGGGTCGTCCTGCCCGTCCTCGGCGCCAGGCCCTACACTTACACCGAAGACGGGTCCGCTTTGCAGGGCCCAACCCAGCACCCGCTGGTGTACCGCGACGCCGACGCCAACCTAGGCAATGAGCTCGGCACACAGCAGGGCCTGCAGCTCACGGTCGGCCGACTGGAGGGCTTCGATCACATCTTCGCCGAGGTGCAGCCCAAAGGCTGCGTGGACCGCTCTGGACACTTCGAGCCGACGGCCACCGAGCCGAAACAATTCAGCGACCTGGGCCTCAGCAGCACCTCGGTCATCGCCTACCCCTGGGCGTTGAGGGTAAAGATGTTGCGCGACCTGCCGCTGGACCTGCCCAAAGTGCTGCTGGCCGCGCACTACACCACCCTGCTGACCCGGCGCGTGATCTTGGAGCACTTCGACCGGCGCTACTACTCGGGTCTGTCCTACCTACTGTTCCGCGGCGTCCGCTTCACAGGCGTAGGCGCCACGCTCATCGAGCAGAAGTCGCTGCACTTCACCCTGGGAACCAAGATCATGTGCCAACCAACAGATTGCAACAACCACCGGGAGACCACCATCACGCAGTCGTGCGAGTCGCTGGTGATGCCGGAAAAGCTCGACTCGCCCGGCATCCACGTGCCCAACATGTACAT
The DNA here is from genome assembly GCF_964638095.1 of Poromitra crassiceps. Lineage (NCBI taxonomy): Eukaryota > Metazoa > Chordata > Actinopteri > Beryciformes > Melamphaidae > Poromitra > Poromitra crassiceps. The sequence continues at coordinate 3,664,001 of NC_139630.1, forward strand.
GAAGGAGATAGTCGGCGGTGACGTGAGCCTCTCCAAGTCTGACCCATACGCCATGGTGGTGGCGGACGCCTACAACGGCTTCTGCCCCGAGTCTGACGGCTCTGCCGGTTACCGCAGGCCATACCTGTTCATCCGCGGTCGCTCCGAGGACCTGAACGAAGAGCTCCGGGTCGACCCCCTGGCCGGCACACATTCGTACAGCTGCATGCCTACGCTGTTATGGCCCTTCAGCTCCGTGTATCGTGTCTGCGAGCTGCACAGGCACAAGCGGCGAGCGGGCTCGGGCCCTCGGCCGACCATCAAGCTATTCTGCGAAGCGGAGCCGGTGGCCGAGCTCGATCGTCGCCTCGACGGATTCAACAGTGACCCCTTCAAGGACGCAGTGGATCGGGCCCAGGGCATGCGGTGCCCTAATCTTCTGCAGGCGTCCCTCGGTGTGGCCTTCTGCTCTACTTATGGCATCGGCGTCACCTCGGACAAGGCCCTCAAGCAGCGAGACATCGGCAGCGCAGGCCTCCTGAGTGAGCTAGCGCCGAGGATCAGCGGGACGGGATTCTTCACGTACACCGCTGCCGACGCCGCCAAGAACATCACAGGCATGGTGCTTTCGAGGCTCATCAACGTCAGCACACAAGAGCGCCACATCTGCCACTGAGATGCACGGCTGGCGCCGCCAAGGACCCGGCGAGAAGATCTCCCGGGGCCTGGCCGAGCTTGCGTTTCTCGCCATGTTCTGCGGCGCCAACTTTTTCGCCACCATATTTATCCACCGCCGTACACGCGAGTCCCTACTGCGCTACGAGAAGAAGAGCGAGGCCGAGCTCGACATCGCCATCTCCATGACCTGTAAGTCCATAGCGGCGCTCGAGAAGCAGTGCGAGGCATCCCGTCGTGCCAGGACTCGAGCCCTGATCGACTCCTTGCCCGATGCGGAGCTCACCAAGTACGACAGGGAGATCGATGCCGTCGTCTGCGAGATCGGCAATATGAAATATCTCCTCAGCTCGCTGCGCGGGCGCATCCAGCCCGACGCGCTGGCGGCTGCAGTGGAGATCATAGCCAGGCGCGGAGCCGCCAACCTAAACACCGCTGCTTACATCGACAAGCAGGCACTGACTCTGGCCGTCACGCGGGACGTCGACCTGATGAGGGTGCCCGTCAGCCCGAGCACCGTGGAGGACGCGCTCGAGCAGTACACGGATGGTGACAGTGGGCCTGGGCCGCGGACACACAGCATGGCTATCGTGTGAGCCTGCTAAGAGCCGATCCGGCAGACTCTGAGCCCTCTGACAAACTCTAAACCCCTCAGACGAAGCATAAAAAAGATTGCACAGATTTCAATAAAAGAAAAATAACTACGTTTATTGGGAATTAAATGTGCCTGCAATGTTGTTGTTGGTGTTGGTGTTGTTCTTTGACTGACCGGTGCTTTCACAACTCGAAGCTTACACACTTAAAAGTCAAAGCTTGGGACTCCTCTTGCAAAATGTAGTGCCGAGCCCTCATTGGACTGAATGGGTTGGTAAATATATCTATATATAGATATAGATATATATCATGTCTATATATCTGTTCATATTTAATCACATAAACGCATGTTGATATTCGTGCAGCTAAGTCAGATTGAGGTATTAAAGGTTTCTTGGTCGCTTGCACACTCTGGTCCTGGAGGATTTTGGCACAGGGTAGAATCTTTGTCAGCGGGAGGCGGGAGCACCGCTATATTAGGGCAGAGCAGAGAGGGTCTCAGTTCAGAAGGAGACGGAGGCATCATCTAGGCCTACTTTAGTTTAACGTTGGTCGCTTCAACAGTTTGGTCCTGGCTCACTGTTTTCATTGTTGCTGTGGCACGAGAGCAGTAGCGAGCCCATACCTCCGTGCCGTCTTCACCCACGGCTGGACGTCGCAGGACGACATCTACGTAGATGTCCGGCCCCGTGTCGGAGGACGCGATGCGTCCCCGCCTAGACTACGCCGACGCAGGCTCTGTCCCGGTCACTGAGGACAACGTGAAGGATCCGCATGACGTCCTGTTCGCCGTCATCGGAAACTTTACTCTGAAACAAAGAGATAGGATTCGGGTATACGATCCCCGTGCCGAGCTCTGGTTTGATTTACCAAACGGTGAACTCGGGCCTCGGGAATATTCCAGCGCCGCCGCTTTCCTAAATGGCTCGGTCTACTGTGTTGGCGGCCTCACGCGCGACGAGCATGGGGACTTCCACAGCCTTAGCAGAGTGCTGAGGTACGACCTCTGTACGCTTACTTGGCACGATGCGGCAGCCATGCATCATCCTCGCGATGGGCACAGCGTGGCAGTACTGAATGGCAGTATCTATGCCATGGGAGGCTACGGGTACGACAGACGCTTCACGCACGACAGTGTCGAACGCTATGATCCTCAGACCGACAAGTGGACTCTGCTCCAACCTATGAATGGGAAGAGGACGGGCGCCGACGCCACAGTACTGAACAACAAAGTGTACATCTGCGGTGGTGTAGTATATCGCCAGCATGGGCATGGTCGCCTACAGACAGACTACCTGTACACGGCCGAGTGCTACGACCCAGACACCGACCGGTGGACGGAGATCGCCAGCTTGAGCAGCAAGCGTGCCCACTTGGGCGTCATCACCTACAGACAGAGCGTCTACGCCGTAGGCGGCAGTTCTATGGACCGACTGCGCAGCGCCGAGGCCTACGACCCGCTAACCGAGACGTGGAGCGCCGTGCCCGACATGCCGGGTCCACGCAGTCACTTCGGCATCGAGGTGGTGGACAACCAGTTGTTCGTATGCGGAGGATCCCCCGACAGCTCCAAAGTGGAGCGCTACAACGGGAGCACCAAAGAGTGGCACGAAGCCTGCGGGACGGGGATCCAAAGCCTTAAGATCAGCTGCTGTGTTTGTCCGGACCTTGCTCTCGTAATGGACCCTGGTCTAAAGCTTCTCTGTCATAACCTTGTCTAAAGCTTCTCTGTCATAACCTGAAATCTTGTGAAGAATGAAATAAAAACGCATACTCTGATAATTCTTGTAGAACATTGGTTTTATTTTTGTCATTGGTCAGTTGTGGACAGAACCCAGCTACATTAAGGAGATCAGAGACTGAAGTGATGTCTGTGCCATTGACACTTGAACACGCTTTATTCCTGTCGGTGTCAAAAACAGTAAGTGTTCTGTACACTCTATTCCTTTATTCCAAAAGCAGCAGACACCCGCATTCGCCTTGTGTCTATAATTTCTACACAAAATTCTTCGTAATCTTCCTGCAGACTGAAATGGAACATGAACGGTTCCCTTAGTTCAGTCTCCTCTTCATCCAGGCCATCAGACATCTGTCGCAGTTCCACCACTGCCCTCAAGCGATCTTCCTTGTCCATGGTGATGACTTGGGGAAGGGAAAGTTTTCCCTTGAATGTTTTTGTGCCACACCACCTTGCTGCCTCAATGGTGTCCCTAAGCAGAGCATCCTCCTAATCCAAAATAAAGAAAACCAGGTTGGAGAAGGCAGAAAACAGTGAAATAAGAAAAGCCCACAAGAGGCAACATACCCCGTTCCCCGTTCCCTGTTTACTATTTAATTGTTATTTCATATCCTGATCTTCTGTTTTACTCAACAAACGCAAGCAACAACAAACACAAGCAACACAATATTTCATTAATTAAACATCAGTTGATCTTTCCTGCAGATTACTCAGATGATGGCTATTCGATTGTCTAATGCTTATATGAATGTAGCCTCAACAGCCCGGCGAACGTCACGCATTTCCCATTTTACACTGTGCCATTTTCACGTCTAGGTCTAAAAGCCGGCTCCTACCTGAGTCTTCACGTGAAGTGACGACGCTATCCGATGCAAAACATCCTCTTCTTTTAATGACATCTAGTTGTTGCATCCAAATTGTTGCATAAAATCCACTTTTCTGTCTTTCAAAAACCGAAAAGCATTTATCTGGAGCACCTCGAGCAACCCGGAAGTCGTTGTTCCGGGTTGCTTCGGATCAGAGAAGAAGAAGAAGCGGTGCTCCAGATAAATGCTTTTCGGTTTTTGAAAGACAGAAAAGTGGATTTTATGCAACAATTTGGATGCAACAACTAGGTGTCATTAAAAGAAGAGGATGTTTTGCATCGGATAACGTCTTCACTTCACGTGAAGACTCATAGCACGTTGCAAAGTAAGTGCAAGCATGTTGCAAAGTAGCACGCCACACACCTTGCTTACCTCCATTTTGACAACTCCTCTCTTCTCTCTTCTTCTTCTTCTAATGTTTTATGGCGGTTGGCAAACAGCTTTTGAGAGAGGCACAGATTGTTATATCGGCTATATATAGCACTCCAAGAAAGGGGAATTCCGGAAAGGTGGCCTTCCGGTCAACGGGGGGCGCCAGAGAGAGATACATTGTACTATAAGGACGTAATTATTCCTTACGGCCACCGGGGGGCACCAGAGAGATAGAATCTTCTGGAATCTTCTAGAAGGACGTACTTATTATTTACGGCCACCGGGGGTGCCAGAGAGAGATACATTGTACTATAAGGACGTACTTATAACTTACGCCACCGGGGGCCGCCAGAGAGAGAGATATACATATGCAGGAGCAGGAGCACGGGGAGGGGCGGGGGGGGGGGGGGGGGCGTTTTAGAATCACTCCCCCCTGTGCCCCTTGTCCCCCGTCCCCTCCCTAGGTCCAGCTGGCCGTGTAGCGCAGGCAGGCCGGGCCCCGCCCACGTTTTTAGAGGTGGTTTCGCGCACCCTCTATGGCCTGCGTCCACCGGGGGGCGCCAGAGGGAGGGGAATTCCGGCTGTTATGTAAGGCTGTGTGTGGGTGGGGTGGGGGTGAGGTGGGGGGGCTCAGGGTGTGGATACGCATCCCGGCCACCGGGGGGCGCCAGAGAGATACATTGTACTATAAGGACTTAATTATTCCTTAAGGCCACCGGGGGGCACCAGAGAGATAGAATCTTCTGGAATCTTCTAGAAGGACGTACTTATTCTTTACAGCCACCGGGGGGCGCCAGAGAGAGATACATTGTACTATAAGGACGTACTTATTCCTTACGGCCACCGGGGGCCGTTGCGTCCACCGGGGGGCGGCAGAGGGAGGGGAATTCCGGATGTTATGTAAGGCTGTGTGTTGGTGGGGTGGGGGTGTGGGGGTGTGGTGTGTGGGGGGGGTGGATACGCATCCTGGCCACCGGGGGGCGCCAGAGGGCGAGGAATAGATTGCACTGTAAGGATATGTGTAGATGTGGATGTAGATGTAGATATGTACATATATATATAGGCATTCCGGCCACCGGGGGGTGCCAGAGGGCGACGGATAGATAGCACTATGAGGATCTAATGGTGTAGATTGTTATGTAGGCTGAGGCTATATATAGCCTTCCAAGAAAGGGGAATTCCGGAAAGGTGGCATGATGTGGGTGGGGTGGGGTGGGGGGGGGAATGTAAATACGCATTTCGGCCACCGGGGGGCGCCAGAGGGTGACGGATAGATAGCAGTATGAGGATCTAATGGTGTAGATTGTTATATGATATATATAATAGTTATATATTATATATAATATCGCCACCGGGGGGCGCCAGAGAGAGGAGGATGGATGGATAGATAGATAGATAGTACTATAAGGATCTAATGGTGTACATGTACATAGATCTATATATATGTACATAGATCTATATATATATACATATATATATATATATATATATATATAGGCATTCCGGCCAGCAGGGGCGGGGGCGCCAAGAGAGAGACAGATTGTTATATCGGCTATATATAGCACTCCAAGAAAGGGGAATTCCGGAAAGGTGGCCAACGGGGGGCGCCAGAGAGAGATACATTGTACTATAAGGACGTAAATATTCCTTACGGCCACCGGGGGGCACCAGAGAAATATAATCTTCTGGAATCTTCTAGAAGGATGTAATTATTCTTTCCGGCCACCGGGAGGCGCCAGAGAGAGATACATTGTACTATAAGGACGTACTTATTCCTTACGCCACCGGGGGCCGCCAGAGAGAGAGATATACATATGCAGGAGCAGGAGCACGGGGAGGGGGGGGGGGGCGTTTTAGAATCACTCCCCCCTGTGCCCCTTGTCCCCCGCCCCCTTCCCATAGGCTGAGGCTATATATAGCCTTCCAAGGGGTATTCCGGAAAGGTGGCATGATGTGGGTGGGGTGGGGTGGGGGTGGGGAGGGAATGTAAATACGCATTTCGGCCACCGGGGGGCGCCAGAGGGCGACGGATAGATAGCACTATGAGGATCTAATGGTGTAGATTGTTATATGATATATATAATAGTTATATATTATATATAATATCGCTACCGGGGGGCGCCAGAGAGAGACGGATGGATGGATAGATAGATAGTACTATAAGGATCTAATGGTGTACATGTAGATAGATCTATATATATATAGAGAGAGAGAGAGAGATTTCGGCCAGCGAGGGCGGGGGGGGGGGGGTCACAGATTGTTATATCGGCTATATATAGCACTCCAAGAAAGGGGAATTCCGGAAAGGTGGCCTTCCGATCAACGGGGGGCGCCAGAGAGAGATACATTGTACTATAAGGACGTAATTATTCCTTACGGATTGAATGCTGTCTGAGGCTGGGCCGGAGGGGACTGGGGACCTGGGACCGTTGTGGCGGTCGGGAGGGCTGTGGTGATTGTGGGACTAGGACCAGAGTGTGCAACTGACCAATGACAAAAATAAAAACAATGTTCTACAAGAATCATCAGAGTATGCATTTCTTATTTTATTCTTCACAACATTTCACAGGTTATGACAGAGAAGCTTTAGACCAGGTTGTACATGAACAACCTTCGTCTAGTTCTAGGTTCCTCTAGTTCCGATAGAACTGCCGGCCACTGCGTAGACGCGCTGTGGTGTAGCGAGGAGCGGCGTACTCTGCCATGTCGGACAGTCCGTGTGCCACACAGCAGCTGATCTGAAAGCATCGAAACTTTGTCCCGCAGGCTTCGTGCCACTCGTTGGTGCTCCAGTCGTAGCGCTCAATCTTGCAGCGGTCGAAGTATCCTCCGCATATGAACAACTGGTCGTCCACCACCTCGATGCCGAAGCTGCTGCGTGGTTCCCGCATGTCGGGCACGGCGCTCCACGTGTCGGTTAGCGGGTCGTAGGCCTCGGCACTGCGCAGAGGTCCGCCCGAATTTTCGCCGCCCACTGCGTAGACGCGCTGTCTGTATGCGATGACGCCCAAGTCGGCACGCTTGACGCTCATGCGGGCGATCTTCGTCCACCGGTCGGTGTCTGGGTCGTAGCACTCGGCCGTGTCCAGGAACTCATCATCACTTACACCACCGCAGATGTACACTTTGTTGTTCAGTACAGTGGCGCTGGTGCGTGCCCTCTTCCCGTTCATAGGTTGGAGCAGAGTCCACGTGTCGGTCTGAGGATCATAGCGTTCGACACTGTCGTGCGTGAAGCGTCTTGTGAACCAGCGGCCTCCCATGGCATAGATACTGCCATTCAGTACTGCCACGCTGTGACTAAAGCGAGGATGATGCATGGCTGCCACATCGTGCCAAGTACGGGTACGGAGGTCAAACTTCAGCACTGTGGTGAGGCTGTCGAAGTCCTCATCGTCAAAGCCACCAACACAGTAGACGAAGCCATTTAGGAAAGCGGCTTCGCTGTGATGCCGGGGACGCTCAAATTCAGAGCTTGGTAGATCGACCCAGCACTCGTCACGTGGATCATAGACCCGAATCGCATTAGTTCCATTTCCGCAACGCCCGGAATGCCCGACGGCCAAGAGGACGGAGTGCGGCAGGCGCGGCCGAGTCGGAGCATTTACATCACGCATGACCCTCTCGGCCTCGGCGACGATCGCCTCACACTCGGCGTCGTCCTTCACCAAACCGTTGTTCTTCACCCGGTCGACGAAGTAGTCCGTGGCCATTTGGGCCAGGCGGATCTTGGGCAGCAGCGCGGATATGTGACCTTCGCGCTCCTGGGGTGCGTGGGCGACCCAGCGGAGCGCGGCCTCGAACGCGGCGCTCTCCCGCCTCACGTTCAGATCGTCCCGTCCGAGGATGTCCGTCAACCGCTCGAGAGAGAGTCCCAGGAACTCTTCGGAGTCTGCGGCGATCTGCTCAAAGCGCAGCAGGATGAAGAGAAAGGCCTTGTTCCTCAGGTCCGGACAGTGGTATAGGTCTGCCAAGGTAAAGATGCCGATGCAGTTCACCGGGTGGAGCCGCGCCTCCAGGAACTCGCAGCAGGAGCGTTTGACCCCGGCGAAGCCGAGGTAGTCCGCCGCTATCAACAGCTCCGCCGCATTGTTCTCGGTCACCGGGACGGAGCCTGCATCGGCGGAGTCTAGGAGGAGACGCATCGCGTTCGCCGACACGGGGCCGTCCATCTCGTAGACGTCGTCCTGCGACGTCCAGCCGTGGGTGAAGACAGCGCGGAAGTATCGGCTGCAGCCGCAGAGGACGGCCATGCGGACGTCGAATTCCGTGCCGTCCACTCTGATCCGCCAATAGCCCGAAGGCGGCATTGCGACCACCGGGGTTCCAATGACAAAAATAAAAAAAAACAATATTCTACAAGAATGATAAGAATATGCGTTTTTATTTTATTCTACATTTCACGGGTTATGACAGAGAAGCTTTAGACCAGGTTGTACATGTACAAGGGGTCCATTGCTAGAGCAAGCTCCTGCTCGATACTCTGAGGACCAGACACTCTTGACTAGCACAGAAACCTCTGACTTTGGACACAATCTCCTCTGATGGGAAACTCTTACTTCTGCAGGGCCTCACACCAGAAGGGAAAAGACAGAAAGTGATACTTCGGGCAGGGGGGTGTTACTCTTACAAGACTATCTGATAGATCTATATATATATAGAGAGAGAGAGAGAGAGATTCCAGCCAGCGGGGGCGGGGGGGGGGGGGGCGGGGGGGGCGCCAGAGAGGCACATATTGTTATATCGGCTATATATAGCACTCCAAGAAAGGGGAATTCCGGAAAGGTGGCCTTCCGGTCAACGGGGGGCGCCAGAGAGAGATACATTGTACTATAAGGACGTAATTATTCCTTACGGATTGAATGCTGTCTGAGGCTGGGCCGGAGGGGACTGGGGACCTGGGACCGTTGTGGCGGTCGGGAGGGCTGTGGTGATTGTCGGACTAGGACCAGAGTGTGCAACTGACCAATGACAAAAATAAAAACAATGTTCTACAAGAATCATCAGAGTATGCATTTCTTATTTTATTCTTCACAACATTTCACAGGTTATGACAGAGAAGCTTTAGACCAGGTTGTACATGAACAACCTTCGTCTAGTTCTAGGTTCCTCTAGTTCCGATAGAACTGCCGGCCACTGCGTAGACGTGCTGTGGTGTAGCGAGGCGCGGCGTACTCTGCCATGTCGGACAGTCCGTGTGCCACACAGCAGCTGATCTGAAAGCATCGCAACTTTGTCCCGCAGGCTTCGTGCCACTCGTTGGTGCTCCAGTCGTAGCGCTCCATCTTGCAGCGGTCGAAGCATCCTCCACATATGAACAACTGGTCGTCCACCACCTCGATGCCGAAGTTGCTGCGTGGTTCCCGCATGTCGGGCACGGCGCTCCACGTGTCAGTTAGCGGGTCGTAGGCCTCGGCACTGCGCAGACGTCCGCCCGAATTGTGGCCGCCCACTGCGTAGACGCGCTGTCTGTATGCGATGACGCCCAAGTCGGCACGCTCGACGCTCATGCGGGCGATCTTCGTCCAACGGTCGGTGTCTGGGTCGTAGCACTCGGCCGTGTCCAGGAACTCATCATCACTTACACCACCGCAGATGTACACTTTGTTGTTCAGTACAGTGGCGCTGGTGCCCGCCCTCTTCCCGTTCATAGGTTGGAGCAGAGTCCACGTGTCGGTCTGAGGATCATAGCGTTCAACACTGTCGTGCGTGAAGCGTCTCGTGAACGGGCGGCCTCCCATGGCATAGATACTGCCATTCAGGACTGCCACGCTGTGACAAAAGCGAGGATGATGCATGGCTGCCACATCGTGCCAAGTACGGGTACGGAGGTCAAACTTCAGCACTGTGGTGAGGCTGTAGAAGTCCTCATCGTCATACTCTTGATAGCCACCAACACAGTAGACGAAGCCATTTAGGAAAGCGGCTTCGCTGCGATGCCGGGGACGCTCAAATTCAGAGCTTGGTAGATCGACCCAGCACTCGTCACGTGGATCATAGACCCGAATCGCATTAGTTCCATTTCTGCAATGCCCGGAATGCCCGACGGCCAAGAGGACGGAGTGCGGCAGGCGCGGCCGAGTCGGAGCATTTACATCACGCATGACCCTCTCGGCCTCGGCGACGATCGCCTCACACTCGGCATCGTCCTTCACCAAACCGTTGTTCTTCACCCGGTCGACAAAGTAGTCTGTGGCCATTTGGGCCAGGCGGATCTTGGGCAGCAGCGCGGATATGTGACCTTCGCGCTCCTGGGGTGCGTGGGCGACCCAGCGGAGCGCGTCCTCGAACGCGGCGCTCTCCCGCCTCACGTTCAGATCGTCCCGTCCGAGGATGTCCGTCAACCGCTCGAGAGAGAGTCCCAGGAACTCTTCGGAGTCCGCGGCGATCTGCTCAAAGCGCACCAGGATGAAGAGAAAGGCCTCGTTCCTCAGGTCCGGACAGTTGTATAGGTCTGCCAAGGTAAAGATGCCGACGCAGTTCACCGGGTGGAGCCGCGCCTCCAGGAACTCGCAGCAGGAGCGTTTGACCCCGGCGAAGCCGAGGTAGTCCGCCGATATCAACAGCTCCTCCGCATTGTTCTCGGTCACCGGGACGGAGCCTGCGTCGGCGGAGTCTAGGAGGAGACGCATCGCGTTCGCCGACACGGGGCCGTCCATCTCGTAGACGTCGTCCTGCGACGTCCAGCCGTGGGTGAAGACAGCGCGGAAGTATCGGCTGCAGCCGCAGAGGACGGCCTTGCGGACGTTGAATTCCGTGCCGTCCACTCTGACCCGCCAATAGACCGAAGGCGGCATTGCGACCACCGGGGTTCCAATGACAAAAAATTCTACAAGAATGATAAGAATATGCGTTTTTATTTTATTCTACATTTCACGGGTTATGGCAGAGAAGCTTTAGACCAGGTTGTACATGTACAAGGGGTCCATTGCTAGAGCAAGCTCCTGCTCGATACTCTGAGGACCAGACACTCTTGACTAGCACAGAAACCTCGGACTTTGGACACAATCTCCTCTGATGGGAAACTCTTACTTCTGCAGGGCCTCACACCAGAAGGGAAAAGACAGAAAGTGATACTTCGGGCAGGGGGGTGTTACTCTTACAAGACTATCTGCAGCAGAAGCCCCTTGTCCCCCGCCCCCTTCCTAGTGCCGAGCCCTCATTGGACTGAATGGGTTGGTAAATATATATATATATATATATAATATATGAATATGTTACACACACACACACACACACACACACGCACAGACACAACCCCCCTCCAAAAGACATTAATCTCCATAGGGGAAGAGATGCAATGTACCAGATTGTACCCCAGCCTCCCCTGAGCTTACGAGCACAGTCGAGGAAGGCAACATTCCTCTAGTGATCTCTACATCTGTGTGTAAGTGAGTTCATTCTACCTGTGATGAATAACAATAATAAACTACAATCGACAAAGTCAAAGTTGTGTTTTCCTCTTTATTGCAAAATATATCAAAAGCACAATACAGCCGCCCGGAGACAGCGAGCTCGGTGATACTGACAAACTCCTGTGCGCCTCAGTCCTCAAACACCTTGCACCCTTGGCACACTTGTCTCCACCTCCTCAATTGCTCTCGTCGCTTGCCTGGCCCACTAGGTTTTCAAAAACAGTCCCCCCCCCCCTGCATGCGAGAACGGCACCAGCACACTCTTGCGTGCCCGGGACCGTTCGCAAGTTCTCGGTGTCCGTGTCTCTAACTCGAGGACCAGATGGACCGCTCATGCAAGTACGCACATGCGAGAACAGAACTCGCGCTCCAGCTCGACCGGTCGTGCGACAACGGCACTCGCGCTGCAGCTTGAGCACGCGCTCGACGGCTCGTGCGTGAACACAAGCTCGACCGCTCATGCAAGACCGGCACTCGAGCTCCAGCTCCAGCACCAGCTCGACGGCTCATGCGAGAACATCGCTCGAGCTGCAGCTCGAGCACGAACTCGACCACTCATGCGAGAACGGGACCTGCACTCGAGCACAAGCTCCACCGCTTGTGCGAGACCGGCACTCGAGCTGCAGCACGAACTTGACCGCTCATGCGAGAAAGGCAGGCCAGCTGCAGCTCGATCACGACCTCGACCGCTCGTGCGAGAAGGGCACTCGAACTGCAGCTCGAGCACGAACTCGACCGGTATGGCACCAGCCCACACAGCATACTCTGTACATAACAATCTACACCATTTTTGTCAGAGGCACAGGGTAGAATCTTTCTCAGGGGGAGGCGGGAGCACCGCTATATTAGGGCAGAGCAGAGAGGGTCTCAGTTCAGAAGGAGACGGAGGCATCATCTAGGCCTACTTTAGTTTATCGTTGGTCGCTTCAACAGTTTGGTCCTGGCTCATTGTTTTCATTGTTGCTGTGGCGCGAGAGCAGGAGCGAGCCCATACTTCCGCGCTGTCTTCACCCACGGCTGGACGTCGCAGGACGACATCTACGTAGATGTCCGGCACCGTGTCGGAGGACGTGATGCGTCCCCTCCTAGACTACGCCAACGCAGGCTCCGTCCCGGTCACCGAGGACAACGTGAAGGACAACGTGAAGGAGCCGCATGCCGTCCTGTTGGCCGTCGGAGGAGACTCTCACAAAGATCTGGATGAAGGAGATAGGATTCGGGTATACGATCCCCGCACCGAGCTCTGGTTTGATTTACCAAACGGTAAACTCGGGCCTCATCAATATTCCAGCGTCGCCGCTTTCCTAAATGACGCGGTCTACTGTGTTGGTGGTTACACGGTCGATGAGGATCAAAACTACCGCAGCATCAGCAGAGTGCAGAGGTACGACTTCCATACGTCTACTTGGTGCGATCTGGCAGCCATGCATCATCCTCGCTGTAATCACAGCGTGGCAGTACTGGATGGCAGTATCTATGCCATGGGAGGCTACGAGTATGAGAGATGCTTCACGCACGACAGTGTGGAACGCTATGATCCTCAGACCGACAAGTGGACTCTGCTCTCACCTATGAACGGGAAAAGGACGGACGCCAGCGCCACAGTACTGAACAACAAAGTGTACATCTGCGGTGGTGTATTAGATGATGGGACATGGGAGTACCTGGACACGGCCGAGTGCTACGACCCAGACACCGACCGGTGGACGAAGATCGCCAGCATGAGCAGCGCGCGTGCCCACTTGGGCGTCATCGCCTACAGACAGGGCGTCTACGCAGTGGGCGGCGGCAGTGCCAAAATCAAAATGCGCAGCGCCGAGGCCTACGACCCGCTAACCGACAAGTGGAGCGCCGTGCCCGACATGCGGCGTCCACGCAGCAGCTTCGGCATCGAGGTGGTGGGCGACCAGTTGTTCGTATGCGGAGGATCACTCGGCGATGGCTCTAAGGTGGAGCGCTACGATGGGAGCACCAAAAAGTGGCACGAAGCCTGCGGGATGGGGGTCCGAGCCTTTGACATCAGCAGCTGTGTGTGTCCGGAGCTTGCTCTACGAATGTACCGCCTGGTCTAAAGCTTCTCTGTCATAACCTGTGAAATGTTGTGAAAAATGCAATAAAAACGCATACTCTGATCATTCTTAGAGAACATTGTTTTTATTTTTGTCATTGGTCAGTTGCCCACCGAACCCATATTGTTAATGCAGCACACACAAGAGACCGAGGTTTCCTGGAAGCATTATATAAAAATGTGACCTAAACACCATATATCTGAATTATGTTTCGTCGGGGGAGAGGATTTTGGCACAGGGTAGAATCTTTGTCAGCGGGAGGCGGGAGCACCGCTATATTAGGGCAGAGCAGAGAGGGTCTCAGTTCAGAAGGAGACGGAGGCATCATCTAGGCCTACTTTAGTTTAACGTTGGTCGCTTCAACAGTTTGGTCCTGGCTCATTGTTTTCATTGTTGCTGTGGCGCGAGAGCAGGAGCGAGCCCATACTTTCGCGCTGTCTTCACCCACGGCTGGACGTCGCAGGACGACATCTACGTAGATGTCCGGCACCGTGTCGGAGGATGCGATATCGGCGTGCCGTCCTGTTGTTCGTCGGACGACAGTTTAAGCCAGGAGAAAGAGATAGGATTCGGGTATACGATCCCCGCGCCGACCTCTGGTTTGATTTACCAAACGGTGAACTTGGGCCTGAGCAATGTGTCACCGCTGCCGCCTTCCTAAATGACGCGGTCTACTGTGTTGGCGGCTACACGAAAGATGAGAGTGGTTGGTACCGCACTGTCAGCAGCGTGCGGAAGTTCAACCTCCTTACCCGTTCTTGGTACGATGTGGCAGCCATGCATCATCCTCGCGATGGGCACAGCGTGGCAGTACTGAATGGCAGTATCTATGCCATGGGAGGCTGGGAGAACAATTCCTTCAATCGACGCTTCAGGCACGACAGTGTCGAACGCTTTGATCCTCAGACCGACAAGTGGACTCTGCTCTCACCTATGAACGGGAAAAGGTGGAACGCCAGCGCCACAGTACTGAACAACAAAGTGTACATCTGCGGTGGTGTAGGTTGGATACCTCCACTACATAATAGTAAGCCGAAGCCTGAGCACCTGGCCACAGCCGAGTGCTACGACCCAGACACCGACCGGTGGACGGAGATCGCCTGCATGAGCGTCAAGCGTGCCGGCTTGGGCGTCATCGCCTACAGACAGCGCGTCTATGCAGTGGGCGGCTACAATTCGGCTGGAAGTCTGCGCAGCGCAGAGGCCTACGACCCGCTAACCGGCACTTGGAGCGACGTGCCCAAGATGCGGGATTCACGCAGCGGCTTCGGCATCGAGGTGGTGGACGACCAGTTGTTCGTATGCGGAGGAGAATGCCCCAACATCACCAAGGTGGAGCGCTACGATGGGAGCACCAGAGAGTGGCACGAAGCCTGCGGGATGGGGGTCCTAAGCTTTGATATCAGCTGCTGTGTGTGTAAGCTTGCTCTATGAATGGACCCTCGTCTAAAGCTTCTCTGTCATAACCTGTCTAAAGCTTCTCTGTCATAACCTGAAATGTTGTGAAGAATGAAATAAAAACACATACTCTGATAATTTTTGTAGACCATTGTTTATAGCCGGATATCACCCGGCAGGTTTTGCTTACAGGCAAGTTTCTCTTTCGAATTTGAGTCAGTTTCCACATTACATTAACACATTTTTGTCAGCAATAGACAGTGTTGGGACTAATGCGTTATTAAAGTAAAGCGTTACAGTAACTAAGTTACTTTTTGCGGTAACGAGTACTGTAACGAATTACTTCATCAGCAACGTAACGTACTTGCAATTATTTATTTAAACAGACTCGTTACTCCACGATTCTGTGCGGGACCTATGATTGATTGATTGATTGATTGATTGATTCTTTATTGCAGACTCAGGGGAATCCATATCACAGTACAGAACAACAACACAATAGATAAAAAGAATAATAATATAGAAAGAAATATACAATAAAAAGAGTTCCACCATATTCAGTTTCGAACATACAGACAAGTTCGCCAATGGTTCCACAGTCTGGAGGAGAACCTGACAGAACTACGTATCGTGTTAGTGATGACATTAATGATGTCATTTACTGACTCAGATACCCTACACATGAATTTATACATAAGATTGCGTAGCACAGCAGAGCAGGTGGGAACCCCAACACTGACAAACATTTGGCTTGCACTGGAGCTTCTTGGAGCTCTCAGAAGCAGCCTCATACAGTCATTGTATGCCACTGTCAATCGTCTGATACTGGCCTGCTCGTAGCGGCACCACAGGTGGGCGGTGTACAGGGGTGTACAGAAGGATTTAAAAAGTGAGATCTTCACCGGTACTGAGCACATGCTAAATTTTCTACACAGCATGTTTCCTCGTGCATACAGCATCCGACGCTGTCTAAATATATCCTTGTCATCAGAGAGGTCATTCGAGATGATGTGGCCCAAATATTTAATCTCACTGCAGGCACTAAGGATAGAGCCAGAGAGATAAAAGTCAGGAAATGGACTATAACAATCTATGGTTATGAGAGAGAAGCTTTAGACAAGGGTCCATTCGTAGAGCATGCTCCGGACACACGCAGCAGCTGATATCTATGCTTATGGCCCCCATCCCGCAGGCTTGGTGCCACTGTTTGGTGCTCCCGTCGTAGCGCTCCACCTTGGAGCTGTTGGGGCATTCTCCTCCGCATACGAACAACTGGTCGTCCACCACCCCTATGCCGAAGCCGCTGCGTGAATCCCGCATCTTGGGCACGGCGCTCCACGCGCCGGTTAGCGGGTCGTAGGCCTCGGCGCTGCGCAGTGTTCCAGATCTGCGCGTCTTGCCGCCCACGGCATAGACGCGCTGTCTGTAGGCAATGATGCCCAATTCGGCACGCTCGCTGCTCATGCTGGCGATCTTTGTCCACCGGTCGGTGTCTGGGTCGTAGCACTCGGCTGTGGCCAGGTGCTCAGGCTTCGGCTTACTATTATGTAGTGGAGGTATCCAACCTACACCACCGCAGATGTACACTTTGTTGTTCAGTACTGTGGCGCTGGCGTCCGATCTGTTCCCGTTCATAGGTTGGAGCAGAGTCCACTTGTCGGTCTGAGGATCATAGCGTTCGACACTGTCGTGCGTGAAGCGTCTGTCGTACCCGTAGCCTCCCATGGCATAGATACTGCCATTCAGTACTGCCACGCTGTGCCCATCGCGAGGATGATGCATGGCTGCCGCATCGTGCCAAGAACGGGTAAGGAGGTCAAACTTCCACACGCTGCTGAGAGTGCGGGACAAACCTGTCTCATCTATCGTGTAGCCGCCAACACAGTACACCGCGTCATTTAGGAAAGCGGCGACGCTGGAACATTGCTCAGGCCCAAGTTCACCGTTTGGTAAATAAAACCAGAGGTCGGCGCGGGGATCGTATACACGAATCCCATCTCCTTCTCCCGGCTTATACTGACATCCGACGAACAACAGGACGGCAAGCATTGCGTCCTCCGCCACCGGGCCGGCCATCTTGTAGGTGTCGTCCTGCGACGTCCAGCCGTGGGTGAAGACAGCGCAGAAGTATGGGCTCGCTCCTGCTCTCGTGCCACAGCAACAATGAAAACAGTGAGCCAGGACCAGAGTGTGCAAGCGACCAACGATAAACTAAAGTAGGCCTAGATGATGCCTCCGTCTCCTTCTGAACTGAGACCCTCTCTGCTTTGCCCTAATATATCGGTGCTCCCGCCTCCCCCTCACAAAGTTTCTACAAGAATTTCACACGTGATACTTGTACTACGGAGTGACAATAAAAATCTTGAATCTTGATGACGGATTTTATGCCTGCTAGGATACCTCAACATGCTAGTGAGTTAAAATTGGCATGGAGGGCTGGAGGGAGCGAGCCCCTAGCCTCTTTGTTTCCCTGGGCTCAGCCATTCTGGCCCTGACGCGTTCGAAGATGGCACGAACTAGCCGGTCCGGGTAAGCATAGAGCGTGTCGAGGGAGACGGCGTCGTCCTTCATCCTCTGCCCATTGGCACACTTGCCAGAGCCCCGCTGGGCCGTCTTGAGGTGCCTGCCGTTCTTCACCGACTCGCATGTCAAGCGGTTGCACAGCAGCCCCTCAAATGGGCAATTAGTCATGATCCTCGTCCGCTTTCTGTACGGGGCACCGTACTGGCAGTAGTCGAGCACGACCACGTTCTCGTCAGCCTGCGACGCCTTGCGCGCGCGTCGTCTCCTATCGCGCTCGTCCTTCCTAGTCTTCTCAGGCGCCTCGGTGCCAGTTGCGCAGATTCCGATCTTCTCCTCTGTCTTGGTCTCTGGACACTCCGAGCTCACAGGCTTCTCAGCCTTCTCCGCCTTGATGCGGACCATTGCCTGGGGAGGCGCATAGCTTGCCAGGAGCTTCTCAGCCTTCTTGGTCTTGATATCGACTTTGATATCCACCTTCGCCTCAGGAGGCCCGTGATACGCAGAGCTATACTCGGTCTCGTCCTCCTTGGAGTCAGTGGGGCTCACGACCCCGTCTTCTTCCTCGATCTTCTCGCCCGGGTGCTCGTCGTCACTGTCTTGGTCCTGCTTGATCTTCTTGCCGGCAGGGCCGTCGTCGTCCACTCCGTCCCTAGCTGTCTTCCTTTTCAGTGACTTGGCAGCCTGAGCAGCGGCGGACTGGGATAACAGAGTAAGGAAGTGGTTGGAGACGTCGGCGTACAGTCGGGCCGAGACCCATCGGCTCCACACAAAGCTTGTTGCGGGGTTCTCAAAACCGAACAGGAGCCTAGGGTTCCTGTCGTGGAAGAAGTGTATAATATCAAGCGTCTTGTCCACCAGCGAGTCGGCGTACTTCAGGTCCCTCGGCGCCTTGGCTGTGGTCCTGGCGATGCTGTAGTTCTTGCACTCGGGCCCGGCGAAGATAAAGTCCGGCCAGCGACCCGACCACGACACCTCGGGGTTCCAGTCTAGGATGTTCTCGACTATGTCGGCGCCGTGCTTCCCGTCGATATCAAGCCTCCTGACCGTCCAGCCGTCAGCCAGGAAGGGCTTGCAGATGCTGCCTGTGCCGTCGAAGAGGCTGAACAGCACGGGCGCCTTGGGGTAGGCGAGGCGGCAGAGCGGATCGGGACGGACGACGACCCCGAGGTGCCCGTGCCGGTCGGCCTCTTCGGCGGCCTGGCCGACACATACCAGGGCGTCTGCTTTTACGTCTGCCCCGGCGGACATACTCGTGCCGCCGCCACCCGCGACAGCCCAGAGGTCTGTTAGCCGCAAAAGGAGTGCTCTGTCGGCCACGCCGCCGACGAGGCCGACCGGCACGGGCGCCTCGGGGTCGTCGTCCGTCCCGATCCGCTCTGCCGCCTCGGCTACTCCGTCGTCCATCGGGGTCGTTGGTCATCAGAGTTTTCAAGCGTTCTGAATTAACAGTGTCGGGGCACGGGACGGACGTTAACACCTTGGTGCACTTGAGTGAACAGCATGGGCCTCGCACGACTGCTGGTGCCAGTGCTGCTCGCTACATTGCATTCAATCCACCAAGGCGTCTGCCTCTTCTACTGCTCCAGTGGCTACCACATCGCCACCCGCAACAACCGAAAGATCTGTGAGCCGCACAAGAAGTGCTCTGTTGGCCAGGTTGTGGTGATCCCGGGCAATGAGCTGCACGACACGGTGTGCGAAGGCCTGGTTCAACTGGCCGCCCGCGTATGCGGTGGGGCCAGCTACTTGTACTCGTGGCAGGGCGGCGTGCACAAGTGTAGGTACCGTTGCCCTCTGGGTCAGCCCAGAGGGAGCCGCACCGGACACTACGGCACCTGCCACGACGTCTGCCCCAGTGGCTACCACGTCGCGACCCGCAACAACCGAGAGATCTGTGAGCTGCACAAGAACTGCTCTGGCAGCCAGGCGGTGATGATCCTGGGCAATAGGTGGCACGACACAGTGTGCGGCTCGCCCCGGGAGTGACTCAAGCGTCATCGCGCCAATGCCGGACAGCGATGAGATGCTCGTCATGGACGACCTAGCCCGCCGGTGGCTGCGAGCCCTACCCGAGGCGGCCGTGACGAAACTGTGTGATTCCCAGGGCATGCCGAGCCTGTTTCGGCACAGCTACGAGCAGGTATTTCGCAGCGCTCAACAGCTGTACATCAGCCTGAGCGGGTTGAAATTGACGGCCTCTGCCACCGACTTGTATCGTAACGTGATCGAGCCTGTGCTCAGGCACCCCGAGCCCATGTTCGGTATCACGGTAGACCTGCCGAGTCCGTGGTGGACCCGTGACACTAAGATACTCGTCGTGCCGGCCTACTTGATTGGGCTGGCGGGCCTGCTGAACGACGGCGTGGGCAGGATCCTGGCGTGGACTGCGACAGGCTCCGATGGTGCCAAAGTTACCCTGATCAAAGCCAACCGGAACGTCCTCCGACCCACGGCCGGTTCCATACACTCCCTGACCGATGGGTGGTGGTTCGCGGTGCACCAAGGCTACGTTCACAACCTGCTCAACCTCTCGCTGAGGATCAGGGACTTCACCTGCTTCAGATACCGCAGCTTCAACGTGAGCGTCCTGCTTGGAAGCCAAACCTCCGCGGAGCGATGGGTCCTGTCCAGGACGATCGATGTCAACTGCCAGTGGAAGCCCAAAAAGAGCGCCCAGTGCGACTGCGCCCAGGCCATCGCCGACTACATCAGCCCACTGGGGCCCTGCTCGCCGGCTTGCCTGAGCGAGGCCAACTTCCTGACCCCCCAGCCCGGCTGGACTCTGACGGTGTCCCGAGAAACCCCCGATCCTGCTGCCATGCGAGCCGGCAGGAGCCTGTACGGTTCCACCTCGCCGAGCACCGAGCGCTTCTGCCTGATCACCGAGTACGTGTTCAGCATGCCTGACGGCCCCCCGCGGACAAGCCCCGCGGCACCTTTTGACGTGCAGCACTGCGACACGGCCCTCATCGAGGTGCGCGTCTTCACCGACGAGACAGGGGCCGTCGCAAAGGACTCTCTCCGTCGTGTGTCAGGGAAGCGTTCGCAGCCCGAACGCTCCCCTGGCGCCCTGTACATCTCCGCGGACGCTATGAGCACCATAGCCACCGTAATAGAGCAGAAGTGGCCGGCCCGGCTCGGAATTAAAATCAGCTTTGACGCCGGGCCTACGCAGGGGCAGATCGCCTCGGTCTTCGACTGGATGCTACAGCTGAGCCATCAGGGCAACGGCGACAACTCGCATTTCGCCGTGGCCGTGGTCGAGGTGGCCATCGAAGCGGTGTCGATGGAGGACTTTGCAGCGCTGCAGTCCATGTACGGCTCGGAGCTGGAGATCATACCGGCCGTGCAGGCCCGCGACCTGGCCGAGGTCATGCTCAGCAGCTACGACTTAGCACTCACGCGCAACGACAGCCATGACGTGATGAGCGAGAGCGCCAGGAGTGAGCTCTCGCTGGAACAGCTGAGCACGGTGGTGGCCGACCACGGTCTATTCCTCGACATCAACACCGTGGGCGTCTTCGCCCCGGACATCACACTGCCGCCCGGCTGCAGCGGGATCGAGCCGGGTCGCTGGACGCTGGGCTTGAAGGTGGGCCTGTCACTCATGGTCTCGTCGGACGATCGCTACCCGGAGCGGACCGGCGCGATCCTCTTCGAGGAGATGTGCCGGCGGAGCAACAACCGCGCGGGCATCGTAGTGACGATGCCCACGGGCCGCTACCGTCAGGACAACTGCTCCTCGATCGAGGTCTTCAACAGGCATGGACCGTCTGAGCCCGGCGACCGGGTCTACACCCACACCGAGCTGGACCTCATCGTCCAGGACATGTCCAAGTGGGGAGTTCGACGCTACTCTCTGGGCTACCTCGACCACACGTACGGCATGTCGGGCTCGGCCGGCGAGTCGACGTTCAAGATCGTGTCGGACACCGTCCTGGACCAGGCTCGCCATCGCAGGCTCCACTACGTCTACACCGAGACCTCGGCCGACGGCGAGGCGCTCTACCCGTTCACCAAAGTCGACTCTGTCTACAGGCTCAACGCTGGCATATTCTTCCAGCACGCGGGCGGCGGACGCAGGACGAAGGGCTTCGTCCTCGTCACCGGCATCCAGCTCAAGATCCGCCTGGGCTTAGCGTCTGACATGAACTTGGGCACCGAACAGACGTACGCAGACAACGCCGTCTCGGAGCCCGTAGATGTCGTGCACGAGATCCCTTACGGCGTGTGCACCGTGCCCCTCCACACGGTGGGCTCGGCGCCCTGCGAGTGCGCAACGCGTTACGACAGACCCCTGGTGTTTGTGAGCCGCGACGGCCAGAGCATCTCGGTGTTCGTACCGCAGGTCAAGGGCTCCCGAAGGAGCCTCCGGTTCCCCGCACTGAACACCGTGCTGGGAACGGATGATGCCAGGCTGTGGCCCGGCGAGGTCGAAGTCGGCAGCGTCTGCTACAGCTACGTGAGCCGCGCCAAGCACACTACGACACTCACCTTCGAACACCCGACACGGCCCGCCACCCTCTACGGCTGGGTGTCGGACCTCGCAGGGCCCGAGCTGCAGGGCATCGACGACCCCCAAGGCGTCCCGCCCGTGTCCTCGCACAACGACTGGAGCGCCGGCCTCGGTCAGGTGGCCGAGACGCTCGAGCGCCATGTCCTGCTATCGCAGGCCGACGCCTGCCTCAAGGGCTCTCCGGTGTGCTCGGCCCTGGCCGACTACGCAGAATCCTGGCCCCAGGGAGGGCTCGGAGTCCCAGTCGCCCTAGAGGCGTCGAACGGCAATGTCACCGTCACCTTCGAGGTGTACCACGGCGCCCGCCGCATCAGGGTGCCGTGCAACTTAAAGACCTTTACCCTCGGCTCAGTCGAGCCCAGACTGCCGTGCATGCATCAGCCATTCTTCACCGACGACGGCGACGATCCTGCCGCGGCCCGCATCCGGCAGCTGGCGATGGACGCGCAAAGGGCCACTGGAGACGTCCTCAACTCCCTGGTCGAGATGCACTGTGCAGAGGCACCAGGCACCCCCACGCGTGTCTCGGATCGGGCCTTTGTCCGTGTCGATCGGTGCCTGGACTTGGTCGCCTCCGAGATCGTCAGCCTTGAGCAGGAGCTGATCGAGTCGGTCAGAAGCGCCGAGAGAGCCCGCGACCTGACAACACTCGCCATGGAGACCTTGGCCGCCAGAGTCCGCGGTGTCTGCATCGCGGCCGTCATCATGACTGTATTAATCAACTCCGCCGCCGCCTTCATGCTGTACTTCGTGCACAGGAACCGATACAAAGCGGTGGGATACAACAAATTCAAATGATCTATCGCCCCGGCTCCCCACCCGGTCTGCTGCTCATCCTCTGCATCGCTGCAGCAGTGCTGTCTGCAACCGAGCCGTCGGGCTTGAGCCCTCCGTCCGCCGAGCCGCCGCGTGACTACAGAGTGATCCTGCCGGCAGGGAGGTGGAAGATTGCTTGGGCGCTATATGGGCGATAGTCTCACTCAGGTCCGTCCACGGCCCGCAGCTGTCGATTCGCAAGAGACGGCGGCCATTGTGACCGGCATGAAAACACGGACCAGACCTGTGGGTATTAGCATTGTTCGGAGACACTTGTGGTTCCCAGTCGCCCACGCCACACCAACGACCATGGTAATCGAGCTCTACCTGATCCTGTGCCTCTTCCGAGGTGCCGCAGCACTGTCTGTCCCGACCCCGAGCTCCCTCAATACAACCTGGAGAAACACGACAGAGACGATAGCGAATGCGACGGTTACCTCCAGCTCCGCCAAACCCCGGACTACGCAAGGTCATACGGCCGGTACTCCGACGGCCTCTTCGCTCCCTACGTTCGAGCTCAAGTGCCCGGCGAGCGACGTGAGCTCTTTCAGGTTCCTGACTTGGTACCGTGTGAGAGACGGTCGCAAGATGTACCTGCTCAGGATGGATTTGGTTAACGGAGGCGCACGTCGCAGCCCAAACGTGTCGACGGTGTTCACCGCCGGCCCAAACTTCGCCCTGAGTGTCGCGGAGGACCCGTGCTCCGACAGCAAAACGGAACGGTACGAGTGCCAGCTCCACGCTCGCGTCGGCAGCAAGAACGAGGAGTACGTGGTGCACCGCTGCTCGGCTGTCTCTGGGTGGATAGTGCTGGCCGTTGGCTTGGGGATCCTAGTGGCTATTGTCATACTAATGTGTGTTCAGACACGCCGGGCTTAGCTCAGTGCGCCACAGCTGAGCGTCTTGCCCTCCGCAGCACCATGACTTCACGCAAGACTCAGCGAAATAAGGACCCCCTCGCAATAGAAGGTCACACCTACAAGCCCGCCCAGGCCAAAAGGCTATGTGAGAAAATACCTCAGAAGCCTGGCATCGAGACCAAGCACCAGACCACGATCCTGGCGGACGTTCTCACCAGGGCTGCCCTGAACCAGAAGTGGAACGCTGATTGCGAGGATGCGCTGGTCGACGGGCTCCCGATACGCCAGCACCTTTGTTCCCTGATGACACACAAAATGTACGTGGCCGTGATCGGGACCCTCGTCGGCAAGTACGTCAAGGCATACGAAAGAGGGTCGGTCGACCTCTTAAGCGACCGCCACTACTATCGCAATCTGCTGACCCACGACCTGAGCAAGACAGGGCCAGTAGAGGCTTCTGCCTACTCGGGCATCATGGCCATCTTCATGGAGAGGGCTAACATCAAAGGGAACTCGGCTGACGCTGACAAAAACCCATGCCTGAAGGACGATAAGGATGTTGAGTACTTGAGCCAACACCTGGCAGAGATGGGCTTCCCTGAGCACTACCGCGCAAACAACCATCACTTGGAGCACCACGCCAAAGGGACCAAACTCCCCTTCCGGGTTCTGGTCGAGTGCATCGTCGACGGCCTGGCGTGCATCTTCGAGAGGGCACCGCATGACAATATCGGCAGCTGGCTGAGAATGTTCAATGTGGCTAAGTTTAAAGCACCCAATAACTGCCTAGCTCAACGGGTCATTGACGCCATCACCACCCAGATGACAGACAAAGAGTACAGCGAGCTCATGAAGATGAAGGACTGCATCAGCAACCTCCTGGGCGACACCTTGCCTTGGGCGGGTATGAAGCCCTTGAGCAACCCGCCTGACGGGTATGGCTGTTCTGTGAGCTGCTGCCTCGACAGCTGCAAGGCGATCGAGCGCCCTCACCCCCCTGCCCGCCTGAAGTGATCCGTGGAGGAAGCCTGACCTGTCTGTGTCTTACCCCCACCCCCTGTCTCTGTGTAGACCTCGATTACCCAATACAATGATACACTTTGTGCAACACTCTGGTGTCCTTGTGACTTGACTCGAGCAACATTAAAATCAAAGTTCTGATGAGGCCTTATCAGGGGCAGGGTAAGCATGCATATAAGAGCGCTTCCAGTGTTCCAGGGCATATTCTAGTGGCATATCTAGTGCAGCTCCTTTCCAGATGTCTGGTATTAGCAGGAGAACTCTTCTCTGGAAGACAGGTAGTCAGCGGAGCCGAATTAAGCTCAAACGGAGGGAGTGTAGCCGAAGGAGAGAGAGGAAGTGTAGCCATAAGCCCTTGACATTGATCATGGAGGAGAACGAGGACTGGTCCGAGCGCAGCCTGGACATCATTCAGTACGGCAGCAGCCGCCAGACCATCGCCAGCGTCTTGAAGGCCCTACGCCCCAACCTGGAGTACGAGATGTCGCTACAGCATCCCGACCTGTCAGGCGTGGCACCTGAGCGGCTCCAGCAGCTCGCAGACTGTCGACTGAGCACTGTGGCCTGGTTCATGGACATACTTGGCAAAGGTTATAGCCGCAAGAGAGCATTTAAGCTCGTCAACTTCATGGACAGGAACTACCACTTTGACAAGGCCGCCATAGACTCGATCCTGAGCGGGCAGAACGAGAAGTTCATCGCGGTCAAGGTTGCCTCGCTGCTCATGGCATTCAAGGACTACACCGGCATGCCGGTCCCTATGGAGAAATGTAATGAATTGATACAGTCAGCCCTGTTTTGGCCAACCAGGGCATCGAACAAAACCTCGTGTCGACTCCATCATGACCAGGTGGTCTCGGTCGACACGGTCTGCGAGACTGAAACGGCCCTCACGCTCCGAGTTACCAACCTCCGGAGCCCATATCCCGACACCATCGTCGACCTAGTGTGCTACTACCTCATCCTCTGGCTGGCACGCACGCACGTGGCATGCTGCGAGGACGATGAGCTGGACCTGGTCAATTTCAGCAAGCTGGTGATCAGGAGAGCCTGGTCCATCCTGCTCACGGTACAGCTGCACATGGGGGTCGGCCTCATCCCTGCTTGGAAGTGTGCCATAGTGGCTTCCGAGATCGCCGTAGACACGGCCTGCCGAGGGGCTAATTGGGTACTCTGCGGCAGGGCTTTGCCTGCAAAGGGCCTGGCTGAATTACTGAAGCGGACGGGGACAGATTTTAGCGACCTGGCCGCCGTGCGAGAGCTGTTTGCCGGCCAGTGCCCGGTCTGCAACATTGTCAATGTTGAGATACGAGAACGCCTGATGGACTTGACTTGCGACAGTTGCTTGATGTGTCAAGGGCTGGCAAAGTAATGTGTGTGTGTGCAGTACTCTGTGTGGGTTGAGATCAATTCAACACGACTTGTATATCAGATGAATAAAAATAATAAACTACAATCGACAGTCAAAGTTGTGTTTTCCTCTTTATTGCAAATATATATATATATATATATATATATATATATATATATATATATATATATATGTTACACAGACACAACCCCCCTCAAAAAAACATGAATCTCCATAGGGGAAGAGATGCATTGTACCAGATTGTACCCCAGCCTCCCCTGAGCTTAGAGCACAATCAAGGAACGCAACATTCCTCTAGTGAGCTCTACATCTGTGTGTAAGTGAGTTCATTCTACCTGTGATGAATAACAATAATAAACTACAATCGACAAAGTCAAAGTTGTGTTTTCCTCTTTATTGCAAAATATATCAAAAGCACAATACAGCCGACCGGAGACAGCGAGCTCGGTGATACTGACAAACTCCTGTGCGCCTCAGACCTCGAACACCACCCCAGGACCACCCCCGAGCCGGAGAGGCACAGTGCCGGGCTTTATCCAGCCGTGTAAGTCGTCTTCGACGAAACCCAGGTCGAACCGCTGGCTACTGGACAACGAGCCATCGCCAAGGGTCCGCAATCGTCTGTCCTGCAGCCCTCGCCGCCCCGAGTTGCGTTGCAGCCGAGCTCTCCGAACGGGTCATCATCGCTAGACACGCAGAGGTCCTCCTCCTCCTCCTCCTCAGGCTTCGCAAAGTGCTCGTCGGTGATGCGGAAGTAGTCGGGCAGCCGGCTCGCTTTGACGGCCGCGTATGTCATGTCTCCCACCCGCGGCAGTGTCTCGACCGGAGAACGACTTGGTTACAGTGACTGGGTTCCATCGCGGGACTGTGAGCCGGAGGGCGAAGTGCCTCCGACCGTTCCGACTTCCTCCGTCTTCATCACCTTGCTTGGCCTCCGTGACCCGAGCCGCTCGCTGAAGCCCGCGGCATCACCGTGGCAGGCCACCAGCTTCCTCGTCGACTGGGCCTCCGTCGAGGGCCGGAGCCGCGGGTCCTGCTCGTGCTTCTTGAGCATGTCGTCCACACTGGCGGTGACGACCGCTGGCAGCACGAACCCGCTGCCGCCCTCGGCCTTATGGAAGAGGGATACGATCTCCTCGGCGGCGCGGCAGATGAGCTTGGACAGGTTGGACCAGTGCTTGTGCGGTGCGAGGTCCTTGTCGAAGAAGAGTATCGCTAGGTTCTTTTGCGCCAAACTCTTATATCTGGGCCTGTGCTTGATGTAGGGGTGGAGGCAGAGGGCCAGCATCACGACCATCGTGACCAGGTCGGGGCAGGGCTTGCGCTTGGCCTGCGTCGCGCCATAACTTAATATGAAACTATTTACGAAGCGCGATGCCACGGGGGCTCTGAAGATGTGTGCGAAGCCTGTGAGTGCACGGAGTGTCGCGTCCCTCACAGCAGCTCTGAGGGTCGGCTTCTGGGGGCATGTGGCGTAGCCCTGGAGGACCATTGCCTTGTTCCTCTTGGATACGAAGGAGATCCACGAGTGATCCCTCCCCGACGTCTTGTTGTGGCTGGCCGCGTAGTGCTCTTTGAATTTGCTCGTGACGAGCGCCGAGTAGAGCGCGACCAGGATGGGCACGCTGGCCTTGAGCAGCTTTTCCCTGGTCTCGGCCAGGACCTCGACCGAGGCTGTCCTCTTGCGGTCGCCGAGGCCCATGTCCTCCCGGCAGCTGTAGCCCGGCTCGGCGCCCAGCTTGCCGGAAACGTAGTCGGGCCCGCGGAACTCAGCCTCTGGCTTTTGGAACGTCAGGAGGGCCATAACCGGGCAGCCGTCGGAACCTAACGGCTCGGAGGCCATCAAGGCCGTCATCCTGCACGAGCTCGGCGAGCACCGGTGCAGGGAGTAGTGCTCCTGGCACACGTACGCGTCGCCGTGGTGTACAAAGGTGCACTTGGCCTTCAGGCACAAGTTTACCCATCCGGGCCCGTCCAAGAAATCTTTGTGGTAATGTATGTTGCGGGGAAAGGCACGAGACTCGTCGTGACAGCGTGCTCTCCTTGCCTGCATCGTCCGATCCGCGCTCCCTACTGCGCCGCCGCTTCTCTCTGTCGCTGCTGCTCTCTCTACCTCTCCGCCGCCGCCGCTTCTCTATGTCGCTGCTGCTCTGCTGCCGCTGGATCTGCTTCTGACATGTCATTGAGCTTGCTGATATAGAGACAGAGGCTCCCCATCCGAGCGTCACCTCTCTCACTCTCTCTAACCGCTGTCTCCTCTCACTCTCACAGGCGAGCCGCGGGCAGAGCCCGGACCTGACGCTGGTCGACGAAGTGGGCTTCGTCAACATGAAGGTTCTCCTGGCCGTGCTGCCCAACATAGCGTTCCGGGGACGAAAGTCGGTGCACATCACCAGCCACGTCGGGAGCTCATCATGGATCAACAAGGTGGCGGATATCCGCGACGACAATGGCGAGCAGGCCTACCACGTCGTGTCGCAGAGTTTCAAGTGCCGGTTCCATGCCAAGACACCGGGCCTGACGTGTTGCTGCCTGCGCGTCTACTGCCCGCAGCACATCTCGGTCGACAACCACCTCAAGCAGCTGATGAACATGGTGTCGCCCAGAGGCTTCGAAAACGAAGTCACTGGCAGCGGCGACGGGCTGTCTACGGACCTGAAGACCGACATCTCCACGCCGTTCGAGCGGGCGGTCATAAGCAGGTTCATGCACAACAACGTGTCCACGGCCGACATGTGCGCCGCATCGGTCACCGCGGCCTACATGTGCTTCGACCCAACGTTCGGCGGAGGATCCAGGTCAGGCGCCGGCCTATGCTCAGCCGTCGAGCTGGCTGACGGCAGGCTTGTGGTGAGTTTGTGTAGGTTTGGGGATGGCCGGGGCTTCTATGGCTGGGATGACATGTTGTCTATCAGCAGGTCTCGAAACAGGTTCCTGTAGTCCACTGGGTCCCGGACGCTCGCCTCAGCAGCGACCTCGTCGCACTCGAGCGGTGGGGAGATGCCGAGCAGCGCACATATGTAGCTGCATGTGGTGGCCTCGTGCTGGATGACCAGCGTGCTCTCCAGGTCCGGGGCGACGGATGACAGCATGGCGCATGCCTGGCCCCAGAACCCGCAGTCGCAGCTGACATCGGAAAGCTCCCGGAGCCAGGCCGTCATGGCCATGGAGACGATGAGCACCATGTGGCTGGAAGCGTGCGGCAAAGCCTTGAGCGGGGCCAGGTACTTGAGGGGGCCTGCGCGCACCACCTCGGCCGAGGCCAGGGCCGCCAGGGCTGTCAGAGCCCAGCGGTTCGGCTGACGGGCCTGGATGTAGCGGGCGACATGCTGCTGCGAGACGCCGCAGTCCAATATCAGCGACACCTCCTGCTGCGAGATGCTGCCGTCCAGTATCAGCGACACCGCCTGCAGCAGCTCTGCTGGGGCCTCGGTCGGTGGCTGCAGGGAGTAGGTCTTGGCAAGCATATGGGCCTGCAGCACCCTAGCTGGCGACGAGCGCGCAATCGTGCTGTACATCTTCATCATCTGGTTCTGGTCCATTTTTGAGTAGAAGTTGAAGTGCCTCCGGAAGGAGCTGTAGGCTATCATGAACTCGAACGCCGACAGGAGCACAGTCCAGGGCGTCTCGGCGAGTCGCTGCACGTGCAGCGCCGCACGGACGCACTCGGCGCAGGCCATGTCTGTGGCCCGCGCGTCGATACTCGATAACTTAAGCGACCTGGAGAGGGAGGGGGATGGGGCGGATGGACGAAGGTTCGACCCGGCGCAAGCTCGATCCTCATTCACCGTGTTCCGTCTTCTTTTCTCTCCCCAGCTCGTGAGCCTGGACGAGTTACAGATCAGGGACCTCGACCAAGTGAACCATGTGTACGCCTCGCTGCTGACCGCCCACGCAAAGCTCCTGCAGGTCTTGATGCCGGTCGTGCAGTGGAAGAAGGTGCCACTGATCATGATCTTCGAGCAGAACACCTACGTTAACGCGCTGGAGGACGTGAAGGGCCTCGTGCAGACTGCGTTGAACGGCTCCGGGCTGCGTCTTTGCTTCTATGCCAAGTGGTCGGCCGGGCACGACAGGTTCATGCTGGGTAAGCACGTGAGCAAAAGGGGCAAGGTGGACATGGTGCTCGCATGCGTCGACTACATCCGCAAGGACAAGCTGTGGTACTGCGACACGATCATGTCCCTCGGCTGGGCCGTGCTCGCGGAGGCCACGAGCAAGGCCGTCCGTCTCGCGGCCACCGTGGGCCGCCCTTGCGGCGCCGGCGCCGCCACGTCCAACATGCACATGGACGTGCACATGTACCGCAACTCGAGCCGGGGCCTCAACACATCCAATCCAGGTTGGGCAACTTGCTCGAGGCGCCCGACCAGCTGACGCTGGCCAAGAGGACGCTGGCTGACACCAAGCACGTTGAGCACGGCAAGGAGCTGCTGGCGAAGCTGAGGGACGAGATGACCCTCGTCACCGTGAAGGAGTCGGACAAGGGGGGAGGCTGCACCGTCGTCACCGGCGGCAAGAGGTCCGTCGGCGGCGAGTATACCCGCGATGACGTGCTCTCCGCCCTGCTTCTCTTGTGCCACAGCCACGACGAAATTGTCACTAAGGCCCCCAACATACAGCTCCGTTCACACCACAACGTCTGAGCCTGGGACCGTTGTGACGGTCGGGAGGTTTGTGGCGATTGTGAGAATAAAAATAAAAATAAAAATGACACTATTCTACAAGAATTATCAGAGTATGCTTGAGTTTGTGCACACACACACACCCTCCCTCATGAGTGCAATGTTCCTGTCCAGCCTGTATGGGGGGGAAGAATAAACAGATGACAAACGTGACCTCCTGTGTCTTTGTGTGTTTTATTGAGTTCAGCACTTTACACAACATTGAAATGAAAAACAGACGACAGTACAACATCTACACGAAATGCAAACAGCGACACATCTTAAGCTGTTGCAGCGGTGCCACCCCGTCGACGTCCGTACGCTGTCGTCCACTGACGAATTGCAGTGGTCCAGCCTACAACAAAGGCCGGGAATGGATATAAAAGGGAGCTGCGTTTTCCCAGTGTCTTTATGTATTCTATCGGTGCCTGCCCTGGGGTTGTGTCGAGCTTGAGGCATAGCTCTTGAGGTCTACGCCATGGATTACAAGGAGGTGAATGTTCCTGACGTGTACAAGGAGATCGCCCTGGTGGGCGAGGGCACTTACGGCAAGGTGTTCAAGGTGGTGGAGAAGGGTCGCTTGCAAAGGGTGCGTGCCCTGAAGGTGTGCACTTATATCGACGTCACCTCCAGTGCCTTCGACACGGCCGCCCCCCCCTTCAACCTGAACTTCGCCAGAGAGTTGTGCTGCCTTTCAAAGGTGTGCCCCCACCCCAACATCATGGCTTTTCACGAAGCGTTCATGGTCGCCGGCGTCCCGGACCTCGGCGGCAAGCGGTCTGCTTTCACTATGGACTACGTGCCGGTGACTATCCGTGATATGATAGTACAACGCACAGACAACAGGGTGCCGAAGAGCTTCGTAGCCAAGTTCTCCTGCGACGTGGCCTGCGGTCTGGCTCACGTGCACAAGTTGGGTATTATCCACAGGGACTTGACGCCAAGCAATTTGCTCGTCGAAACCGACCTGACGGTCAAGATATCAGATTTCGGCATTTCCAGGCTGGCCGACCACAACATGACCGGCGGGCTTGTCACACTAAACTACAGAGCCCCCGAGCTCCGGAGATACTGCCTGACCTACACGGTGGCCATAGACAACTGGAGCCTGGGCACGATGATAGCCGATGCTGTCGAGGGCCGGGAGATCTTCAGGCCAAGAAACACAAACAACTCAAACAACGAAGACGCAGAGCTAGCGATGTTCGAAATAGTGCGCAAGCTGGTAGACCTGCCGGGCCACAAGGACTCGGTCTTAGCCCCACACAAGGTGATACCCACCGTAATGAAGGACCCGGTCATCAAGGACGTCGTCTTTGCCCTGCTGCAGCCCGACCCCACGCAGAGGATGACAAGCCAACAGCTGCTCGACCACAGAGGATGGGGCCAACTGGCTAAGATGACGGTTGCCGAGTCGGACTGGGTCCGACTCCTGCACCAGGACCGGCTCCTGCACAGGAGTCGGGACAAGTTCAGCCTCCTGGCATGCTCCTAGAGTTTTTGATGTACCCTCCTGTGTATATAATTTCTGCTTTCCCAATCCTTATAACCTTTATAATAAAGATTGCCTCTCTGTGGGAATTGCGTTTACCTCTGTCTATCTGTCTGTGCCCCCCAACCCCATTAGAACAAACACAAACACGCACACGGACACACAGGTGGTTGTTTTCAGGTTCATTGTTTATTACTACCGGTCATAGAGTACAGTCACACAGGACAGAGCCGAGTATGAGCGGCGTAGAGCCGCAAGCCTCCCCCGGTATCGTCAGGTGTACGCTTCCTATGCCGGTGAGCTACCCCACCACAGAGCGCCGACCGAGGCTGGGTCCAGGACGGTCTGGCGGATGAATTTGTCGATGTCTCTCTGAGACCCGGACAGGGTCACTGTCCCCGTTTTCACTGTCGCGGACTCGCTGTGCTTTCTGCCCGAGAGTCTGCAGATGGCCTCCAGCGTTGCCTCCAAGTTGTTGAGCCCGACGGCCTCTGCGTACTTCCGCTTGAGCATCGTGCGGCTCAGAAGGGTAGGGCACATGGAGATGTACATCTCACCCTGCGCCTCCTTGCTGAGCTCAAACATTGTATACTCGTGCATGGCCGTCCGCACGGCTACTTCAATTGTCTCGGGATGCCCGTGGCCGGCGTCACCGACCGGCGTCACGGTGATAGTCCGGAATCGATCGATCGTCTTCAGTTGTTGCTTGCTCATCAGCAAGACGTCCGACAGACCGCTCGCATCCGCGTCTCCTCCCGCCATGTAGATCAGGTCGGGCGTGAACCGGTACCTGGTCAGGGACAAGGTCGGGTCCCCACCGACCAGATCGCGGGGTCTGGCGAACTGCTCCCTGCCGGCTCTCACAGCGACCTTTAAGGGGCGGCCCTGCGCCACCTCCAACAGGACCTCATTGCTCGCGGACCCAAGCTTGACCCCGGTGTTGAAGTAGACCAGGTGCTGTGACCGCTGGCGAAGGGCCGCAAAGGCCACGAAGATCAGCAGGCTTGATGCCACAGCATACATCTCCTGGAGCTTGAAGTTGTTGTATTCTTTGGCCAGCTCCTTGTACACACCGATGCCATTCTCGAAGACCGCCTTCCCCGTCGTAAGATCAGAGAAGACCTCCGTGTCCGGTATCACCGTGATGTGCGGATAGCGCCTCTGGGCCAGGCAGGCCAGGGTCAGCTCGTCCGCCACCAGCATTGTAAAGGTGCCCGAGGCGGCGCGCTTCTCGATCGCGTCGATGCGCAGCAGGAGCGCCTGAGCCTGCGGCCGTCCCACCGACACCGTGAAGTACAGCAGGTTCTGATGCTCGTGAGGCCATCTCGGCGACGCGGTCGCATTTGCCCAGCTGCGGGCCGGCCGCGCTGTGTAGCTCGACATAATCGACGTCAAACTGCCGTACGGCATACGTCCGCGTTAATGTCAAGCTACACAGCGCGGCCGGGCCGCAGCAGGGCCAACGCGACGTCGTGTCCAATCGAAGCTCCCGGACCTCGCGGCAGACAAGGTGATATAGCTGACGTATCACAGCTCTGACAAAGCTGTAAGCCTCCGCAACTGCTACCATCCTGTGTACCTTGTACAATAAACCTCTGTGCAACCCCAGCCCCGTGTGTACGTTTGTAATAATGAGAGAGTGACACAAAGACAGACAAAAAGGCTTGCTGATCTGAATATAATTCTTTATTGTGAGAAAAGACACAGATAGGCAGAAAGGACCATCGCA
This sequence comes from Poromitra crassiceps, assembly GCF_964638095.1. Taxonomy (NCBI): domain Eukaryota; kingdom Metazoa; phylum Chordata; class Actinopteri; order Beryciformes; family Melamphaidae; genus Poromitra; species Poromitra crassiceps. The sequence continues at coordinate 3,698,099 of NC_139630.1, forward strand.
GGCCAAGAATGAGAGCGGTCACAGGTCGAGATCAGAGGGTTTGAGTACAGATAATTTTACTGCAAACATGAAGATCATAGGCAGACATGAGGACCAAGAACCGGAGGCTTAACTGGGGACTCGGATCGAGTCCGAGTTAAAAGGGGGAGGACGGCATACATTGTTGCTGTTGTTTCTCCAGGTCACAGGCCAGGCCCGTCAAGTACTCAGTGACAGGTTCAGTAGCATATTTGCCGACGACCCGGGATATTCCGCGCAGTCGAGGGCATGGTGGTCGGTCGTCATACGTGAGAGGTGGTTCGGGGTGTACAGTCGGCACGAGGCCATCCTGCTCCTGGTCCGGGAGGCGAAGCCCCGGCCGCCCCGTTGCGTGGCAGTTCTTCCTCTGGTCCTGCTGATGACACCTTCCGGGCAATTCCGCTGAGCTAGCGCCTGCTCCTCTTGCCAGATGGTCTTCGTGAGGGCGAAGGCTGGTATCAGCACCTCCTGCAGCATCCACGCCTTTATGACGGGCCTGACCGCCTGGAATGCCAATATGTGCTTTCTGATGAGCCAGACCTGCCTCACCGCGGGCAGGTGGGAGACCTCCCGAAGCTCGTCGTCGATGGTCATGTCGAACATCTCCTCGACGAAGGGGAAGGGTTTGCTTTCGTCTAGCGATGTCGAGCACCGTTTCTTCGGGGTTATCATCCGCCAACGTTGCGTGTCCAGGATGCCCCGGAGCTCGGGGTAGGTGTCCGTACAACTGACGTGACCTAAGTGGCTCTGATCCGGGTACCACTTGTACCTGAGCTGGAAGCTGGGGATCTCGCCGCCTAGGCTCAAGATATCTTCTCGTAGCAGCTTGGCTGTCTGCAACAGCACTCCGGGGCTCAAGTCGGCCGTCATGACTACTCGCGAGCAGACGAGGATGCATGGGGGTGGGGGGTCAAGTGCCCCAGAACCCTTCTGGCCCTTGTATATATAGCCAGAGACAGGGTTTGTAGGAGGTTCTAGACACCGCTGCCACTCCCTGTGACAAATCTCCGGGCCTCCTGTGTTGTTAAGGCACGTGGCGTCGTCGCTGTCTTCAACAACCCTTGGCGGGTGCTACTGGGGCCGAAGTCGGCCGTCATGACTACTCCGGAGCAGGCGAGGACGGGATTTGGTCGGGTGTATCGAGTATACAAATCCCGGGTTCGTTCACCGTTACCAACACAATCACCGGTACACACCCCAGCCCACATGTGCGGCGGAGACAAATGTGTGTTATGTGGACGTTTGCGCACCAATTGGTGCATTTTTAATGCAATGTTTTTCACATTAGGCCCGGAGCGCACACGAGGTAGCACATCGGTTCATTGGCTCGGGTACATAAGCACACACCCACACAAGAGTATTTCAGTCACATCAGTGTTTATTCAGATGTACATGTCAAAAACACAATACAAACATCCTATTTGGTTTCTGTAGGATCGGTTACCAGGCCCATGAACAGCACTGTCCTCTTATCGCTCTTGTGCTGCGGCCTGGTGATCACCCACACGAAGGGCTGGTCGACCTTGAACACTTTTGGTCTTTCGGGTTTGATTCGGTAACTGAAAGAGGTTGCAAACGTGGTGACGGCTGCCGCTACCGTGCCCTCCTCGTCCACATCCACCGTGCACACCTGCGTCGTGGAACTCTCCCCGTCGGCCACCTGCACCTCCAGTTCTTGCATGGCACGGTTCAGCTGCAGTGTAGATGTGGTTTTCCACTTGGGTAACTCGACGGTGTATTCGGATGCTCTATGCGTGCTGTTAATTATCTTCAGGTAGTCTAGGAAGACTTCTGCGCCCAGCGCCGTGGATTTCAACACTTGACGCATGGTGCGCCGGTCATTTTGCTTGGGTATCAGTATGTGCATGCAGGTCTGATCATCGCCTGTGTAAGGCAAGTGCAAAACCCTTAGATGGTCTAGGTCTTCGTTCACCAGGGTCTGGGTTTCATCGGTTTCCTTACGAACCATGGTGCACACATCTCTATTACCCGCTGTTGTGCCTGTCCGGAAACCCGTAACTTTGGTGAGCGTCGGGTCGAATCTCTCGGCCCAACTGCCCTTGAAGTAGATAGCGTTCGACACTATCAGAGCGGCTGACGGGGCCCACGTTTGTGTAGACAGCACCTCCCGGATCATGCCCCTGGTGTTAGCGGCCGCAAAATCGTTGAAGTAAGCCACCATCTGCCGCACGTCCTCGGAACCGCACACCGGCTTCACAATAACCGCCATACCGTGGGCTTGCATCTCGGCTTGCATCTCGTCAGGCATACGGGTCTTGTCAGAGGCCCAGACCATGTTCGCGAGGGATAGGGAGCTGGAGATTCCGAGGTCGGTCGAGAACCCTTTGCGAGCAAGTTCTTCACCTGTCCAAGTGGGTGGCTCTCGGCCAGCTCGCAGAGCCGCTACAACCTTATTGCGCTGTAACACGATATTGGCAACCTCCGTGATACCCAACGGGCTTAGGCATATGTTTATCAACGAGTCCTCGCTTGCCAGGTGCCGGAGGAATAAAGCTGAGACCGAATCCATTGCTGTTATCCTGCTCTGTATGTGTGTTTGTGTGCACGTCCTTATGAGAGCACACACATATATATGATGTTGGCCGGACACCATAAACTTTAAAGGGTGGGGCAAAACTGACTTTTTCCAGCACGGGCCGTGTATGGGGCCGAGAGAGCGCGCGCGAGGGCTTGACAACATTCCAATGGATACATTTTGCGAGACACAGAACCGTTTACAGCTTGCTATCATCTTATCTATTGTCTTGAAGGGGAAACTTAGGATCGCCTCAGCATCATGGCTACTAGGGAAGGCTTTTTTAAGATGTTTGGCTCTGAAGAGCAAGTCCGGTTCGTCACGCGCACCAAACAAACATTGGATTCCTCTGGCTACTACTGGGGTTGTCTGACTGCAGACACAGCGCACCTCAAACTTCGAGATGTCCCTGTAAGAACTTTCCTGATCCGGGACAGTGCGCACGAGGATGCCCTTTTCGCACTGTCCTACCCATACATTTTTGTCATTGATCAGTTGTCCACAGAACCCGTATTGTTAATGCAGCACAGAATTCTCAGAGGAGACCGAGGTCTCCCGGAAGCATTTTATAAATGTGACCTAAACACCATAGAATTATGTTTTGTCAGATGCATTTTTGTCAGGGGGAGGGGGGACCACGGCTATATTATGGCAGAGCAGAGAGGGTCTCAGTTCAGAAGGAGACGGAGGCATCATCTAGTCCTACTTTAGTTTATCGTTGGTCGCTTGCACACTCTGGTCCTGGCTCACTGTTTTCATTCTTGCTGTGGCACGAGAGCAGGAGCGAGCCCATACCTCCGCGCCATCTTCACCCACGGCTGGACGTCGCAGGACGACATCTACGTAGATGTCCGGCACCGTGTCGGAGGACGCGATGGACACCATCCCGGTGACCGAGGACAACGTGAAGAAGGCGCATGCCGTCCTGTTGGCCGTCGGAGGAGAGTGTAACCCTTCCCACGGTGAAAGAGAGAGGATTCGGGTATACGATCCCAGTGCTGAGCTCTGGTTTGATTTACCAAACAGTGAACTTGGGCTTTGCCAATCTTGCAATGTCGTCGCTTTCCTAAATGACTTTGTCTACTGTGTTGGCGGCATCGCAAACTATGGTGAGCACGCCGGCAACAGCCTCAACAGAGTAATGAAGTTCAACCTCCATACCCGTACTTGGCAGGATGCGGCAGCCATGCATCATCCTCGCTATGGTCACAGCGTGGCAGTACTGAATGGCCGTATCTATGCCATGGGAGGCTACGCACACAACAAAATGAATCAGGACAGTGTCGAACGCTATGATCCTCAGACCGACAAGTGGACTCTGCTCCCACCTATGAACAGGAAGCGATCGTCGGCCAGCGCCACAGTACTGAACGGCAAAGTGTACATCTGCGGTGGTCTAAGTGATCGGGGACTGGTGCGCACAGCTGAGTGCTACAACCCAGACACCGACCGGTGGACGAAGATCCCCCGCATGAGCGTCGAGCGTGCCGACTTGGGCGTCATCGCATACAGACAGCGCGTCTACGCAGTGGGCGGCCACAATTCGGGCGGACGTCTGCGCAGTGCCGAGGCCTACGACCCGCTAACCGACACGTGGAGCGCCGTGCCCGACATGCGGGAACCACGCTGCGAATTCGGCATTGAGGTGGTGGACGACCAGTTGTTCGTATGCGGAGGAGAAGGAGAATACCCCGACAGCTCCAAGGTGGAACGCTACGACGGGAGCACCAATGAGTGGCACGAAGCCTGCGGGATGGGGATCCGAAGCTTTGATATCAGCTGCTGTGTGTGTCCGGAGCTTGCTCTACGAATGGACCCCGTGGTCTAAAGCTTCTCTGTCATAACCTGACCTGTGAAATGTTGTGAAGAATGAAATAAAAACGCATACTCTGATGATTCTTGTAGAACATTGTTTTTATTTTTGTCATTGGTCAGTTGCCCACCGCACCCATATTGTTAATGCAGCACAGAATTGTCAGAATAGACCGATTCTCGCTTAGGAGTCTGACTATCTGTATTTCTTAAACTACAACGTAGGGGTAGGCACACACTAGGCCTGCGCGTGAGTGTGCTTTCACTGACGTTACACAAATTAAAATGTTCTTAGCGATACCGCAGGCGTTTGTGTGAGGAAAACAAAATGTGAAAACATGAATGAAACCAATACAATTTTAAATGAATGTAGTGTGTGTGTGTGTGTGTGTGTGTGTTGCGGTCTATGAACCTAGGCTCGGTCTGCGGGCTTCTGGGGCCTCGGACAGAGCGGAGTAGAGGACTGTGATCCTAGAAATGAGCAAGGGGCCTCTGGGGCCTCATGGCTGTACAGACATGAACTAGATGTGTTTTCAAGCCCTGCTGTGTGTGTCTGTGTGTCTGGATTCGGCCGATGGCTCTGAGAGTGCGATTGGGTAAATGAAGTGAACAGAAAAGAAGGTATGCTTTGATATTTTTATTTTTATTTTTTTATTCTAGATTATAGAGACATAGACAAGCCAGTACACACTAAAGAGTTGTGTGTATATCTCTGGCGGCTCAGACTCGTTGTCGAGCGACATGGACGTTTAGCACGGATCTCAGAGTATGTCAGCCAGTAACGCGAGGCGCACTGATCCGGTGCACTCGTTGGAGAAGTACTGGTTGTGGAGCAGCGCAGATGTGTCGCCCGCGTCTCCGAGCAACAGAGGCCAGCTGCACGCACACATGCGCACACAGGTGCACTGTGACCTCCTGAAAACCTTGTGGTTGGACAGGAACTCAGACAGTTCCTCGTGTGTGGCGATTGGCAATGTGTGGGTGTCTGCCGAGTAGCCAGGATCTGGGTCGTGGTCCGCACCCTCATAGTACGGCATCAGAGCTGTGTGTATATCTCCGGAGGCTCGAACTCGTTGTCGAGCGACAAGGCCGGCTGCGGCAGGAGAAGATAGACAGGGATCTAGCGCTGCAACGTCGGGGATATGGGGAGCCCTGTGCGTATGAGTCGTGGGGCGCAGGCCTGCGCGAGACGGCCGGCTTCCGAGGGCTAGCATACACGGCGCAGAACTCTGCTGAGTATCGATGACAGGCGCTGGTGCGGGAGACGTAGGCTGAGTCGTTGAGATGGCCAATCGTACCCGACGACTCTGTAAACTCTCGCTGCCTTGCAGGCTCCTTGACCTGACCCTCATGTGGTTGGTCTCTGCGTCGGGGTGGCAATGTCGATGACGGCAAAATGAACCCGTCCTTTTCCTTGTACCTCCTGGCTCTCAACTCCTAAGGACCCTTATAGCCCTTTCCCCCTAGGCCTGTCTGGGTTTGGTGCAGCTCTTGGATCTGAGAAACGTTTCTGCTGCGTCTTCACAGATAGGAAGCTTTTGGATTATATAAAAGTTACGCTAAAGGATCACCCACTTTATACCTCAAGGGCGAGGCTCATCCCTCCAAGGCTGCCTGAGTAGGCTTGGCATCAGGGGCCATGGCGAAAGGGTCCTATCTATTTAGCCCTTCCAGAGTTACTAACCATGCTCGTGGCGACAATGGGGCACGGACAGTCCATGGGTGTCTGGGACTTTCACGTGGAGGACTGGGAACGCTTTGGCATTATAGCCGGCTCGGGCCTGGTGTGTACTGCGCTGCTTCTGATTGTCATGGCCCTAATGTGGGTCACCCGCAGTGCTTTGGAGCTGCGAGCCCGGCGCTGTCCCGCTCGCCCTATCTACCTCGGACCGCCCATGCAATACACGGCCGTCTACAGGCCGACGTCAACGACGATGATTCCGGGAGTGGAGAGTGACGACGAGACTGTCTGGGATGAGAGATCGCCCTCCGTGTCGTGACAACGGCGGCGGAGAAGGAGGAGGATGATGGGACGCCAACCTTGAGGCAGGACCAGAGTGTGCAACTGACCAATGACAAAAATAAAAACAATCTACTACAAGAATTGTCAGAGTGTGTGTTTTTATTTTATTCTTCACATTTCACAGGTTATGACAGAGAGAGGCGTTAGCCCGGGTTGTACATGTACATGGGGTGAAGTGGTACAGCAAGCTCCTGCTGAATAATAATCTGAGGACCTGACACCCTTGACCGAGTCGCGGAAAACCATACAGAATTCCCAAGTTTTCACAGGGGTACTGTATACAAGGGTTTCACACAGTATATCAAAAGAGGGTTTCATAGTCCTTTCTTGTGCTCTCTCCTCTCCTTGTGCCGTACGCCACCTCCGCCTCCCCGGGCCCCGCTGCAGAAGAAGAGGTAGGCAAGGGCGGCGCTGATGCACGTACACCAGGCCATGAGCAGGGCGATGCTGATCCGCAGCATGGCCCCCCCAAACAAGCCCGACAGCCAGCCTCCGAAGATTTGACGGCCGGCCGATATCTCCTCGTAACGTTTGTCGTACTCGGCCAACGTCTTGGTGATGTTCTCGACGTCGCCGCGTATGTCGTGCAGCCGAACGCTGGTGTTGATGGCCTTGAGTATGTTGAGCTCGGGCGACTCGGGCAGGATGTCCTTGAGCAAGTCGGCGAAGGAGACGGGCCCTTTGGAGATGTGGGGCCTGGAGAAGGGCTTGAGTGGCGGTGTCTCGATATCGACCGACGCTGAGCCCTCGAGCCACGTGATCCTGTCGTTCTCGTAGCATATGCCCCTGTGGCAGCGGGTGCACGTGATGTCGCATTTGTCGGGCTCAGTCAGACATTCCGTGTACCTGGTGTGGATCTCGGGCTTGCGGCAGTAGCGGCCGTGGCACTCCGAAGGCTCGTACAAAGCGCCGTTGATGAGCCAGACACGGTAGTTGGGCCAGCAGGGCACGCCGTCATCTCTAATCTTGGGCATAGGTATCACGTCGCGCACCGTCGTCCTGTCGATGGTGCCTGGCACCGAGTGCAAGATAAAAAGCTTCCTGTCCCTGTACAGCGCAGCGCTCACAGTGGGGAACTCGCTCAAGCCCTGGTTGTTTTGGAACGCCGACAGGCCGCTGGGGCAGCTGCCGGAGCGCCGGGACGCAATCTCTCTCAGGCAGTTGGCCACGCCGCGCGCCACGAACCTGACGTGCATGGCCGCCTGTATCATTTCGTGTGTGATGCTCTGCGTCTGGGCATACCAGAGCTGGAAGCTGGCGATAACGGAAAACTTTTCATTGGTGTCCCTCAGGGCCATCTCGGTGTTCTGCTTTAGCGCGTCACGCAGCATGGCAAAGTTGCGGTTGCTGATCTCATAGTTCTTCTTGAGGTTGGCCTCCTGCTCGTTCATGCGCCCGTCGATGAGTGCAATGTTCCTGTCCAGCTTGTTGCTGATCTCCACCTGCGTGCCCTGCACCGAGAGCAGCGTAGCTTTGGTGTCGTCAAGCTGCGCCTCTAGTCCATTGACCCTTTCAGAGACCTGGATGGCGAGGCCGAGGGCCGCGCCAGACAGGAGAAAGGAGATGAAGCGCTTATGGCGCCGTCGCCGATCGAGGCCGGGCAGCGGGGCCGCGTCAGGCACGATGTACATCTTGGCCTTCTCCTCCTGGGCCGCCAGCTCCTCTAGGCCCTCGCGCATCATCTCGCCGGCTCGCCGGGCGTCGTTTAGGATTACATGCGCCGAGTTGCACAGCTTGCCGTAGTTGATGCGGCAGGTACGGCTGCCGCCGCATATGGCGATGAGGCACGGCGTCAAGGCGCTCACGTCGTGATTGACGCAGCTCACGTTGAGGTTGATGTAGTCGATGCCCGGGGTAAAGTTCGACACAAAGTACATGTACTCAGCGGGCTTGACGATGAGCCCGCGCGAAGTGTCGACCACGGGTTTGTCCAGCATGTAGCCGTCGTCGACCATGGCCACGTTGACGCTCTGCGTCGACTTGCCGCTGTTGTACGCCTTGCACACCTTGTTGACCGGCGGCAGGTACTCAACGAGTGTGTCGCTGTCGAGGATGCCGACCATGTAGTGGCTGGGGTCCGAAGTGGGGATCATGGTGTTGACGTTCATGGCCAGCTGGGGCTGCCGGCTCGACTTGATGGCCTTGGCCGCCGGCGGGCCAGGCGTGCACGACGAGATCTTGTACACGTCGGCGATGTAGATCTTCTCGTAGCTGGTGCTGCACAGTTCCTTGTACGGCGTGTCGAAGATGCCCAGCGAGCCGTGCACTGAGATCAGGCCGGGGCAGATGAGGTTGTTGCTGATGCCTACGATGTACTGGGGGTCCATTACCCTCTTGGACCCCGAGCTCGGGTCCTTGTAGCCGTTCTCTGGCACGTTGACACGGACCTGCTGGAGCGGCTCCACGCCGCCCGTCGCCCGCCGAGCCCGCCGAGCACCCGCCCTACCGGAGACTAGGGAGATGCCCGCCGAGACTTGCTGCCGCTTCCAGTCACCGAGCCTGTGCACGGCGGCTGTGACGCCCGAGAGTGCCGGTGTGTGGGGCCTGGTGGTACGCTCGAAGTCTGCGTTGAGCGTCGAGATGACAAACTGGTTGATGCCTAGCGTCGTGGCCACCAACTCGGGGAGACGCTTGAGCGTATCGAAGGATGTGGAGCTTACGGTCACGTTTACCCAGGCCTTGCGAGCCCACAGGGTTGTGGCCGTACCGGAGCAGCACTTGGTCGCCTGGTCCTCCTCACACGTGTACAGCGGGTTGCTCTCCAGGTCGGCCAGCGGCAGGTCTGCGTCGATGACGTCGGACGCCGCCGCGAGGTTCGCTATCCGCACGCGACCCATCAGGTTGATGGTGAACACGAGCCTGTTTGCCCTGACACCCTTGTCAACCAGGGCGCTCATGTAGGCCAGGGCCCCGTCGTCCTCGGCTCCGCCGCCCGATGGTGCCAGCCAGAGGTTCTGGCAGCGCTCGGGCCGGTTCAAGTCGGCAGAGCCGGCGGGCACCAGGAACAGGTCGAACGCGGGGAGGAGAGCGGTGAAGTTGAGCCGGTCGAGCTGTGTTCGCTCGAGGGGTAGGCCGAGAAACAGCCGTTTCACTTTCCTCCGGCGCAGCTCACCTGCCAGGAGGTTCAGCGTCAGCGTGGGGTTCTTGTCGAGCGGGCACGTCTCCTCGCCCCAGCCGCCGATGTCGATCATGACGCCCGAGGAGAAGGCGGCCACCTGCACCTTGTAGATGACGTCGGCGATCTGGGCCGAGCTCGGGCTTGTGTTCACGCACACATCAACGGGCACCTTGAGTATCAAGGGGGTCAACTCGGCCACCTCGGCCGCCACCCGCATGTCCAGGGAGATGCGGAATTGCCCCTTGACGTACTCGGCGCAATCCACCGGCAGCATGGTGACGTCGCACGAGGCCGCGGCGACTGAGTCTCGAAGCTCCAGCGGTGTCGGCACGTAGTCGTGTGGCCGATTGGCCTCGGCGATGGAGCTGGAGAGTTCGCAGATGGCAGTGGGCGCTGACGTCTGGGGGTCGTTATTGGTGATGCCCCTGCCCGTGCCACCCTGGTCGTCGGCGCCGATGCAGAACCGGGCGCCGCCGGCCGAAAAGCACCGGTCTCCGAGCTGCGCGTAGCACAGGGCCATGTCATCCGAGGGCCCGGCGCCCACGTAACTGAGAACGCAAGCGTACACCGAGTTACGCAGCATGAGCACCTCGTCCGAGTCGAGCCACGCGGCATCCTTGCTGGCGTGCAGAGTTCGCCGCAGCACCTTGTACGCGGAACACTCCGGTCCCGGCTCGCAGTCGGCCATGGGGTCGTCGCCGAAGTAGTACGCGACGTTGCGCTCTTTGGCATAGAGCCTGATAGAGAGGGCGTTGAGCGGAGCGCTGCGAACGAGCCGGTCGGCGCAGCCAAAGCCTGCGGGGATCTCGACGCAGGAGCTCTTGCTCAGGCTCAGGACGTAGGCACCGAGGATGGTGCTGTTGGCCTTGACCGGCTCGCTCAGGCTCTCGCGGGGCCTCCAGCGGGCCAAGATCTTGCCAGAGCAGTAGTGTGTGCAGCGGTCCGTCGCGTCGTCGTACCGGCCCAGGGCGAGCGCGAAGCCTGTCTCGCTGGTGCCCTGGCACCAGCCCGATTGCGCGCTGCTCACAATCACATTGACCCAGACGTAGGGTGCGTAGCCATATGCGTTGTGGACCGCTCTAGTGGCGGAGGCAGAGGCGTGTGCGGCCAGAGAGACGCCTGCCGCTAGGGCAACGCTGATCGTCGCGCTGAGCCAGGCGGCTAGAGGCATGGGGTCGGAGTTGTTCACCGCGTGCGGCTCTAGTGGCTCCTTAGTAAGCACATTAAGATTTGTTTTACATTTTAAAGTCTGCTATATAAATTAAAGCCATTATTATTATTATTATAAGCCGCCGGGTTAGATCGGGCGGTTGTCGGTACCTCCTAGTCGGTCCCGTTCGTTCTGCGCTGACTTTTTGAGTGCCAGGCAGGTGCTCGCCAGGGCGTTGAAGTTCTTGATGGCGCTGTTGTAGGTCTTGACCATGTTCATGTCGGTCGCGAAGACAGTGCGGCCCAGCTCGGTGCGCACGCAGTAGAACCGCTGCCGTGACGTGGCGTCGGCCACGGAGTAGCTTTTGCCCAACAGGTCCATAGACATGTTGTGCATCACGCCCAAAACGTTGCCGTCGTGGCTAGTGTGCAGCAGGTGCGTGTTGATGGCCACGGTGCTGAAGCACAGGTCGAGCGTGTCGAGGAAGTCCTTAACCTCGTCGGGCTTGAGGGCCTGGAGCGAGTCTAGCGTGTTTTTGTCGAGCCTGCGACACACGCAGCACTCTGCGTCGCACAGCAGCTCCTGGCAGTCTACGGATGCGATTGTCTCGCCGTTGAGCGACAGGTACAGGCCGGGGTATTCCTTCCTCAGGAACCTGCCGCGGGCATCGAGCTCGGCTGCGGCATCGTCCTCGCAGCGTGGGGAGCAAAGCTCGGCGGGCAAGGGGAAGCTGACCGCCTCCGCCACATAGCCCGGGTCGCCCGAAGGGTCGGGCCTGCGAGCATTACTAACGGGTGGCGATCTGTCATCTTGCGACGGCGACCGGCTTCTTTCCCTGCCATGACTCGATCCATGGCGAGATGAACCGTACGTCGGATACGGCAGGAGCGAAGAGGCAGAGTCCCGGGAACGGCCCGGGCGACGATCCATCGGAAGGCGTGTGTGCGTATATCGTAGGCAGCTCGTCTGAGGTGCGTGGGGGCGCGCTGATGGCCTCGCCGGGTGTCAGGTGGGGAAACTGTGTGTTGCGCACGTCGGACAGGAACGTATTGTGCGTCGTCGACAGTAAGTACTGCAACAGGTGCAAGGTCCGGCTGGCTCCGTCCTTCAACACGACGCAGGCACTCTGCTACTTACTTACTTTGCAAAACCTGCCGCTGCACACATCCGAGTCGCTGATGCAGCTGGTTACGGTGTTGGCCGCAGAGAACCTCAACGCGCCAAAGTGGCAGGGCCGCTTTTGCACAATCGAGAACGTGAGCCACATCTCGCAGGAGGCCCTCCGGCTGCTGCTGTCGATCGACGTCGAGTTCCTCTGGGGCGACAACGTGACGGTGGACCTGACCCCCGGAGCCTGATGGCCGAGGTGCGGAGAAAAGTAGGTCCCCTGTTCAGCGAGGATGAAAAATCCATGTACGTCAAGCTCACCAGAGCAGACGAGCGGCGGGCCATCATCGATCGCGCCACCATGACCCTGACCGACTATGTGGATCGGGCCAACCCACGCTTCCCGACCAACGCCGAGCTTCGGTCGGACGAGTCGGTTTTCGTGCCCGTGTTCTGCGCCGAGTGCTACGGCACCACCCAGGAAGACTACGACGGTGCCCTCGACTCGATGGTGTCGAGCGCGGATGCCACCGGCGAGTTCATTGTCGGCGTGTGCTGCGTGTACGGCGATGACGGCTCGGAGCCGAGCCCGGAGTCACGCGTTGTGTACAAGATCCACAACGACCTAGCCTACTCGGGGACCTGCCACAGCCAGCCGGGCAAGGCTACCTTCATGCACGACATGAGATACGAACTGGGTGCTGTTAAGTGCTACTGGCACGTGCACAGCCGGAGCAGGGACAAGAGCTTCCTCTTCAGCTGCGTGCAGTGCAACCGGGACGAGTACACGGACACGGTGATGAAGTTCATGAAGGATTGCTGCGTCGAGCGCAGCTACAGCCTGGGCACCACGGGCGAGAACTCGATGGGGCCCGTAACAGATGAGTGCAGCTTTGTCACGGTGCCCAAGAGGCCCGCCTGCTTTTGCGAGGTGTGCACCAGTGAGTCGCTCGGCGACACTATGAGGTCCCGGGGCTTCTCGACGGTCAAGGACAAGGCCCTCGACGCGGGTATCTCAGTCTCGTCTGAATCCTCGACCTCGCCAGCGTCCTCGGCCCCGGAGCGCAGCGAGCCGACGATCGCGGCGCTGACCAACGTAGTGTCCGGGCTCAAAGCACAAATACATGTACTAACGCAGCGCCTTGATGATCCGGGTCATCCCGAGAGTCTCTACAACAGGTACGGCGCACAGGAATACTACAGGCGCACGGGGAACAGGCCAAAGCTCTGCGCAGGAGTACTACCGATATCAGCCCCCTCAGCCGCAGTGACCGAGGGACTACACATGGATGGCGCCGGCGGGAATGAAGTGGTCCCCGTTCTAAAATGGCTGATTGAAAAGCTGCAGCAGCAAAGTTCTCAGATCAGTCCGCAGCAACAGCAACAGCAACAAGGTGGTACGCTCCCCCCTCTGCCGTGGCAGCCGCTGGGCCAGACCCAGCTGGCCCAGCCACCCCAGCTATCCCAACAGCAGCTGCCCTTCTTGTCTCAGGCTACGTTACAGGCTGTGAGCCAGCAGCAGCCATACCAGCAGCCGTACTATCCGCCGGCGTACCCATCGCTCCACCAGGATCAGGCCCCAGTCCGGACGCTTGCCCTGGAGCGCAAAGAGCACTCTCAGGTGGCCTTCGACATCAGCTCGCTCACGCCGGAGCAGAGGGAGCAGGTCACCATCGATTACTTCAAGAGACAGAAGCGGGAGGAGGAGGATGCCAAAGATAAGACTAGGCTGCTTCAGGCGGTCAAACGGGTCCTGGATTCAGACACCGTCAACTCTGCTGACGACGCCTTGGCCAACATAGCCAACGGCGTGCCCTTCAAGAGACAGAAAAGGGCCTGCGTCGGCGGCGACTCCGAAGACAAGCGGGGGAGACAGAGCACCTGGGCCTCCTCCTCCTCCTCCTCCTCCCCCTGCTCAGGTGCCGAGGTGGCATCAGGAGCCGCCGAGGAACACCGTGACCCCGATCCGCCCGCAGCGCAGACCGTTCCGAAGGCCGTGTTCCAGGCTCCTGCAGCACAGAGCGTTCTGAAGGCCGGCGTCCAGGCTCCCGCCGCGCAGACCACTCAGCCAGCAGTGAACCCGACACAGAGATACATCGATGCGGTAACCTACAAGATGACCTGAGCGGAGTTTTGGATAGTGTTGTATCTCGTGCTATGTCCTGTGCCTTGTCTTGGTGGTATGGTTAGATTGTAAACTAAAATAATAATAAAGAATAACAATAACACGAGTTGCCTCCTGACTACCTGATTGCCTGCGTCTGTGTGTGTGTGACAGAGAGACCGATGAGTCTGAGTGCATGCGAACAAGCTTCACAATATTGACAGTGGTTACGTGGCCTCGGTGCCCAGAGCCCTAGCATGCAACGCTTCAGAAAGAGAAAGAAGGTTGACGTGACCGACATGAGCGGAGACCTCAAACGGGTCGTGGACCAGTTGAAGGCCAACGTGCTCGAGCTCACGACCCAGCTGGGGGCTGAGCGTCGCCGGGGCGATGCTTTGGCGAAGGAGTGTGAGTTGTCTAGGGAGTCTAGGTCCGAGACGGCTCCGACGGCTGCTGCCAGCACCGAGCAGGGGGTCGAGCTCGATATGTGCAAAGCTGAGCTAGAGAGCGTTAGGGCCGAGCTGGAGCGCGTCACAACCGAGCGCGAGAGCCTGAGGATCACACTGTCGCAGCACAGACTGAACTCTCAGCCGACAAAGCCTGCCTCGGACAGCCCCGAGCACGCCAGAATGCACGACTGGACTGGGCGCATGTACCTGAAGGTGACCCTGCCGAGCGACTACAGCTTCAAGCCAGGCCAAAAAGTGACACCTCTCGGCGTGATGCAGAAGCTCTTCGACATACGGCATGCGGGCAACAAGGTAGGCATCACGTTCGGCCTGCTGTTGGAGATGCTGAACGTGCGCTTGGCCGTCAGCTACAAAGATTGGTACAATGCCCACTTTGGCTTCCTGGCCAGAGAAGATCATCACTTAGTGGCGGCGCACATCGACAGCGACGCGTTCGCCTGGCTCCTGTTCGAGTACGGCGTCCAGGCGATCACCATCGACGTCCTGACGGGCCTCATAAGCACGGCGCCCGTGAAGAGCGGCACCACCAACATGATTGCCGGCCTACACGGACGGGTCTACGCGGTGGCACTGGCGCTGTTCCACGAAGCCGTGAACAAGTCTAGCGAGCGGTTCAAGCCGCACCGCGAGCATGCTTTGAGCGTCCGCAAGAGGGAGGGACCGGTCTACGTACCACTCGACGTACTGTACGAGGAGCCCGAGCCAAACTGCAAGAGCCGGTTGCTGGTCACCGTGCTCGACAATCTGATGGGCCGATGTGCGCTGGCCCCGGCTACGGGCGCATCGAAGGCGGGACCGGTCAGGACAGACGATCCACTCGGCATAGACTCTTCGCTGGACCTGTTCATGAACTCGCGCGGGCTCTTCGGCGAGGCGGGCAAGAAGAGGCTAGGGCTGTTTGGGTCCCAGCAGCCCGTAGGCGGGCCCTATCGCCCCCTCGACGCCTCGGCGGCCGAGGACTCTAATAAAAACCGGGCGCCTTTTGGAAAATTTAGTTATTTCGGGTGAAGTATGGAGGCTATCGCGAAGACCTTTCGGGCCTCGTCGCCAGCGTCCCATCGGCGCAAGAAGGCCCGTTGCGAGCCCCGGGACTTGTCGCCCTCTCTCTCCTTCAGCTCGATGCGCCAGTCCGACTCCTCGCCTCGTCCACCGACACCGTCGACCTCTCCGTCCGAGAAGGCCTGTCTCGAGCCCGAGGATGGGAAGACGCGTGCCCTGCTAGCCCTGTCGCGCTACTGCCAGGAGCAGTGGGTGGCGTCGACGATCGACCTACACCTCCGCAGGGGCAACAAGCTGACTATGACCCTGCTGAGCGGCGACGCGGGTTGCGGCAAGAGCTACGCCATCTCGATGCTGCGGGAGCGGCTGACAGCGATGGGGGTTAGCTGCCAGGTGTGCGCCATGACCAACAAGGCTGCCACGACGCTGATGGAGTCGACTGGCTGCAAGTCAGTGATGACCTTCCACAGGATGATGGGCTACAAGAAGGGACTGCTCGCAGATGGCCTGTCGACAGAGGACTTTGTCAAGGCCTACCAGGTCATGTACCGGCCGCTCGTCGACCGGTTCCAGCGGCTGTGCGAGCGGGACCTGGAGTCGGACGGCTCGCGCCGCCAGAGGCACCCGACGTGCTCGCGTCTGACGCCGGAGTCGTGCGCTGTGTGCTGCAGGGAGTTCGAGAAGCTCAGGGCGAAGCTACCGATCCTAGCGAGCTCCATGAGTGACGCGCCGCCCTTCCTCGGTGTCAATGTGCTGGTGGTGGACGAGTATGGTATGTTGGCCGAAAGCGAAGTGGACAAGATGCTGAAGTGCCTTGCCCTGTTCTACGGGCCCGAGCGAGGCCCCCTGATAGTGCTCGCGGGCAGCGTGTCGCAGCTTCCGCCCGTGGGCAATGTCAGCCGCATCTGGGACCGCGGCCTGTTAGAAAGCAAGTTGGCCGCGACGACGCCACTGTTTGTAAACCGCAGGCAGTTCCGTGACCCAGGATACTCGGAGGCCATTACGTACCTGCAGTTCAACACGGTCACGGCAGAGTCGAAGCGCATCTTCGAGAGCCTCTGCGACGTGACCTCAGAGCAACTCATGGCCCCGGCCTACTGCCCCGACAGCTTGCGCATCTTCCACCAGAACAGGCAGCAGGCTGAGTACTCCACGGCGTTCATGAAAGACACCGAGGCTCGGCTGGGTACCACCGCAGTCGCACCCAAGCACCTGAGCCTGAGTAGACGCGGCTCCAAAAGCACGTGGTACGAGGCCCTTAAGAACGCGACAAAGTCCACCCCGAAGCTGTTCGCTCTGCCGCCCTACAACAACGAGTTCAAGCCCAAGCCAGAGGACTACCTGAGGGTGCGAAAGCTGTGGAGCGGCTGCCGCGTCGGGCTGCTGTGGTATGCGGGCGGCCGGGGCATCACGGTCAAGGATCCCGAACCCTACAGTGTGCCAGGCAGAGGTGGAGACGACCGCGCTGCGTCTGTCAGGGACACGGAGGGTACGGTGGTTGGCATCAGGCTCAACAATAGGAAAAACTACTACGAGTTCACGGTACGGGGGCTGCAGAGCGGCACCAAGTACCTGGTGTCACCCGTGGAGTTGGAGTACCTGGGCTGGTCCGTGTGCACCCACCCGCTGTCGTGTCTGGTGGCGATGAACACCTACGAGGTTCAGGGCTGCACAGTCAGAGGCGACGTGCTCTACCACCCTCCGATGAACTTCGACTACTCATTGATCAAGCCGTCTGTGTATGTGGTGCTGTCGCGCGTCGCAACCCGGGAGAACATCAGGATGACCAACTGCAAATTCGTCTCCTGCAACCTGTACCCCAAGGAACTGGTGGAGTACAGAAAGAGGGTCGAGATGGCCTACGTCTCCCGAGCCCACGTCGCCCGAGCCCACTTAGGAGGCCGACGAGGCCAAACGGGCATTGTGAGCTGAGGAGGCGGCGGCATCGGCGTCCTCGCTCTCCTTATTCTTCTTCAACTAGCGAGGAGCTGGGCTCTCAGTTCCGAGATGGAAATGGGGGAGACGAAGTGGCATGAGCTCAGGCTGGACCAACTGCTGTGCCTACCGTCGTCTGTATCCCTCGGCGAGCCGTCGCCCCACTCGCTCGACGCGGGGCCGCCGTCGGCAAAACAGCAACAAGGACTGATCGATTACGTGCTGACGACGTGGTGCCCCTGGTTCTCCCGCGAGTTTGGACCACTGGCGGACAGGGATACTCACATGCTGACGTACCAGATGATGACGATGCATACTCGGTGCGAATCCCCGGTCCGCTGGGAATCGGTGATGGCTGCAACAGCATTGCTTGTGACACCCAACCAGCCCCTGGGACCGCGTCGTCAGGACAGCGAGCTGGGGCGCCGGTTCCTGTTCTCTACTAACTGGGACCTCGACGCGAGGCCGTCGACCAGCCTCAGAAATGAGCGGAACCAGAACTCTGAAGCCTGTGAGGCTGTACGTCAGCCGTGTTTCCTCCGTGTCTGACGCCCAGTACACGTACGGCTGCTACAAACTGGCACCCAACCGCGTGGGCCTCCCCGGGGGGCTGTTCCACTTCACCTCGGGCCAGGAGAGCTACCTGCCCACGCTTCACGGCCAGACAGCCGACGAGCTCAAGCACTACAAGGAAGTGGCGGTGAGCGTAGACAGGAGCTCCCTCTACAGCAGACCCGTGCTCACCATGCCGCACTATCAGCCGGTGGAGCTCATCAACACGGGCCACGAGCCGCTAAGGCAGAGCGACCACTTCACCGTGCAGTTGCCCAACGCAGAGGACGTAAAGGCTCAGCAGCTCTACGTCACGAAAGGAGACTTTGCGCGCGTGTACAGCGACTCGATTAACGAAGGAGTGTGGGGAGGTCTGCTCGCCACCAGGAAGGTGGCGGGCGAGGGAGACCCGGTGGAGGAGGTGATACGGGAGCTTGAGTGTAACCCGGAGTTCGATACGATGAGCCTGCTCTCGCCATACCTGCCGGAGGGTCTGTACTCGCTGCTGGATCTTGTCGCCACAGGCGGCCGCTACGGGGACATAAGCGCACAAACTAGGAATGACGCCGCTAATGTAGCCAACGTACACACTGTCAACAACGGCCAAATGCTGACGGTGTTGCTCAATGATCAAGCCGTGAAGCGCTTTGTAAACTCAGTGCTGAGGTGTGCTGTGAAATTCCTAGAGGGCGTGCAGGGCTTCGCTCGAGGGCAGGTGCTGCGCAGCGCCAGCCGCTACAACGACAGCTGGATTAACACCGGAGAGCGGTTTTCGGCCATCATACTGTGCTCTAGGTGGCTCTCGTGATCGGGGCAATCGCGGTGCGGCCGCGTCTACCTGCCTGTGTTTTGTGCTTTGTCTAGATCCTACCATATCCGTTGTATCGTATATGTGTGTCTAAGCTGTGGGGTAATCGTAATAAAAATCTGAACAAAATTGCACAAACCGAGTGTTTCTTTTCTTGTGTGTTTCCTTTTATTATCAGCATGATTACGTGACACATACAACTGCAGACAGTTACACTATACAGTAGTCCCACGTCCGTAGGGGGGTATCCGGTACTTCTTTTTTTGGTTGGGCCTGAATGTGGAGGGGCTCTGGAGGTTTATGTCGCGTTTGAAGAAAGTGTCCTGCGGGACCGGCTTAGGCAAGTTTCCCTGGATTCTGTGGGGTAGCTGCGTGACTGAGGGTGAAGTTCTCACGCCGCCGCCGACAGCTCCGGACACCGAAGCTGTTGAAGCTCTCGCAGTAGTCAAGGTCCCGGAACCTCCAGACTCCAAAGGGGTTGTCGAGCCTGCGGCAGGCTCGGAGGCACTCTGAGAATCTGAGTATCCTTGTCCCTGGCCGAGCGCGTGCCACCAGTCCACCGGGGCGCTCTCCAATGCGGTCAGCCACGTCTCCGGGAGATGCCGTCTCTCGGACCACCCGTACTTTTCGCCTTGCATGTTAGCTGGAGAGCGCGACGCTGGTGTGAGAGTATAGCCTGGCAAACCAGATGACCGTGTTGACGAGCACGAGGAGTGTGACGACGACCGATATGCACAGATCCAGCAGTCTGTCCAGGTCCATGGGAGGTGGGGCGGGTGGGTTAGCTCCCGCTGAGGTACACAGAGCAGATCCTCATCATAGTCCAGTAAATAACATAAGCCGGGGCGCCCAACAGCAAAGGGGCGGTCTCCGACATGGGCGCTGCTAGGGAGTGAGCCGTGTTGAGCAGCAGCACGGCAAAGACGAAGGTTTGCCAGAAGACCGAGTCGGAGCCAGGTGCGCGGTACGTCCCTAAGACGTCCGTCCTGTCCGAGGCTGAAATGGCCGTCACTGCGGAAAGCCTCGCGCAGAGCTCCCTCTTCCTCTTGCGCTCCTCGCCGAGTGCCACCAGGTCGTCGGTGTTGTCCGTAGTCAGCAGGGCAGCGTAGCGCAGCCCCGATATCTCATTGCACAGGCTGTCGAGATTGGCGCAAGCAAATTCCAGCAGTGACTTGACACTGGCGGCAAGAAATAAGATCCTATAGCCGGTCAGCCAGTGCGATCCGCTCGACACCAGTGAGTAGAGAAGGCACAGGGAGACCGTCAGGATCAGGTACGCCTGGGAACCGCAGGGCAGCGACGTCATGTAGGGCGGTAAGTTACGGCGGTCCAGGCGCACCGCTAGCGATCATCCGCAGCAGGCCGATGACGTTAATCCAGGTGAACACGAACACGGTCCAGCACAGGAGAGCGTTGGTCTGTCGCTCTCGCTCCGAGTGCAGCGCCGTCAATACGTAACTTGCCGCGAGGCTCACGACCAGCGAGGTTCTGTGCGTCCGCGGCACACAGGCCAGGGGCGACGCGGGTGCAGCGCCGTCACAGACCTCGGCTGCGGTTGCCGATGCAGTGATGCCGATCAGCATGGCTAGGCACACGGACATGGACCAGCACGCCTCGAGGGCTCCGCGGTCCGGGCCAGTCATCAGCCTGGTGGTGTGCGCTAGCACGGTGAAGATGACTATGCCTGTTGACAGCGTGTCGCAGATGTGGGCCGATGCAGTCTTGACGGTCCTCAGCCACAGGCAGGTCTTGTTGATCCAGCACACCTCGGGCGGCAAGTATAGCGGGTGGATGTCGAGCGTCGCTGCCCTGTTGCCCGAGACGGCGATCGAGAGCAGCTCCTGGTCGTTCAGCCTTCGCCGTAGCAGACCCAGGTCACGCATCATTGTCTGTGTCTTGGTTTCGTCAGTTTAGTCGGTTAATCTCAACGTCGGTCAGTTTCACTTGGACAACTCCCGGGCAGAGTCGGCTGTGTCGCCGGCCAGCCTCGAGTAGGCTTTGCTCGACGTCCAGGTGGCGAGTATGTCCGCCAGGGAGCCGTGGACTTCGGGCCTGTGAACGTGCCAGTCGGCCGAGGCCCTGACCGCGAACCGCCCCGCGGTCTCGGTGCCCACATGTAAGTAGTGGACGCAAACGTAGTCGTTGAGCCGCTCGCACAGCTCGTGCTCCGTGGTGGCGTAGACCAGTTCGAGCTTCACCCCTGAAGCCTCACCCAGCGCTTCTTTGAGAGTCCGACTGCTCGACCAGGCGCTTGCGACGAGGTACACGCGGAATGTGTTTATAGTGGGCTTGTTCGGGAGCCTCGGGTTAGTCACCGTGCCGGTGTTGCAGGTGCCCGAGCTGCCCACCGAGGCCACGGAGCCGACGATGCGCACGGCGGTATTGACCAGCTCGGGCCTGTCGATCAAGGCGTGGACGACGTTCCACAGGTCCTCCGGCTGGGGCGGCACGTGCTTGGTCAGCCGGTTGACGACGGTAGCGCGCAGGTTCAACCTGGTCTGGATGGTCATGGGCCTATGGCGGTCGTTGTTCCTCGTCAGCTCGGTCTCCACCAGCGCGTGGTACCGTCCGACACTGCTGTTCCACTCGTTCACGAGGTCCTCCAGGGGGATGGTCGTCACTATGTTGTTCTTGGAGCCAATGATGCTGTCGATCACTTTCAGGGCCTCTACCGAGGTTCCCTCGGCTACGTACTGGTTGTAGGTTGAGACGATGCGGGTGAACTTTTCATGGCCGCTCTGGATCTTGGCAAACTCTGCGCACACGTCGCCGATGGCCAGCGGCCTTCGCGAGTCGACCGGTAGCAGGGCCGAGGTGGCGGCTTTGAACGATCCGCACGGCAGGCTCGGCGAGGTCTGGTGGCCGTGGTAGAGATTTAGCTTCTTCTCCGTCACGTCGTCTTGTATCAACGGCGGACTGGTGACTGCTCCGACGTATGCCGTTAGGGCCGGCATTTTCACCCTGGCAGCTAGTGAGTTCCCGTTCATCATCTTTTTGCACTTAGCAGAGTTGCTTTGAGCGCGATGGAACGGAGTCGCCGTTAGTGGGTCTAATGCGGAGACATCAGGCTAATTAAGTAATTATTTAGCCACGCTTGCGCATATAATGTGGAACACCAATAAGAAATAAAGACAGGTTATTTTTCTGTTTTTATTTGGCAAAAAGAGAAAAAAACACATCTCAGACCCACCGCTTCATTCCCAATGCAGTCGATTTTTATTTTGTATTTGTGCGGCCGTCACTTGCTGTCATCGCCGCTGATGTAGGCTGCGTAGTCCTCTAGTCTCATGTCAGGGCCCTGGTCGAACTGCATGCGTGTGCGCCGCAGTGTCACATCGCTGCCCACCTGTAGAGCCAGCCCGAGTGCGGCAGCATCGGGAGCCTCGTCCTTCTCGCCCTCCTGCTGGAGACGCTTGGACTCCTCCAGGATGAGGGCGCGGCGTATAGAGTTCAGTGACTCGCCGTAGATCAGCTTCACAGACATCTTTCCGTGCAGCGCCACAACCTTCGCTGGGCTCTCGAACATGAGCTTGACGTAGGGCTCTGCGGCGGGGAGCACGCAGAGGTTTTCAGCGTACTCCCCCACGCTTCGGTAGAGGTCGGCGACATACTTCAGCACGTAGCGCGGCACGGTCCAACGGTCGTGCTCGATCCTGACCTCCAGCGCAAGCGGGATCAGGCAGTCCGTGAAGGCCATAGCAATCAGCTCCGCCAGGGACTGCAGTGCTAGGTCGTTTCTTTGGCGCAGCGCCCCTTTCTTAGGAGTGCAGAGCCCCTGACTGTTGACTTCATATGTCCCTCTGTGTTCGCAGTGTCTGGCCGACAGTGCACACTCGTCGAGTATGTAAGACCTAGATTCTCGGCAGTACGCACACTCGAACTGGACTCTGTGACACTGCAGCCGCTCCACCACGGGCAGGACGCCACGAGCGTCCGCCTCAATGTACTTGGCATGGGACGTGATGAAGCCGAGAGCGTTGATAATGCTCATGTTGTTCTCCTCCTCATCCTGCGTGTAGCGGCGAGTGAACGGGTACGTGTTGGTCCCGGCGGCGTGTGTCGGGAGCTTGCGCGTCTCCATACCGTGCACCCACTCGCCGGGGTGCACGGAGGGCTCACTGGTGAGCACCCTTCGCGCCTTCGAGTCCATGAGGGTGAACTGGACGGGGACCTCCCTGTGGTCGCACTCAGCGTAGGCTGTGAGCTCGAGTCTGTCGACCACGAACAGGGGAGTCGTACCGTTAATTCCCACCAGATGGGCCAGCCGAACGTTCACAAACATAGGCGTGTTGGGTTCACACTTGGTGGTGTTGTGGGTGATAAGCACCTCATTGATGCAGAAATTCATGATGTCGCGAGGTATGTCTCCCGTAGTCCAGTCCGCTCTACATGAATAGCCCAGAGTGGACCCGGACAGGCTTGCACCCAAGTCTCGCTTCTCGATTCAGAGACTTTACCTACTTACACCGAGGACAGCCCGGGCTGCCTACATCGGCATTACGTTCATACAAAGTAAGACGATTAAGACTAAGGAGGCGAAGCGACCTAGATGTAGACGCCGGGTTTCTGAGCTGCCTAGGCTAACATTTTGCTGTCTGTTTCAAACCCCCAGGGAGCTACGATTCCAGACCATGATACCGATGAACGGCACAGCGCTCTACGACCTCTTCGCTGAGATGAATTACGAAGACGCGGTCCGGTGCGGCATATTGACAGGCGCCGTCCTCACTGTGGCCCTCATCAGCTGTGTGATTACGGCTTGCTTCTTCAGAGCCAAACAATCCTGAACTTTGTTCTCATGGAGAATCTGTCTGTGCCATATATATATATAATAATAAGAGAATAATCTGTTTGTGCCATATGTATTAAGAATAAACAAACACTGAGACAATGAGATTCGGGTAAAGTGTTCTTTTATTTTCATTTCGGTGGTTAGGCTGGTTCACAGTGGGTCCCAAACACGGAGAGAGTAACAGTTTCCTTCTCATCACCATTCAGATAGGGCACAGGAGGTCTGCGTTGAGAGGGAAAGAAAATCTCCTTCACATTCACCACTGATGTCTCTCTGATTCTCTCGCTCTCACACACAGACTCACATTCACCACTGATGTCTCTCTGATTCTCTCGCTCTCACACACAGACTCACATTCACCACTGATGTCTCTTTGATTCTCCTATCCCTTCGTCCCGCATCCCATCCTCCCATTATTGGCGCACCGTGTCAAGGCCTGTTTTTTCGATGCTGGGGCCTACAGGTTCCACGCTTTTGACGATCCGGGTCTCGTTGCAATCACAGTCGCCCACCGGGAGGGAGCGTATGGTTAGCAGCTGAGCGTTGTCATACTCGCCGAGGCCGTAGCCGCTCGGGGTCCTGAAGTCAAAGCGACGATCTAGGCGGCCGCAGCTCTGGCTCTTGGCACGGTTGTCTTGGCCCAGGGTCTGTGAGACAGACGCTAGCCTGCGGGCCTGGTGGAATCTGCAGACTCCGATATCTGCGCCAGAGGCCTCACGTGTGCCCAGGTTTTCGAGGACCCACGCCTCTTGGTGTTTGCACTCACCCACTGGGCAGGAGCAGACCTCGAAAGGCTGAGCGTTGTCATACTGGCCGAAGCAGTAAGGCTGAGTGTCGGAGCTGCAGTGTTCGTCCTCTTCATCGCTGGAGCACCTCTTTCTCTTGGCTACTTTTGCGGTCATCTGTCGTTGTAAGCGTTCAGTGTCTGGGGGTGGACGGTGATTAGTAGTCATGCCAGCACTCGTCCCAGTACCCGTCTGGGTCAACATGTAGATTGTGTAGCATGCCAAGCATGTTGCTCTGTTGCTGATCCTCTCCGTAAGACCGATTGCTCCTGACAGCGGAAGCGTAGCCCTCCCTGCCGCCGGTGAAAACGGCCTCGGTAGATGTGACCCATGGGTCTTGATATGTAGAGTCGTTCTCGGGCATCTGGGTCGAAGCTGTCTGCCTCCCTGGAAAGCCGGTCTCCTCCGGAGCATTTAACTTATCGAAGTTTAAGGTGTTGGAGAGGGAGAAGGCGCATTCGCACAGCGCCAAAATCCTGCGATGCAGCTCGGCGTGCCGGGCAACAAACTTGTCCCCGTGGAGCTTGCACTGTTCCGCAGGCATGCGGATGAACTGGGTGAAGCTGAATCCCTCGAAGGATCTGGCTAGATAGGTTAGGCCCATGAACTTCAGACACTTGAGAACGAGCGTGTTGCACTCGTCCGTCACCTCTCGCTCACGCTGTGGATGTGGCTCAGGATAAAGAGCCATGGTTTCTGGTATGCAGAGGCTTCCGACATGCAAGTTAATAATCTTCCGGACTCAGGCGTCAGCCACTAACAGCGCCAGCGTTGTGAGCATTCTCGCCAAACAGCTGTTCCGCAGTCGCTGCGCGTACCCCAGTTCGTGGGAATCCTCCTCGACTAGCCACTCTGCCTCCAGGAGCCTCACCTTGGTGATGAGGTGGCTGTCGAGCCTCGTCTGGACGTAGTGGAAGTAGGCCCGGTACAGGGGCTTCAGCGCTGCTCGCAGCGCTGTGCCGTCGTATATGCCCGTACAGTTGATGGACGTCTCCGGCGGCAGCGCAATGTTTGTCTGATCGAGCTGTGCATCCCGGGGCTCCGGAGGAGCCCGGAGTGGGTGTTTAGCATACAGGTTGTGGAACGGCTCACTGCCACCGCCAGCGTGCTGAACGGCATGCGCGCACAGTCTCGCAAGGTTGGCTTCGGCCCTACTGCGGTGCAGGAACATGGCCGTGTAGCTGTCCCGGGTGCCGCGGACGATCTGCTTCGCCACCGTGGCGCGTCGCAGCCTCCTGAAAGCAACGTCCTGGTCGAAGGAGGACACGCGGACGAGGGTTCCGTCACTCCGCAGCCAGAAGGAATTGACGGCGGCGCCAGCCAGGTCGCTGTGAAGTTCACACGTGTCGACGTGCGTGTCGCCCATCAGCTTCCTACTTAGCTCCGCAGACTCTGCGCCAGGACACAGGGGGCCGGTGAAGGCCCAGCAGTACCTGAAGTAAATCTTGGCCGGCAGGGTCACCGCTTCGATGTCCGCTTCCGTCAGGCTGTCAGCAGATGAGGCTGGTGCGGCAAACCCGCCCGATAGTATGTCTCTGTGGGAGCACAGGATGGCGGCGACATCGACGCCACAAGTCTCGTCGTCGTCGTCCTCGCTCAACGGCAGGTGGTGCCCGCCGCTGCAGAACCCAGACGCCATGAGCTCGGACCTGTGCGAGATGAGGTGGCTGCTGACAGCGTCGGTGCCTGACATCCTCGGCGGTGACAGAACGGTGCCACCCTGCGTGGCGACTGACTGCATCAGGATCAGGGTGAACAAGTCGCTCAACGACAAGCGTGACAGACTGCGCGCCCGGCAGCAGCTACTCGAATACAACCGGATCAAGACGGACCGCAAGGTCCTGGCTCTGATGATACGCCAGTTTGGGAAGGGGGAGGCCAAGAAGCGCGTAGACGAGCTGAAGCTGTGCGGCGCAAACCGCGACGACAGGTCGAGCTCGGTGATGGTCCGCTTCGGGCGCGCGATAGACCGGGTCTTTGAATATTTCAGAGGCAAGCACATGCGCATGGAGCCCTTTCAGCTCGAGTTGTTGCGTGGTGTGATGCTGGGCATCACCAAGAAACAGTTCGGAGACTCGCTGTTCAAGTACAAGCACGCGCTGCTGGTCAAGATGCACCTGCACCCATTGGGGTCCGAGCGCTACGACTATACCCGGCCCGGCATTACTCACGGCCGCGTTGTCGAAACTCTGTTTGCCCGCTACGCCAATCCGTACACGCTGTGCAAGGCCCCGCGGCAGGTCGGCAAGAGCCTGGTGATGACGCTCATATTCGCAGCCGTGCTGCTGCACCTGGAGATCAACGTCATGGTCCAGGCACAGAACAGAGCCATGTGCACCACGCTGAGGATGGGCATCGAGGGGATGATGGCCGAGATGCAGGCGCTCCCCTCCTTCACGGAGGTCGAGAGGCTCCTGGGGGGGCCGTGTGGCAACCCGGAAAACAGGATCTACAAGTTTGACGCCGGATACAGGGAGCCGTCCTATGCGCACTTTCTCTCCTCGGGCAACGACGTGAGTATGGACCGTCGCCTCCGCTTTGCATGCCTCTGCGTCGCTTCGCATGCCTCTTCGCATGCCTCTTTGCATGCCTCTTTGCATGCCTCTCTGCATGCCTCTTTGTCCTGTGCCCCGCCCTGCTTTGTCACACCTTTACCAGAATGCACATAAGGCTCCCTGTATGGGCCAGGATTCCTCACAATGCTCAGGCGAGGACAGATTTTGACACCGCTTCTGAGCTCCAGCTGACAGGTCCTGAATGAAGAGATTCCAGACCAGGGAGGAGGGCGAGCCCATCGTCCACCTGACCAGAGCATGGGATGGTGTCTCCTGGGATGTGTGGAACACAGCGGCCCACCTGCTGGAAGTGCGCCAGGGCCAGGTCCTCAGGGGCAAGGTCCTCAGGGCCGACATGAGCGGCCTGATCCCTGTCAGGGTAGTCGCTGTGGCAGACTTCTCGATCTTGGGTGAGCAGACTGTCCTTTGCTCCGCTGGGGACCACATTGTTCTCGATGGCTACCCGCAAGCTGCCTCCACCGACGAGCTGACGGCGCTGGTGTCTGCCCAGGGCATAGCCGCGGTAGCGTACCTCGGACGGGGTTTCGCGGACCCAGAGGACCCAGGGCTGTCGCTGGGACAGCGGGCGCACGAGCTGTACGTCGCCGCCGTAACCGAAATGATGGCTACACAACGAGGTGCGGCCAGAGCGTGGCCGAACACCCAGTCACCTTACTATTCTATCGCTCATATGATGGCTGCGCCCTGCAGTCAGTCAGCTTCCAACACCTCATTTCTACCCATCAACTTCTACCTGACCAGCCCAGCTGCAGAAGAAGCAGCAATGATCTCCAAACTTTGTGGTGAGAACTTCCAGTTTCCAACCTACCAAGCCCTCCCTCTTGCCGCCGGACATCAAAGCTTCATGGACTTCCTAAACCCGCTACTTTGGGACACAGCCATGGGTGGGTTTCTCTCTCCAGGACCTCTCAGTTATGTGGAGAGTGATTTTGATGGCCGGGACACCACAGTGCCAGTGCTTCACACCGCACTTCTACCCAACAGTCTGGAGTGTACAGGAGAAGCAGCAAGGTTCTCCAAAGTTTTTCAAGACCTCCCTCTTCCCGCTGGAGACGAAGACCTGATGGACCTCCTCAACACAGCATTTCCAGAAAGTGTCATGGACGCCCTCATGAACGCGGTTTGCTCACTTTCAGACATTGTCATGGAGGCCAGCATGGAGGAGTTTCTCAGTTATATGGACAGTGGTTCTTCTGATGGCCAGGACACCACCACAGTGCCAGCGCTTCAAGAGGCTCAAGGGGGGTCATCGAGGGTGGGAAAGGAACCTGAGAGCCAAGGCCAGACAGTGGAGGCTTCCCTGGAGAGTCCCTGTGTCACAACCACCCAGCCATGGGCCGGTCCTGTAGGGACGGGAGCTGTCCGAGGTGCTGAACACAGCGGTGCCTCAGATCCTGGAGTCCCATCCGTTGCTATCGAAGGTACTCACCAGGATTCCCCAGCCACCCATCGTTTCTCTAGAAGATGTGCTGGCTTGCTGCCGGAAACAATAGGCTGGGAAACCATAAGACATTTTTGAAATGTAATAAAGATTTATTTAAAAAAGTAAATCGGACATTTTTGAAATGTAATAAAGATTTGATTAAAAAGTAAACAATACGGTGGCTCGTGTGAAGTGTGTGTTGGGCTGTCAACAAACCTGTCGCTCCAGCAATTGTGATGTAATCAATGATGTCACTCGAGCAATGATGATGTCATCACTCATGGCACTCGAGCAAGTCTGACGTCATCGGTGATGTCACTCGAGCAATTGTGATGTCATCAGTGATGTCACTCGAACAATTGCGATGTCATTACTGATATCATCAGTGATTGTCATCAGCTGTAATGTCATCAGTGCAGCTAGAAATGAGCATGTGAAGCTACATATTTCTAGTCCTCATAATTAATAGAAATCCAAACCAAAGCAAAATTATTAAATGTAATGAACTGACAACACTGTTCTCACTCCGAGCGCGTAGCATATTGACACTTTGTCCCGTCCCTTGTGCGTCGCTTGTTACTAACACGGTACCCTTGAGCAACCCATGAAACGACTTGGGCTTTCCGACTAAACTCCAATGTAAACCCATGGAAGTCATCTTTGACGCTCATGGCAACTGCTCCCCCTAGTCGTTTCATGGGTCGCTCAAGGGTACCGTATAGTAACAAGCAACGAGGGGATGATGGCCGAGATGCAGGCGCTCCCCTCCTTCACGGAGGTCGAGAGGCTCCTGGGGGGGCCGTGTGGCAACCCGGAAAACAGGATCTACAAGTTTGACGCCGGATACAGGGAGCCGTCCTATGCGCACTTTCCTCGGGCAATGACGTGAGTATGGACCGTCGCCTCCGCTTTGCATGCCTCTGCGTCGCTTCGCATGCCTCTTCGCATGCGTCTTTGCATGCCTCTTTGCATGCCTCTCCGCATGCCTCTTTGTCCTGTGCCCCGCCCTGCTTTGTCACACCTTTACCAGAATGGACATAAGGCTCCCTGTATGGGCCAGGATTCCTCACAATGCTCAGGCGAGGACAGATTTTGACACCACTTCTGAGCTCCAGCTGACAGGTCCTGAATGAAGAGATTCCGGACCAGGGAGGAGGGCGAGCCCATCGTCCACCTGACCAGAGCATGGGATGGTGTCTCCTGGGATGTGTGGAACACAGCGGCCCACCTGCTGGATGTGCGCCAGGGCCAGGTCCTCAGGGGCAAGGTCCTCAGGGCCGACATGAGCGGCCTGATCCCTGTCAGGGTAGTCGCTGTGGCAGACTTCTCGATCTTGGGTGAGCAGACTGTCCTTTGCTCCGCTGGGGACCACATTGTGCTCGATGGCTACCCGCAAGCTGCCTCCACCGACGAGCTGACGGCGCTGGTGTCTGCCCAGGGCATAGCCGCGGTAGCGTACCTCGGACGGGGTTTCGCGGACCCCGAGGACCCAGGGCTGTCGCTGGGACAGCGGACGCACGAGCTGTACGTCGCCGCCGTAACCGAAATGATGCGTAGAGGCTACGAAATCATGCACCACTACCCCTTGTTCAGCCGCGCGCTGACGATCTACTCTGATGACCTCGGCGTCGCCGATCTCCCCAGCGAGCACGAGATGGTGGCGCCTGGTGGGCTCCTAGACCGCAGCGCCGAGCAACACCGTAGACTCCACGATGTGCAGCTCGTAGGGGACGACCGCCACCTCTACAGCGACTGGAAGTACTCGTGCCGGACAGCCCAGAGGGCCAATGAGAGTACCGGCGAAGTGTCCAGGGCTCGGGAGGACGCCGAGTACGCGGCCACCCCGGCAGATGTCGATGCGGAGGATTCGGGCTCAACCCGTGAAGATGACCCCACCGCGGACCCGCACTCCGATAGTAACTGGCACTCCAACGAGCCCGACCGGGCGCAGGAACCTGCGGTGCATAGGATGAAGCGGTTCAACAAAGCGTGGTCGGTGCTCACGGACGCTCAGCCCGGCCAGCTTTACAAGATAGGCCGGGCCGACGGCGTCGACTTCGACTACCTCGTGTCTTATTGCACGGGGCGCAAGGCTCTGGGCCTAGGGGGGCTGCCAGACCGCAGCTCCTGGGGCGACGTACAGCCGGTGCTGCTCATGGACGACTCGTTCAACCGGCGCCTCGGCAAAAGGTTGTTCAAGTATGTGGTGACTTCCCGCGGCACCCTCAGCCAACTGGGGCCGGACCAGAGGTGCTGCTACAACGAGGTGTTCCTGCCCGGCAGGCCTGTGAGCAGGCTGAACCTAGATATCGACCTCAAGTGCTGCTCCAGACACCACGAGAGGCTCTCGTTAGAGGGCGGGAAGGACACCAAGCTCAGCGTCTGCAGGTCCATGGCAAAAAGCCTGGTCTCGGCCATAATGGATACCCTAAGCTCGATGGGCTCATCGGCGCAGAGGCCGCTGCTGTGTGCGGATGTGGGGAAGGTCGCTGTCTACATGCGGGCGTCAAGCAAGTGCAAACTCAGCCAGAGGATGCTCTGGTACCTGCCGGTGGAGCTGTGCAGCTTCAGCGACATCAATGCGTACCGTGGCCTCATTGAAACGCTGGCCCGCAAGGCCTGCGGCTATGCGCTCCTGTCCACCCCCGAGCGATCGGACCAGTGTGGCCTGTGCGACATAGCCGCAGCTATGCGCGTCAAGTCCCCCGCCCTGTCCCTGCATGTATCACCGCGCAAAGGGCCCAGGCAGTCCGCTGTCGACGTCGGACCGTACACGATCAGGAAGAGCGTGAGGCTGCCCAACTGCCACAATAGCGACGCTGAGGGCAGTACCGCATTCGAGTATGTGGGCACGTTCAACTCCCGCTTCCGCGACCCGGGCTCCAAGAGGCCTGAATCCGTTTCGGTCGGTCTCTCGTCCAACCCCATCTTGTCCGACGTCACCTCGCTGGGCCCGGGGTTCGAGAATGTGGTCTGCTGTGGCAAGCCTGCCCTGTCCAGCTTGCCCTCGGAGGAGATCGATGACAAGCGGGTCAGAGACGCGATAAAAGCTGCGGAAAAGCTGTGGCGTGTCCAAGCCACTGTGGTTAGATCAAGCTCGGGCCTCACCATGGTGCAGGCCAGGCATCAGTCCAACTACCCGTGCCCGATACACGGCAGGGTACACGAACATTTTAGACTGAAGGCAGTGGTTCTGGCCGACGGCCTGAAACACATTTGCCATGTGAACTGATGCTATCGCTGACAATCACAAAAACACACACATCTTTTATTAAAAAGCAAACGTTTGTGCAAAACGGACCTTTTCACAATGGGGCCCAGAGCGCACACGAGGTAGCTCATTGGTTCAGGTCGCCGCTTGTCTAGAGTGTATGTTTTACTTTGTGTGTGAGGAAAAAATAAATGTTTATGGTATAACCAAACACATGTACTGTTGTAATCCCAGGCCTCCCGGTGTGACAATAAAAAAAAAACTATAATGGAATAAAGACATGAAAAATATCTGTGTTGTTGTATAATTGTTCTATTGGAAGGGGATGCTTTTGCTTTTGCACAAGGGGAGTGAAAAACAGAGATTTTTGTCAGACCGGCACATCGATGAGGATGGGATTCGAACCCACGTGTGCAGAGCACAATGAATTAGCAATCCATCGCCTTAACCACTCGGCCACCTCATCGTATAAATATAGGTACATCAGATCTAAATCATATATACACTATCTTGGTCTCTTGCTTTATTGTTCAGTTGCACACAACACAAACAGCAAGATAGGCTAGGCATAGAGTACAGAGTATACGGCCCCGGGTGGAGTACTCGATCGGTCGGAGCCACACAAGAAACCACGCAATAAACATATTCTCATGTCTTATTGTTTTATTGTGATGTGTTCCCTTTCTCAGTAATGTTGACAACATTCAAACAAATACATTCGAGATTTTAGACCAGCTGAACTTCTCCTCCTTTCTCGTCGGTCGCCATCGCCACAGAGCATGCGTCAAGGCGAACTTCTCTTTTTTCCTCCCCAAAATGGAATTGGTAGTGCAGGTCCTGGGAGAGGTCGACAAAACCATTTAACTCCCAAATGGTCATTGAACCGTCTTCTCGTTCCTCCTTCAGAAAACACCCGGGATGGTTCACTTGGTCGGTGAACCGGCCATCCCGAATCAATGCCTCTCGAAGCTCTTCTCCCTTTAGCGCATACACTCGCAGAATCAGCTTTCCCCGCAGGGACATCTTCCTCAGCACCTTGCTCTTTAGCAGATGGCACATCTGGTCTTTCCACGTTACAGTCACGCAGAATGTGACGTAGCGATCTATAGGCTCGTCGGGGTAAAGCAGCTTGTCAGAATGCTTTGTTATGTGACCGTACTTAATCAGCTTGAGCCAGAGCGTTTCGTCAGCATTGACTATGCGACAAGGAGCGTGTGGCGCTAGGATGCTTCCGTCCTCTCTGGTTATCAGAGGATACAACCCATGGGGATTGGTGCCGATTCCCAGCTGCTGTATCGCTTTCTCGATGGTGCAGGCTTTTGCGCACACACGTGCCCAGCTAATGAAGTTCTCCTTCCTAACGTAGAAGCCATGCAGGTGGCCTTCTTCATAGTCACATCGGTGTCCTTCCATGCTTAGCAACGTGCAGAAATCGTATAGGGGCACGGCTACTTATACACACTCAAGCTCCTCCTCCCTCAGACAACAGGCCTCTTCTGTCTCCACCAAGCAGCACTAGGTAGCCAGCCAAGCATGTGAATATCATCCTCTGACAAGTCTGTGTCGCTCTGACAGAACCAATGTCCTCTGACATAAATATAACCCTCTGACAAAGATGCAATCATCTGAAAACAAGATGCAATCCCCCATCCATCTTGCGAACGGTGCCGGGCGCGCAAGGTTTCAGGGGTGGGAGCTCGAGTGCTGGTGCCGTTCTCGCATGAGCGGTCGAGCTGGTGCTCGAGACACGGACACCGACAACTCGCGAACGGTGCCGGGCACGCAAGAGTGCTCGAGAGACCAATAACAAAAATAAAAAACAATATTGTACAAGAATGATCCGAGTATGCTGTGTGACCTGGTGCCGTTCTCGCACGAGTGGTGGAGCTCGTACTCGAGCTTGAGCGCATTGCCTCTCCGTAGAGAGAAGAAAAATCTCAGACACACCGTTTACACTTGATTTTTATTTTTCATTTGTACGTGTGTGAAACACGTACGTGTACGTGTGTGAAGTGAGTACGTACGTACACGTACGTGTACGTGTGTGAAACACTTTGAGCATGTGTCTCATTTTACTAGGTTCAGGATAACAGCCTCTTGAGTCCAAAGATTTCACTTCATCAACAAGGCTGCGGTCACACCAATGCCGGCAATTCCAAGAAGTGCCATCAGCAGTATCCTCACTGTGGACTCGGGGTCATATACCCGAAAGAAATCCACAAAACCGTCCTGAAAAGAAAACATATGTTAGATCGAGAGACAGGACTGAGCACCCATCACTTCTCTGTACAACCGTCGATTATACGATAGTCTCCTTTTCTTCCGCACAACATACAGGATCACGCAAAACGGTTTAGTGTCTCACCCATGAATTGTTTTTGATCAGCCATTCGCGGCAGTCAGAAAGTAGATATCTGGAGATCTCCTCGCCCACCAAGCCAACACACGGTGTCCTGTCTGTCGCCTTCAAGTGCTGAGACAAAACTGCACCAAAGCACACCAGGGTGGCGATGCGACCCCAGTTTATGTTACCATCCTTGAAGACACTGTTTGCTACAGATGTTATCATCGAACCCGTGATGGCGATCTCGTCATCACATTTGTTGACCAAGCCTTTAAACACACACACACACAAACTTAGATTAGCCACAAAAGGCCACAAAAGGTGACTCTGTGTAATGTTCTACAACTTTTTTAATCATTCATTGAACCTTGAGGCAGATTAAGACAAAGGTATTTTGAGAAAACGGGAGGCTGCAGTAGGAAATAGAAAAATGAGACAGCGAGTTTTGGAGACGAGTTTAAGCCAGTGGATACTCACCATTCCAGCAATATCTGTGTTCTTCAATTGTTTTCTCTACAACTCTTGTCATGGTTATATGAGCTTCGCTTTGCGTCCGGCGCGGTTCAGATATACCTACAAAGTCCCTTAGGAAATTCCCGATCAGTTCTCTTGTTTCACTCTCCAACACCTCGTCCCGTGGGTTAGTCAAAACAGCCGTAGTCATTGTCTCCGAGATGATTTCTAGAGACATGCAAGCAGTTGGAGCGGGAGAGAGAAACGTGTAAGAGCGAGTCACGCCCGTTCTACAAATGTGTCAGAAATGATTGTAGCCTAAATACTTGTTATACATACTTGTGTGTGTGCGTGTGTGAGAGAGAGAGAGAAAGAGAGAGAGAGAATAATACCATAAATGACATAATTCATAGCCCCAAACCGGTTTTTGTTGCTCACTTGCGCCCCCTTATGGTCAGAAATAGCCCGAACCTGTTTTTGTTGCTCACTTGCGCCCCCTTATGGTCAGAAATACCATGTGTTTCTGCTCAGTTAAGAGAGAGAGAAAATAATACCATAAATGACGTAATTCATAGCCGAACCTGTTTTTTGTTGCTCACTTGCGCCCCCTTATGGTCAGAAATAGCCCGAACCTGTTTTTGTTGCTCACTTGCGCCCGCTTATGGTCAGAAATACCATGTGTTTCTGCTCAGTTAAGAGAGAGAGAAAATAATACCATAAATGACGTAATTCATAGCCGAACCTGTTTTTTGTTGCTCACTTGCGCCCCCTTATGGTCAGAAATAGCCCGAACCTGTTTTTGTTGCTCCCTTGCGCCCCCTTATGGTCAGAAATACCATGTGTTTCTGCTCAGTTAAGAGAGAGAGAAAATAATACCATAAATGACATAATTCATAGCCCGAACCTGTTTTTGTTGCTCACTTGCGCCCCCTTATGGTCAGAAATAGCCGAACCTGTTTTTGTTGCTCACTTGCGCCCCCTTATGGTCAGAAATAGCCCGAACCTGTTTTTGTTGCTCACTTGCGCCCCCTTATGGTCAGAAATACCATGTGTTTCTGCTCAGTTAAGAGAGAGAGAAAATAATACCATAAATGACGTAATTCATAGCCGAACCTGTTTTTTGTTGCTCACTTGCGCCCCCTTATGGTCAGAAATAGCCCGAACCTGTTTTTGTTGCTCACTTGCGCCCCCTTATGGTCAGAAATACCATGTGTTTCTGCTCAGTTAACACATTCAGTGCCAGCGACGCCATATGGCGTCATTAGAAATTTACCGTAGAGTGCCAGCGACGCCAAATGGCGTCAATAACTCGAATTTTTTTTTTTGACGGGGGGGTGTCGATCTATGCCTCTTACATCGCCTCTTACAATATTCAGAGGTATTGAATGTGTCTAACCTATTTTACAGAACCCTTAGGTGGCGACAGCGCTCTCCAGATGAGAGAACGTGGAGTGAAACACACAGAAGAAGTCATTGGGGGGAAGGAAATCGCATCGCATCCGTCCGTATGCAGCGGCTTCAATGAAGCAACGTTTAGCTGTGCCCCTGCAGCAGCCAATCTGCTATCACAATTGAGTACCTCGGTGTCCGCTGCAACAGCCTCCGTGTCCGCTGCAACACATGATCAGCCGTGGATTTGTTATTATTCTCAACTCGAAGCATGGGAGCTGGTACACGCGGCTGTAAAAAAGCAGGATCTAGCGGACTTTTTCAGTGCTGAGCACAGGCAGAGAGAACAGCAGAGCAGAGAGACACTCCTCCCACAACGGGGGGGGGGGGGAGGAGGAGGGGGGGAGGTGGGCACGCAGAGCCAAGTACACAACACAGACCCAGACAGCAGGACAGGGTTGGCAAACGCAAGCCAGAATATCCGATGCCCACCAGCAGCAAAAGATCAGCAAGAAGCTGCAACCAGCAGCGCATGCAGGCGCCAGCGCTGCTGGTTTCAGCTAAAAATATTATTCTTCCAAACAAAATTCCCTTGCCTTCACTGTTTTATTGAAGGAAATTATTTTTGAGGTGTGACTACATCAGAAAATTAGCTTCAGAGTCAGTGATGTGCTTGAAATGTTTAATTTCACAAAAGGCTCATTATCTCAGCTCGTAGAAAAAAAGCTCTGTTTTTCGTTCAATCAAGCTATCTTCTCCGGCTCATAACTAAAGAACGGAAAATGGGATCAATAAACTTTTTTTTGCAGGTGATAGAAGAGAGTCTCATCGTTATTTGTGCGTGTTCAGTGTTTACATAGTAATTATTAAAGAAATTATATGACTGTTTTAAAATGCATTGCGGCCTATGTGGCACAGCAAGCAACCTTTTGCCCAAGGGCCGTGGCACTGAAAGTGTTAAGAGAGAGAGAAAATAATACCATAAATGACGTAATTCATAGCCGAACCTGTTTTTTGTTGCTCACTTGCGCCCCCTTATGGTCAGAAATAGCCCGAACCTGTTTTTGTTGCTCCCTTGCGCCCCCTTATGGTCAGAAATACCATGTGTTTCTGCTCAGTTAAGAGAGAGAGAAAATAATACCATAAATGACATAATTCATAGCCCGAACCTGTTTTTGTTGCTCACTTGCGCCCCCTTATGGTCAGAAATAGCCGAACCTGTTTTTGTTGCTCACTTGCGCCCCCTTATGGTCAGAAATAGCCCGAACCTGTTTTTGTTGCTCACTTGCGCCCCCTTATGGTCAGAAATACCATGTGTTTCTGCTCAGTTAAGAGAGAGAGAAAATAATACCATAAATGACGTAATTCATAGCCGAACCTGTTTTTTGTTGCTCACTTGCGCCCCCTTATGGTCAGAAATAGCCCGAACCTGTTTTTGTTGCTCACTTGCGCCCCCTTATGGTCAGAAATACCATGTGTTTCTGCTCAGTTAAGAGAGAGAGAAAATAATACCATAAATGACGTAATTCATAGCCGAACCTGTTTTTTGTTGCTCACTTGCGCCCCCTTATGGTCAGAAATAGCCCGAACCTGTTTTTGTTGCTCCCTTGCGCCCCCTTATGGTCAGAAATACCATGTGTTTCTGCTCAGTTAAGAGAGAGAGAAAATAATACCATAAATGACATAATTCATAGCCCGAACCTGTTTTTGTTGCTCACTTGCGCCCCCTTATGGTCAGAAATAGCCGAACCTGTTTTTGTTGCTCACTTGCGCCCCCTTATGGTCAGAAATAGCCCGAACCTGTTTTTGTTGCTCACTTGCGCCCCCTTATGGTCAGAAATACCATGTGTTTCTGCTCAGTTAAGAGAGAGAGAAAATAATACCATAAATGACATAATTCATAGCCCGAACCTGTTTTTGTTGCTCACTTGCGCCCCCTTATGGTCAGAAATAGCCAAACCTGTTTTTGTTGCTCACTTGCGCCCCCTTATGGTCAGAAATACCATGTGTTTCTGCTCAGTTAAGAGAGAGAGAAAATAATACCATAAATGACGTAATTCATAGCCCGAACCTGTTTTTGTTGCTCATTTGCGCCCCCTTATGGTCAGAAATAGCATGTGTTTCTGCTCAGTTACGCCACCTGCAGGTGAGGAAGACCCCTAAAAAGACAGAAAAAAAAGGATCCTACGAATTACGTTATTCCTAGGAAATGCATGGGGAAATGACAGAAAGTAGCTCTGTGCGAAGGCCTCGTTCTGCATATGACTCGCAGACAGAATGGAAATGAATATAATTAATAGCATAAACCATGTAATTCATAGCTATTAGTTCAGAATTCATAGCCGTAGACCCTAACCCTAAACCTAACCTCTCCCACCCCATGCCTAAACCTAACCTCTCCCAGACCCTAACCCTAACCCTAACCTCTCCCACCCCATGCCTAAACCTAACCTCCCCCAGACCCTAAACCTAACCTCTCCCACCTCCCACGCCTAAACCTAACCTCCCCCCAGACGCTAATGGTGAGCAGTTGACTAATGGGCGAGCAGTTAGGCTGATGGGGGAGCAGTTGCCATAAGCGTCAAAGTTGACTTCTATGGGTTTGCATTGAGTTTAGTCGGAAAGCCCAAGTCGTTTCATGGGTCGCTCAAGGGTACCATGTTAGTAACAAGTGGCGCATAAGGGATGGGACAAAGCGTCAATATGCTACGTGGTCGGAGTGAGAACGTGTTGTATAGGGAGACCATTTTCGGACAGACTTGCCCCCCGAAAAATGGAGCCAGAGGCCAAAAAACACTACGTAGGAATCTAAGCTTTAAAAGTTTGTGAAAATAGACATGTGTCCTGGAAAACTCTCTTCTTTTTTTTGCTGTGTGTTTTTGTTATTTCATATTTTGAGATTGTGCATGCTTTTACAACTTCTTTTTGCAGTGTGCTGTGGTTTATATTAAAGCTTTTCCTCCATATTCCTTGATTTATGTATTTTTTCCCCTCTCCCAATACATTGAACTCATTGCAGTGTACAATGTGTATTTAGACACAATTTATTATTATGAAATTCATTTATTATTATTAATAAAAGCAGCATTGTAGGGGGGCGGGGGGTTTACCTGGGGTTAGGACCTGAGCCAATCAGTGCTGCTATCCACCCACGTGGGGGTTAGGACCTGAGCCAATCCGTGCTGCTATCCACCCACGTGGGGGTTAGGACCTGAGCCAATCAGCGCTGACCTATAGAATTGTACCAACCAGTCTGTTGATTCAGTTTCAGCTGTTTGTAGTTGTCATCCAATCATTACCTTCCTATAGAAGGAGACTCTCCAATAGTGTGACTGAGGTGAGCCTTTGATGTCCCATTAAAGGTGTTAAGTGTCCTCCTCTGTCATTTTCACACCTCATGAATGGCCCGGGGGGATCTGAAAGGGGCTCTATCTGGGTTTATTCAGGACTGGAATAGTGGTGAATAGTGCCGAATAGTATCGCATATTGTGCTCTATTTGGTCATATGCTGGCCCGCATAGCAGGGATTTCATGCAGTGGTTTCAATGGCGCTCTTGTCAATAGATCTTGTCAACAGATCCCTTCTACAGTGTGAGGCGCGGTGGATTTACGCTCTCAACACTGTCAGCCCTCACGGACTTAATGAGGAGCTTGACCTAACCTGTTTCCTATAGTATATCTTCCCCTGTTACTCTGTCTCCCTCCTCCCCCCCCCCCCCCCCCCCCCCCCCCTTTTTCCCACAGGACGGCATTGACTTTGCTTATAGGCTATGTCATTTTTCCCTTTAGCCTATATAGGCCATCTGTACTGCTTGCTCATAACCTTCTCTGCAGTAATGTATATATCCTCTGCTTGTGTTTACACCCTTGTTGTGTTTATTTATGTTGTTACTCTATGTGAGTGTGTGTTGCTTTATATGATGGCCCTACCTACAGTATGATGTCATAGTACTGCCCACCTCACGTCATTGCCTCTGAACTGTGCCACGTATGTCTTTTATACTCAGGTGCGGTGGCCGACGCCCAGCTATTCCAGCCTGATGAAGACCCAGTGTGGTTGAAACGCGCGTAGCGTTTTGTTTGCCCGTGTACCCCTTTGAAGATATATTCTGTCTGTAACACTGCTGTGTACACGAATATATTACTTCGGGATTAAATACTACTTTTGTAAAAATTCAAGGAGCTCCCTTCTCAATTTTGTTTAGTACTTTGCCTGCTGAGCTGCCTTGGTCCACAACTCTGTGCTCCCTCTGCTCTTGTCAATGAAAGAAGAAATTCTGGCTAGGAATTTGGTTCTTTGATTAACTTTGGAAATCACTTTTGAGGCCATGCTTTCTCCAGAAAGTTTGTTATCTAAAATGCAGCCAAGGTACGTAATCTCCTCCTTGGTGTTAACAACTACGTCACCCACCATGATTTTAAACGAATGAAATGATTTTAATGGAATTAAAAGAAAAAATCTAGGCTACAATAGGCTATCATAACATGTTGGTGTTATGGACACGATCGCGATGGGATGTGAGTGCCAAAATGCGACATTTACACTTCAAGTTTGATTGAATGGTGATAGGAACATAATTGACACACATAATTAGCAAGCAGATGACAGAGATTACAGATAATTTTTAATGGCAGAAATCGGTTAGAATTAAGTAGAGAATCCATGATGACAGGCTGCCTGTGTGTGTGCGCATTTGGCACAGCAGCAAGATGAGGGGGTGAAAGGCACACACCGCGCAGGGGGACCGCCTTCCATTCCGAAACACCACCATTCCGACACACCCCCACTCAGAAACACCCCCATTCCGAAACCCCCCCACTCCGAAATTGAAATTGATTTAACCCCCCCACTCCGAAACCCCCCCACTCCGAAATTGATTTTCAAGTCCATATTTCTCAGAGTTTCCTGCATTCCTGCAGCTTGAAATAAACGTTTCAACTCGTTTTTTTATGTCACTTCATATAATTTCGCTATAGCAGCAAACACGAGCCTGCTGCATTCAGATAGATACAGGAATGTGATTGTGAACGTTGGATACATCCTAAAATCAGCTGTGGATCACAGACATTGGTGAGAAATAGCCTTTATTTAGATGTCGGCTGCCACGGACTTTTTTTTTTTTTTTTACAGTGTGACTATTTTATTAGATAATATGTATTTCTGATTGAATAAAAACTACATCAAATTGATTGTGACTACGATGGAGTTTTAGGGCCATGCATGATGAAAAATAAAAATTAAAGAGGGATTTTTTTTTCCAATGACAGGAGGGGAAAAAATAGTTTCCATTTCAAGAATAAAGTCGAAATGTTGAGAATAAAGTCGAAATTTAAGCACCAGGCAGAAGAAGAAAAAATCAGAGGATCAAGTTTTTTTTTCAAGAATAAAGTCGAAATGTTGAGATTAAAATCGAAATTTCGTGAATAAAGTTGAAATACTGTAACGAGAATACAAATGAAATGTATCATTGCCCCTGGAGCAATATCTCCAGAGACCAGACAGGCTAAGAGCGCACTCACTCAGTGCGCTCTTAGCCTCGCTGGTCTATTTGGATTCCCAGGGGCACAAGTTAACATGTCTTAAGACCAGAGAGGCTAAAAATCTATGACTGGGCCTAGAGACACCCAGGCCAGCCACCATACCCAGGCTAGAGCCCCTTTGCCAGCCCCAGACACCCAGGGAAGCCACCCCCAGGCTGCCAACAAACTGAAAAATCAAAACAAGTTAGGAGAGCACCGCCCACAGTGTAGCCTACATACTGTACATATCCCATTCTCCGACTCAGTCAGTGGTAGGCTATATCCTGAGTTTCTGAAGTGTTGCAACTACTGTATATTGATGCAATGCCATGTGTATTTAACTTAAATTGCCATAATCTTGAGATTGATAATTCACAGATGATCTTATACAACCAAATGCAAACGTCGGGCCGTGCGTTGTGCAATATGAAGACATTTGGATTCATCAGGTGTGTCCAAACGCATCCGCCGCCCCCGCCCGTGCATACAGCATAAATTATTCTTATTGCCGTTATTAAGGAGAGGAGTTGATTTGCCACTTAAGGAACGGTAAGTAGGCTATTCTAGCCATTCAATAGAGGCATATCAAAATTGTGCTGACGGGCAGATACAGGCTTTCATCTTGCTGCGCACCTGTGTGGAGCTGCCTGCCGACTCCATATCCAAGTGTCTCTCCAACTTGCAATGCACACAATCATGCCTATATGAATAGGCCTCTGCTCCTCAATTCTTAATCAATTTATTTTGTTGCCTATAGCCTAATTTCCGGATTGCCGCCGCGTTAAATTCGGCTGTGTCAACCACGCTTATAACCAGCAGATTAAAACGCGACAATGCTCACTGCAGGCCAAGCGCATGGCTTGTTGAGATGAGTGCACTGCCGACAAACCTTTCTCAGATGATACTGTTAATATGTCAACACAGAAGTTAAAATAAAGTGTTGGAATATTTGTAATTAAATCAGAACAAACTAATTTTCATTTTTAAATCAAGTTGTGTTGTTTCTGCAATGTCAGGCTATTTGATGCAGACATCACGGCATTTTGAAATAATGGACATCCCGTTAACAATGGCTATATTTCTCTTGAACATAAAATAGGCTAAATAAGGCACACACAAAAACTAACCTACCTTTTTTATTTATAGCTGCCAGCCATATTCACAGTAGCCTAGGCTATATGATTATCAGTAGGCCTATAGCCTATTTAAAATTCATATTTGAAAGGTTGAATCCTCCATCGTTTCAGGGGGCACGGGTCAGACAGCCATGTCTACATTAGCTTACCTATTTGATGGGTCGGCACTTTGTTATGTATGTTCATATTACGCATGGGTTTTCACTGCTTTTTCGCGCATTGCAAGTTGGAGAGACACTTGGATTTGAGTCGGCAGGTAGCTCCACGTGAGCCAGCAAGCATTGTTCATTTTAAATTAGTTTTAATTCGATTTTGGGCCTTGATTATGCCACTCTATAGGCCCGCATATCAATTGATGAAAGGAGTGTTGGCATTAAGTGTTAGCCTATATAAACTACAACTCCTGTCCAACACACGGTGCACAGCGAGATGAAAGCCTGCATCTGCCCATCACCAGCACAGTTTTTATATAGGCCTATTGAAATAGGCTAGAACTAAATGTTCACACATCTCCATCTATTAAATAAGCGAATATTATTTTGTGATGTGTATGGCTAGCCTATAGGCGACGTGATGAATGAATGAATTTGCAATTAGGAAGTGCAGATGCACAGTGCGCCTCTCGTCACCTCACAACAACATGGGAATAACATTTGCTTTTATGGAATAAAAAGGTAAGAAATAGCGTATTGTGTTAGTTAGCCTCAATCTCGAGATTATGGCAATTTAAACGAATTAAATCCATCAAGAATTGAAGAGAGGAATTGGAAACATGCGGATGTTGGCTGCCAATCTATATGCACCATGCAGTCGCAATATGATTATTTTTTTATTTATTTTCAGAGTGTTTATTCTAATTAATTTCATCTGATAATATGTATAGGCCTAAAACTGTAGGAAATTCATTGTGTTTATAGGTGTTGCCCCCATGCACGTGAGTCTAATTTATTATAGAGTTAATATAATGTAGGCTATATAGTCTACTTAACTTTTCAATAAAAATAAAAATAAATAGCTTAAACATATGCCTTATGTTATTTAGCCTAGCTGTTTTCAGGGGAGCTGTGTGGACAAAGGGAAGGATAGAACACTTCAATTAACATATTCTGCCTGTTTTCTGGAAAACGACCTAGTGAAGACTTTCCACTCTGCTGGTCTAAATACCAGGTGTGGTCTTGCGCATTCCTGGCTCGCAGTTTTCTGCAGGTCACGGTGCACAGAGATATCTCTACAATCACTAAACATTGTTCATTTATGTTGTCTTGCCACACAGTTTGTTAAGTTTGTCAAATGCGTAATCCGAGAGCACAAGGATCTGTTCCACAGCAGCCTATTCAACTGATTATTTATATCTCCTGACACGCCAACAGGATCTAATCATAAATTATGTTTTCTACACATCTAAAGGTGAGCTGTTACACACGCCCACATTCATACCGTGAAAGGTGTTTGAAAAAAAAAATTGTAACTTTGAGTCAAATGCTCACAGTTGAATAAGGTTCATTGAGTCGAGGACGTTCTTATTTGTGAATGCCAGTCGGGTTGAACTGATTTTGTTTTATGAAAATCTGAGGAAATGTAGCTTCCCCATTCCCGATGGTCTAACATGCATATGCATATTTTCAATAAAAAACAATGAGTTGAACGTTCATTTCAAGCTTTTGTAATTGGCTGCAGCTTATTTCCGAATCGATTGCGGCTGGAGAGCTGGCTGCAGTGTTTGATGCAGGAAACTCGGAGAAATATGGACTTGAAAATCAATTTCGGAGTGGGGGGGTTTCGAAATGGAGGGGATGTCCCCATTCGGAATAGCGGTGCCTTTAAAAAAAATGGGAACCCCCTCCATTACGAAGAATGGAGGTCGATCTTCGGAATGGGGGGGTTTCGAAAAGGCAGGGTGTAACCACCGCGCAGTAGAGATGCGCGGATGAGCTTTTATGCCATCCTAATCCGCGTGTATGCATGAACCGTCCGCCCGCCATAAATCCGTGCAAATTATTTCATACTATTTATAGATCCGCGCCCGCCATGCACCCGATGGTATAAACGCTATAAAACACTATAAAAGGAGCGAACTTACGGTTTCTGCTGCCATGCGCTCGCTGCAGTCCAAGACTCCAAATAAACGTCCATGATGTATTATGTCCAGTCCACCACTTGCCCTCATGTAGTTTACTTGGCTAACGCTATAGCTTTAAGTTTAGTTTACTGGATTGCCTCATTGTATGGGAAAATACGAACGCGTCTTCTCTTCAAACACGTCTTCAGCGGAGATTCCTTTTTGAGAGTGACATCCTTGACCATATATGGACGAGTGGAGCCTAGCACATGGCTGTATTGTTTGGTTTACGGCCGTGGGTCCTTTGGGGGACCTACAATAGGCGACTAAGAATGTGCCTGACGAAAAATGTAGCTTAAAATACGTTCATAG
Source organism: Poromitra crassiceps (assembly GCF_964638095.1). Lineage (NCBI taxonomy): Eukaryota > Metazoa > Chordata > Actinopteri > Beryciformes > Melamphaidae > Poromitra > Poromitra crassiceps. The sequence continues at coordinate 3,742,791 of NC_139630.1, forward strand.
TGATAGGATTTCTCTCCTTAAGATCCCTGGTATCCTGATAAGATCTTCATTTTTCCTAATTGATAACCAAACATATCCTCATTAACTCATTCTCTGCCAGGGTCATTTCGGTCTGTGTGCTCCCAGTGCCAGGATTTTGAGCATATTTCCTGATCTTCCAGGACCCACAGAATATTCTGTGCTAGGAATAAAATTACACAACATATCTCACAATAAAGCAGAGACTCTCTTCTTACCCCTTGTAAAAAACTGAAACTCTACCATGTTTCCTTGTTTAGTTACAAGCAGTGGAAGTTAGCTTGTTTTCACTAAAAATGCCCTCCTTGGGAGAGAAATAGGAGAAAAGGAGGTTTTTAGTGAAGGACACCGTTTCAAGCAGAACTCTCTTTTGAGCCTTTTATTTTTTGCCTCAGTGACATATACACTATTTGTTTTCCCAAATAAAAAAATAAGAGAATGTATTTGAGGGAGCTGTGTCGGTCCATCCCGCCCAGTGAGCGGCTACAGAGAGAGAGAGAGAGAGACTCTGGCCCCTGGGGTTTCTTGACAGATGAGGCTTCGCCGCAGCCTCCTTGCTACAGTATTGTCAGTAAAATGGAAGAACCTCAGAATAAGTTGGAACCTATTTTGAGACATGGTCTTTCCGAAATAGGTGGTGTAGGACTACACACAGGACTGGGACTAGGACTGGACTGCGCCTCCATCGACTCAGAGTCTGAAAACACAAAATATCAAAGTATGATAAATATGTGCACAAAATCAAATAAATAATTTACTTTTACAGTTGCCATGTGGATTTTTAGCTTAGCTTGATAAAAGCATAAACAAATGGAACGAACCCTTATGTGGTCACACTCACACACTCTCTCTCTCACACACACACACACACACACACACACACACACAGGAATAACGAGTGCTGTAACGTTACCTGCTGTCACGTTACCTCTCATAACTAACGTTAGCACAGAAGATCACACAATAGCTACGTTAGTGCTGTAAACTTTGAAATGTTTATGTGACACAGACGGCTGTGTGTGATCATTTCATCTCAAACGCGATACAAAAAATAGGCTACTTTTTACCATCGTCATCGCTCTCTCCAAGTGGCACCCATTTCTCCTCCTCCGATTCATCTGTGTCAGACGGATCAGAACGCTGTGAAGGGGAGCCTTCGTCGCCCTGGCGCTCCGTCGTGGAGCAACAACAAAAACGCCGGCGTCTTCCTCGCCATCGTCGCCATCCGAGAACGACTGGGTCGGACTCTGTTTCGACCACAGGCTCCACCCATAAATACTAAACTAGCGGGTTCCTTTTATCAGTTTGACTTGAAACAATGTCACAGGCTGGGAAAGTGTCTGATGTAATGTAAACACCCAAAACATGAAAGTACGTCCGAGTACGTCTTTGGCACAGAACGCCATTGTTAAAAGTACGCCCGGGTACGTCTTTGGCAGAGAATGAGTTAAGCCCAGATTGGATTCAGCAGGGGGAGGATACCTCAGCATGGAGGCCCAGCTGGTGTGAATGTATGCAACTAAAGAGATGATGTTATCGTTTGCTAATTCAAATATATCTTTTATTATGTTTAAATGTTCTGTTTCTGAAATACACATATAGGTCCTTAGGTGAGCTGCAAGTGAGAGGAAACTTCACTTCAAATTGAAAGATAAACATTTCTCCCTCTCTGCAAGGGGACATGCAGAGGGTAATGTTCAAATGGTCCAGCTGCACAAGGATGTCACAGTTAATGATTTTTTCCCTAAAAGGTCTAATCTTTACCAGATGGTCAAATGGTCATGGTTATCAGTAGACCCCTTTTTGACTGTCATTTAGGCCATGGTCAGTTTACTTTAGAGCAGAGGTCACTGAGATCTACCGACATGAAGGCCATTCCTCTATGGACATATGCCTCTGCTCAGATTACTTGGGACCAGAGAACAGTCACTTCGGTACAGGTCTGGAAATCATCACAAGTTTATAGGTTCTCTTTGGGACAAATGGATACGATAGCATCAGCAGAGGTGGGGGGACATTCCACGGGGGGCCCGCACGTTGCAGAATCTCTATGAGGAGGAAAACACCACTATATATTTTGGAAACTAATGAGTGATGTTTTTACCATGCGCTGACCTTTCCCCCAGAAAAGATTGGACTTGCTCTAGGACACAGCACATTGTGGGAGGAGGGGTCCCGGGTTCGAATCTCAGATGGCCAGGCTTTGGTCTCTGGGAATGTACACATTACAATTTTGATTAATGAACTAACCAAATACATGTATAATTAAAAACTTCTTTTTCAGGTCAGTTGAAAGGATTTCTTAGCTATTTTTATTTTCATTTTCATTTTAAATCCAGCTACTTAAGAATAAAACTGCTTATGACTGCTTGCTTGTAAAAATTAAGAAACCATTTGGATTGCATCCGTGGAATTCTTGATCCAGCTGGGTTTTCACCTAGGCGCGCCCTGTGACAGTTGGATCATTATTGCAATGTTGTAAGCTTTTGCTAAATATGACGCTGTATATTTGGAATTTAAATCAAGCTGGTAATATTAGCAAATGTATTGACAGTTGTTTTGGTAGATAGGGAAGTTAATAGATGACTAGTATTCAGTGAGGGTTAGTGCATGTGGTCTCCTGCTGGAGTGCCACGTCACGTGATGCGGACCACAGAGGGGGAGAAAACACGCCTACCATAAGAGTGACAGAAGGAGAGATCGCCTAACTACCAATGTCCGCCCAGCAGTGAAGGGTGTCACCAGATGGAGGAGGAGCCTTCGGGGAGAGACCAGCCCATACCAGAAGACAACGCCCCCAAGGAAATGCACTTTATAAGCCCACGCACAAGAGAATGAATTGGTCGGTTTTCAAATGTCTCTTTCTTGATCTGCTACATATCAGCTGTTAGGAAAGACCACTGGAAATCCACCTGGAGATCTCTGAGGGGTAATTTGTATCACTTGACTAGCTCTGTATCATGATTTATGCAATATTCTCTATATAAAATAATGTTCTAAATATCAGAATTGCTTGTCATATTGGTTTTTCATATATCTGGAATTAATTGGACACGCTGGAAAGGTATTAACATATGTCAACACCTTCTGACCGGTGCGGGCAGTTCTGTCTAGGTTGGACCGGCACCGAAAAATCCTTTCCTATCAATAGACTAGAGAACGTAATTAATTTTATTGTTCCTCATTAATGATACATCGTTTCACCCGCCCCGCAACCCATCTGCTATTAATCAGAATGTTTATTTTTATGATCCGGCCCGCCCGCGGGGCGGGATATCCGCGGTCAGCGCGGTTATAACTGCGGCCCGCGTATCACTACCGCGCAGCGGTGTGCCTCGGTGCTGCTGACTGAAGTGAATACAGTGAGTAATACATGTTTCAGGTGCAATGTTATAATACACATAACATTCTCACACCAAATCCCACTTTTTGAATCGGACCGGTTTTATTTCCTTTTTTTCCTCTGTTGCGCTAGTCATGCATTTACTGTAGCCAGCAACATGTTGCCACTCTTTTTCTTTTGAATTGATAATCAGGCTCATTTATATGCGCTGTAACTTCATGTTGTGATTTGCATTCAGGTGTGCGCGCCGTCACTGATAGGTTAGTCATTCTTTTCAACACAGTCCTAGGAATCCTTAGTAGGGATTATACGCAAGGTTTGATAGATGAGGTCTCACCTATCAAACCGCTGCACCCGGTCGCCCCCTTTAAACAGAGGCATGACCTGGGCCGTCTTCCAAATGGAGGGGATTTCCCCAGAAATAAAAGTCAAATTAAAAATGTGTGCAAGTGGGGAGGCCAGCAAATGAGCACTGCAGCGCAGGAGATAAGGTTCAATATCATGCTCTCCCTTAGATTTTTTGGTGCTCACTTTGGAAAGTGCTACGAATACATCGTGCTCACTAACCAAACTAAAAGAAAATCTATCTGTAAAAAGAGGGGAGGGATTCAGGTTGGTAGTATGAACCTGGGGGTTCATAGTACTAGGGAGCCTGTCAAAGAGGTAACTAGATGCTACAAAATGTTGGTTAAAAGCATTACACATCAAGGATTTATCTGAGATTACAGAGTTCTCAGTATTAACCCTAGAACACTAACGTGATTTAAAGTCACACCATCACTAACGTCGGGTGTATTTCACCCGATGCAATATACCCCATAAAACATACTTCTCATCAAAATATCTTAAAGTACAACAATACATGGTAAATTGAGGTAATCTTCTTTTGTTTTTAAATGTGAAATATCACAAAAAACACAAAAAAGTTTATTATGGGGGACACTATAAAAAATATGTCAAATTCGGGAAAAATGAGGTAATCGTTATAAAAAAATCCCCTCCCCCAAAAAAGCAGGAGCTCCCAACTTCTCCTTCGGTCCACTCATTCATGGGACTTGTGTGGTGAAAAAAAAAAAAAGTCACCACAATACCATTGTAACTAACCCGAAGATATTTTACCCTCTATCACTAACGTCGGGTGAAAATCACCCGAACGCGTAGCCGGTAGAGAAAACCATGAATGGGAGCAGGGAAACAAACCTACATTCAATGACGTCAGTGAGCATCCTGAAGGTACCTAAGGACCCGCCCACCTCAGACACCAGCAAGACAATGAAAATCACGTGAATTCAATTGTCCGGGTGAAAATCACCCGACGTTAGTGTTCTAGGGTTAATCTGTGGGGGGAGACCGGAAGTGGCCTTAGGTTTCAGTGATTTTATAGATCGCCAGAAATTGGCAGAGCTTCCCTGCGAGCTGTTAAGCGAAGATACATAATAATCTGACTTAGCTTTTCTGATTACACAGATACAATTATTACGTGACTTCCTAAAGAGAAGCCAATCTGCTGGACTATGAGTGGACCTTGCCTTCGACCAGGCAGAATCTTTGAGTCGAAGGGCTCTAGTTACATCCTCATTGAACCAGGGGCTGGTGCGGTTTTTCACCCTAAGCTTTTTGTATGGGGCATGCTTCTCAGTGATTGAGTTGAAAATCTGAGAAAAATGAGTAGTAGCCAGCTCCGGGTCAGGAATTAGAGACAATTTATCCAAGTCAGAATAAAACAAATCGTATAAGAAGCCCTGTTCCACAAAATTCTTAAAATTGCGTTTCCTGATGGTATGTCCCTTCAATTTGCTCGCTTTGGCAGTTCTAATACAGGCTATGGGACAATGATCGCTAATGTATTGAGCAAACACTCCACTATACAGATACTTACATGGTCTATTATTGGTTAGAGCGAGATCAATTAACGTGGAATTAGAAGGGTTTTTTACATTCAGTCTTGTGGGGTTTTGAATGAGCTGAGACAAGTTCAGTTCTAAGCATAGCTGTTTTAGGCTAGCAGAACTTTCAGAAATCCAATTATAATTTAAATCCCCCAGAACTAGGAGTTCGACTCCTGTATGAGCTGAAAGCACCTTCTCCAGGCTTTCTAAAGCTGAAGCAGGTGCGGAGGGCGGGTGATAAATCCCTGCAACAATGACATGGACATCACCCCCAACACAAACATCCAAAACAATACACTCAAAACACTTCGGAATGGAGGCGGCTGATACCACATGAGTGACTAATTGCTCTTTGACATAAATCACTACACCGCCACCTTTTGCTTTTCTATCAATTCTAAAAATGTTAAAACCATCCAGAGCAATATCTGTGTCAGGAACTCTGCTGGATAGCCAAGACTCAGAAATAACAAATATGTCGGGGGCAGCCTCATTAATCAATACACTAATAAAATCCATTTTAGGCAGGAGACTCCTCACATTCAAATGCAAAAATTTTAAACCATCAGCAGCACGGAGCTCCTGTATGGACTTCAATTCATTAAGACACATATTAAAGGGACTAACAGGTATAGTGAGTTCAATAGGAAGAATTACCAGATTTCCTTGTGTGACTCCACATGGACGAGCAACGTGCCGCGGGAGACGCACAAGGGAGAGGCCAATAACAGTAATAATATGCAGATTAGTGTCAGAAAGAGTTGAATCACAAACTGGGTAATCATCATTGGATGAGGCACACGGGTCATAATTTGACAATAGCCCAAGCCCAGGTTGGGCAACAGAGTGAGTGGGGATACAAATCTGTGGGGCTGGGGGGCTTGGACTTAAAAAACATCATAAAGGCGGTTGCCAGAATAGGGAGTCCAGATTATGTTGTAAGTTTAAAGAGAGCAATCTAGCCCCCTCCCTGTTGAGATGAAGACCATCTCTATTAAATAGGTTACGCCTGTCACAGAAAAGCAAAAAATTGTCAATATAGGGTATATTATTATAAGCACAGAAACCTTTCAACCACATGTGCAATTGACGAAGGCGGCTGAATTTCATATCTCCCCTATGTATACAGGGCAATGGACCAGAAACAATAAATTATTTGCCAGTCCGGGCTAAGCTATCAAAGAGCTTGATAAAATCTAATTTTAGCAGCTCGGAGGCACTAGCCTGAGTATCATTTGAGCCAATATGCACCACTAACGAATCAACACGAGGGAAATCTGACAATATATGAGGCAGAATGTAGTCAATGTCTGCAGTTTTAGCACCTGGGTGACATCTAATTTCACAGCCATTTATTTCAACGTTCCTGATGATCGAGTCCCCGATTAGGATGGCATCACATCCCTGCCGTGGTAGGGGGGAAAAAGGGGGGGCAAGGGGGGTTGCCCGCGAGGGCAGGGACTGCACAAGGGGGACAGAGTCAGTGTCAGTGATGTCCTCTGTGGCGACCTGAGCAGAAGGGAGAGGGGCAGTGCTATCCCCACTAGAAGACAAGTCCGGGGGAGAGGCTCGGGAAGGGGGGGTGGGGGCACCTGAGTGATGGATGACAGCTTTATTCAGGAACCTGATCCGTGAAGACGATGAAGATGACCTGGATCGAGATGAAGAGGGCTGATTATTAGTGGAGGTTTGTCATTGGAGGTGATGGGGGAGCAGCGGCAACGGGAGCCTTTTTCAACGAGGAGTCAGAAGACCCATGGGGGTCCGCTGGGTGGTGCAGGGCGTCAATAGACAGAGGGGCGTAGAAGTTAGAGAGGGGCAGGCGTGGCGGTGAAATAAATCCATTCAGACGATGTCCATGACTGAGGAGTTGATCCCCTCTTGAGTCGATGGCACGATTACTGGTAGGCTGGGAAAAGGGGATGGAGATGACCGGCTGGATTATGGACATTGCGTTCAAGTGAATCCAGGGGTCCTCTAACAGACCACCAGCATCCTCCGGGGCCCCGGTGATGCTAGCGCCAGACCATGGAAGAGTAGTGTCATTGCTTTCAGCTACCTTGGATTGCGTAGTATGCAGGAAGGAATTAATCTCTATCTCATCAACCTGAATTTGGTGGAGCAGGGAGATTCTCCCTTCAAGCTCCGCAATCCGATTGGCGAGTTGATGACAGCTGCCGCAAATTGTAGTGGAGGCCATTAAAACCATGAATCAAAAAGATTTAGAAAATTAAAAAAATAAAAATAAAAATAAAAAAGGCAAGAGGGAGAGCTCCGAATCAGATAAAAGCCACAAAAACAAAGTAACAAATCACTTACGCACACATGATTATCCGCTAGCTGTAGCAGGCTGTAGTTAGGCCTCGATAACGTGTCCCTGCTGAGTCTGCGGTAACGTGGTAGATGGTAGCTGGGTGGCAGCCTAGCTGCTGGAAGCTGACTAGCCTGGGACCCAGGGTTGCAGACGAACCCAGCCAGGCTAGCAGAGGGGGCTCTGAGGGCAGAGATTTCCCCTAGCCTGCTCGCGGCTACTCGCCCGAGCAGGGGGAGGCCCGGTAGCCGGTTGAAGCTCTGTAGAAGAGGCGGCGAGCTTGACAAACAGGGCCGCCCGCCGACGTGGCTGGAGAATCCTGTAGGGGCGCGGACAGGCCCGCAGCAGAGCAGAAGGCAGGCCAACACGGGAGGTACCCGGCGACAGATACAGCAGGGCAGCCCTGGCGCTGCTGACTGCTAGCTTGGGCCCAGGGCTACAAACAAACCCAGCCAAGCTAGCAAGCTAGCCGTTCGTCCAGCGATGGTACAAGACCTAATCCACAGGCGTCCGCTGTCAGGGCAGGCAGTCCGAAATAGGATCAACTTAAGAGAGTTCTGCTTTGATAACAAAGAATTCAGCTCTATGAGTAACCGTTACGGTGCGCTAGTGTAAGTATGGTGTGCTGGCTGTTAGCTCAGTGGCTACTGAAGCTACATCAAGCTAGCAAGTCAAGCCGCGGATAGCCTAGCCGCAACTCGCTAACAGGATAGGCAGTCCGTATTAGCAGATACTTTTAGAGAGTTCTGCTTTGTTGACAAAGAAGTTAGCTCTTATAACTCACAGACTTGATAGGACAAAACGATCAGTAAAGCACGTTCCTAAAAAACGAACAAAAATCACGGGACAGACCGACGAGCAAAAATGATGAGCGATGTGCCTCATTCACAAAACTGGCGATAGTCTCGTCGTAATGACGAGAATGACTTTGACCTTGGACCACCAAAATCGATTCATTGTTGAGTCCAAGTGGATGTTTGAGCCACATGTTGAGAAATTCCATTAAAGCATTCCAGAGATATTGCGTTAACGAGCATGAAAAATGCGGTCGTGAGGTCACAGTGACCTTGAAATTTGACCTTTGACCACCAAAATCTAATCAGTTCATCAAAGCAATTCCATCAAAGCGTTCCTGAGATATTGCATTAACGAGCATGAAAATAGTGTTGGTGAGTTCACAGTGGCCTCCAGCCACGGCTATCGTCGGGAGGACGCATGCATAACAAGAGTATGCACCACTGCACCAGCGGAAAATACATTTTTGCCATTAATTCTTCCGAGCTGAATTGGATTGGATTTGGCGACGCTGATTGGCTGAAGGAGTTGTCTGTCAAGGCAAGCACTCCCACCCACTCAAATCACTGTGGACGGCCTGAAGGCCACTGATACGCGGAATGAAACAGAATGTGAGGTCATGTGATCAGTATTGTATACCAGGCTATATCCTACATTTGTTCTGCACACACTGACAGTTTATATTATGTCAGTTTTAAAGGCCCCTTCCGTAACTTCTGACTCTTACTGACACTGGTGGCCATTAGAGTGACTGCAGGCAGCATGTGCTCGAGCTAGCGTGCGTGCACCGTACTCACATGTGCCTAGCAGCTGCCTGGCTAACACAATGACAGCAGAGGTGGTGTCAGTTGCTTTGTAACGTTAGCTGATAAGAGTCACTTGAAAACGTAGACAATTTATCGGCCAGATCATCCTCGAAACAGCTGGGAAGGATTCTGGACAGCGAACATTATTGTGACCTGTTTGGTTGTGTTTTGGCTTACGTTGGCTGCGGGGACGTGGATACTAACGTTAGCATGAGCCAGGAGCTAACTGCCTTGGGTTGATGTGAGCTGGACATGACCAAACGGAACAGGGACTTGATCTGTTACTGCAGTCAAACAAAGTTCCATAAGCATAAGGGTAGTAACCTTTTATACTGGCATCTTGCCAACAAGATTCCTTGATTCCTGAGCTCGTCCGCTGCGTGGGCTTGCTAGCTCGACCGGTGCGTGGCTGCGTGGCCTCGCCCGGCCTGCAGCTCGGCCGCTGCGTGGCCTTGCCCGCAGTTTGGCTGCTAGGTGGCCTCGTCTGCTCTATTGGTGCACACAGGTGTGTGTTACTCACAAAATGTTATTGTGCTGAAGTTTACATGCACGCATGTGTGTGTGCCCCTTACGTTTACATCAGTGCCTATGACATCATCAGTGATGTCATAAGATGATTTGGCTCTTATGACATCACTGATGACATCATCAGTCTTATGACATCACTGATGGAATCATCAGTGATGTCACAATGCCTCCTATGATATCATCAGTGGGGCAATTTTTTTTACAGAGAACAAACAAACATTGCCCACTTGTTTTTATAATAGATATTTACGACTGTTACATTTTCACACTATTACGTTATATTGTGATAGCCTTTCATAATTTCATGCTGGCATTTTAATTATGTAAGAAGTCTTAAATCTGCCCTGTCTGCTGTCAGTGTGGAGTTTGCATGTTCTCCCCGTGCTCCCTGGGGTTCCTCCATATATAAGCCCCCACTAAAAACATGCAGGAGGTCGTTGTCTAACCAGCGGCGGTTGGAAGAAGTTGGTCCCCGGGCGCTTCACTGCAGCTGCCCACCGCTCCTGACCTGAACCATGGAGGACGAGCCAGGATGGGTCAAATGCAGAGGACACATTTCACGGTGCCTCCAAAGCATGCGTGTGTGTGTGTGTGTGTGTGTGTGTGTGTGTACTGGCTCCCATGCACGTGTGTGTGTGCATGTGTGTGTATGTACTGGCTGCCGTGCACGTGTGTGTGTGTGTGTGTGTGTGTGTACTGGCTGTCGTGCATGTGTGTGTGTGCATGTGTGTCTGTGTGTGTACTGGCTGTCGTGCATGTGTGTGTCTGTGTGTGTGTGTGTGTGTGTGTGTGTGTGTGTGTGTGTGTGTGCGTGTGCGTGGGTGTGTGTGTGTGTGTGTGTGTGTGTGTGTGTGAGTGTGTGTGTGTGTGTGTCCCAAAGGGTGTTTATGACACTAAAGAGGGTTTGTCCCTCCGGTTGAATCTTTCATCTTAATCTCAGACTGTGGTTAAAGTGTTGACGTATTTAGCGTGGAACATGTTGACATTTAAGCTTAACCAAGATGAGAGCTTCCGGCTGATAGAGCCACGCTCAACTGTCGTTTGGGGTTGGAACACCTGCTACCTCCGGTTCTCTGGAGGATGGCTGCTCTGTGGTTAACATGTGTATATAGACGTGGTGGAGCTGTGGGTTCGGGGCTTTTTGGGACTTTCGCATGAAGACTGTCATAATGATTACAAGCTTGTAATAAAAATAATAAAATAAATAAAATAATCATTAATCTTTGAAAGTCAAGACTGTCACACTGATGCCTGTTACAAGCTTTTATACCATGGTCTGGGTGAATACTCGATTCTGATTGGCTGCAAGGTGTCCATTAAAAAGTGATATTGTACAGTGATAATGGACACCTAGCTAAATGGTCTGTTCACCGTTCATATCAATGCGCCATAGTTTCATCAGTGTTATCAGGAGAGCAGTTTGAGCTCTATACCCCCGTTAAGGGTTAATATGACAATTTTGGAACTTGAGAAAAAAATTGAGTCGGTCAAAGTAAGTATTTAAATCACCCCTGTGTGCTCAGTTTATCAAAAATAACTCTTATTTACAATTTTGATTTTCGTTTCGGAGATTTTTTAACCTCGCGTCACCAGGCTCTTCTCGGCGAGAAAGAGAAGATTTCCCTCGGCTCGTGCACGAGCGGGAGAGAGAGAGAGAGAGAGAGAGAGAGAGAGAGAGAGAGAGAGAGAGAGAGAGACAACTCTCTCTGCATTTCACCACATCAGCAGCACACGCAGGGCGCTGCTCTCTCACTCTCACTTCCTGAAACTCTTCGCTCTTAAATGTTAATATACTTGGCCAATACGTATCTATCATACAAAATAAAGCAAGCTGCCAAATGGTAATGTCTTCATTTAATGTAGAACGCAAAACATCGTTAAACCTGCATTCCTGTAATAAAGTTAACGTTTGAGTCGGCTTTAAAACGGAGCGGGTGGTGGAGGTGGGAGGGACTATTTTATTTCGTGGAAGACTGATTTACAGTATGAATAACAGACATTTAGCCATTTAGATTGCTTTATTTATTACACATGGAAATATAAATGACTGGTCTTATTGTTTTGTTGGCAAGTGACCATGGTATAAGCGGGTTAATGCCCTTCGAGGTGTCCATTATCACTTTTTAAGGGACGACGCAGAGGCGTGAACCGGTCCGAGGCGCAGCCAAGGACCGGTTGCCTCCGCGAAGCAAAGCAATCTAAATGGCTAAATGTCTGTAAATCAGTCTTCCACGAAATAAAATAGTCCCTCCCACCTCCACCAACCACCGTTTTAAAGCCGACTCAAACGTTAACTTTATTACAGGAATGCAGGTTTAACGATGTTTTGCGTTCTACATTAAATGAAGACATTACCGTTTGGCTGCTTGCTTTATTTTGTATGATAGATACGTATTGGCCAAGTATATTAAAGTGGAGATGAAATATCGCACTAAACACACATCATAGCATTAATTTGCTATTTAGATATATACCACAATCAATAATATGTTATAAAAGTAAGCCGTTTCTATGACAACACCGTTTGTACTGCCCCTTTGCCTTGCATTCTTCAACTAGGGCGCGGCCATGTTTGTCAGTGTTACGTGCTGACGTCACGAACATGGACAGGCTAGTAGCCACACACTAGTTGCGCGCTGTTACAATGGAGTCTGAAAGCTTTGACGAGGTGGAAAGACTCACGGATCAGGTCGGAAACCCGATTGCATATGCTTTTGAGCCAGTAAGAGCAAGAGCAGTGGTAAGACATGCTCCTATCGATTCGGACGACGGCGGAGAAAGTGACATTGCCGAAGATGAAAGCCAGCGGATAGGGAATACTACGTGGTGCCGCTGCTTCGCTTGTATGCAATGCAAACCCATGTGGAAAGCGGGTGCTGCCAAGATGACCATATGGCAAACCTGGAGCATCTCATACAACAAGAGAACTGTATTACCAGCAATCCGACATTTCAGATGTTGTGTCTTGAGAGAGAGACGTCCTGGAGGTCTCAATGTTGTGCTTGCGGGATGTCCGAGCTGAGATATTGGAGCGGCCAATAAACAGCAGGTAAGCTAGCTACATTCAATCCTTCGGTTAATAGTTAGCCCACAAACCACACAAAACACCTCCACAGAAGGGTTTGATGAAAATTGATGGACCACAACTGTGCTTATAAAGTTAGCTTGCTAAAATGCCTGTCTTGTCGCAACCATCACTGTCAAAATGATGATCCCATAACCCAAAACCTGTCTATTTCTATATTAATTTTAGTCATGCACGTTAGAATGAATGAATGGAAATGCATTGGTTCCCGGGGAATCACTTCTCTCCAGCCCATACTAATATTCAGAGGGAGTGCATGGCAATACAAACATCTATATACTAGGCTTTTTCCCATTCAAGTTATGACTTCTAATTATATTAATTTGTTCAGTATACAATCAGATGTATGGGCATACTGTAGCTTTGACAGTGGTCCAGCACATACACTACACATTGTTATAACATTTGACATAATACTGGAGAATGACAGTCATGGTTATAGGATGCAGCCTTGTTACAGTACTTCAGTATGCTAAGCCTGTTCTCTTTCTGTGTCAGTCTTTTCAGGCTGACAGCCTACAGACAGTTCACCCTTTGGTCCAGGGGTCATCTGGGAAGGAGGAACAGGTTTCCAATTCCAGCATGTGTCGTCAATGCCATCAGGAACATCTTCCCATCCGCGGAATACTGTGGATTTGAGTACTACAATGACTTGTAAAAATGTTCTCTCAGAATGACGTGAGCTATGAATAAATTGTTTTATATGATCCATATGTATGGCCTCTTTGAATTTCATCTTCCCTTTTCACTACCTTATCATGCATATTGTTCTGTTATTTTCTGTACCACTCATAACACTTGCAATGAATTCAATGAATACACAGATGACAACTGAATACATATAACAGTAAATAATCAAACGTATGTTTATTCATTTTCTCTATAACTAACAATGATACAATTAATGGTAAGTAATAAAGTGCAGTTAATTAGAAATGTATCAACACAAACATCTGTCAGAAAAGATCACTGCATGAGTGAAGATAGCAGCACTCCAAAAATTACATGTTGTACAATGCGTTAGCCCTCATTAAAAAAATGAAAATCTGAAAATTAAGATGCAAGACTTTCAGATTTTCATTTTTTTAATGAGGGCTAACGCGTTGTACAACATGTAATTTTTGGAGTGCTGCTATTTTCACTCATGCAGTGATCTTTTCTGACTAATTCCTGTAGCTGAGCACCCACAGCCAAGGAGAAAATTGACAAAGCGCACCTGCTCTACAGTACATCTCAATGTAAACATCTGTTTTGCAACAACTGTTGCTTTGAACACTGAGGGACATCTCGTTGCCAGGCAACATTTTTTTTTTTTTTTTTTTTATAACTGCTGGAGTTTTAACCAATCCAACTGTGAAATTTTAACTCGAAATTCAAACAACAAAGGAATTAATGCATGGGAAAATGTAGGGCTGGGCGATAAATCAATAGCAATTTATATTGGCGATAAATTCATCAATACAATAAGAACATTTTTCAATATCTATTTGTCCCTTGATAATGGAGCGTGTTATGAGTGACACTCAAACAGCCAATCAAACGGATAAATCAGTGAAGTTCCCACCTGAACATATTTATTACGGAGCTGCAACACTCAATTTCTGTGTTTTTAATTGTTGTGTTTACATCAAAATGATTAAAAGAGGAGAGCCGGCACTTATTGGGCAGAGACAAAATTGAACGTTTCGGCTAGTAGCCTTTTTTGTTGTTGAAAAAGGCTACTAGCCGAAACGTTCAATTTTGTCTCTGCCCAATAAAAGGCTTAGTTGAAACTGCCTACGGTGAGTGCCAGCTATCCTTGCCCAGCCCTAGGGCAATGTAGTCTGGTCAAAGGGCTTAGAGATTATTTGGAAATCTGCTCATGTGCTTAGCTATTGACAGTGCTTTGTCTGGCTTTTGGATTCCTCGATGCTGAGCGATGGTCACTGCCTTCTCTGTTGAGTGCTCCCTTAGTGCTGCCCGGATGGAGATCGCCTCGCAGCGCTTCAGTGCTCCTGCCACTATGTCCCTTCTGAAGCTGTAGTCTTTAGCCATCTTGACTGGTGCCACCACATACTGCTTAGCAGCCTTTGAAAAGTGGTGCTTCATCTGTTTCTCTCCTCCTTTAGTCTTTGCAGTCTCTCTGATCACGTTGTGGTTGTGGTCCAGTGCAGCTACTCGAAGCCGAGCCTCAAAGCTCTCTCTCATGAACTTCTTTCTTTTTGTTGCATACTTTGTGTAGAGGGAGTGGAGGCACTCAAGTTTCCCAGTGTGGATGCCCTCCGTTACTCTCTCCAGCTTCTTCAACAACTGTTTGTCCAGCACCACATTCTGGAGATGTGAAAATGCAGCAGAGCTGGGATGGAGCCATGGCCGGAGGCTTTCCTCTTCACGGCTGTAGGGAGGGTGCTCACATTTTGTTATTGTCTCCCCAGAATTCCAGTTGTGCACATTGGTGATGTGGTGCAGCACAGACATCCACTTCTCTTTCAGTTTGATTACACTTCCATCACATGTGGTTGCACAGTACCACAGGTGGTTAGTGATCATCCTAATCCACTCAAGTAAGTCCTCATTGTGGCACTTCAACAATCTATTTTTCATATTTTTTACAATATGCCACAGATCATATTCATGTTTGATATTGCCATACTCCTCTCGCATTACTTTCTGGATAGATGGGTGGCAATCAGTTGCTAGCACAGAGATGGAGACTCCATGTTCTTCCAGCTTGGCAAGGCATCTTTCCATACCTTCAACCTCTAACCAGTAACTGTTTTTCACCTCAGTGACGTTCACAGTCTCCTGAGCTACCACCAGACCAGACTTTGTGTCAATCAGTGAGTAGGTGCCATATGATGCATTGTGACCTGGGCTGTCATACCTTGCATCGCCAGACACTACCAGGGATTCTTCACCTGCTGCATTCATTATTGCCTCATTGTGTAAACACCATTTTTCTTTTACTTCAGGAATGACATAGGCCTTTTGGATATTGAACCACTGCCTCTTGGAGAGGCTCTCCAAGCCAATTGTGTCACAGACCTCTAGGAAAGGAGTACACTCATTCCCTGTAACAAATACTGCTGCAGGTATTGACACATTGCACTCCATTACACCTCTCAACAGAGGCTGGGAACGCCATGTATAGCTGTGACCATCGATGCACTCTGTCTTTACTGTTATTCCAAATCCACTTTTTGAAAGTGTTGGACACTCCACAAGACATTTTCCACAACTCTCCCAGTGACACACAGTGAACAGTTTCAACAGCTCTTTTGTATATACAATGCTCTTTCTGTCTTCTGAGAGATTGGGCTCCTCATCTTCTATGTCCTCTACATCACTCAAGCTTTCCATTTCAATGTCTTCTTCACTCAGTTGAAATTCATCATCAGATCCATCTAAGCTCATGTCCTCTGCACTTTCCTCCTGGACTGACCCCTCACTGCTCAGATACACCTCACTCAGCTGTGGTGATGAAGCTATTGGCTTTGGGATGTCATCCAACAGACTGAGGTCATCTCCTGATGTACAGTAGGAATGGTCATTGATGATTACCAACATATTACCTATGTCATCAGTGACTGTGCCTTTGCTCACAAATGTCTTTTGGTTGGCCTCACAGTTACTGTCCACTAGATCAGTCTGAGTACTGACATGCACCTGGTTGCTGCTGTCTTGACAGGCTTCCACCTCTCCTGTCACCAGGCCCTCCACCTCTCCTCTCACCAGGCCCTCCACCTCTCCTCTCACCAGGCCCTCCACCTCTCCTGTCACCAGGCCCTCCACCAACTCCCTGCATGCTTCTCTGACCTTTGGGGTGGGGGTGGGGGGTGTAGAATAGCATACTTAGTCAAGCCAAATTCTATCAAAGGACATCACTCTGTACAAAAGAGCTGTTGAAACCGTTCACTGTGCATCACTGGGAGAATTGTGAAAAATGTATTTAGTCACCAACACGCATCCAAACAGCCTGTCATTCCTGAAGTGAAAGAAAAATTGTGTTTCCGCAATGAGGCAATAATGAATGCAGCAGGTGAAGAATCTCTGGTAGTGTCTGGTGATTCAAGGTATGACCACCAGTCATAACACATCATACAGCACCTACTCACTGATTGACACAAAGTCAGGGCTGGTGGTAGCTCAGGAGACTGTAAAAAACAAAACAGTTACAGGTCAGGTTGAAGATCTGGAGACGCCTTGCCAAGCTGGAAGAACACAACATCTCCAGCTCTGCCACCCATCTGTCCAGAGAGTAGTGCGAGAAGAGGAAAACACCAAGCACGGATATGATCTGTGGCATATTGTCAAAAGTATGAAAAAGAGACTGTTGAAGTGCTACAATGAGGAATTAGAATATATTATAATTGAATTACTAAATGTGACTTTGCTTACCATATTGTGATATACATTGGTATGTATTGAAACTGTCCCCTGTGACTTTTGTGATATTTACCATTTACCATATGATATTGATTTCAACCGCATCACCCAGCCCCAGTATACCCTGTTTGTTCTGTTCCCTCTCCTCTCCCCTCCCCTCATCCTCTCCCCCTCCATCTCTAATATAATATTGTTCAATAATGTTTATTGATAGTGCTGAGCTAGATTTAGCTAGACATCTTCTCTGTAAAGCCCTCTGAGACATGTTTGTGAATTAGGGATATACAAATAAACTTAACTTGACTTACTCGAGTGGATTAAAATGATCACTAACCACCTGTGGTACTCTGCTAGCACATGTGATGCAAGTGTGACCAAGCTGAAAGAATAGTGGATGTCTGTGCTGCATCACATCACCAACGTGGACAACTGGGATTCTGGGGAGACAATAAGGACATGTAAAGAAGAGGAAAGCCTCCAGCCGTGGCTCCATCCCAGCTCTGCTGCATTTACACATCTCCAGACTGTGGTGCTGTACAAACAGCTGTTGAAGGAGCTGGAAAGAGTAACAGAGGGCATCCACACTGGTAAACTTGAGAGCCTCAGGAGCTGGTGGCACCGGAGAGGGTGGGCAAAAACTACAGCTTCAGAAAGGACAGGCAATCTCCATCCGGGCAGCACTAAGGGAGCACTCAACAGAGAAAACAGTGACCATCGCTCAGCATCTAGGAGTACAGAAGCCAGACAAAGCACTGTCAATAGCAAAACACATCAGCAGATTTCCAGCTAAGCCCTTTGAACAGCCTACATTGATTATTATTATTACATTGCCCCATGCATTGTTTTGTGTTCAGATTTTACAGTTTGATGGGCAATAAAATTGACAACCATAAAATGTACTACATCACTATTCATACTTATAGTACTGTCTAGACATATATGGTAAATGGCATATAATACTGTATAGTCCTGTTTATTACAATAGTAATGTAGTTCATTTTATGATAGACTGTACACTGCTTATATCTGACCAATAGTGGATTCAAATTCATTATTAATACCACACTACGTTGTATACTAGTTATTCTATGCTGTATTCATACTACTGTCTTGTTCATATCTGATCTATAATGTGTACATCGTACACGTATCATACCTCAAACTGTTTACTCTGCATTGAGCGTTGTTTATTTATATTTTTGGCTATACATACATTTATATTAACCATATACATATACACTGCACTTCAGTACTTGTAGAGCACTGTGAAATGACAAATGAATGAGTGTTTACAACAATTAGCTGGTGTGGGATTTGCTGTGCTATAACATATTGATTCATTTCACAAGTGCAATTTTTTATTGTGAAGCCAATTAAATTATAAACGGGGGTGTAGTGTAGGGTAAACGTCTTTGAAATGAGGTAGAAATCACTCGCCTGTTTTCAGATCATCTATCTATGGTGGGTAAACTAACCTTGGATAGCCAGTTTACCCAGTATGTACCACTACACCCTAGCCCCTCTCAGGACCTGACCTAACGTTAGATTATGTTATCAGTCCTGAGAGGGGTTACTTACACTACACCCCTGATTATAAACATCACAAATTAACTCTAGCGTTAATCTACCTCTTGGTCTTTCGCCTTGGCAGCGCGTTTTTGCACTCTGTCAGTCCGGCGGAGGGCTGCCTCTGCCGGGACATGGGTAGGTCTGTCCGTCTGCCCTGCGCTATAGCCGCTGAAATCGAAGACGGACGGCACCGCGTCTGGCTTCAGGCGATTTGTTTTGCGAAAAACAAATCTTCCAGACTCATCAAAGCCTCCCTCCTCCACATAATCAGAGCTGACGAAGTGGTCACTGCACACTCGTTGTACGGGGCCCACAGATGGGTTTTTACGTTTTAGCGCAGCTAGCCATCTACGCAGCACTTGCGGTTTTTTGACTGGAACTACATGAAAATGAATATCTTTACCACTACCCTTTACACGATAAAATTAATTTGAGCACCCTGGGGCCATACAGAACGATCCTCCTCGGCTCCGTCTTTCTCCGGGTACATTGAGTACAGTGTGTTGATCTGCATCCTCCATTGTTACGGGTGAGTAAACAAGAAGCACACGGGAGGGACAATGTTGCTGACGTCACCATCTAGCTTGCTCAAGCATGGCGGCGCCCAGTGGCGAAAACGGGTGAAACAGGGAAATAGGTTTGAGTGTTCCTGCAAATATAGGTGGTTTTCACAGTTGATTGCAGGGCCCTGTCTTAACCAAGGTACTCACCAAACAAACTACACTCATATTGTTCAGTGCTTCATCTCCACTTTAACATTTAAGAGCGAAGAGTTTCAGGAAATGAAAAGTGCAGCGGGGGCTCGCACTGCGTGCTGTATGTGGTGAAATGCAGCTCTCTCTCTCTCTCTCTCTCTCTCTCTCTCTCTCTCTCTCTCTCTCTCTCTCTCTCTCTCTCTCTCAAAGGGCTCGCCCCCGCTCGTGCACGAGCAGAGGGAAATCTCTCCTCTTTGTCGCCGAGAAGAGCCTGGTGACGCGAGGTTAAAAATCTCCGAAACGAAAATCAAAATTGTAAATAAGAGTTATTTTTGATAAACTGAGCACACAGGGGTGATTTAAATAGTTACTTTGACCGACTCAATTTTTTTCTCAAATTAGAAAAGTGCCTTATTAACCCTTACCGGGGGTATAAAGCTCAAACTGCTCTCTTGATAACACTGATGAAACTATGGCGCATTGATATGAACGGTGAACAGACCATTTGGCTGAACAACTTTACCAACTGTACATTATCACTTTTTAACGGACACCCTGCAGCCAATCAGAATCGAGTATTCACCCAGACCATGGTATAAGCATGATTAAAGATAAGATACTATAATGTCAACTGAACATGAGATGCAGCTCCATAAGAGTAACGTTATGGATATGATTAAAGATACTATAATGTCAACTGAACATGAGATGCAGCTCCATAAGAGTAACGTTATGCATGATTAAAGATAAGATACTATAATGTCAACTGAACATGAGATGCAGCTCCATGAGAGTAACGTTATGGATATGATTAAAGATAAGATACTTTAATGTCAACTGAACATGATGCTGTCTGTGGTGTTGTTGCACCAAGCACAGACACACATGGTTACATGCGGCCATTCCGATGTGCTGCCACTCCGACGTTCCGCCACTCAGAAATATCGGCACTCAGAAATATTGCCACTCAGAAATCCCGCCACTCCGATTTTCATAAGGTCCGCCACTCCGAACTTGATTTGACTTCCAGTTCACGTAGATGCTGCTAAATGGGTTGCCTCGAATCCTCGAAATGATTGTGGAGCCCAACAAAATTAAAACAAAGACGTGTTGGTGTTGTTCAAAGATGTTGTTGGTGCTCCCTCTAACTCCACAATGTGCAAGATAGTAATGCCATGACAATATATTACAACTCGTCTGGCGATAGAATGCGCAAGTACATCGAAAATATGACTTTGACCCATCTAAAATCATGTGACTCATGTCACATGTTACGGCAGTCCAGCCTGAGCCAAGTAGCCTACAACAACGCTGGGCTCCACTACAACAGCATTTCATGTCGGAAGGCTAAATTAGCAACAGAATTAGGTCACAGACGGGTTCATGAATTACATAAGTTTACATGTAGATGGGTCAAAGTAATATTTCCCATGTATCTTGTGCATTGTATGGCCGGCCAAGTTTAATATTATTGTCCTGTCATGGTGTCTTTGGGTCATTATTAAACAAAATAAATTCAGTTATTTTTCTATATATATTTTTTGGTACTGCTATTTTACATTGAAGTCAACGGCGAGTGGCTTGTGTTTTCCCCCTAAAAGGGGGCGCGACCATGAGCCGCCTACAAAATGACGTATTGCCGACGTATTGCCGACGTATTGCCGATCTGATGTATGCCATCATGTTTGTCCTTGAGCACCTGAAGCTCTTCCTGCTCTAGCCTAACCCTCATGACTGCTCTTGTGTGTGCTGTAGTCTAACCCTCATGACTGCTCATGTGTGTGCTGTAGCCTAACCCTCATGACTGATCATGTGTGTGCTGTAGTCTAACCCTCATGACTGTTCACGTGTGTGCTGTAGTCTAACCCTCATGACTGCTCAAGTGTGTGCTATAGCCTAACCCTCATGACTGATCATGTGTGTGCTGTAGTCTAACCCTCATGACTGTTCACGTGTGTGCTGTAGTCTAACCCTCATGACTGCTCATGTGTGTGCTGTAGCCTAACCCTCATGACTGATCATGTGTGTGCTGTAACCCTCATGACTGATCATGTGTGTGCTGTAGCCTAACCCTCATGACTGATCATGTGTGTGCTGTAACCCTCATGACTGATCATGTGTGTGCTGTAGCCTAACCCTCATGACTGCTCATGTGTGTGCTGTGGCCTAACCCTCATGACTGTTCACGTGTGTGCTGTGGCCTAACCCTCATGACTGCTCACGTGTGTGCTGTGGCCTAACCCTCATGACTGTTCACGTGTGTGGATACAGATCGGCCGCTCTACAGAGAATCCCATTGACTTTGTGGTGACGGACACGCCGCCCGGCGGTCAGGGCCACGCCGACGGCCAGGCGGTCCAGAGCACCATCTCCCGCTTCGCCTGCCGCATCATCTGCCAGAGGAGCCCGCCTTACAGCGCACGCATCTACGCTGCCGGCTTCGACTCCTCCAAGAACATCTTCCTGGGGGTGAGCGGGGAGCCACTGCCCGCTGTAGTTAAAGTCCCTGGAAACCAAACATAATCATGTGTTTTGAGTTTGTCACACCACAGAAAAATGTGTGTATTAACCAACCGCCAAAAGCCAAATTTGAATGATTAAAAATGTTGCCAAGTGTATAACATTAGGTTTAAAAACCATGACAAAATAAGCAGTATTCTCTTCTCTGAAAGTGTATTGGTCTGCTGAAGTGCTCCCTGTGCTCCGCCCCGCCCCACCTCTCCTCCTTCCAGCGCTGTGCCACTTGATACATTCTGAGATGCATTTTTTGAAATTCCAGGGTAGAGATAACCTGACACTGCCAGATGCCGGGGTGGGTAGAGGCACTTCAACCTTCAACTCGGCAACATTAACATTCTAAATTCCCCCCAGCTGACTTCTGCTGCAGTTTGCTAGTACAATAACTGACAGGACGTAAGCTAGGTTCCCAACTGTTCCCTAGCAACACAATTCAGTGAATACCTTCTATAGTGTTAGGGGAGGGGCCATGCTAAGTCTTTCCAGGATGTCATCCAGAGACCTCTCTGGGCCCGCCCCAAAAAATTATGATCACAGAAACTGTGAAAAACAGAAAAACAGTCTAACTCAGGGGTGGGCAACTAGCGGCCCCCGACTTCACTCAGTGTGGCCCCTGGGCCATTTTTTTTTTTTTTTTTTACAAGGCCGACGTCTTTGGTTAGGTTAGGTTAGACCAGGGGTTCCCAACATTTTTGAGCCATGGACCGGTAGATACATGGAAAAAAAAGTCGCGGACCGGTTGTCAATTTTAATGGTTTTAGTTACATAAAAATATAAATGTTGGTATAATAAACTTATGATTAGCTACCAGTCTTTTTCATCAAATTAGTAGCTATAATTGGGAGTGATGGTGTTACAGTAGGCTACTGGTGGAAGCGCACGGTCACAATCTGGCCCTCTGGTAGCGAGGATTTTTTTTGTGGCCCTCTCTATCATCAAAGTTGCCTATCCCTGGTCTAACTCCACCATTCAGTACTAAATTAGACTAAATTAGATTTTCATATGTTTTCAGCAATGTGTTTAGAAACAAAGTTCTGAATTAGGTTTTCAGGGACTCTAAAGATGAAGTTATCTTTTGGTGTGCTGGAGAGACGAAACATGTCTCATTTGAACCCCCTGCAGGAGAAGGCAGCGAAGTGGCGGACGCACGAGGGGCAGATGGACGGTCTGACCACTAACGGCGTCCTGGTGATGCACCCGCCCCACGGCTTCACGCAGGACTCCAGACCTGGCATGTGGAGGGAGATCTCAGTCTGCGGAAACGTCTTCACACTGCGGAAACCAGATCAGCTCAGCAGCGCGGCAAGATGGTGGGTGGCCTACAACAAAAAATGTTTTTCCTCTAACCTCTGGGGGCAGCAGCCCCGTTTCAATGTGGTGCAACAGGAACTCAAGAGGCGCGGTCGGCAGCAGAAGAAAATACCTTTCCGCTCTCCCTGCAAGCTTTGCCATTGGCTCCAACCGACCGGCTCTTCCATTAACACATTGAGTGCCAGCGACGCCATATGGCGTCATTAGAAATTTACCGTAGGCTGCCAGCGACGCCAAATGGCGTCAGTAACTCCAAATTGTTTTTTTGACGGGGGGGTGTCGATCTAAGCTTCTTACATCGCCTCTTACAATATTGTAGCTATTGGAGGTCTATAACCTATTTTACAAACCCATTAGGTGGCGACAGCACTCTCCTGATAAGAGAAAGTGGAGCCAAACACACAGAAGAAGTCGCTGGGGAAAAAGGAAATCGCATCGCATCCGTCCGTATGCATCGACATGCATGAAGCCAAACGCCAGCTGTGCCCGCAGCAGCTGCATCCGCTGTCACAACTGAGCACCTCCGTGTCCGATAGCAACAGCAACCTGCGACAGCACATCCGCATAATCAGCCTTATTATTCTCAACTGGAAGCATGAGAGCCCGTGACAAACACACGCGGAACCAAAAAGCTGGATGTCGCGCACCATTCACTGTGTGTGCACAGCAAACTCAGCAGAGAGCCAACAGACACACCCAGGAGGAGGCGTGTGCAGTTGAGGGGGGGGGGGGGGGGCACGCAGAGCACGCAGAGCAGCATACACTTCACCCAGACAGACCCAGACATCAGAAAATTAGCTTCAGAGTCAGTGATGTGCTTGAAATGTTTAATTTCACAAAAGCCTCATTATCTCAGCTGGTAGAAAAAAAGGGCTGTTTTTGGTTCAATCAAGCTATCTTCTCCGGCTCATAACTAAAGAACGGAAAATGGGATCAATAAACTTTTTTTTGCAGGTGATAGAAGAGAGTCTCATCGTTATTTGTGCGTGTTCAGTGTTTACATAGTAATTATTAAAGAAATTATATGACTGTTTTAAAATGCATTGCGGCCTATGTGGCACAGCAAGCAACCTTTTGCCCAAGGGCCGTGGCACTCAAAGTGTTAATGCATTTCTTTTCCGCTCCCTGCGTGTCCCTCTCAAATCCGTCTGTCGCTATGAAACAACAATAACTAGCTCATTGCTAGTAGCATGTAGCAACTTGCTACATGCTGAAAATGGTAAGTTTTGACTACACACCGGTCACGTTAACTTCATTTTGATCGCGTAAAGCGCAGCATGTGTGCGAGCGCGGTTTTTCGATGCAAGTCGAAAGTCTGCCTCGAGAGATTACCTACACATAGACACACACACACACACACACACACACACACATGCATACACGCAGATAGAACACATCAAACAAAACCGATAAATATTGTTGTACATCATTGTGGCCTTGTATGTTATATCCACATATCAGTCACACCGGGGGTGTTTTTCTTCATTATTATTATTATTTATAATTATGTTTTGGGCATTTTCACCTTTATTTATCTTTATATAGGACAGTAGGCAGACAGGAAAGGTGGGGAGAGAGAGGGGAGAGGGGATGACATGCGGCAAAGGTCCGCAGGTCGGATCCGAACCCGGGTCGGCCGGGCAAAGGGCCGGGCCTTCGTGCGTGCTACCAGGTAAGCTACCAGGACGCACCCGTGACGGTGCAATTAATGTTGAATAGTATTTTTCAAACCTATATCCAGTCAATGCAACAATGCATACCAACAGCAACGTTTCGCTGAGCCATATTGCGGCTTTTCTTTTGTCAGACCACCATTTTTCAGAAATTTGCTTTCGACGTGTACACATAGTGTTGCGTGTAGGGGCCCGCAGATCTGGAATGAGCTCGACGAATATACAAAAAGTTCACCCTCCATCTCCTCATTTAAAAAAATACTTAAGAAGCAACTACCAGCCACTTTAATTTAGTTGATTGGGATATTGTCTTGTCTGTTATGTCTCGTCTCGTACCTATCCGCTGTTAGGGGTATTAGGCCAGTCCCCTTTTGTTTGTCTCTGTTTTGTTTGTGTATTTGTCCTGCATCGTTTGTTTGTGCAGGATACTTGCATAGGATACTTGCAATGTATGTTTTTTGTGGGTCTCCACCAAAAGCTCTGTAAGCTTCCTCGGGGTCCCCTTTTTGCACACTTTATTTGTCTACACTTATGATGTACTGTATCACCCTGTCAAGTGTGTAAAATAAAAGAATCTGAATCTGAATCTGCATAGGCCTATCTGTTCATACAAAAATAAAAATGTGGAAAAAATAGAATTTGTGACCCAAACCCATTTGGTTTTTTCTCCAAGTGAAAAATGCTTTATGGTCACTCATGATTCATTAGGTCGCTGGCTGGCTAGAACTTATAAGGATCTTTTTTCAAAATGTCTATGGAGAGAATGAATGGGGATTTATCTTCCGGACCAGGAGACGTTACGGAACGTCGTTGACTGTTGAGCTCTATGGACACCCTGAGAGGCAAGTGAGGGGGAAAGGGCGACGGGGGGTATGGTGATCAATTTTCTATGTCTGATCAAAATAGTTTTCTCTCCTGTGTTTATGACTTGAGAACAGGTGAAGTGAAAAAAGGGGGTTTTGCCAGGATAATCTTTCTAAGTAACTTCATTTTTCTGTTAAATGTGTTTTTTTCCCATCTGTGTTTTTTGTTGTAATACTCATTTCGGCCACAAGAGTATAAGAGTACAAGAGGGTAATGGTGCACTCTTGTGGCCGAAATGAGTATTACAAGACAACAAACAATTAGAAACCCTGATGGAAAGAACGGTGGCTCAGTGGTCAACACTGTTGCCTCACAGCAAGAAGGTCTCGGGTTCGAACCCCGGTCCGTCCCAGGTCCTTTCTGTGTGGAGTTTGCATGTTCTCCCCGTGTCCCTGTGGGTTTTCTCCGGGTGCTCCGGTTTCCTCCCACCATCAAAGACATGTATGTTAGGGTTATTACTCCTGTCAGTGCCCCTGACCAAGATTCAAGATTCAAGATTTTTATTGTCACTCCGTGGTATCACATGTGAAATTCTTGTGCTGTGGACTCCGCACAAGAATCTTGAATCTTGAATCTTGTATGTTAGGGTTAATACTCCTGTCAGTGCCCCTGACCAAGGTACTGGCAAAATAACTGGAGTTGGTCCCCGGGCGCTGCACTGCGGCTGCCCACTGCTCCTAGTTCTAGGAAGGTTCCTAGTAGAGGATGGGTCAAATGCAGAGGATGAATTTCCCCAAGGGATAAATAAAAGATAACTTAACTTAACTTAACTTAACTTAAGAAAAGAAAGTGCCAAAACTTGTTTCCATCTTTCACAGATGGAAACCCAACCCCCCCACCATACAGGAGAGAAAACAATTTAGATCAGATGTAGAAAATGGATGACCAGATCCCCCCTCCTACTTGCCTCTTGGGGCTTCTGTTTGGTCTGGTTCTTGGCTCTGAGTTCTGACTCTGTTCCTTTGGCTCCATCTCGGCTCATGTCTCCTGCAGGTGGACGCCGAGTCTCAGGAGCTGGTGGACGGCTCTCTGATCGACCTGTGCGGCGCCACCCTGCTGTGGCACACGGCAGAGGGCCTGGCGCGCACTCCCACCGTCAAACACCTGGAGGCGCTGCGGCAGGAGCTGAACACCGGGCGGCCCCAGTGCCCCGTGGGCTTCAACACACTGGCCTTCCCCAGTCTGCGCCGCAAAGGATGTGCCAGACGACAGGCAGCCGTGGGCCTACAGTACCTGCGCTGCGGCCACGTGCACGGCTACCACGCCTGGGTGGGGGGTGCTACGGGGGCGAGGCGGAGGGCCGGGAGCGAGAGTGCCCCATGTGCCGGATGCGGGGCCCCTACGTGCCGCTGTGGCTGGGCTGCGAGGCCGGCTTCTACGTGGATGTGGCGCCCCCTACCCACGCCTTCGTCCCCTGCAGTCACGTCTGCTCAGAGAAGACAGCCGCGTTCTGGAGGCAGGTCCCGCTCCCGCACGGCACGCACACCTTCCATGCCGCGTGCCTGTTCTGCGTCCAGCAGCTGGCCGGAGACGCCGGCTTCGTCAGACTTATTTTCCAAAGCCCGCTGGACTAGAAAACACTCAGGGCCCGATCTTAGTTTCTAGCACTCAAAATCTTTTTTTTTCTTCTTTTAATTACCATTCAACGACCCAGTGGTAATTTGTGTGTGTGTGTGTGTGTGTGTGTGTGTGTGTGTGTGTGTGCTAGAAACAATCAAAGATAACGCCTGCCCTTGCCCTTGCCCTTGCAAGATAGGGCCCTCAGACTTTTGATTCGCTTTTGGACTTTTCTTCAGGTTAAATATATTATAATAAATATAATATAAATATATATAAAAATAGAATACATTTAATATCAGATATCGGGCACTCAATGTCATTCATCTCTGATTTGATGGAGGTTCCTAGTCTGACCACAGCTACAGAAAAACTGTAAAACCTGTAATGACACTTTAGTTTGCACATTTTATTTATCCGTTTAATTGTTCACTAATATTTTTTGTAAATTAATTCTTCATTTCGAGCTCAGTAATCGATCAGTTTCTCTGCCATTGAATAGGTGTGGTGAGTCACTCTGCCTTAACGAGGTGCTGACATGAAGAGAATCTCCTCAGTGTGGCTTTAATGGAGAGGTCTGGATGCTGTTCCAGAGGCTTCTCATCCTGATGAGAAAACTCTGGACAAAACATTGAATATTTGACTTTTTTTCTTCTTCATGAAAATGGAAAAGGTTTTGAATAACAGCACAAAATACTTGGTATCAGCACTCAGCAGCTTCAGTACAAACATATTACTTACACATAGGCTACTTAAAAATACTTTGGGGGATCTGTAGGAAATGGGTTTTGTTTTTCTCTCAAATCAGGTGACCTTCCTCAGCACTGCTGTGGTTCGTTTGAGTGCAGAATAACTATAAAACAGTTCAATGGGCCACTTCTCAGTGACTGAACTTCTCAGTGACTGAACCCAAAGGCTAGACTGGAGCACACGATTCCACTGGCAACTTATTTAATAAGGTGCAAAGACTGACGTTTCAACGCACACAGTGTCTTCTTCAGAGTCCAAACAGAATCAGCCACTCCACGGCGTGCTAGTCAAACACAGGAGCACGTTCAGCGAGAGGCTGATCCCACCTAGATGCAATTCGGACAGGCACAGGAAATCATTCCTGCCTGTGGCCATTGGACTCTTTAACGCCTCACTTAAAAGAGCACCTCGGAGACACTCAGTCTCCCTGAGACTGAAGTCAGCCGATGGTTAACTGTGCCTTAGCTGAGCCACATGTAATGGGCAAGCTGACTAATACTGTATAAGTCCAGTGTGCAATAACTGCAATTTGACACGTAATGTACATTCTACTTTATTATACTTTACTCTACTTACTCTACTTTATTTTTGCTTACTTTATTGCATTTTACTACTGTTTTATGCTATGTGTGTTCTGAGTGCGAGCTGCTGTAACATGTCCCAATTTCCCCCCGGGGATCATTAAAGTCTTTCTGATTCTGATTCTGATAACCATATTTTCATTATCTTAATGCAAAAAGTGTATTGTAACATTGGGAAACTTTTTCAACTGCTGATTTGGGACTTGAAGCAAATCTAGGATGTACTGTATGTTTGACTGATCCACAGTGTTTTCTCTGCAGTTTTAAGATTATTTATTTTATAGCCTACAGTTTTAAGTTGAAGGTGGTTGCATTCATTATCATAATTCTTCCAATTTGTCATCCATCTGTTGTCCTGAATGCTATGCAGTCCTCCTGAGAAACTTGTCACACTGCAGACTGCAGGATTTTCTACCAACTCAAAATATGAAAAACTCAGCTTTTACACATCGTTGTGGTCGTTTTTCTGTGTACAGTATGCTAGCATATAACACCAATCCCTGTGTGTGTGTGTGTGTGTGTGTGTGTGTGTGTGTGTGTGTGTGTGTGTGTGTGTGTGTGTGTGACGTGTGTGTGTGTGTGTGTGTGTGTGTGTGTGTGTGTGTGTGTGTGTGTGTGTGTGTGTGTGTGTGTGACGTGTGTGTGTGTGCACGCCCGCGTGTGTGCATCTGTGGGCTTCTTTACCCAAGATCAGATGGTTTTGATTTATTAGAATATGCTGTAAGAATAAGCATGTAACTAAGCATAATATAAAATAAGAAACAAAGACAGTAAAAGTAATACAGTATTAGTATAAAAAAAATGGGTCGACTGCGCGTTGATTATCTCTAAACAACAGTTCAAAATGGTGCCGATGGGTTGGGTTTAGGCATGAGGACCCGTTTATAAAAAATTATTAAAAATGTTTATCAGCCTCGCTGACTTTCGAAACTCTGCATGGGAGACTGCAAGACTGCCTGGTAACTTGTGACACTTGTAAAGTCCAGCGCGGACAACATCTTTGTGGCTTGACACTTCATTTGGAACCCCCGGGTGCTTGAAAAGGATGCTGGAGGTCTAAGTGAAGTCATCAGTGATGTCACTCGAACCAAATGTGATGTCATCAGTGATGTCACTTGAACAGTTGTGATGTCACCTCCATGGATGTCACTCAAGCAATTGTTGTGGGCAACAGGTGGCAGCAGCGAACTTTACAGACTCAAAGACGGAGAAAGCACAAGAGAGAGAGAGACACTCCCGCAATGCATGGCGGTCGGAGTTCCCGGTGGCTGATGTGTTTGTGCTAGCTGCTCAGGCTGTTTCTGTGATGGTGCAAAGAAGAAACAGCAGCTGCTGCGCTTCACACGACAGGTATGACGCTGCTAGCTAACAGCACATCACTATGTGTAGCGTTAGCTTCCTTAGCTCAGCTCGCCGGTCCGTGCAGTCAAATGGCTAGCTAGCCCGCTAACTAGCATTACCCTGCTCCTACAGTCAGTGTCTACGTGTAACCCCGCAGGACTGTCAACACTGGCGTTAGCATTAGCACAGGCCGCGCACACAGCGCTGTGTTGAGAACCAGTCACTTTCCAATCGAAAGTGAAATGAGGTTGTGTGTTGTCTTGCGTTACTAACGAGAGCTCAGGTCGCTGCCAGCTGATGGAGTGAGAACAGCCCTTTTGAGCAAGGCACGAGAGCTAGCCTGCTACTAGCTTCTGTCCGTGTCAAGGAAGCAATGCTGTGTGTGAACTGACAATACGTTTTGAAGCTTCGCAGCACATCCAATTTACAAACTGCAGGCAACACGAACCTAACACGTATGTTAACATACTGTTGACAGCTGCCTGTGTTGCCAGTTGTTCTGTGTGTATAGCATATAACGTTACTCCTCGGCCTGTAAACTCTGCTACTTTTCATCTAGAGTTTCTTTGTCATACATCTTGTACTGTAAGCCTGCGATCACTTTATTCCTGATGACTCGCTGCTTTCCGCTCTGTTGTCAAAATACAGACAGACAGACAGACAGACAGACAGTCAGTCAGTCAGTGAGTGATTGAGGGGAGGCAACCTCCATTCCGACATACCCCTATTACGACAATCCTCTATTACGACATCCCCCTATTATGACATGCCCCTATTATGACACATTTTAGTACCGCCATTCCGACAGTTTAGGTTCGCCATCGCCAACATAGCCTACATGCCCGCAACAGTGGGGCTTACAAGCATTAACACATGTAAGAGGAGAAAAATACTATTTTTTAGAATAATAATGTTTATAACATGACATAAAGTCCAACAAACCACAAGAACAACAAAAACATAGCCTTATAAAACGATTACATTTCTGACACACAAAGATCAGCACCACGGATAGCCACCAGATCTGGCTCGGCCGATTCACTCCATTAACGGGAGCTGTCCGCCACCGTGGTGCTGAAATCAAATCAATCGATGCTGGGAAAATCGATCACCCACAGTTTAATCAGTGCATAATGCACATGCACGGCTACCTAATGCACTAATTCCCCGCTGCTGCTGCTCGTGTGTATGTGTATATTTGTGAATTACCTTTTTCACAGCGAAAACAAGGAATTGTAGCCTATTATATTCAAACAAAAATGTGAAAGATTAGACGACAGGACAAATTAATTTGCTGACCTGCATGTATCTATAAGACCACATTGTATCCCCCTGACTTGTAAAACAGTATCCTCCGCCTCCAAAAAACATATAGCCTACTCAGTCTGAAGTTCATTTAGCTTGGCCATTTTGCACTAATAAGCAGGTTTATGAATTATATCAATCAGACAAAACAGCTGGTACAAACTATGAAAATATGCACACATACCGGTACATACAAATATTAAGGTGACGTATGTGTGTGGATGTGTGGATGTGTGGAGACACACAGCGCTACTGCTAGGTGACATCCGTCCGCATGCGGGGTGGCCGTAGCTACTCTGCGGCCCTCCTTCACCACCTGCAGCGAAGTCTACTGCACTCCAGCAGGAGATGGTGTTCTTCATGAGGGGACCTCCTTGAGCTTGTGGCATTGTTTAAAGGCCCAATCCGTCAATACTCACTATTACTGACGCCGGTGGCCGTTAGTGTAACTGCAGGCAGCGTGTGAACGAGCTGACGCGCGGGCACCATACTCGCACGCGCACAAGCAGTTGCCTGGCAACAGCAGAGCTGTTGGTTGCTTGTAACGTTAACTCATAAAAGTCACTTGAAAACGGCAACCTGGACAATTTATTGGTCAGATCAGCTTCGAGATGCCCAGGAAGGATTCTGGATGAATTAGGGGACGTTATTGTGGCATGTTTGGCCGTGTTTTGGCTTGCGTTGGCTGCGGGGAAATTAATAGGATATTCACGTTAGCAAAAGCCAGGAAATAGCCTGCTCCCCCTGTATGTACGGTACCGTGTAATGCCTGGAGTTGACCAAACTGAACAATCAAACAATGTTTCATAAGCATAACAGTAACGTTAGGCATATTTAGGACTGTTAAATTCATTATCCACACAAGACGGTAACGTTATTAGTGGGGCTGGTGGTAATTTCTATAAATGTAAATTAATATTAGTTAGCCGCGATTAGCATCAAGCTAACATTACTATGTACTAGTGATGCGCGGGTCAGGTTTTTTTAAGGCCCGCCCCACCCCAACCCGTCATTGGAGCCAGCCCGCCCCGCCCGCCCCGTTAAAATATCTGAAAATTCCCAACCCAGCCCAACCCAGCAGCCCGCAACGGCCAATTTAATGTAATATGTCTCCGGACGCAGGAGGAGCACAGCGGAGCTTCCAAGGTGTGCAAAGTAGCTAATAACGCTGTCTCTCTCCCCCCTATCTCTCTCTCACACACACACACACACACACACACACACAGACACTCACATGCTGCCATGCGCGACAACAGTTGTAGCCTAGGCCTGCGCTGGATGAGTTGCGCTGCTGCTTTCATGTGGGTCTTTCTTCAATTAATCCATGGTCTTCAGATAGCGTGACCGACTACACTTCCCCAAAGTGAGGATGGCGTGACCGCAGTGTTTCAAATGGAGGTAGCAAGTATAGAGGTAGGCACTAGGCAGGCTACAGAAACAGTTCTTATTCTTCCCCATTTATTTTAATTACCTCAATCGCTCTCAATTGGCCATGTTGCAGTAGTAGGCTAAACGTAGTAGTGCAGCAGGTGCGCACACGGCTTGCAGATACGGCTAGACTCGCTGTCTGATTTCTTTTAAAGGTCCCAATTCGTGCAGCTGTAACCTCTTAAAAACGTGTGTCTCTGGTCCATAAAACATGATTCTGGATTAATCTGTCGAAAATCTAGCAACCCCGTTTGTTGTGACGGAGTTCTCACTTCCTCATCTAGTCGCTTCCCAAGAATGGCCTGTTTCTATAATATATTCAGAACTAACAGTTCCCATTGGCCGCTGAGGGAGAGCCCGCCCCAGGCTCCCAGCGGCCAATCAGATCAGCGTCTGTGGACCAGCACGCTAGGTTGCGAGTTATCGTTAACTTAACGGTAGTACGCTAAAGAGGACATCTCAAAATGCCTAGACTTACCGAATGCACCTCTGCAGTTGCTGGATCACGTACAGTTGGCGTCGCTCCAGCTAGAAGTGTTAATTTTGTGGCTATAGACTAAATGGTGCAGGTAGCTTGTGTGAGATTGACCCGCGCAGTATGCAGGAGGAAGCTAGTGACGTCGATATTCCCCCAGATTCCCCTCTGGGCAAACGACGCGTTTGGGGGTGTGGCTTGGAGGAGACTGCAGGGGGACGCTGGATAGGGACAAATCCAACTCTGGCAGTTCTGAGCTTGTGACCACTCATTACAGGGAGGGCTGACAGCAGTATATATGCATTTACAAGTAAAAACAGCTTTTGCACGGAATGGGACCTTTAATTACCTCATGCGCACTCAATTGTTCACAGCCTACTCACGTTGCAGTAAAGTTGACAAATAGATCACAGTCGAGTCCACAACAGAAAATCTGCGGTGGCATTATATGGACACTTCAAATAATAATTACAGCGAATAATCCTTCTAAAATGTTTGTTTTGAGACCACATAGGCTACCTCATTGAAGCGTTTCTTTACTCCATGTGGCTATAGAGAGTGCAGCAGGAGTCTGTCTGATTGTGTGTATACGTGTGAGAGAGAGTTAACGTCTTTAAGGTTAATTACTCTGCGTGTTTCATTGCTCTAAATTATTTAATAATGTTGCTTTGTCACGTTCTGAGCCTGCCCCGCCCGCACCCGCGATATTTTCATAATCTGCCAACCCAGCCCACCTGCGGGGCGGCCCAGCCCGCGGGACCCGGCGGGTTCTGGGTGACCCGCGCATCACTACTATGTACAGTCCCACTGCAGCCAGAGCATGCTGGTTGCGGGGAAGTCGATACTCATGTTAACACAAGCCAGGAAATAGCCTGCTCCCCCTGTATGTACGGTACCGTGTAATGCCTGGAGTTGACCAAACTGAACAGTCAAACAATGTACCGTAAGCATAACAGACAGTAGGCTAACGTTAGGCATATTTCCGACTGTTAGATTCATTATCAACACAAGACTAACGTTATTAGTGGGGCTGGTGGTAATTTCTATAAATATAGCTAAATCTATTAGTTAGCTGCGTATAGCATCAAGCTAACGTTATGGTTCTAATAGGCAGACTCACTCCCGCAGCTAAATGCAGTCAAACAATAATGTTCCATGACCATAAGCATAACGGTAGTAACGTTAGGGTTGCATTACTTCACACAAGACGGTAATGTTAGCAGAATTTCTGACCAGGTGGTCAGATACTTGTACTACGGAGTGACAGTAAAAATCTTGAATCTTGAAAATCCATTAGCAAGCAGCTAACGTTATCTGGTCAAAACCACATTACAGTAGCTACAAGCATTAAGTTCCCTTCATGAACCCAAAACACAGTCCTGACTCTAGTTTCCCCCCGATGTCGGTCACATTGCTGCTGTCTGGCCAGACGGGCTTCATTAGATAAATATTTATTTATTTATTTAGTGTGGACTTTCTGGAGTCTGTGTTGTTTCCTTTTGCTAGCAGCTAGCGACGAACGTAACGTTAAAAGCTACTTTAGCCATTTCCTGTTAAGCGTCTAGGACAAGAGGCTCATGAACGCGCGCAGACGTCACATCCTCTAGCTGTGGCGGGAAATGCTATCCCCTTCGAAACTGCAGTTTTTCCATGTATCTTCTGAACGGCTGGTCGGAGAGAAACGCCCCTGGTCGCCATTTTTAAGTTACGTCAAGGCGCATTCACTCATTGCCAATAAAAAACACTTTGTGCACATTTATTTCTCGCCAGAACCAACGGAATGGGCCTTTAATCTGTTAATCAACCTCCATTTGTTGCAGGTAATGCGGATACAGGAGAACCCAGCATGTGACATCCCACTGCTATATTTTTTGTTCAAATAAACCTGGTTTCGTTTTCAACCGTGTGTTGTGAGAATCATTGAACATTATAATTTAAGGGTGTCAAATCTACATACAGAGGGTCCCAAGGAATTGATATAATTGTATAGATGTATTCCTAAGAGTACTTATTTTACTGCGTGAAGTGTGTGTGAAGTGTGAGTAAATTGTGCGTAATGTGCGCCTCAAGCATGAGCATGTGGATGTGTTTTTGTTGTGCCCTGAAACATTTTCGGTGCTGTACCTACTGTGCAAAGCACATATAGACACAGACCTGTTATTCCTCATACTTACGCGAGTTACGCCTACTTTTATTCTTACTGGCATTTTTCTTACGCAATATTTCGATGTGTAACAGCCGCAACTTTGACTGCACATAAAGCGCACATGGAACGTATTCAAGATTCAAAGTGTTTATTGTCATATTTACAGTAGCCTAAATACACGATTTTCCCTGCACAATTTAATTCTTTTTTTGCTGTCACCAATGAATGCTAAATAATATAAATCTCAAAATATGAAATGATAAAAACACACGCTGCACCGCGTGAAGTTGTCTTTGGTGCACACTTGATTAACGATGTGTTCACTGTCCACTGGCTCAACTGGATCAAACTTGGCGGGGGAAGCGGTTTCTGTCTCGCCAAGACAATGCTTGGGGGATCACTGTCTTCGCAACAGATATAAACTATGCCCTCCTCAGCACGTAGGCCTACCTATCTTTTTCTCTAAATTTTATATATTCAGTTTATTTCATGTGTGTTCCTGTTTATTAGGAATGTGTTGTGTTCAACCCAAGGTTATTATCGTTAACTAAAACTAACTAATAAACTGACACTAGGGAGGGTAAGGACATAGGCCCCTACAGTACACACACACACACACACATACAAAATGACCTGATCAGCGCCGTTGCCAGTGTCATAACAGACAGCATGAAGGAAGAGGTGAGGAAAACACCTTGTGTGGCTATAATGCTGGATGAAACAACAGAGATTAGCAACCTGGCTCAGATGTCATATGTGCTCCGCTACGTCACTGAAGATGGGGTTACATAAGGAGGGCAAGGACCCAGTATCTTGTGAAGGATATAGACCTGTTAGTCAACACAGTCTCACAGAAAATTGTATAATACCAACGATATGGACCAACGTTGCTATTTTACAATTTCGGCTCGAAAATTGTAAAATAGTAACGTTCTGAGATTTTAGGGTTAGGATTAGAGTAGGGGGAGGGGTTAGAAACAGAAAATCTCCGTAAAACACGCCCAAACCACGCCCACCGCTGTAGACGCATACGTTCCCATTTTACAATTTCTTAGCCGACATTGTAAAATACCAACGTTTGTCCACAAACGTTGCTATTTTACAATTTTTTTGGAGATCGGGTTGTGTTAGTTTGCTCTGCAACGATTTAAAAATACTAACAAACATATTGGCACAGAGAATGCAGAGATGTATAGCTAAGTTGATTAAACCAGATCAGACAGGTTTTATCCCTGCAAGACAGGGTGCAAATAATAGGAGAACATTAAATCTGATATCATGTACTAAAAACAGTCGCCGGCCTGCTATGTTGCTCAGCTTAGATGCCAAAAAGGCATTCGACCGGGTGAAATGGAGCTTCTTATACCATACTTTGTCTGTTTTCGGGTTTCACTCAACTTTCATAGACTGGGTAAAAATGGTGTATAAAAATCCCAAATCAAGGATCAGAGTTAATGGTTGTTGCTCAGATTTTTTCTATTTTAGGAGGGGGGTCAGGCAAGGAGATTGCTTGAGTCCATTATTATTCGCCGCGAGCATTGAACCATTAGCTGAATCAATACGACAGAATAAAGATATAAAGGGAATAAAGGATGAAGGGGGGGTGGAACACAAAATATCTTTATTCGCGGACGATATATTAACATATATATGTGAGCCATCCTCCACTATACCAGCCTTGTTGAATAACCTGAAGGAATATGGAGAAATATCTGGATATCTGACCAATGAAGACAAATCTGTAGCGATGATGCTTTCAGGTGAATGTCCAGCAGAACTAAAGAAAAGGGTTAATTTTAAATGGACGAATAAGGGGTTCAGATATCTGGGTATCATTATTACTCCTACCACTTCACAGTTATTTGAAGCTAATTATGGAAAGTTGATAACTGAGATTAAGAAAGACTTTGCTAGATGGGAGATTTTGCCTTTGAATTTGTTGGGAAGAATAGACACAGTAAGAATGAATATTTTACAGAGATTGTTGTTTCTGTTCCAGTCATTGCCTATTGGGGTCACTAATTCTACTTTTAAAATGCTAGACAAAATTATATCTAAATTCTTATGGCAAAATAAAAAAGCTAGAATTAAATATAAGACACTTATTTGCCCGAAGGAGAAGGGAGGTTTGAGTCTTCCAAATTAAAAAAAATATTATTGGGCAGCGCAACTTAGAGCGATATTTTTGTGGATAACTAATGAAACGGATGCGATGTGGGTGGGAAT
Organism: Poromitra crassiceps; assembly: GCF_964638095.1. Lineage (NCBI taxonomy): Eukaryota > Metazoa > Chordata > Actinopteri > Beryciformes > Melamphaidae > Poromitra > Poromitra crassiceps. The sequence continues at coordinate 3,780,369 of NC_139630.1, forward strand.
TGAGCAAAACTCATGTCGAAGTATACCCTTGGAATCACTTCCATTCATATCCGAAAGGGAATGGAGGAGACTCAAGGGCGGTAATGAGTGGATTAAAGGAACAATGAAAATATGGTCACCCGTATGAAAGAAGTTAAAATTGTCAAAATCTATCTCTAGAGCCTCTAAAATAGCAAGAAATCATGATTTTTTTACCATCTCTTATGGACTCAGGGTTTAAAATATGGGCAAACAAGGGGTTGATATATATTGCACAACTGTTTAATGGACAAATTATGAAGTCATTTGAACAAATTTCAAAAGAATTTAATTTACCAGCCCATGATTTTTACAAATTCCTACAGATAAGACATTACCTTGAGAAACATGAGGAGTGGGAGAATATTTGTAAATCACCTTCCAATCTAGAGGAGCTGATTATGTCATTTACAGAGGGAGAGAAGAAAAGTGGGATTGTATCACAACTCTATAAAGCATTACAACATGAATCCAACGATAACAATATGTATGTCAAAGAAAAGTGGGAACTAGAAGCAAATATAATAATTACAGATGATCAATGGGAAGACACATTCGAAGCAGGACATAAACTAACAGCCCAACATGGAAATAATTTGATTGGAAGGTGAAATTGAGATATTTCAACACTCCTTCTATTATTTCAAAATATAATAATACGTCTGAGTTATGTTGGAGGGGTTGTGGACTGATGGGAGACTTCACACATATTTTTTTTGACTGCCCGAAGTTACTGGAATTCTGGAAGGAGGTCCAAAAAGAGATTAAACAGATTCTGGGCTTTGACATTATTTTAGAGCCAGCACTTGTGGTACTGGGCATACCTCCTGACAATGAGATGGATAAAGACTTAATCTATTTATTGAGAATTCTGTTATTAATAGCGAAAAAAATGATAACAGTCTCCTGGTTGAAGCCGCAGCCCCCCTGCATAACACAATGGAGAGAACGAGTAAAGAGTGTCTTTACCATGGAAAAAATAACAGCAAGATTACAGATGAAAGTAGAAAGGTTTGATGTAATATGGGCTCCAATATTTGCAATATCTGACCTGTAATTACCTCTTTTTTCTTTTTCTTTTTTTTCTCTTTTCTTAATTTCTTTTCTGCACATTTTCTTTTATTTATAAACATATAATGATGATTATGGTTAAATCAGAACGTTTAGACAAATGTCAAGGATTACATGTATGCAATTCAAACTGTTTGTCTTATTTGTGGAATAAAATAAATAAGTTAAAAAAAAAAGAAGATGGGGTGAAGGAGCGTTTTTTCCAGTATGAAGATGTGACCGAGGACAAACGAGCAGAAGCCATAGCTACACGCCTGCTGGAGTTCTTGCGGGGTTTGGGCTGTGTTGGCAAAGTGGTCGTCGCACAGTGCTATGATGGAGCGGCCGTGATGGCATCTGGTCTCAACGGGGTGCAAGCGAAAGTGAAGGAAACCATTCCACAGGCCCTCTTCGTCCACTGCTATGCCCACACTCTAAATCTTGTCTTGGCACAGGGAGCCTCCAAGATAAAAGAATGCAAGGTGTTCTTTTCTCACCTCTCCGGCATGGCTGCCTTCTTCAGCCGCTCAGCAAAGCGCACCAAGCTGCTGGATGACATTTGCCAGCGTAGGCTTCCACGAGTAGCTCCTACTCGCTGGTGCTTCACTTCTCGTTTGGTGTGCACAGTGGCAGAGCAGACACGGGAACTGAAAGAGGTGGGAATACTACCGTAATAATAATTGTAGTATTATTATTTTAATTTTTGCTATTAATAATTATAATAATAATAATAATGACAATAATAATAAAACTTCAATTAATAGCCCCGGATTTTATTTGCTTCGGCCTATAGGCTGTTTAGGATTTATGAACTGCATATTGGGTGACGTTTAATTCCTTGATTGAGCACAAAATAATTGATCAGGAAAGTTTCGAAATAATAATGATTGTTAATAATAATAATAATAATAATAATAATAATAGTACAAATGCAATTAATAGCCACGGATTATATTTGCTTCATTCAATCACTGAATAAATTTGCATCCGCCTAGCCTATACAGCGGTAAGGCCGCCCGAAAGGCCTAACAGCCTATAGGCAGGCTTGCTTTAGGAACGGCATCTATAGGCTATTTGGTGTTTAATTCCTTGCTTGAGCACAAAATTATTGTTCGGGAAAGTTTGGAAATAATAATGCTTATTATTGTTGTTGTGATAAATTAAATTGTATAAAAAGATCTAGGCTAAAGAACGAATAGTAGGCTAGACGCGGCAGCCTATTAATATTAAAGAAAATAAAAAGGTAGCCTACTAAATAAATTCAGTTTTTATTGGAGGTCTTATTAAGTTAAATGCATAACTCTTCTAGGTGTTCGAGCACATCGTGGAAAACCATGCAGAGTTTGATGATGACACTGTCAGCCGCTCTGATGGATACATCAACCTCCTTGACAGCTTCGAGTTCTGCTTTTGGTTGAAAACCTTCCAAGCCATCTTCTCTTACTCGGATGTTGTCTTTGATATTCTCCAAAACAAACATTTCGATATGCAGCTTTGCCTCGCCAGAGTGGATGAGCTTCACAGATCAATCGAAAAGGAAAAAGATAAGTTTGAGAGGGTCTATGGAGAGACCGATGCTTTGGTTGGCCCTCCGCGCATCCGTGGAGCTGGAGACGTTTGCGCACGGTACAGAGCGGTCCACTGCAGCGTAATCGACAGCCTTCTAAACCAGATCTCCAGCCGCTTCACTGATCACAAAAAACTGGCGTTCCTGGCCCTTCTCGATCCACAACAGTTCGGGCGTTACAGTGAGCATTTCCCCAATGCTGCCTTTTCAAGTCTGATCGACAGCTATGGTGCATATTTCGACCAGCCCCGACTCTACACCGAGCTCACCGTCATGTACGGCATGTCTGACTTGACTATCAAGAGCTAGCAGGCCGCAGCCCCCTATAACATCCTTGCTCATCGGTAGACTCAGCCCTCAGTCTTAATCCGTTTCACTCCTGTAAGACTGAGAATATTACTATTTAAATCTTTGCATGACGTTAGGTGGTGCTGTTGGAAGCCTTGCATCGGAGAACCAATCATGAGTGTTGTGGGCGGGCCTGCTTTCTGGGGGCAGTGACGCTCATGCAGATCCGGTGTCTCGCAAAACATCGCCGTACCAGCAACATGTGAATTGAATACTCAGCGGTAAAATTTCAAAATGGCTTCGCAGTCACCGACGAAAACTCCTTCCAAGTTTGTTGACGTCTGTCGCGTTTGTGGAGAAACATATTTATCGTTCAGAAACAAACACAATCTATTAACAGGACGAGATTCATCCGTCCGTCCAGACTACACGTCTGCTTTGGAGGACATTACAGGAGCACCAGTTACATTGAGAGACGGTCTCCCTCGAGCGGTATGTGGCACTTGTCGGTCGCTTTTGCGACGCTATGGACGGAGCAAAGCTGATGTGGAGCGAATTCGCAGCTTTGTTCATGAAAATGCAAACCCTATGACGAGGGTTAAGAGATGTGCTCCCTCAACACCCAGTCAGCAGGTAAAAAGAGCCCCCGTTCCCCCAGAGGATGCTGGCACTACCAGCGCCAGCCCGGCAGCTCAAAGCCTTTTTCCCAGCGTTGAACCCGAGGAGCCAGGCGATGATTTGGGACTAGCAATCCTACCAGCAGATGAGACGACCGGTGCTGGCATAAACCCAGAACAGCATCCAGGTGCTGCCTCAATGCCAGATTCACAACAAACCCAACGAATCACCAAGGTAAGCTGTCTATCACACTGTTGAGGAAACTATTAAACTATTTTGCCAAACTGCTAGATGTGACTACTTCCTATTGAAATCGTAGCATCCGTGACGCATGAGCTGTGGCACTGTGTCTGATATTTATCCGGACAAAAATGTAATTATAAATCGATGCACCACTGAAAAAGCTTCTGTTATTTGAATGAAGTTAAACTACCCCTCTAGGTCCTAGGCTAAATACTTCAAAATGTAGTTAAACTAGTAATATGGTGCACATAGGTCTGCGAAGGGGCTTCAATTGATATATTTTGTGTAAGCAAATAAATTAGTGTGTTTCGATGCGTGTTATTTTTTACACTTAGTTTATTTGCCACGATATGCAAGATACAATACAATACAAGGAAGTTTTGGTGTTCCTTATGCAGCACAGCGGTCAAGGCAATATTCAAGATTAGTAAACAATCAGCGACCACAACATTCTGAGAGCAGTTCTAAATATACATTTGATACACTCTTCAAGGTGCACAGCGTAGTTAGTCGGAACATTTCCATGTTGCAAGTTCTTATAGCTGTTTTGGTAGATTTCATAATTACTCGATTTGTTTGATGCATAAAATGGCTAACTTTTTTGTGTTTGGGCCTTCTTCTACATATAAATTGTGTTCTTGAAAACGCAAAGACGTGAAAACACGTCCTCTGTGTGTGTGTCTCTCTCTCTCTCACACACACACACACACACATATCCTAACAAGCCCCCATCGATCTGGTCCACCCTCCCCCCTCTGCCACACATCCACAGGCCAGCAAACAAAGGCCCATGGCCCCCGCTGACTTCAAGTCCCCCCCCCCCTCCCCCCCCACACACACACACACACACAATCTTCCAAGTAGCAGTGGTTCTTGTAATGTTTCTCAGCATGTCATGTCACCCTGGAGAAACCTGTCTTTCAATCAAACTTTTTTATTACGAGAGTTTAATCAATATACCTGTTAAGACAATAACACTAATGAAATTATTTCAAATTATAATCAGAGATTTAACAATTTTCTTGTTATCTTTCTTTTTCTCTTTCTGTAAGGTTGTTATCACCACTCCAACTTCCACGCGTACGAGGATTCTTACTGGTCCTTTGGACAAGATTGCCACCTGTCTTGTAGCCAATCACACCAAAAGATTGCCAAAGTTGTTAATGGATGTTCCTGGTTTAGACAACATTATCATCAAGCAGGTTTTGAAGCGTGTAGACAAGGAATGCCACGGACTGACTAGCAAGAAACTGAACTCTATACTGAAAAAAACAACTCCATCAGACCTGAAACGGTTTTCCTGGGACAAGGTTCTGGATGAGTGGAAGACGTACGCACCAACATTCCTACAGTTTCTACAGAGTGCAAGTACTGCTTCCACACAGGTGTCTGGTGAAAAAGTAAAAAATAAGAATGCTCGGGCAAAGACATGCACTATGACTATGGCAGGTGCGACTCTTCTTCGGGCACGTTCCAAATTAATGAGTGCACCAATGTACAGAAATGCACTTGTTATGCAGCACGGTGGATCAAAGAAGAGATGTTTTGATCGATTTGCCAGGATAGGTATCTGTGTCTCCAAGCAGAACTGCCTTCTCAAATTAAAAAAGATTGGCGGGGCCTGGGACAAGAAATACCTTAAGTGGAAGAGGAATGTATGTCGTGCAAGGTCCTTGATGATGGCTGAGCAGCACCCAGACAATCCAACATCTCCAAATCTCCAAAGGGAGGATAGTGTTCAACGTGACCAACAAGTAAATAATGCAATTTATTTTGTTACATTATTTGTTTCTTCGGATAAAATAAAATCGGAATGCCTAACATAACTGAACTTACATTTTATTTTATATTTCCCATATGGGCTGATATATGTGCCACCTCAAATTGAATTCGAATTGCTCAACTTGAATTCGAAATTTTGAATTTTGAATTTGAATTGCTCTTTTTGAATTCGAATTTTTTCATTTTGAAATTGAATTGCTCTATTTGAATTTGAATTGCTCTATTTGAATTCGAATTTTTTCATTTTGAAATTGAATTGCTTTTTTATTTTGCAATTTTTATTTTTTAATGTGAGTTGAAAAACTGAATCTGAATAGCATAATTTTAAACTGAATTTATTTGCTTTGAAATTATTCAGTTTCCACATTCCTATTTCAAAATTCAATTCAAAATTTTCAGAATCTTGTGTTCAAAAATTTCAACATGTGTGTGCGCCATCCGGGTCCTCAAGGAGGAAGAGGAGGAAGGAGGAAGAGCAATCGAGCGCAGATTGACCGAACTCCTTTTTGGCCGAGGCACCAGAAACCCACCCACTCCCGCTAGAACTATTTGGTCTTGTTGTATTCAAGTTCGCTACAATCATAGAAGACCAATTTGAGTTGAACAAGGATGTTTATACAGTATATATCATTGAACAGTACATGACAGCGAATCTCGTGAACCCGGAACTGATCCTCCCCCGACCCCGTGACATCATCAACAGGTCAACACCACAGGTCTCCCGCGACTAGCATGGATGTATTAAATTAGCCGCCCGCGGCCCGCCAGTCTTTCCATTGTCTGCTCATCATCATGGACGAGAGGACACCAACCACGGTAAATACCAACTGGCTCCCATGTATTTTCACCGGCATAACGTAACGTAGCTACACCAGCTGAGCTTGTTTCTGTGGCAGTTAGCCTAGTTGGCTAGCTAGCTAACTAGCTAGCCAACTAGGCTAACTGCCAACTAGCTAGCTATCGGGAGCTCTCTGGTCACAAATAACGATAGCCCACTGAACAATTCGGTGAACGAATCTTTCTAATGAACTGATTTTAATTATTCAGTATGTTAGCTGGTGTTTATAGACCCTTTTTCACAGCAACCATGTTGGAGGGTAAACACAGCCCTGGCTCACCTAAATCATAAATGGATCAGGGCCATAATTACTGTCATTAATTACTAGGGCCGGGACTTTATCGCGTTAATTTCGATAACATTAGCGCGTTAAATTAATTAACGCATTGTAATCGCAGACGCACAGAGGACGCATTCCAGTCATACCAAGCAACAACGTGCTTTGAGGACGTCAGACAACAAACCCATGTGTCGCTTTGCCCGGTGGATGGGATTTACTTTAGATTTGAACAACTCCCTGATGGACGCGTGGATAAGAGAATGGTTGTGTGCAAATTGTCACCGGACACCGTGCTCACGACTAGATGGTTCAGTGCCAAGATGACAAAGTAGCCAACTCATGTGTATACGAGGGATCAGTGTTGTAAACGAAGCTGGGGCGAACTTATAATGGGACCCTATTGAGCCAGCCTAGTTAGCAGGCTCGTGCTTGTTGTATTTGTTTATCCGTGATTGATTGAGTTTGACACTGTGCATGTTTGTTTATAGTGGTTTCAGATACATTTGACTTTTATCTAGCATTTATTAGCGATTTGTATTGATTTATATTTGGAATAGAAGCATTATCCATAACCTGCCACCAGGGCGGCAGTATGACTGGGGTTAATGTTAAGAGGGCTACAAATTGCTTTTCCCATGAAGAAGAGACAACGTTAACTCAGACTACTGACTGAATGAATGAGTAGATAGATGGCAACAGAAGCCGGCATATGAGATGTATTGCCAAAGAAGCTCATTAAACCTGACGTGGATTTGAAGTACCGTTTCCAGTCGTTCTTTAGACAGAAGTTTGTAGTGGTTGCCGTGATGATTCACAACAGTGCTGTTTAGGCTACTAAGACATGCATATTGTACATCAGACTCTTGAGTTGCTTCTGCTCTCACTCAGAATGTAAAAAATATTAGCGATGTATTGTTTTTTTAGATTAATATTTGTTAGGCACAACTCATACTGGGCTGTGACATCATGCTGATTCCTCGTATACAATAGAGACTACTTGAATCTTGTGAATATTGTCATCTCAAAACCCACCATATTCCTAAAATTGCTGCAATTTATGTTAAAAATTGCACTGATCTGTTGGTCTGTGTAGCTTAAGATTATGTATAATATACGTACTATTATGGCCATATTATGTCCATTCATTGATTCACTTGTATTTTCGAAATCCTTTTGAATGGAAAAATGTTGCTTCTCCTGTCAAATATTGATATGCGATTAATTAATTAGATAAATTTTTTTAATCGAGTCCCGGCCCTATTAATTACACCTGTGATTACCCTCCAACATGGCTGTTAAAATGATCATGCATAGGATTCTATGCAGTAGAACCTATTGGTCTTTGTCAATGTAGTCCCAGACAGGCCATATTTGCGGCTATACAGGGGTTTCAATTCAATCGATTGCATTGGATTCTATGCAGTAGAGCCAATCAGATAATTTGATACACCTGTGTAGCCCAGAAAGATGGCCGGTCTGGGACTACATTTGACAAAGACCAATTAGACGAATAACACACCTATGTAGGGCACAAAGATGTCAGCATTGGGAGTACATTTGGTACCCATGAAAGCTCTCAATGGAATCCCATGTGTTCTGTTTCTTGGCCCCTCGCCCTCAGTGTTGCAGTAGGCTACTACTAACGATCACATTATTAATTTACATTCCTTTTTTAGAACATTGTCCTTCAGGAGTGTTTAGGACGACTAAAGGAACGACTCCAATGGGCCCTCAACAACAACCCTTGTGACCTGGATTATTTGGAATACATAGTGACCCAAGAGAGAACCTTCATAAGTGCCTTGGAGAATGTAGGTCTGCCTAATGAGGTCCGTGAAGCGCTTGAAGACCTGAACACCTTATTTGAGACGAGGAACCAACCTCCCCTTTCTAACGCTGTGATGAGGATGGTGGGTCCCCATGGACGTGTTAGGCTCCAGGTGACAGAGGACCACCTCCAAAGTGTTTTTCAGTTGGGGTTACCTGCTACATCTGTCGCACACATTCTTGGAGTCTCAAGACGTACCCTATATAGGAGGATGCAAGAATACAATATATCAGTTAGAAGCATGTACTCCACTCTGACAGATGACACTCTGGATATGGAAGTGAGAGCGATCAAATCTAGACAACCTCATGCTGGATACCAGACTGTCCGGGGGTGTCTACAAACAGAGGGTCATCGTGTACAATGGGCCAGGGTCAGGGCCTCTATGCACAGAGTTGACACAGAAGGAATCCTATCGAGAATGTCAAGTATGGGCTGTGTTGTCCGGAGAAAATACTCAGTCCAAGGCCCACATTTTCTGCAACACATAGACACCAATCATAAACTCATCAGGTATGTTTTATATTTGATTATAAAACTGCTCTCTCAAATCAAGCAATCTGATTGGTTCACAGCCGTGGTATAAATGCCGTATATCATGTTAATATACCATGGGGTGGTATATACTTGGAGTCATATAATGCAGAGTTGCGATTTGAACGTTATTTATTAATAAAACCTATTGAAGTCACAGTTGTCCTATCTCTGCGTGCCATTTATTTAACTACAATGAGTCATGATGGCGCCACTCTCTTATACATGTCTCTTATACATGGCTTTGGTCACGTGATTTCTTTCGACACAGAAATCTGCAAACAAAGATGGCCGATTTCCTCAAATCTTTCTCTGCTTGTAACGTTACTAATACTTCGCAGAAAATTAAATTATGTTTTGTACAAGAATAGACACAGGCTAATATCTTCATTTAATGTAGGGTGCAAAAAAAGACTGTTAACCCCGCATTTCTAAATAAGACGAACGTTAGCGGACGTTGTGCAAAACCCACACGAGTTGCGCCTATTTAACATCAGTGCCAGCGAGACTGCAGCCCATTTCACTCAACAAGCGCCAGGATTGGCCAATGTCAACTTCAGTCTCCAGAACGATCCAATCAAATCACCCACACGTGTTCCTAGAGGTCCCGCCTTACAGTAGCGTTTCAACTGCCTATTGATCAGTATGCCATGTCAGTCGGACTTAAAGAATAATAGCCATTTAGATTGCTTTGCTTATTACTTTCATATATTATCATACTTGGAAACCGTTTTATAAAAGCAATATATCACTTGAGCTGCGTGTATTGTCGGCCTCGTGGAATAACAGCAGCGGTATAATTGCCACAATACACTGGCTCTCGTGATATATTGCTTAAATAGAACATGATTAGAAGTATTTTGTTGGGATACATTTTTAATTTTAATTGTGGCTTATCTTTTTTATTTCATTTTTCTCACCAGATATAACATGGTAATATTCGGAGGCATTGATGGCTTCTCTAGGAAGGTAAGTGTGAAGGACATAGTGAAAATGTTGTATGGTACAGTTACAGTATAATATACAGTATAGTAGTATGGTGATGCCTCTCTCCTTCTAGTGGGCTGTCTGGCTGCCGAGATTGTTCCACTGGTTTTGCCTTTCAGTAATTCTGGAGTGGGGAGGGGGAGCAATGCCAGAGAGGGCGTAAAGGCAGTGTACTACGGGGATAGTTTTTATGCACACGGCCACTATCCTGCAGTTCTCAATGAGGATAGGTTTGCGTGCATGGCTTGATCGGCTCCAGTCCATGCTGGACAGGCATATTAAGTATTCCTTTTATTTATGCTGTATTTGCTCCCCCTAGGATCTATTTTTAGAAAACATGGTGTCTCTTTTCACTGCTATGCGGACGACAGTCAGATTTACTTTCCTTTAAAACGAAACAACCCTGACTCTTTAAACCCTTTGTTTGCATGCTTGGATGATGTGAAAGCATGGCTGTCTCTAAACTTTTTGAATTGTAATGACAGCAAAACTGAAGTCATGGTGTTCGGTCCCAGCAATGTGCATGTGATTTCTCCTGTTGATCTGGGCCCCCTCAAACCTTTTGTGAAGCCAACTGCTACCAATCTAGGGGTGAAAATTGACTCTGACCTCAAGATGGACAAACAGATTAATGCTGTAGTCGGGAAGAGTTTTTTCCAGCTTAGGAGGCTGTCCAAAGTCAAATCGTTTTTATCACGTCCTGTCTTTGAAACAGTCATACATGCTTTTATGACCTCCCGCCTCGACTACTGCAATGCCTTGTATGTTGGTGTCAGCCAGGCCTCCATCTCTCGGCTGCAGTTAGTTCAGAACGCCGCTGCTCGTCTGCTGACTGGTACCCGTAAGCAGGAGCACATTAGCCCAGTACTGGCCTCCCTCCACTGGCTCCCTGTGCGTTTTAGGATTGATTTTAAAATGTTGCTGATTGCTTTTAAGTGCCTTAATGGCTTGGCCCCCATTTACCTCTCCAACCTGCTGGAACCCTATGCTCCTTCAAGGTCCCTCAGGTCCTCCGATCAGCTTCTCCTGGCAGTCCCCAAATCCAGGCTGAAGCTCAGGGGTGACCGGGCCTTCGCAGTGGCGGCCCCGAAACTTTGGAACGACCTGCCTTTGCACGTCAGGGAAGCCCCCACTCTGCTAGTGTTCAAAGCACGCCTCAAAACTCATTTTTATTCATTGGCTTTTTCAGCCTAAGTGTGTTAATCATTTTATGTGACACTTTGTTCTTTGTTCGTTGTTTTTGTACTGTATGATTGTGGTAGGCCTATGCTATTCGTTTTTGACTTGTACAGCACTTTGTTTTCAACCTTGTTGTTTTTAAACGTGCTTTATAAATAAAGTGGATTGGATTGGATTGGATTAAGTGGTGGATAATAATAATAATAATAATAATTATGTGCAGATTGCAGTGGTATTCACTGCACATGAGTAAAGTAATGCGCCCAGACTGGACCCTCAGGGAGAGGCAACGATGGCTGCTCGCGTCCTAGCCTTCCTTTATAGGCCTTGGTTATTACTAATTCCTTGTACCCCCCCCCCCTCCTCTAGATCATGTTCCTTGATGCGGCAAACAACAACAAGGCCGATACTGCACTCAAGTTTTTCCTGGATGGAGTGAGAACATTTGGATGGCCTTACAAGTGGGTAATGCTGCAATTAATACTGTATACTTACAGTAAAATTAATGTTTCTTAGCATACCTATACAATATAGTCAGTCATTTATTAGGATATGTTTTCTTTGGCGAGTATATTTACATCCATCTGTTATCAGGATTAGGTGAAAGCTGACCGATTAAATTTCACAAGTGTATGTAGCATAGTCAGACTTAGAACCCGGGCGCTCCACCACACACTGACAAAATGCATTGATGAGTGGAGGTCTGTGCTGGGAGCATCCCTTCTCGTTAGATAACAGACCTGTTGGTTCAATGCTGCATTTACTGACCCTTGTGTGATGAAATTATCCAGAATTTGAGTACATTATTGTGGATTATGTTTATATGAATGTATTAATTTCAAAATCTGCACAGGGTAAGAGGTGACCAGGGTGTTGAAAATGTCCGCATTGCCCAGATGATGTTTACTGTGAGAGGCACAGGATGTGGAAGCTTTATCAGTGGGAAAAGCGTGCACAACCAGAGGTAAGGTTTTCCCATTAGCAATAATGATAAATTACCTCACAGTGTTTCCCACAGGATTTTTGAGAATTTGTGGTGGGGGACCACAGACCCCCTAGGGGGGTGCGGGGGCATGCCCCCCCACAAGATTTTTTTAAACATTTTAAAGTAGAATGCATGAATTTGGTGTACTTTGAGAAAGCTTAAGAGCAAAATTAAAAGGCTAGATCTATGAAGAACATGTCATCATTACTGTGCTGTGGGTTTACAATGACAAACTAAATTTCTCCCTATAGGTCAGGGATACTCAACTTGCTTTGCCACTTTCGTGAAATGATAGAAGGCGAGGGGCCAGTTAATAAACAAACAATATACATTTTTCTGTAGCGGATTGTAGGTTTTTGGGGTGTCAGCCAGAGTTTAGGCTGACAGTGTTGTGCACACCGGATAGTTAGTTAGGTTAAGTTAGTTGGGTTAAGTACATACATAAGTGCCTGGGTAGCGAGCAGATGGCGGTATTTGACAATTTAGCAGCTAAATCATAGATTATTGAAAGATATTCCATATTCCAGACTGAAATGCTATAACAGAAGTATTGGCCAGAATGACATGAACATTTTTCTTTTTTTTGGTCAACATCTTATTGTGGCGGTCCAAATATTATTGTGGCGGCCCGCCACAAATTCCTTTATGTATGGGAAACACTGCCTCAAGATCAAAGTAAATTACATGCAGTAAATTACATCTTAATATTATGATTGGTGGGTGCCCTTCATTGTGACTGTTTGGCTGTTTTTTTTAGTTTGATTAAGCAATGTGAAATGTTTGTATTTGTAGAATCGAACGTCTATGGAGGGATGTTTGGACTGGGGTCACGCACATTTACTATGATGTCCTACACAGCCTGGAAGAAGATGGATCCCTTGACATCTCAGATAGTCTTCACCTCTTCTGTGTTCAGTACACCTTCCTCCCTAGGCTCAAGGGTGATCTGACAAGGTTTTCTGCTGGATGGAATAATCATTCCATCAGAACGGAGAACTACTATACTCCCAATCAGCTGTGGGAGCTCGGGATGATGCAGCGCCCTTTCAGAGAGCCAGACACATTGGACCAAGATGTGGCAGTTGAAGAGCCAGACACATTGGACCAAGATGTGGCAGTTGAGTAATTATAGCAACCATATTGTTCTGACAAATGTGTATCCTTGCAGATATGATTCTCAATCCACACACTGACATTCTTTCTGATTTTCAGGGAATCCAGATCAACGACATTGATTGGGAGTGCTCAGGGCTGGCCCATAGCAATGCTTCTACCCCAGGTGTTACGGTGCCAGAACTGGAATGTCCACTGACTGCAGAGGACATTGAGACACTACGCCGCACTGTTGATCCCCTCTCTCATTCAGATAATTTTGGCAAAGACATTTATTTGGTCACATTATCACATGCTTTGTACCTACTACGGCATCATTGACAAACCTAATTTCACAAACAGATGCCTTCTGCCTTGCATGTCTAAATTCGATTCATGGTGATAATACATATGTTTTTATACCTTAAATATTATTTTAAATCACGAGGGTGGAATAATAATGATGAACGATAACTATCATAGACTTGGTGAGCGACCAATATAAATAAGAAGAACCAAATGCCCTTTAGGAAGCTACGAATGGTGAGTGATGCCAGCTATATGCCTCACCCTACAACTGCCAAAATCACCCCAGGCCTTCGGAAGAGCAACTTTCAGATGTTGGGTAATTTCGATATATGTTCTTGAAGGTTAGACGTGGGCCTTTAAACCAACCCCTATGTTGAGTGACCTGTACGTATGTCCCTATAAATAATAATATTATAAATTTATTTACTATAGCATTGATAAATGGTTAAATTCGATAAATGGTGATAATACATATATGTCTAAATTCTTGTGAAAATTATAATTTTATATCCTCTAACATGATAAATGGTTAAATTCGATTCATGGTGATAATACATATATGTTTTATCCCCCTAAGGCGGGGGGGGGGGGGAGTGGCAGAGCCTGGGGAGACAGAGAATAGTTTAGTTTAGAATCCTAGCTTTGGGAGTTAGGGGTAGAAGTTAGAATCTTCTTTCTTTGAGCACTAAGGAGGAATTTAGCCTCCGGCATCTGGCTTACAAGACCGGCGCTCTGACGCTGAGCTACTAGGGCAGGCTCATTGAAGGGCTTTGTTTTCCACTCATGCTGCTAAAGGGGAAATAATTAGGATGAGGAGGAAGTATAGGAGGGAGGCTACTTGTCCAATGATAATATAGGGATCTTCTACGGGCATGCCTCCGATTCAGGTGAGGATACCAACGTTTGCAATAAGGGTTCAGAATAAGATTCGGGTGAAGGGTCGAAATGTTAGGCCTCGTTGTTTTGAGGTGTGGAGGAAGGGCACTACTATTAGGACAAGGATAGAGGCTAGTAGGGCTAGGACGCCCCCTAATTTGTTTGGGATAGATCGAAGGATGGCGTAGGCAAATAAGAAATATCATTCGGGCTTAATATGTGGGGGTGTGACAAGCGGGTTGGCGGGGGTGAAGTTGTCAGGGTCTCCGAGCAGGTTGGGGGAGAATAGCGCTAAGGATGCGAGAATTGTAAATAGGATGGTAAATCCAAGTGCGTCTTTGTAGATGGAGAAGGGGTGGAAGGGTATTTTGTCTGCATCTGAGTTAATGCCGATGGGGTTATTGGAGCCTGTCTCGTGGAGGAAGATAAGGTGGATGATCACTATGGCTGCGATAACGAAGGGGAATAGGAAGTGGAAGGCAAAGAATCGAGTTAGTGTGGCGTTGTCGACTGAAAAGCCCCCTCAGATTCACTGGACTAAGGCGTCCCCCACGTAGGGGACGGCAGAGAGGAGGTTAGTAATTACAGTGGCACCTCAGAAGGATATTTGGCCTCATGGTAGGACATAGCCTACGAAAGCAGTTATTATTGTTAGAATTCTAACAATAGGTCTTCACAAACAAACAGAATTGGAACCTCTTTATTTATCCCCTTGGGGAAATTCATCCTCTGCATTTGACCCATCCTCTACTAGGAACCTTCCTAGAACTAGGAGCAGTGGGCAGCCACTGTGCAGCGCCCGGGGACCAACTCCAGTTCTTTTGCCAGTACCTTGGTCAGGGGCACTGACAGGAGTATTAACCCTAACATACATGTCTTGGATACATGGAAAGACATCACTCACATCACAGGGTTCCAATTTTGTTAACCTTTGTGTATCCCTTGTGTTTTTTTTTAATACTTCTGGGCTTGTCGATAATTTTGACTGTGTTAACGCATATGGCATAAATTTGTCAGGGGGTGTGTACTTTTGCAATAAAAAAAGTCTATACTACACTGTGTAATCAAAATAGCTCCTCCCTTATCCCTTTTGTATATTTTTTTATCCCTTTGACTAATTAGAAGTGCAATTTTTGGACCCCTCGCTATTACTTTATTTGACCAAAAACACAAATTGTATTATTTTATGCCAACATCCTGGACTTAATGCTTCAAAATTGGTTTTCAACCAACCTCCGCTAGTTTGAGTTACCGCCTGGAATTTTCCTTTTTGAGCAATGATTTTTCCCTAGTTTCCACAAGATACCATTTCCTCATATTTGGCATATATTTTTATACACCGTTTTTTTGGTTGAGTTGGAATGATAACATTGTTATTGTACTGAATACTGTTTTGGGATTACTCTGAATATGATGCAGAAACAAATTAATTTAACATCTAAGTCTTCCAAATGTTTCATATCTACCAAATATACATTTAAGTTATGGTAGTACATTTTGTCCCAATGTTGATTTCTTATACTAAATGGCAAGTCAAATAAATACAACTTTTCAACTACAGTTGTAGTTTGTAAGTGTCAGACATATCTCAGATAATCTTAGTATTTATCATATTTTTGCTAAAGGATGCCTGCAAATCAATTTCTCTTGATACAAAAATGACAGCCATCTCATAATGTAGCAAACAACGCATTCTTTAAGAGCGTGGTGGTTCATTGTGTCAATTCATTCTGTTCATTAGGAAGTCTTTGGACCATCTGCAGATGGAGTTTGGCATGCCCAGCTGGGAGAGCTTCTCATGCAGCAAGGCCAGGATGATCAATCATATTTATGTTTATCTCAAGGCGCTTTACAAATAGAGTAGGTAGAAGACCAGGCTCTTTATTTCAGACCCAACAATTGAAACAAGTCTCACATGGACCGACGATTTTACTGTTGATTGTACTGGCAATTGAAACAATGACCCAACAAAAGCAAGCACTAGGTGACGGTGGCAAGGTAGAAAACCCCTTTAACGGGGAACATTTATTGGTCTCGTCAGCACAAAACATGCTGTCACTTGAACCGTATAATGAAAAGTGGATACAGCGTCAAACATAAATTAAATTTGTACACTACTTGTATGACACTTGATTTGACCCGATTTACTACCACCACTACTTGATTTGATTCTTGTTTGACCCGATACCAGGGTCAAACATAAACAAGGGTGATTGGACACTGCGAGACAGCATTTGTCACTTAACAGAAAACACATTGAAAACAGGAAACCTATCATCTAGTTCTTATTATAACAGCTGTGGAGTGGAGAGCCTGCAAACAACGTAATTTAAAGAAAATCAATGACTCATTGAAGACCACAAATACCGGTTAAGAGTTTCAAAGTGTGCAGCAACAGCTGTGGAGACCCTGCAAACATAATGATTAATAAAGAAACATAAAAGCTGACATTTGAGGGCTGTTACACTATATCCGTAGTAAGAACAGGCAAGCATCTGCCGTGACACCCCTACAGCCTCATACGCCATGGGATGAGTGTGAGGTCAAACTTTAAGAAAACCTGCTCCGCCATAGAAGGCCTCTGTCATTACTTCTTTGAACTCTGTATAGGTTAATAAATGAGGAACAGGCAGGCAGATGGTATTTGTACAGGCAGCAACTGTTGGGTAGCAAACCCTGTGAGCACCATATGTCACATGGCATGTGTGGTTGAACTCCACATAGACTTTCAATTTCTCTTCTCGTAAGATGGGAATGTGGCCCTGTCCTGTCAGCCACTGCAGAAAGGTACTGGGGGTGAGGGGACCTGGACAATCATCCACTTCTACTTCACCTTTTGGATGGTCACCTTTTCAGAGACAGAAAGCACAATAGAATACTTACACAAGTCCACCACTTTCTGAAATCAGAACTGCCATTTTATTTCATGTCCTACAGTATTGAGTTGAAGTGATTAATCAGATGTGTCTGATCAAAAGTCACACCTGATTAATCACTTCATTCAACACACTTTAAGAGTGACAACCATAAACTTATTTGTGTAATGTGGAAATGTGTGTAAACTTTGTATAATTGTCGTCTGTGTGACCCTTTCTTAGATAATTGAAATTGTATCACACCAAAAAGAGCCCAAATTATGTCATTGTGATACAATTTCAATTATCTAAGACAGGGTTACATGGACGATGACGATTATACAAAGCCTACACACATAATTGAAGCATTCACTCCAAATAAGCTTGATAATGATAGTGTAAACTACATGGAAACATGACGTGTATGATGAGAGACACCAAGTACAGAGAGTTTGCAAGAAGAAACGAGCAATTACAGTCATCCAGCTCGTGGCACGCTGCAAAAACGAAGTCGCCATCGGCCTGGTGAGAGAAATATATATTATTCTAGGTTCCTGTAGTGGGAGCTATTGGTGCATATTGGGAAGAAACCAGATGCCATATGGTAGACTATAAGACTAAAGACACCTGTTTCAGAAAGTGAACGTTATACTTGGTTAATCTAATTACCGGACCGAAAGAGCGAGAAAGAGACATTTTACGTGTACACGGACAGGACAGATAAATTGGTAGATTCACACAGACTTTTCTACCTTAGTAAGTGGGTTTGTATTGTCCTCAGGGGAGTTGAACGCCCCTGCCCAACATAGTTCCCGGTCACATGGGCAGATGGGGCTCATATAAGCCATGGTAGGCAATTCATCTAGGAGATGGACACTCCAAACAAAAAAAGCAGGCGCTGCCTGGCTCCGCACCATACACCATCCGTAGGTTGGCGGACGAGGGCTTATGCCCGAACGGCCCACAGTTCTTGTTTGCACATTGAAAAGCTTGCCAATGATTTGTGCAGGCTTGTCTGAGAGAAAGTAGTGCTACAGGCTAGATTCATGCTTGACGCAAGCTACATAGAGTGCGTTTACATGCACACCAATAAACTGTTTATTAGCGGATTTCTGAGTTACCTGATTATTCAAGTGGT
Source organism: Poromitra crassiceps (assembly GCF_964638095.1). Lineage (NCBI taxonomy): Eukaryota > Metazoa > Chordata > Actinopteri > Beryciformes > Melamphaidae > Poromitra > Poromitra crassiceps. The sequence continues at coordinate 3,798,836 of NC_139630.1, forward strand.
CATGTAAACAGCATAAACTGATAAGCTTTATCCGTTTATGGTCATAAACGGGTTATGAATAAACCGATAAACACACCTAGGTTTCTGGCCAATAATCGGTCTTCTCTCTGCATGTATACCCTTAACCGGGTTTCTTTCGGGTTTATATATCTGCGCATGTACGAGTTGCGGGAGAGAGCACAGGAGCGCGTGAGGTAGGGAGAGACGCGCTGCACTCACTGGCCCCTCTCTCCTCCCTCTCCCCCGGCCACAGCGCACCACAGCCGGCTTGACGAGATGAAAGTGAGCACTGGCTGAGCGGAGCGGGGAGCTCTGCTAACAGGCACCGCTGCTGCACTGCACTGTGTTGAAATGTCGATATTCTACAGGAGACGACTGTGGTGTCTGCTTGCACGAATAAAGTCCCCAGTGCCATGCCGTGAACATTACAGGGACGAACATTTGTCTCGGATTGCAAATAGAATGATGAATTTATTAATAAAACGCATTGTCCAAGGTGCGTGCATGACGATGTTTTTCAGATGACAGATTAAAAAAAACACGTAGCCTACGGACAACAGACTCAGTCGTTCAAAACACAAGACACACATAACGTTAATATCCGTGACAAATTCTGTCAGTTTTCTGACAGGTAGAGTATTTCAATTCAACAGACGTTGTGGCCATGAACATTTGACGTGCTTAATTCACCTCACCTGCCTGCCTCTGTGCTGTGCTCGGTAAAGTTGGAAATATTATTGACAGATGCACTTCCAAAGCGACGCGATGCCTATTCCAATTTTAGTAAAGTAGACGAGATACACAACCTAATTTTCACCTAAACCATCCTCTGCGCTGGACAAATAAATTAGGAAAATGTGATTTTGCATTTTGCAACTATATTCTGTTGTTTTATTGCGGAATTAATGGTGCCTTTCTGGAGAGAAATCCGACTAATTGACTGAATCATGTAAACCCGGGTTTCTCCTATTGTCGGATTATTAAAGTGCATGTAAACGCAGAAATCAGATTATTGCCATAAACTGATTATTCTCAGTTATCCGTTTATTGTCTGCATGTAAACGCACTCATAGTTGCAAGCGACTAAGCTCTGCAAGGCTCCACGAACCTTCCTTGCAACCTTGCGTATGTCATGTCAAAACTTGTAACTTGACGCAGGCACAAGTGTAATTCCTTGTGTTTCCAAACGGGGCGCACATCAAATGCATGGGTTTCGTCGATTGATCTATTTGGCCCCCTGCTGGACAGGCGATGTATTTGACATACGAGGAGGCATGCACATCTGGAGCTTACATGGCTTGCGTTTAGCCTGATTTGTAACTCTCATGGCTCAAGCCCAATTGAAAGTGACTTGAGCCGTGAGCCATGAGACCTGAGACGTGAGGTATAAATCAGGCTTTATGTTGCTTATGTGGATTAAAAATACATATATAAATATCACAGGGAGACACCTGAAATTACACACTGTAAACAGTTAAATGTGATACCAGTCCATCCTTACATGATTAACTCACCTTCACCTCCATTCCAGGAACAAAGAGTGGTTGGCAGATGTCTGGGTATCGGCTCATAAGATCAGCAAGACCATAAAGGTTAAGACCATCACGTAGCTGGGAGAGAAGGGCCACCAGCCGGAGTGTGGAATGAAGAACAACAGCGCTGAAAATTTGGGGTGAGCATGGAGAAAATTAGGGGTGGGTGAGTAAAGTTAAAAATAAAAATCTCAATAGTAACACACCACAGTGTAAAGGCAAGAATTATACCGAACAATTTCTTCTCTCTTTGCCACGGTAACAGGTCCACGGTAGCCGCAGGTAGAAATATCTTCAACCAGTTCAAGCATTGCATCTTCTGTGGCCGACTCGACCTTAAAGCCAGAAAGACAGACAGACGGACACACACAAAGATCCCAAAGTGAACCCATCTCTCTTTAAGCATTAAGGTATCCTAAATACTCAATGGATAACTGCAAACTCTTTTAAGACAAAATGCAAAAACTCATGGGTTTACCATCTAACATTCACTGTGAAAGCCCCTGACCTCCCCCATGTCCAGTGACATTTAAGTAAATTCTCACAATAGGCTATGTGCACCAGGTTCATACTTCCCGAAAGGAAGTGGGCATGAATATTTCCTGTCTCAGACTATTGGATTAATTGATTAATCAGCTGTGCACTGGGTGTTCCAAAAGTGTGCTGCACAACTGATTAATCAATTAATCCAATAAAGTGAGACAGGAAATATTCATGCCCACTTCCTTTCAGGAAGTAGTGGAGCTGGTGCACAGAGCCAATAGACCCTTCTCACGGGGGCCATTTTGTGTCGTAATGGCAGGGTAAACACAGGTGCAAGCAACACACTAATGAGGGTTTCCAATTTCCATGATTGGAAGTTGGAAACGCTCATTAGTGTCCACGTCCGACGGAAATGGCCATGTTTTTTTGCCCTGCGGTTTTCTTTCCTGGTTTTTTGATCCCCGCATAGACATTACCATAGACATGATCAGTAGGTGGCGGTAATACACCTAATCCGCCGTAGAACCTATGCGTAGAACTCAGATAGCAGGGCAAAAAAAACATGGTCGTTTTGCTCAGACGATTATCGGGGCTTGGCCAGTCTAGTGATATGTCTATGGCTGATGCATGACGCATTACCGTGATGTGATGCCAAACATTTACAGCAGTAAAACAAAATAGTCTTTACCTTGGAGATAAGTGCTGTATAGTGAGAGTCACAGACATCCTCTTTTGAAAGGTGCTCCAACTGCACCTCTCCAGTACAGAGGTACTTGTAACACCACGGTTTGAGGCAGCAGGGTGGTGGTCCACCTTGTGCAAGACTAGCAGCCCATATTTCACCAGCACTCCTAAAAGAGATGCAATATACATAGCAGTCACATAGGCATACTGTAAAAACTGAAAAGATCATTGGCAATTTGGCAAAGCTTTCTTAACAGTCATTGGCATGATAATATGTAACAAATATTATGTTTGAGGTCTCACAGATCCCACTATGTAGTATATCCACATGACATACCTGAAGTTGGCTTGGTCCAGATCTAATACAGTATATTTTGGACATTTTCCAGTCTGGTCACCCTCAAACAGCCTCCGTTCCATGCCAGCAACCATGTCTGTTAACGCAAAGAATCAATCCATTGATGTAATAATAACTACAGTAACTTTAACTGCTGTTTTACAACATAATTTCAGTCACATATTATAATGTGTGTACCTGTGAGGAATTCCTTCCGGAGTGCCCCTGTATCGACACCTGCCTCTCCTATGAACTGGACCGTCAGCTGGTTGGTAGGGCCGGACTTCTTTTGGCGCTTCCATTGAGCAAGACCGCGCTCCAATAACTGGGATCTTGACACAGTGATGGGAAATTCTCCCTCTTTGTTCACAGCAGCAGAGATGGTCTGAAGGACATCAGCAACGCTGAAGGAGAAATTATTGAATGAAAAAAAAAAGGAAAAAAACGTATTGTGTTTATTTATGTCGGTAGTTTGTGAGTGAGTGTTGTCTTGCTTAAGAGTGACAACACCAGCCTTTTTAATAAAACAATTTGAAAAACCGATTAAAACGTGTGGGACCTTACTTTTTTAATCGAAATAACAAATCACTCAGAAAGGAAGAGAAGAACACAAAGCATACACACCTTGAAATGCTGTCATTTGAAGTAAGGACGTTTTTTTCATTGCTGAAATGACAAAGTGAATATGAAGAGTAGTGTTAAAAGCCACTATATACATGATATACAACATAATATATGAAATATAGCAGACCGGTCTTATAGCAGTCAGTATTTAGGATAACTCGGTCCATATCAAAGCATCAAATCTAATCGATCAATATATTAATCCATTGGAGGGATGACGGATGGTTCGAATAAGATCCCAAACTCAGGCGCTGAAATGCTGTCATTTGAAGTAAGGACGTTTTTTTTTCATTGCTGAAATGACAAAGTGAATATGAATTTCAAGTAAGATCTCAAACTCAGGCGCTACAATGCCATACAGCATTTGTGAAATTGAGCTAAAATATTCCATTACCTCTCTCCGCACATGCTTGCATGGATCTCTAGCTCGTGCTGAGGAAACATCCGTCCACATATTGGGCACACGGTCTGTAACCGGAACCACAGAAATGTTGAATACCGGTAATAAAAACAATTTAATTAATCAACTTTGCCTCTACGTTTGACCCATCCTACCTGGCTGGAATGACTCGCTAAACTGCAATCGACATTTGATTGGTTCTGGTTGTTTTCCACCGAAACCAATCAAAAAGCTGTTTGAGACTGCATGTCCAGCCCATGTGTGTGTGTCAATCACAGTTGTTTGCTGTGATGCAAATAAAAATAAAGGCTATGGCACAGAGAAGTTCAGACCATGGCTGGCATGAGAAAAGCCCCCTTGAGGCTCTATGTGGATGGATATGAATCCAACGACTCATCTGGAATTGCCAAAGAGATCAATAACCCTCTGCCTGGAACATGGTCAAGAACACTGACAGGAGGATGAACCCTAACATACATGTCTTATTATTAATCTTAAAGCTGCAGTCCCTCGCGGCTGGAGTCACACATAGCTCCCCCTCAGGCGCCCACCCCTTTAGCTTTAAAATGCACATGTCTTTATGGTGGGGGAGGAAACCGGAGCACCTGGCGGAACGCCATGCAAACATGGTGAGAACAAAATCGCACGCAGTAAGGTCTGAACCCAGAAACGTCCTGTAGTGAGGCAGCAGTGCTAAAAAAACATGTCAGGTGGACACAATAACGTCTTGAAATATACACAAAACATAACAAACCTCTGTGTTCGAAGACACGGCCACATCATCCCAAGACATGGGCACCACATCATCATCTGTAAGCTGTCAAGAGGAAAGGGGAATGGAATGGGGTGAGTGGGGGGCAGTTTTAAAGATTAATGGTATTTAGATGTGAAGCGGATGCAACAATGTTTCTGCAGATACTGTTCAATTACAAATATGTGACGGTCTTCGGTTGAAAACACTTTCAATATTGGTTCCAATACATAGCTCACTAAACTCAAAAGCTGTCTAACAATGAACATTTGTTCACTATTTAAGCTTAAATATATATTTGTGAATAACATTTTTTTAAGTTTTATGTCCCAATAAGTAGCCTACTCCAATATACCATTGGATTATGCATATACCCCAAATTAATAACTATTTGAGGATGTCTAAATGATTGAATTGACATGTTACTGCTTATGCCGATGGAAACATGATTATACACAAAAAGGGTAACTGGCCCGACATGCTAGTACCTGATTAGAGTTCCTTCCCCTCCCGCCTTCCACATCTGACTCGAGGTAACTGGTACACAGCTCATCATCACTAATCTGATAAAGGAGAGTAGGACATTCTGTTACAAAAGTGACAGTTTCCCAAGTAAGTAGTGTACAAGTGTCATTCATCACGTTGGGTGGAAATGAATAATCTGTAGCAGCAGGATAAATTCACAGATTAACACTTTAAGCCCTATTTCTAGAGTCCCTAGCATGTTTCTGAGATGTACAGATTAAAACTTCTCAAGTACCAAACATGACATTCATGCAATAGAACACGAGCGGGAGTGCGATATTGGCGGATACCAGCACTGCTGTGATTCTGTCGTAGGTACGAGCTTGTGTTGTATTGCTTTTATACAACAGGTCCACGCTGTCAATAAAGGCGACAATGATTCATTTTATTCTGCCCAGACTAGTTCCCCAACTACACTTGTATCAGCACTGCTGTGATTCGGTGAATTGCTTTTGTTGAGGTAGCTGCGAAAAGGTACGAGTTACGATAATGTGGAATTAATATATCACTAATTCGCCTCTGTCTCTACAATGGGTGGCCGGAACTACCTGTTGTAGAATGGTCTATACCAGTGCTGACCAATTTGGGGCCCGTGGGCCAAGTTTGGCCCGCGCTCTGTTTGTTTTTGCCCGCCACGGATTTGGGGGATTTTTTTTCTCCCCCCCCCCCCCCGCGATTTTTTATCCAGAATGCAACTCCGGCAAGTTATCAGATATCTGCACTGATTGCAAAGAGTGGACAAGCTTTTTCATGTGGTGACTTTGTGAAAGTGTCTGAATGTGGCTGCGGATACTGGGCCCTATCGTTGCATCGGCGCAGTTTCTAGGCCGAGCGGCAGGCGCAGATCAAAGCAGTGGGCGTGGACAGGCGCACTTGATATCGTCGTGCTGGCGCTAGATGCAGCCCAAAGCATTACAACCACGCCTTTTAGGCGTAAAATTATGCACTGTCATGCTCATTGGATAAGTGCAATAAACGAATGGCACGCTTGCCTTTTTAGCTCCAATTCCACTGGTCCCGCAAAACCAGATGAAACCCAAGCCTCTGATCCCCCCCCCCCCACCTCCCTTCATCCCGTCTGTCTCCATATATCGGCTATTATTCCATATTATGATGCTTCTCAAACCAATCTAACTGCAGTTTAAATACTGCAAGCATGTAAATACGCTACACTATAGCAAGATCAAAGTGAAAATAATGTTCTATGCATCAGCTAGAAAAATATAGCCTATTAGATTGGTGAAAGTTTGTCCAGAAAGATATCATTTTCTCTTGCCTGCTGCAGGAAGGATGATGCACATAAATATAGCCTACATTATGTCAAGTCATTGCATAAATGTGTTTTTATTGTAAAACTAAATGTGAAATAGGGCCAAGTTATTGGAGGGACATCACAGTATAGCAGATGCCATTAGAAGCGCGTTCCGAAGCGCGTTCCGCTGTTACTTCTCTAAATCACGTTAACTCGACAAGGGGTATATATAGCCCCAGGAGGACATATATGTTTCACATAGGGTGGTGTTTTCATTTCGATGTTTTATTTGGTCCAATATTGAAATGTTGACAATGGCAGGCTGTGTTACCATTACACATTAATTTAGAACTACCTTTTATATCTATTTTGGCTCATTTGGTTGCTATTTAGTAGCGAAATGGAGAAACACAATGCATGCTGGGAACTCAGAGAGAGAGAGAGAGAAGGGTGACAGAGAAGAGGCAGTGAAGGCACAGAATAGGCCTGCTTTTCAAAAGCGCAAAGCGCTAAATGTACGCCAGGTCCCAAGATATCACTAGGCTGGTATTTAGCGCCGACACGCCCACTTTGGGACTGCGCCACGCCCATTCGGCCTAAAGCGCATTTGGCAGCCTAAAGCCTATTGTTATCTTGCCGAAACAGGCGCAAGGCACGTTTTTTTGCGGTTAAGGCCCGTAATAGCGCCGATGGCCTGTGGGAGAATAGAGCCCACTGTGTTCACTCCTGAGATTGCATCCCTGCAAATTGTCATGGCAAATTGTTTACAAAATATGGACAATAAAGCTGATTTTCAAAGTACCTTCAGGATTTTTCAAGTTGTGAATTAAGTCAAATTTCTCTCTTGATTACAAAGGTGGAAAATACAACTGTTTTTAACTGGGTGTTTACTGATTAAATGTTTAAGCTCCCCACAAATGCAGATGTTTTTTTTAAATATATATAACCAATTGCAAATTATTACAATTACCAAACAGATAAAAAGTAGATTATTATATTGAAATGTTATTTTAGATTTAGAATGTTAATTTTCTATAAAACACAATACATTTTAATGTAATTCCACAACGTTTATTTTTGGGCCCCGGCCCTCCACCCAGATTGAGTTTTGGCCCTTCATGGGAAAGAATTTGGGCACCCCTGGTCTATACATACCTCTTGTGCGTAAGCATCTTTACCTTCGCATGTTTCAACATGGAGTGCAAGCATTTGTAATGGATAGCTGGTGTGGCAGGATTGGGACATTGCCCTTGCCATATTGGAGAATGACTCAGAATCAGGGGGCAGTGGTTTAGTGTCTAGTTCTTCTTGGATTGGAGCAATGTACAGGACACACTTTCCACCTGTACTTGCAGTCTTCAGCCTTAGCCCAGTATATCCATCTTCAGGGGACACCATATGGAGTTTCCGAGCACCCCATCCCCCTAACAAGAAATGTTACCCAATAGTTTCACTCGAATGAAGGTTACAGTACTCATTACAATTTTATAACGTACTGATCCAAGTAAATATACAGCTGTTGATCAAAATATTGGGATTTGATATCTATTTAACCTACCTGATGGTTTGAAAATCAACCAGCCCCCAGACACACTTTCCAATTTGGGATAAAGACCTTTCAGTGTTGAAGATATCTTCAGGAGTAATATGAAACAACATAAAATTAATAAAATGAAAGCATTGGATGGAGTCATCAGATGACTGCAAATCTGGAACAGGCCTTACCTCATCGTGAGTGCAGTTCTCAGGAATCTGTGTGGACGTCCTGCGTCCCAAACCAGCTTGCAGATGAATGGCTTCTTCAGTAGCTTTTGGAGTGCGCTCAACAAGCTTGGGCAGGAGATAAAATGTGAGCTGCATCTCTTTGACTGGTGTGCAGTTGGTAGAAGGCCCTCTGAGGCACCGTCGCTTTCCCTTGGCTCCAAACATGGCAGGAAAGGACCTATGATGAGAATGTTTTAAGTTGACATTTGTACTGTTTTGTTTCATTAGCAGACATCTGTGAATGTCTCCAGTCCTGTGGCAACTAAAAAATGCTGACGCTATTCGCTATTAACAATACCTGCTAGACTCATTAGATGGCGCTATTGAACAAATACAAAATGTTTACTAGCCTGGTATAATAATTGTTATGCCCCTACTATCTACATTATTAAATGACAGTCCATCTTTTCAGGTTTCTTTAGGAAGAAGAAGGAAACAACGACAAGTTGCAGGCTGACAAACAAACCAAACAGTTAGGACCTGGTCATTTCTGTGCGGACACTGGGTCGGTCATCTCTCCCTCTCTCCTGGCCATCTCTGCCTCTGTCCTGACTCCTTCCCTGTATGCTAGAATAACATGTTGGAGGAAATGCATTAGTTCATTTGATGCCGAGTTATATTGAACAAATACAAAATGTTTACTAGCCTGGTATAATACCGTAAATTCCGGACTATAAGACGCACCGGTGTATAAGCCGCGGGACCAAAATTGACTATTTTTTTCTTCTATAAGCCGCACCGGACTATAAGCCGCGGGTGTTTTGATGTTTAATTACCATATGAAAGGGTTCGTGCACAGAGAGGAATGTCGGGAAAGAGATCGCTGTTTGGGGAAGCTCCCATTTATTAACATTTCAACAAAACAAAACAAAAGTCAGGTCACTAATCCCCAGACAAAATCACACAACAATAGGCTACCGTATATGTGCAGCAAACCTGTAACCAGAGAAGTCAAGTCACTAATCCTCGTCTTCCTCTTCTTCCTGCGTACTGAAACCACCAAAGTCCTCATCTTCAGTGTCGGAAACGAACAGGTTCAGGGTGGCTTCGTCAACCACTCTCCTCTCTCCTTCAGGTGCCATGGCACGAGTCCGATACCTCACGAGTCCGACACCTCACGAGTCCGAAAAAAGAGGCTAACTTCCCCCAGACCCTAACCCAAAACCTAACCTCTCCCACCCCCACGCCTAAACCTAACATCCCCCAGACCCTAACCCAAAACCTAACCTCTCCCACCCCCACGCCTAAACCTAACCTCCCCCAGACCCTAACCCAAAACCATGAGGTGTCGGACACGTGAGGTATCGGACTCGTGAGGTATCGGACTAGGGGGCAGTCCCCGTGGCGTCATCCTCTTCATCCCGCAGCAGTCCAGCGTTTTGGAACCCGTTGGTAATTGTGGATGTTTTCACACTCCTATAATATTCCGTGATCTTCCTTTGTGTGAATTCGCCGAAGTTTGTGATTTTCTCCTGATAGTCGGGAGGGAGTTGTTCAGTAGTTCTCCCCCGGACGGACAGTCCCTTTTGCCCAGGTTACGCGCGGCTGCTCTGTTTGATCGGCGGCTGCTCTCTTTTAATGCGAGATTGACTGCTTTCAACTTGAAAGCTGCCTCGTGTGAATTTCTGCGTACCTTCCCCATGGTAAGTGAGAGTGTTGCTTCTACTGCTCGTCTTGTTGTGAATATTCCTTGATCTTCCTTTGTGTGAATTCGCCGAAGTTTGTGATTTTCTCCTGGTAGTCGGGGGAGGGAGTTGTTGCCCGAGTGGCCGTTTGCTTACCGTAATTACCATATGTAAGTGGTCACGCACAGAGGGGATTGTCGGGAAGAGATGGCTGTTTGAGGAAGCTCCCATTTACCGTATTACAACATTTCAACAAAACAACATAACACAACACCACCGTTGTTTATTTTTACAGTGCACACAGTGTCCGCGGTGTGGTGAAAAGAGGGCAAGAGAGGAAATTAAAACAGAAGTGGATTTATAGTTAGAAAGAGTGCTAAAAAAGAGAGATTTTTTTTTTTTTTTTTTTTTTTTTCTGAAAAAATCCATAGATAAGACGCACCGTTATATAAGCCGCAGGGGCCAAAAAACGGGAAAAAAGCCGCGGCTTATAGTCCGGAATTTACGGTAATTGTTATGCCCCTACTATCTACATTATTCAATGACAGTCCATCTTTTCAGGTTTCTTTAGGAAGAAGAAGGAAACAACGACGAGTTGCAGGCTGACAAACAAACCAAACAGTTAGGACCTGGTCATTTCTGTGCGGACACTGGGTCGGTCATCTCTCCCTCTCTCCTGGCCATCTCTGCCTCTGTCCTGACTCCTTCCCTGTATGCTAGAATAACATGTTGGAGGAAATGCATTAGTTCATTTGATGCCGAGTTATATTGAACAAATACAAAATGTTTACTAGCCTGGTATAATAATTGTTATGCCCCTACTATCTACATTATTCAATGACAGTCCATCTTTTCAGGTTTCTTTAGGAAGAAGAAGGAAACAACGACGAGTTGCAGGCTGACAAACAAACCAAACAGTTAGGACCTGGTCATTTCTGTGCGGACACTGGGTCGGTCATCTCTCCCTCTCTCCTGGCCATCTCTGCCTCTGTCCTGACTCCTTCCCTGTATGCTAGAATAACATGTTGGAGGAAATGCATTAGTTAATTTGATGCCGAGTGACGCTAGTCGATATTCATATGGATTTGTAGCACTAGATATATGTTGAACGTAGGGCTGTCAAACAATTAATTTACACAAAGAAAATAATTACATTATCTTTTATAGTATTTCTTTTGAATCAATAGAAATTTAATTTAAGACCCAGTAATACAATGTCTTCTTCAAAACTTCAACTTTATGTTTTGCATACTGTACCCTATCCGAGATGCAATGGTTTTTTTTTATGGATTTCAGGGTTGCAGCAAAGCCTGTTCATTCCTTCAAAGTGCTTGCCTGTCTGAGTCTGCTGGCTTTGAGACAGAAGGTAGTAGCGTTAGCAGTCTGCAGTCATTGCCACCCATGTAAACGTTGTTTCTAGATGTAACGTTAGTTAGTCTCACAGGTCTGTGGCGACTTACACGTTCTAAAACACTGCTTTGCTTCGGCTTGAGCAAGTGCAGCCTGAATGATTGACAGCGGGACCTGCATGTTTGTGTCGGAGGTAGCGTTAACGTTAGCTCGGACGCTAATAACGTTAGCACTTTGGTCATATGAAATTCCGTCTGACACAAGATACATATGACTTTTGGTTTGTAAACTGAGCAGTGTGGCAGTGAAACCAAGCATTCCAAAGCCCAGTAGAGTGTTTTTAACGCGTTAATGCTGACAGCCCTAGTTTAACGTTAACTGGGTGTGTGTTCTGAAATACCTGGGAAACGCTGGAGCAGTTTGTTGTTGGCCAGAATGGTCACTGGGACCCACAGGGCCAGGGGAAGTTAGATTGGTGATCAAATTAAGGAGGTGCCTAATCTACCACTTGTCTTTGGTTTTCTTACTGTCGAAAGTATAACAAAGGAGCAGTTGTATGTGGTGAAATACACAATACAGGCCGCTAGCGAAACTGCGCTAGCCAGCTAGCTAGCAAGCTAACATTAGCTAGCTATTCATGGGTTTCTGCTGTAGTCTTCTACCCCGGCCACGTAGCTATTTATTTACCTTGTTTGGCGTCCTTCCCTTGTCCATGATGATGAGCAGTCTAACGACAGACAATGGAAAGACTGGCGGGCGGCTAATTTAATAGATCCATGCTAGTCGCGGGAGACCTGTGGTGTACATGATGCGTGATGTTGACCTGTTGATGATGTCACGGGGTCGGGGGAGGATCAGTTCCGGGTTCACGAGATTCGCTGTCATGTACTGTTCAATGATATATACTGTATAAACATCCTTGTTCAACTCAAAGTGGTCTTCTATGATTGTAGCGAACTTGAATACAACAAGACCAAATAGTTCTAGCGGGAGTGGGTGGGTTTCTGGTGCCTCGGCCAAAAAGGAGTTCGGTCAATCTGCGCTCGATTGCTCTTCCTCCTTCCTCCTCTTCCTCCTTGAGGACCCGGATGGCGCACACACATGTTGAAATTTTTGAACACAAGATTCTGAAAATTTTGAATTGAATTTTGAAATAGGAATGTGGAAACTGAATAATTTCAAAGCAAATAAATTCAGTTTAAAATTATGCTATTCAGATTCAGTTTTTCAACTCACATTAAAAAATAAAAATTGCAAAATAAAAAAGCAATTCAATTTCAAAATGAAAAAATTCGAATTCAAATAGAGCAATTCAATTTCAAAATGAAAAATTTTGAATTCAAAAAGAGCAATTCAAATTCAAAATTCAAAATTTCGAATTCAAGTTGAGCAATTCGAATTCAATTTGAGGTGGCACATATATCAGCCCATATTCCCACACCAGGCTGCAGGTTGCCCAGATCTCCAAACAGCACAAAGTGATGACCAGAGTCTGGGATCAGAGCAAAGACATGGTCCACCGATCGATGACGACGCTCCAGAAGAATTGGTATGTCATGGTATTAGTCATTGTATTTATGCATCAGGTGCATGAAAACTTAAGTTAATTTTTTTTTTTTATATCTTTAACACGTTCACTGCCAATACTTATATATTTGAGTAAATACTTATATATTTGAGTTAATACGTCAAAAAAAATCCAACGGTTGACTGCCAATGACGTGTTAATACGTCAAAAATTACGTTTTTTTTTTTTGACCGTGGGATGTGCATCTAACCCTTTTACATCTCTTATATAAATATTGGAGCCACCGAACGTGTACAACCCATTCCACTGACCCACTAAGTGGCGACAGTGCTCTCCCAGACTAGAAAAAGCAGAGCCAAAACTGCAGGGGAACGCGCGATGAAACCATTCTCATACTGTAGAATGGATTGGCGAAAATGCTTTCGCTTTCGCGCTGATTGCTGGCGGTGAGGGATTGCAAATTTGCATAATAGATTACGGGTGGAACACACTTTGAAACACGCAGCATAAATAAGACCAGAATCGCAAAAGCTTCATCAAAACTCTCAACCGAAACCGCAAGAAACGAGCGAGCCCATCCAGACTTGCCCAGCGGCCGCCAGCAGACAGGCACAGCAGCAGCAGCAACAGAAACGAGCTTGTGACACGCCCGCTGCAGCCAAGAAGACACACACGGAGGGAGGAGTTTGAAGGAGAGGGGTGTTTCCTGCTGTTATGGAGGAAATTACTGTTCAAAACTATTGTTTAGATGTCTGACGTCTTACTGATGCCAAAAATGAATGGTTAAAGTGACTGTTCTATCAAATTTCACAAAAAGCCATTTATCTCAGAATAAATTTTCAGACGCTGAAACCATGCTGTATTCAACTGCTAATGCTTACATAACTACTAACTCTACAAACTAACTCTTTTAGACAGAGAAAGCACACATTCTATTAGTTCTTTTGAGATATTGTGTGTTCACAAAATCCTAACAGAAACGAATCCTCGGCTCTTGAAAGATGAGCCAGAATCCTCAAAAAAAAAACTTGGCAGAAGCTAACTACAGTATTGAAAAACGGCTGGCAGTGAATGTGTTAAGTACCCTCCTAGTCCATCTGATGGACTTTTCCTGCATTCGCGTATGGGCCGTTTCTACATTTTTTGAGTATATGGTCTTAAATTAAGGCTAGGTATTTTTTTGGGGGTATTTGACAAAAATCAATCATAGTTATCAAATTTATACGATCCTAAGACCTATTTTCAAAAATACTCCTCAATTTACTCTTGGTCCATCTGATGGACCCATTGACTTCCATTGAAACCACTCTATTGGTACTCCCAGCAAATTTTTACAAAATTAATTTATTTCATTTATTTCAGTGGGCATCCTGGACCAAATACCTTGAACTTTGACCTTAATATCTAACCTTGGAGTTGGTAGAAATTTTGGGGGAGTTACATGGTCTCAAAGTCCATTGCATAGTTGTCCCATTGATTTCAATGTTAATTTTGCACAAAAAGAAAAAAAATTTTTTACTTCCAGCAAATTTTTCAAAAAATCATTATTTCCTTGATGTTACACATCTCACCTTGACTCAAGGGGTTAAAATTGTAGTTTCTACTGTGTTTGCCTATTTCCCCATATTCCCCCAGTTTTGGCATAGCAATCAATTCCATACAGTTTACATGAAATGTAAAAAAAAAACTGATTCCTATGCCAAATGGTCTGCATTTATATAGCGCTTTACAATCAGTAGATAGTCTACATTCACCCATTCATACACCGATGGCGGCAGGCTGCCACGCAGGGTGCCTACACACCATCGGGAGCAAGGAGGGTTAAGTGTCTTGCCCAAGGACACAGCGACAGCAGCCAGGAGGAGAGCGGGGATCGAACCGCCAACCCTTGCGTCATTGGCCGACCCGCTCTACCTCCTGAGCTAAAGCCGCCCTATCCAAAGATGGGAAAATATTATAAAACTGAATTTGACAGTCCACACTACTGATTTGAAGCCTTTAGACCAGGATGGATGCTGGACTAAAGCGCATTTGTGTGTTTTGGGGAAAATGGCTGGTAGTCCAAAACATGCGCTTTTTGGATTTTTGGCTCAAAATATGAAAAATATTATTTTTACAAAAAAAATATGAAAACCCACTGATGATGTCACAATGTCTGTGAAATCATCAGTAATGTCATCAGTGACATCATTATTGACCAAAATCATCTTATTTTGAGCAGGTTGGCTTCAAGAAGAAGCTATTTCCCTGGTTCCCAGGTGTTGCATTTTTGGCAATATCATTGCCAGGCCATAAAACGTGTGTGTGTGTGTGTGTGTGTGTGTGTGTGTGTGTGTGTGTGTGTGTGTGTGTGTGTGTGTGTGTGTGTGTGTGTGTGTGTGTGTGTGTGTGTGTGTGTGTGTGTGTGTGTGTGTGTGTGTGTGTGTGTGTGTGTGTGTGTGTGTGTGTGTGTGTGTGTGTGTGTGTGTGTGTGTGTCTGCCATGAGTTACTGGGGCTGAAGCTGTTTCTATTGGATACCATACTCATGTTGTTTTGATGTTGTTGCGGGGAATAGAAAACAACCAGGCGGGAACCAGAGAATTTGTTTACACAGGTGCTCTGCCCAAGTCTATATAGGTGTACTGGGCACACTGGGCAGGGTCCAGTCCATTCAGCAGCAGAGATGAAGAGACATCAGAGACAGAGTTTTTCAGTGGAGGAAGCCATGGAGCAGGTCATGCGCCCCCGTGACCCAAACCAGGAATCTGAGGAGGGGATTTACTCCTCAGAGGACAATTCTGGACAATCGGCTGTGGAGGAGGAGGAGGATGCCCGCTCAGTAACATCTGAATCCTCTCTCAGCGACGATGAGGATCCAACATGGGCCCCGGGGCCTGAAGACGAAATGGAGGAGAGAGAGGACGAAGAGGAAGAGGAAGGAGCTGTGGAGGAAGGGAATGAATGGATGGAGGAAGGGGAAGAAAGGCGAGATGCGGGCTGGATGTCCAGCATCGGGCAGTGGGAGAAAACTAACCGGGAGACCTTCCGCCATCCAGGTTTCGCACCTGCAGCGCCCCCTGGCATCACGACCTATGCGGCTGCTAGGGCCAATTCGATCAGCGCGGCCTTCCAGCTGTTCATCACTCACGACATCATTGGGAACATTGTGTTCCACACCAATGTGCAAGCGATCCGCACAGTAGGCCCCGACTGGAATATGGTTGACGCAGATGAAATCTTCGCATATGTTGGCCTCTTGTTGCTGGCTGGCGTCTACCGCTCTGCCCATGAGTGTACCCGCAGCCTGTGGGTGGATGGCACCGGCAGGGCCATTTTTAGGGCCACGATGTCGAGGAGACGGTTCGAGGCCATCTCCATTCACATGAGGTTTGTTTTTTCTTTTTTCTTTTCTTGAATAGTCTATTTTTATAATTATTGAATATAATTTGTATTGACAGATATTCTATTTTCCTCAGATTTGATGACAAGCTCACGAGGAGAGTTCGGGCCAGAAACCACCCAGACCGCCTTGCCCCAATCCGGGCGTTCTGGGACTCCTGGCACCGCCGTCTGCAGCTGTGTTTTTACCCGGGGAAAGAAGTGTGCGTGGACGAAATGATGGTGCCATTTCGCGGTCGGTGTTTGTTTAGGCAGTACATCCCCTCCAAGCCATGCCGATATGGCCTCAAGCTGTGGTGCCTCGCCGATGTGGCTACCTGCTATGCGTGGAAGCTCGAGGTAACCTATATTTTTTATCAACATTATTATTATTATTACATTGCAAATGATTATTTTTTATGCCTTGTAACACTTCATGTACTGTATTCCGAACCTATAGGTTTACACAGGGAAGACAGGAGCCGTCGCAGAAAGGCACCAGGGAAAGAGAGTGGTGCTGCAGCTGACCGAGGGGCTGCAGGGCACCGTCACAACTGATAATTTCTTTACCAGGTATTTATGCATTTATTTTATTTTATTTTACTTTACTTTATTTTATTTTTTATGTTGTAAATGCTTACTTACCCTTGCAGCTATGGGCTTGGAGAGGAGCTGCTGCGGCGGAAGATGGCGTTGCTGGGGACAATACGCAAGAACAAGGCTGAGGTCCCCCCAGCGCTGCGGACTGCCGTGAGCCGAGAACGTTTCTCCTCCCTGTTCGCATTCCAGAGGGCTGCCACAATTGTCAGCTACACCCCAAAGAAGGGCAAAAATGTCGTCCTTCTCTCCACCCTGCACCGTGAGGGAGTTGTAAGCCAGGATGAAAAGAAAAAACCAGCCATCATCCTGGACTACAACAAGCGAAAAGGGGCCGTCGACAACCTCGACAAGGTGTGTAGCAGTCTTCTTATTCAGTGCCTATGATTTGGGTCAATAATGATGTCACTGATGACATCACTGATGATGTCATAGATATTGTGACATCATCAGTGATGTCACTTACTGATGTCACTGATGATGTCATAGATATTGGGCCCACTTACTCCCTTTTATATAAAGGATTATTCTGTTACATTATTTTAGTATTTTACTCAAATAGCATATTTGTGCTTGTCTGAAATCCCCCCCTCTCTCTCATACACAGTGGCCCCTATCGTTGCATCGGCGCAGTTTCTAGGCCGAGCGGCAGGCGCAGATCAAAGCAGTGGGCGTGGAAAGGCGCACTTGATATCGTCGTGCTGGCGCTAGATGCAGCCCAAAGCATTACAACCACGCCTTTTAGGCGTAAAATTATGCACCGTCATGCTCATTGGATAAGTGCAATAAACGAATCGCACGCTTGCCTTTTTAGCTCCAATTCCAGTGATCCCGCAAAACCAGACGAAAGCCAAACGCTCTGCCCCCCCCCCCCCCTCCCTTCATCCAGCCTGTCTGTCTGCATTATAGGCTATTATTCCATATTATTATGCTTCTCAAACCAATCTAACTGCAGTTTCAATACTGCAAGCATGTAAATACGCTACACTATAGCAAGATCAAAGTGAAAATAATGTACTAAACGCATCAGCTAGAAAAATATAGCCTATTAGATTGGTGAAAGTTTGTCCAGAAAGATATCGTTTTCTCTCCCCTGCTGCAGGTAGAATGATGCACATAAATATACCCTACATTATGTAAAGTCATTGCATAAATGTGTTTTTATTGTAAAACTAAATGTGGAGTAGGGCGGAGCGCACATCACAGTATAGCAGATGACAGTAGAAGCTTCCGAAGCGCGTTCCGCTGTCACTTACCTAAATCACGTTAAATCCACACAGGGTATATATAGGCTCAAGAGGACATATATGTTTCACATAGGGTGGTGTTTCATTTCATGTTTTATTTGGTCCAATATTGAAATGTTCGACAATTGCAGGTTGTCTTACCATTACACATTATTTTAGATCTACCTTTTATATCTATTTCGGCTCTATTTAGTAGCGAAATGGAGGACCCAATTGCATGCTGGGAGTGGACATTCACAGGCAGTAAACTTACAACTGCTATTTCCTATGGGAAGCTGGGTGCTGCTATGTGTTGTGTCTGTTTGAGCGAGGGAGTCAGAGAGAGAGAGAGAAGGGTGACTCAGAGGCAGAAGAGCACTGGCGCACTGAATAGGCCTGGTTTCAGAGAGAGACAGAGAAGGGTGACAGGGGAGAGGCACAAGTGCACTGGCGCAGTGAATAGGCCTGGTTTTCAAAGGCGCAAAGCGCTAAATTTAAGGCAGGTGCCAAGATATCAGTACGCCGAGATTTAAGGCCGACACGCCCACTTTGGCCCATTCTGGGACTGCGCCACGCCCATTCGGCCTAAAGCGCATTTGGCAGCGTAAAGCCATATTGATATCGTCCCAAAACAGGCGCAAGGCACGTTTTTTTGCGGTTAAGGCCCGTTTTAGTGCCGAAGGCCTGTGGGAGAATAGGGCCCAGTGTGTGAGGACCTACTCAAGCCGGAGAAAAACCAATCGGTGGCCGATGGCGCTGTTCCATCAAATACTGGATGTATCTGCATTCAATGCATGGGTACTGTGGCAGGCTGTGGACCCAGGATGGCACGCAGGGGACTGCCCCCTAGTCCGATACCTCACGAGTCCGATACCTCACGAGTCCGACACCTCATGGTTTTGGGTTAGGGTCTGGGGGAGGTTAGGTTTAGGCGTGGGGGTGGGAGAGGTTAGGTTTTGGGTTAGGGTCTGGGGGAAGTTAGCCTCTTTTTTCGGACTCGTGAGGTGTCGGACTCGTGAGGTATCGGACTCGTGCCATGGCACCGGCACGCAGCAGCCAAGTACAAACGACGTCTCTTCCTGGAGGAGTTGGGGAAGGACCTAGTGTCTACATTCATGGCCAAAAGAGAGTGGCTGCCAAGAGCCGTGGGAGCAGCAGCCCTGGTAATCAAAGCTAGAGAGGCAGCAGCGCCAGCTCCTCCCCCCCACACGGGTCCAGGCCCCCGCCCGGCTCCACCCCCCCCCGCCCCACCTCCAGGAGGCTGTGCCAGCTCTGCAAGGACAGGCGCAGCTCTAGCAACTGCGCAGACTGCGGAAAAAGCATCTGCGCAAAATGCAATGCGAGGGTTGTGCTCTGTGCCAACTGCAGGCCACCACCGGTGTGAAACTGGTTGTGGTGAAACAAAAATTCTGTTCTAATTCTGTTCAAATAATTAATTCTGTTCAAAATAAATAATGTTATCTTTCTCAACGTTAACTTGTATCTGTGTTTTATTATTTCTAGAACAAAATAATAGGCAATTGAGGAGTCTTTTCACTACAGGGTTTTTTATTGTACTGTACTTACTGTATGTACACTGTATGTTTGAGGGGTTAAAATTCTGAGTATGAAATGTTGATATGAGGTATTAGGGATAAAGTTACCAATGAATTATAAACAATAAAAAATAAAAATGTATATTCATAAATGAATACATTATAAATATGACGGTCCATCAGATGGACTAAGAGTAAATTGAGGATTCCATTTGCAAATGTAAATTTTTTGAAAAACTAAAGAGTGATCAGAATAAATGTTGCTGCCAATCTTTGACATATCCCAAGCCATGATAATCCCCCCAGGGGAAATCCAGTTTGACTTTATGGGAAGGAAAAAAATTCACTTTTTGTCTTTTTTCTGTAGTTTTAAATTTTTACTGTACACTGGCATTTGAGGGGTTAAAATTTGAATAGGTATGAAATGTTGGTATGAGGTATTAGAGATGAAGTTACCAATGAATTATAAACAATAAAAAATAAAAAAATAAAAATGTATATTCATAAATGAATACATTATAAATATGACGGTCCATCAGATGGACTAAGAGTAAATTGAGGATTCCATTTGCAAATGTACATTTTTTGAAAAACTAAAGAGTGATCAGAATAAATGTTGCTGCCAATCTTTGACATATCCCAAGCCATGATAATCCCCCCAGGGGAAATCCAGTTTGTCTTTATGGAAAGGGGAAAAAAATAACTTTTTTTTTTTTTACTGTATACCTACTGTACACTGGCATTTGAGGGGTTAAAATTCGAATAGGTATGAAATGTTGGTATGAGGTATTAGGGAAGAAGTTACCAATGAATTATAAACAGTCAAAAATTTAAAAATTTAAATTAATATTTATAAATTAGTACAGTATTCTCGTTAAGGTCCATCAGATGGACCAAGAGTAAATTGAGGATTCCGCGGCAGCAGGGTACAAGGGTTATAAGGACATAAATTCAGCCATCCAGATAACCATCGATAATCTCGACCGGACTGTGACACCCCACACCATGACAGTATCACACCATTGGCACCTCCATCGGTGCCAATGGATGACCTAGCGCCAAACAAAGAGGACGAGCAGGTTCTACGTCAGGAGTATAAGGAGTTAGTGGGACGTGTTGTGGTCAATACAATTCCTCAGCTCCAGAAATTCAAGGACAATGTCAAATGGCATTTGCCCCATGAATATTCAGCTGCAATGACAAGGAAGACAGAAATAAC
Organism: Poromitra crassiceps; assembly: GCF_964638095.1. NCBI lineage: Eukaryota > Metazoa > Chordata > Actinopteri > Beryciformes > Melamphaidae > Poromitra > Poromitra crassiceps. The sequence goes on from NC_139630.1 coordinate 3,819,626, forward strand.
TCCTTTAGGTCGGCCTGCTGAATACAGATGAAAGGAAGTCTGCTGATATGACCCAGGCTCTGCAGTACATCAGTGATAGGTATGTGCCTTACATTCCTGTCGATGTGGAAGGAGAGACAAAAATGAAGCCAGCTCTGAAAATCATCCTCACAGGTGATCAGTTAACCAAGCAAAATGCTGATGCAGTCATTTTGGGCAGACTAAACGCTAGGCATGAAAAAGACAAACTGGAAGGCCTACTTCCAGCTATTGCAGATTTCCATTGTTCAATGAACTTCACAGACCTGGGGCTCTATTCTCCCACAGGCCATCGGCGCTATTACGGGCCTTAACCGCAAAAAAACGTGCCTTGCGCCTGTTTCGGCAAGATAGCAATAGGCTTTAGGCTGCCAAATGCGCTTTAGGCCGAATGGGCGTGGCGCAGTCCCAAAGTGGGCGTGTCGGCGCTAAATACCAGCCTAGTCATATCTTGGGAGCTGGCCTACATTTAGCGCTTTGCGCTTTTCAAAAGCAGGCCTATTCTTTGCCTTCACTGCTTCTTCTCTGTCACCCTTCTCTCTCTCTCTCGCTGAGTTCCCAGCATGCATTGTGTTTCTTCATTTCGCTACTAAATAGCCACCAAATGAGCCAAAATAGATATAAAAGGTAGTTCTAAATTAATGTGTAATGGTAACACAGCCTGCCATTGTCAACATTTCAATATTGGACCAAATAAAACCTCGAAATGAAAACACCACCCTATGTGAAACATATATGTCCTCCTGGGCATATATATACCCCTTGTCGAGTTAACGTGATTTAGAGAAGTAACAGCGGAACGCGCTTCGGAACGCGCTTCTAATGGCATCTGCTATACTGTGATGTCCCTAAAATAACTTGGCCCTATTTCACATTTAGTTTTACAATAAAAACACATTTATGCAATGACTTGACATAATGTAGGGTATATTTATGTGCATCATCCTTCCTGCAGCAGGCGAGAGAAAATGATATCTTTCTGGACAAACTTTCACCAATCTAATAGGCTATATTTTTCTAGCTGATGCATAGAACATTATTTTCACTTTGATCTTGCTATAGTGTAGCGTATTTACATGCTTGCAGTATTGAAACTGCAGTTAGATTGGTTTGAGAAGCATAATAATATGGAATAATGGCCTATAATGCAGACAGACAGGCTGGATGAAGGGAGGGGGGGGGGGGGGGGCAGAGCGTTTGGCTTTCGTCTGGTTTTGCGGGATCACTGGAATTGGAGCTAAAAAGGCAAGCGTGCGATTCGTTTATTGCACTTATCCAATGAGCATGACGGTGCATAATTTTACGCCTAAAAGGCGTGGTTGTAATGCTTTGGGCTGCATCTAGCGCCAGCACGACGATATCAAGTGCGCCTTTCCACGCCCACTGCTTTGATCTGCGCCTGCCGCTAGGCCTAGAAACTGCGCCGATGCAACGATAGGGGCCCTGGTGTACAAGACACTGCACAACACTAGTTCTAATGAGGCTGGAACCATGTACCAGTTAAGAAACCTGATTGACCGCAAGAATGTCACCAAAACTGCACTTGGGCAACACTACCGGCCCTGTTACGACTTCCTCCATGATGTTACAGATGCCTCAATCACTGCAGCAACTCTCCAACATTTTGGGATGGAATCGATTCAGGACACAATAAAGAATGATCCACCACCACTGTTTTCATCTGCAACAGAAAAGCAGGATTGGTTTGACAGACAGATGTTCGCCATAGTTGACACCCACATTATTAACGTGGAGGGAATGCTGTTAGGAAATGATGCAGAGGACACCAAAAGAAAAGCTAGCAACCCAGAGACACGACCTGCCATTTCATGTGCTATGTGTGATCATCACCCTGCCTTCAGCAGTCGTAAAAAGTTGCTATAAGTTAAACACCACGATACCAGAATAGTAACACATGATCCTGCCAGAGAAGAAAGCAAAAGTGACATCGCTGCTGATACTGTCTACAACTACCACAGTGGGCTGCAGAAACTGTCTCTTCTTGAAAGAAATTTCAATGACTCCATCATGGAAGGGGATGGAAACAGGACATGCCGCCTTTGGAAACACAAAATGTTGCATTTCAAAGAGTCCGGACGACACAAATATGCCTTGGAAGCCCTTAAACTCCAGATAGACCTGCATGCATTACAAAGCCCAAGGGTTGCACATAGGCTGAGGTGGAACCGAACAGTGAACACTTTTGGTGGTGAAGGAAGAAACGTAGCCCTTGACTTGAACTGTGAACACAAGGGGCCCTATTCTCCCACAGGCCATCGGCGCTATTACGGGCCTTAACCGCAAAAAAACGTGCCTTGCGCCTGTTTCGGGAAAATAGCAATAGGCTTTAGGCTGCCAAATGCGCTTTAGGCCGAATGGGCGTGGCGGAGTCCCTGAATGCGCCGAAGTGGGCGTGTCGGCCCTAAATACCGGCGTACTGCTATCTTCCAGCCATCTTCCGACCTGGCCTACTTTTAGCGCTTTGCGCTTTTGAAAAGCAGGCCTAAAGCAGGATTCTGTGCACCGGGGACAGGAAAGTGAATGGAGAATACAATATATAGAAAAAAATACTTTAGAATACAATAGAATATAAGATTGCAACCCTTCTCAGGCTTTGGGTGAAGCTGTAATGCAGTTTCATAAATTTAGTTTAGGCTATCATAATAATCCCCATTTATGTGTAATATAGCTCTACGTTTTATTACCCCCCCCCCCCCCGAAATTAGCTAGGCTACTAATATTACTAATATTCCTAATTAATATGTATTATTATTTCATTCAGATAATTGACATTATAGGCATGTACCGTAAAATACCAATTAGAAGCCGACTTCCAAATTGCCGCGGGTCCCATATATAAGCGGGGTCTGGATACATATTTTGTACATAAAAGCAGGTCCCAATTTGACGCCCGGTTAGTTTTTTCAATGTTTTCTTTTTACCTTTGCGACATCCTGTTGAATGCATCTCCCAAACACAACGAAGAAGAAAAATCGGATGAAGAATACGAACAACGAGGAAACGGGAACAACGAGGAAAAAAAACACATGCACGAAACTTGCTGATCAAAATTCGTTTTCCCTCAACATCTGATGATTCTGAAAATTGTGTAGGCATTTCCTGAAGATTTTTATACACTAAAACCGACATCTCTGGTGTAATAATTATTTTGAGAAATGTGCCTATGGTATATTTCCCTGCCAGCGGGCATAGAAGTCCGCTTCTAATTGGTATTTCACCGCTCTTTCACATGTGCGCTACTGAAGAGGGTGCTCCGTGAGTGATGAACAGCGGAGGAGGCAGTGCATGCAGCCAGCGGAGGAGGCAGCGCATGCAACAAATAATCTGCTCACATGATGATCATGTTCTCTCACCTTCAGCGGAGAAAGTTTAGTGGTAAATACCGGTAGGTCACAGTTCAGCTCAAATTTTATTTGATTTCATGTACAGGCCAGAACTGGCATGCAATGTGCTCTGCTGCGCTGAGAGGGAGGCGCGGCTCTCCCCATAGACAAGCAATCGTGTGGGGTGCTGACTGTAGCCAACTCATTAAAATAAATGGTTTAAATAAACAATTTCATACTATTTACAATCTTTGCTGAGCAATATTTTTGTACAAAAATAATTAAAGCAGGTCCCAAACTGCCGCAGGTCCCATATTGACGCGGGGTCTGGCTACATATTTTGTCAATTAACGCCGGGCTAATAATTGGTATATTTACATGCTTGCAGTATTTTAACTGCAGTTAGATTGGTTTGAGAAGCATAATAATATGGAATAATAGCCTATATATGGAGATAGACAGACCGGATGAAGGGAGGGGGGGGCGGCGGAGCCCTTGGCTTTGTCTGGTTTTACCGGATTTGTCCAGGAATTGGAGCTTAAAAGGCAAGCGTGTGTCTCTTCCCTGCAATTCTCCAATGAGCGGACAATGCATAATTTTACGCTTAAAAGGCGTGGTTATAATGGTTGAGGCTGAGTTTAGCGCCGATACCAAGATATCAAGTGCGCCTTTCCACGCCCACTGCTTTGCGCTGCGGCTGGCGCTCGGCCTAGAAACTGCGCCGCTGCAACGATAGAGCCCATTGTTCGCTACACAAAGGATCAAATGCTTCATCAAGGTGCCAATGTTAACTTTCAGACTGCACAAGACATGAGCAGGACCACTGGGGCTCAAACAGAGCCCCAGTGGTCCAGGCAGGCTTTTGATGAAGACTGTGACCTAACGCCACAGTCAGGAGAGCACACTATCGCTAATCGCGAAGGAGACATCAGCATCATGCTAAGAGTGATGACTGAAAATAAGGTTTTCACTCGTGCACCCGGCCGAGTTTACAGAGGCTTCCCAAAATTTCAGTTGAGCCTGTTTAACAGACTAGACAAAAAGGCCATGGTTACTTCGATTTATAACCGATTGGTCATTGCCAATCATGATGAAGGGAAAGAGACTGATGAGTAAAGTAAGTAGTACACTGCAGAGGGAGTTTGAGTTTACTTTGAGTCTTTACTTTCAATGCTATGTTACATGTATGTTTCCACTCCACTCAAATTTCAGATGCAAATACTTGGGTTTATACTCCACTACTTTTCAGAGTAAAATTACTTTCTCCTCCATTGCACATATTTGAAATCAGTTGGTACTAGTTTATATGCAGTTTCAGATATTTCAAACAAATTATTATACAAAACAAAAACTATTATTTCTTCTTTTAATATAAAGTAGTTAAATTTTGCTCCACCTTTTTCCAGCTGGAACATTAATAATGTTCTTAATTAATTAGTAATTAGCTCATTAATGCATCAATATTCTTCCAACGTGCGTATCGTTTTCCTTGCAGAATGACTGATTTACATCATTTATCTGATGTCATGCTCTGTTCCTCCTCTCCCCTTCTCTGTCTCTCTATCTCTGTCCAGGTCCTAGGAATGGTCAGAACGTCGCGCAGGTGTCTTGCATCCACCCCCCCCCCTTCCCAAATAAAAAAACGTTGGCACAAAACAAAGCCGAGATGCAACGATGACCTTTCTCCCGCCCCCCAGGTCCAGAAATTACAGCCAACTTCATCTGCACACAGCCTTGTGCAGTAGCGGTTGCCAGTATTTGTCTTTTTTTGTTCTCTCCTCCCCCACTACAAAGACACCTGAATCAGCTAATTTCATGTTTACTGTAGTACAACTTACTGTAACTAACTGTGCAATACCTGACCCAAAGCCCCGTTCACATTGAATGCTAGATAACAGAAATAGCCTGATGCATATCTGTATTAAACTCTGCACACCGTTCGCTGCACTACAATCACCTCATGCTGAAATCGGCATATAAATCGTGCAATATCTGGAAACACGTAGCATGTATGTAGCATTGCACTGAAAAAGATGAATAATAATTGCATAGAGCAAACACACTGTAATCTTTTTTCTATTTGTTTTTCTAACTGTTCCTGCCTTGCCTGTTAGTTTTTGCATACCTTCCGTTCTTTATTTATATATATATATATATATATTTATATATATATATATATATATATATATATATATATATATATATATATATATCATATATATATATATATATATATATATATATATATATATATCATATATCATATATATATATATATATATATATCATTCAAGAACCTGTATTTAACCAGGTTAAGTCTCATTGAGTTTAAAATCTCTTTTCCATATATATATATATATTTCTCTCCCTTGTATGTGTGTACCTTCAGACCAAAGCAAACCGGAGTACAATTCCCCTTGTATGTGTGGCCAATAAAGCTGTCTCTCATCATTCCCATGTATAATGCAGGTGAAAGCATTTCCCAAGGAACGTGGCATTACAAGTTAAAAACTCACAATGACGGCCGGTGTTATTTTTTTGTATTGCTTTTTTACATCTTTTAGATTGTGTGTGGATATAAGATGTGTGATTTCTCAATAAAGTATCTACTGCAGTTGCAGTGTTCACCACTTTGATGTTATTTATTTCAGCTGAATATATGAAATGGTTGCAGTTGACATGTCCTTATGATTTCAATGAATTGACTATTTGCTCAGACGGTCACATACTTAACCCTGCACAGAGGTCTAGATGTGTGCCCAATCACACTGTACACAGCTATTGTTTCAAAACAGTTTTGCTAATCAGGGGAATGGTCCGTTTGGCTTCCTGTTGTCATCACAAAAGTTGTATATTGATATATAGATTTCAAGGACCAGCGGGAACACTGGAATAGTCAGTTTTCCATAATTATTTAATGCTTGCTAATTTCCTGAGTAATGGATCAACAGAGCACTTTAACTGCTGTAACCTTATTTAGTGTCTAATGATCACATTTTTATTTCCTTATCATTTGAAAGACCCCGGTTATGTAGAAATTCAATTTTTAATATTCTTAATTATGAAAACATGACTGTTACAATGGAGCTTTTTCCAAACTTTCCAGACTTTGGGCGAACCCAGAACTGCCAAATAGCTGCATAAAGTTAAGACACTGTAAAGGGAATCAAACAATGGACATAGTTACATGTTTTGTATGTCTTTGTTTTTAATAAAAGATCGGGCACACAACACATGTAGAAAAAATAAAAGGCAGTTTCACACAGCACGTTTAAACAGAACAAAATTTATGAAAAGTAAAATATGACAATTTCTGCAACAGGAAAAGTAAAAAATAAAAAATGCAGCAGTACCTATAAAAACACTTTCAGGGTTCCCACTCCTTCTAAATCAAATTAGAAGGACCTTTCAAGGACCTTTTCCCCAAATTCAAGGACGCAAAATGGCATAGTTGGAGACATGGATTAATGATAATTACTGTTACAACAATAACAATTTATATGATGAGAACTAGCAGAAGCACAGTGTCAAAAAGAGAGGCTTGAATGTGTGCACACTACTCAACTGTGCAGTGTTAGTGATGGCAGACTTTGTGGTCTCTTGCCTTCTCTCACACAGCCCAGCCAAAACATATCCTGTGGAGACATACATTATGCTACCCTAAATTCAAGCACTTTGAAGGGACCATGTCTCAGGGCCTTAAAAGTTTGAGAAAATAAATATTTTTTTTCTACTTCACAAACTTTCTAGGGGCCAGTGGGAACCCTGCTATTTACTCAGCCAATGTTAATATTCCCAAATGCACCGAGTTCGCTCAGAAGCGAATCCTCTCCATCCTCATCCTCCCCCTCCCCCTCCTCCTCCTCCTCCCCCTCCTCCTCCTCCGCCTCCTCCTCCCCCTCATCCTCAGTCCAGTTTGCAGATTCCTGACCAAAAACCTCCTGGATAACCTTCAGAATTGTTTTGGCATGATGCACATGAGAGACACAGACATTAAAGAGAATGTCCTCTAATGTGAACAGCAGAGGAATTGCAGTCAGCAACTTGTCCATGACATGGTCTGGATTAACCTCACAGGTTGATGTACTGTATAAAGACAGAGGTCCATAATCCCCTAATGATGCCATCTCTTCAGCAACATCCTGTAACTTTTCCTTCAGAGCAGCTCTTTGTTCACTGTTGACCACTCTCTTCCTCTGAGGTAACAGTTCACCTGCTTTTCTCTCCAAGGGACTTGCATCCCCATCACAGCCCTCCTTACAGTCACATGATTTGGCACAGTAGTCACAGCAGCTGTGTTTTGGAGATCTGGGCTTTGTTTTCTCTTCATCAAAGAGGCGCAGTAATGTCACCCTCCTGCAACATGTCTTTTCAGACACATACTGGCGCATTTTGTCAGAGACTCCAACTAATTGTCTTCCGTGGAACAAAATGATTGAGTGTGAACTCAAGCCATCCCGCCCTGCCCTCCCATACGCTTGCATGTATGCTTCTATGTCTTGTGGTGGGCCGTAGTTCACCACATGACAGACACCCTTTAAGTCAACACCCATTCCCAGAGCTGAGGTAGCTATTACAACTCTGAGAATGGCTGTCTCGTCACCCAAAGATTTGATGATGTCTTGCTTGACATCCTCAGGTGTCTCGGAGTGGTACATGTCAACAAGCCTGTTTTCTGGTAGGTCTTTAGCTCCCACTGGATAGACAAACTTCTTCTGAAGAAAACGTTTGAAGACGGAACTGTACAACTCTGAACAATCTCTAATGGTCTTGCAATATATGACAGTCCTTTGACTGTCTGGCCCCTTTGACTGAAGCTCCTTCAGCAACCAGGAAAACGTCTGGGCTGGATCAGAGGATACCTTTTTAACTGCAAGTCTTATGTTGTCCCGGTCAGGACTTTTGATGACCTCAACACAGTGCTGCATGCTTAAGTTCTTCATAACTTTCATCCGCTTTGGATGGTGTGGCTGTGATGGCAAGAAGAGGAACAGGTACCGGTAACAGTGATCGGAGTTCACCAACCAATCCACACCACTTCCTGAAGGGCTTTTCATTCCCCTTTGAATGTCCCCTATAAAACACATAAAAAACAGAGAAATTGTATTACTAATGCATCAGAACACTTGTATGTGAGCGAGGGTTGTCTAAAGTTAGAATAGTGGGTGCTTTATGAAAGAAGTCTGACTTTTGTCGTCACAGTTCTGTGTCATAGTTGTTGTCAAACATCCAGGGGTATAGTTGAGGTTAAACTATGTTTACCAATACCCACCTCTTTGAAATCTGGCAGTTTACTAACCTATTTTCAGATCAACTCGATCAATCAATGAGGGGAAACATGGTGGGTGAACTTAGATAGTTTCCCCACCTCTATATTCCCCTGCATAGATAGTTATAATGATTATAGCTAATCATTTAAATCCCCTTGGCATGTTTTAAAATATATGCAGCTATGTAAAGTTTTCTTCTACTTTGAAAAATGTTTGCCTGAAAGACATTCTCATATTTCGTATTGTTACAGAGAACTGACACTGAGTAAAGTGTGGGTGTGTTTGAATGTATTCAGAAAAACATATTTTGAGTGGAGGGGGACTAAAATGACTGATTGCTTATTTTATGGTATTCAAACTCACCATTGCACGACAGTGTGTACTTCGTCAACAGCCACTCCAAACAGCCTCTCCCGAAATAACGGTGTTTGCAGAAGCCGTCTCCATTTGGATTGTCCAACCAATGTCTCTGGTGTCCCAAACACAAGGGCGAATTCACCGCCTGCGATCTGCTTATCGATGTCCTCGCTTTGTCCGACATATGCACCAGAAATGCCCTTTGCGTTCAAACACTGTACCTGCTCCTCCATTATCGACAACAAAGGGCATACTACCAGCACCATGGATTTTTGGCCTTGCGCCGACAACAAGTCGCACACAGTAGGCCAGGCCTGATATACAAAACTTTTACCGTAACCAGTCGGTAGACAAGCCAGCACGTCTTTCTTGTCCTGGGTTAAAAACTTTAAACAAAGTCGCTGTAAATCCTTAACTACAGCAATCTTGTGGATTGTACAAACATCCGATAAAATTGATTCAAATTATACATTTATCCGGACATCCATTTTCGCTGTGTACGCTAGCTCTGTCTCCGTGACGTGAAGCGGTTAGTCAGAAAACTGAGCCTATCTGACTCGCCAACTTCTCCGGTGCGTGTTTCACTACGGACGATAATGGTGAGCGCACGCCAATTCCGAAAGATAAATATATTTAAATAAACCACAGCTATAAATTTTGTTTGGAGCATATCAGCTTCATGCTCTGTGTTAGGACTATGATAAATGGCATTGCCGCTACCAAATAAAATTCTAATAATGAATGTAGGCGTGTCTGCTGCCGGCCGTTCTCGCCGGGCTCTGACAGACAGTTTCAGACAGTGAAATTCCCAGACGTTAGGTGGCGCAGCTCACCAAACGTCTGGGAGCCGAGACTAGCTCATCGGAGACTCGGATATTAAACACATTGGGATTAAAAACAATACCGCTACACTCTGTTTCCCTGATGAGATGATCTGTGACATAACAGAGAAAATTCCTGAAATCCTGTCTACTCACAGCTCCCTAAACAAGATTACCCTGCATATTGGAGCCAACGACATTCTGAAACAGCAATCAGAAACACTAAAACGTGACTTCCTGGACCTACTGAAGCTCCTAGCCTCACTCGATATTGAGGCATTTATCAGTGGCCCCCTGCCCCCCTATGGATACAAAGTCAATAAGTTCACCAGGTCCCTAAGCTTAAGCACGTGGCTTTCAACAGTCTGCCCTCAGTATAATGTGAATTATATTGACAACTTCAATCTCTTCTGGGGTCGAAGCCATCTCTACAATCGTAATGGTCGACTCAACAGAGATGGCACAAGGCTGCTTACTGCCAATCTTCTCTACAACATCAATCACCCAACATCTGATAACTCCACGGCCCGGAATGAGGACCCCCCCCCCCTCTCCACTATCTCCAACCCTCGCCGCGAGGTCACATTGCCAGTCGACACGTCTCATCAACAACAATCCCTGTTGCCACAACTCGAGGCCAGCCGACTAGACGAAATATCCTCTGCCATGCAGGCGATATCAACCCATGCCCCCCCCCCCCCCCCCCCCCCCCCTTCGGAGCCTCTACTCCCCCCGCCAACTCCCGGCTCATCAACAACCAACCATGACGTCTCCCTTCCGGGATGAAGTGGAGGACGCTGCCCCCCCCTCCTCCTCTCCTGCCCTCTGCTTATCCCATTCCCCCCCCCGTTCGCGGCCCCTACACCCCTCCACGATCTCCCAGTTCATCAACTACCAACCATGACGTCTTCCTTACAGGAAGCGGAGGACGCTGCCCCCTCCTCTCCTCCTCTCTGCTCCCAGGATGAAGTGGAGGGCACTGCCCCCCCCCCCCCTCCCCCTCTTCTCTCCACCCCCCCCTTCCGGGCCTCTACACCCCTCCGCGAACTCCCAGTTCACCAACAACCAACCATGACATCCTCCTTCCAGGATGAAGCGGAGGACGCTGCCCTTTCCTCTACCTCTTTGCTCCTCCACCTCTCCCCACCCCCTCCCCCATTCCATTCTCCAGCAGGATGAACGAACTGATAAGCTTTGGACTGTCTATGATCCCCCAGTCCCCCTGTCCATCTAAGCCCCCTCATTCTACCCTCCCGACCCTGAACCTGGCCCCTCGACCGTCCCCTCCCTCTCATGCCCTCCAGCCCTATCCCATACTGCCATGCCCCACGCCCCCCCGACCTACCCCCGACCCACCACTCCTGACCCCGAACCTGGCCCCCTCACAGCCCCCTTCCTTACATCCCCCTCAACCTACCTGCTCCCCGCCCCACCCTCTCTCTGCCATCCCCCACGTCCCCCCGACCTACCCCCGACCCACCACTCCTGACCCTGAACCTGGCCCCCCCACAGCCCCCTTCCTTACATCCCCCTCAACCTACTTGCTCCCCGCCCCCCCCCACCCACCCTCTCTCTGCCATCCCCCACGCCCCCCCGACCTACCCCCGACCCACCACTCCCGACCCCGAACCTGGCCCCCCCACAGTCCCCTCCCTCACATCCCCCTCAACCTACCTGCTCCCCGCCACCCCCCACCCACCCTCTCTCCGCCATCCCCCACACCCCCTCGACCCACCCCCGACCCACCGACCCCGAGTCGACAGAGTCGGCTGTGGTTGCAGTCCCCCAAGAGTCGACGCGCCCCACCCCCGCCCGTCCAAGACCCCCCCAATCTGCCCCCCCCTCTGTGGTCCAAGTCCCCAAGCGTCGACCAGCCCGACGCCAGACCCCTCCATCCCGGCCTGTCCCCATAGAAACAAGGTCCCAAAGCCTTATAAAGGAACTGCGCCAGCACACACTAGAAATGGATCTGGCTGCGATAAACCACTATTGGTCTATCGATCCAATGCTTCGATACCAGTCTTGATTTCATACAGACGTAATACTTTCCCCCCAACACGATCTGTTTCTAAATCAGACTTAATCGCCATTCCCCTTGTGAAGCAAACGATACAAGTTCCAGGCTCTAAAAATATTAAAGCCGCACTCCTTAATGTTAGGTCGCTGTCAAATAAATCTCTCCTCATCAGTGATCTGATTACCAGTCATAATCTGGATTTAATGTTCCTCACCGAAACCTGGCTCGATATGAACAACAGAGTGGCTGTTCTGTCCGAATCAGCACCGCCTAATTATAGCTTCATTGATACTCCCAGAGCTGATAAGAGGGGGGGGGGGGGGGGGGGGTAGCGATTGTCTTTTCTGATATGTTTCAATGTAAGCAGGTAACATTTGGAGACTTTCCATCGTTTGAATACCTTGCTGCTATTCTGAAATGCTCAACCACTGTGTTACTGCTGAATATCTATAGACCACCAAAATACTCAGCCAGCTTTCTCGTTGAATTTGCTGATCTTCTCTCCTTAATTTTCATTGAACATGACTGTATATCTATTGCTGGGGATTTCAATATTCATATTGATAACCCGACGGATAATTTTGCCAAAGAACTGAATATCTTACTTGATACTTTTGATCTGTCTCAACATGTTTCGGGGCCTACTCACAACCGAGGCCATACCCTGGATTTAGTTATTACTAGGGGCTTCAAGTCCTCTTCTGTGTCGACTATTGATGTTGCGTTGTCTGACCATCTTTGCATCTTTTTTGAAATGGAGATCTCCCCTGAGATCATTAATAGGTCACAAACCGTTAAAAAACGAGACATTAATGCAGGCACCAGCGCGCTGTTTATGGAGACATTTTCTTTATCCCCTCCCACATCAGCTTCTGTCAATGAGATTCTTGATAACTTCAATTCAACAATTCTGAATACTATTGATAGTGTGGCGCCTGTTAGGTTAAAATTGCTGTCTGTGATATTTACAAAGAAAGCCTTCACTCCTACAACCTCGAACTGAAAAGGTCGAGACAATCGTTCTTTTCCGAGATAATTAACAAAAATGTGAACAATGCACGCACTCTATTTGCCACAGTTGATAGACTGACTAATCCGCCTCTCTGTGTAGCACCTGAATTCCTCTCTACTGTCAAATGTAATGAGTTTGCTGCCTTTTTTACGGATAAAATTATTAATATCAGGCAGGCTATTAGTGGCTCCACACCAAGAAATGCTGTGACATCATCCTGCCCGCAGATCCCTAGTTCGATAAATTTGTCCCAGTTCAGCGTTATCGACCACGACATCTTAGAGGAAACTGTGCAAGGCCTTAAATCATCTTCGTGCTGTCTCGATACCCTTCCAACAAGCTTTTTTAAAAGCGTTTATAACTGTCTGTCGTCGGACCTATTGCAAATAGTTAATAGATCCCTTGTGACCGGCACTTTTCCTGAGTCCCTGAAAACTGCAGTTATTAAACCCCTACTAAAAAAGCGTAGCCTTGATGCATCGGTAATCAGTAACTACAGACCAATATCTAATCTCCCCTTTATAGCCAAAATAATTGAAAAGGTTGTTTACCTACAACTCAATAGATTCCTAACCTCAATTGATCTCCTAGATAAACTCCAATCAGGCTTTCGCCCCCATCACAGCACTGAAACCGCGCTTACTAAAGTCATAAATGACATCAGAATGAACACAGACTCAGGCAAAAATTCGATTCTAGTGCTACTGGATCTTAGCGCTGCATTTGACACTGTTGACCACTCAATTTTATTGGACAGACTGGAAAACTGGGTTGGGCTATCGGGTATGGTCCTCCAATGGTTCAAGTCCTATCTTCGAGACAGGAAGTACTTCGTCTCCATTGGCAATTACACATCTGACCTAACTAGGATGACTTGTGGGGTGCCTCAAGGATCCATTATGGGGCCCGTTCTCTTCAACCTTTATATGCTCCCTCTAGGCCTAATTATGCAAAAAAACAAAGTAGCCTATCATAACTATGCAGACGACACTCAGTTGTATATAACTCTTTCCTCAGCTGACTATGCCCCCATAGAATCATTGTGCCAGTGCATTGATCAAATAAATAACTGGATGTGCCAGAATTTCCTACAGCTAAACAAAGACAAAACTGAGGTGATCGTGTTTGGCCCCAAAGAACAAAGGCTTAAAATCACTGTACGCCTTGAGTCTCTATCCCTGAAGCCTAAGGATCAAGTCAAAAATCTTGGAGTTATTATTGATTCCGATCTCAACTTCAACTCCCACATTAAGTCAATTAGAAAATCTGCTTTTTGTCATCTTAAAAATATAGCGAGAATTAGGGGATACATGTCCAGACAGGATCTAGAAAAACTAATTCACGCCTTCATTTATAGTAGGTTAGACTACTGCAATAGCCTTTTTTCTGGTCTCTCCAAAAAATAACTTAGGCAACTTCAACTCATTCAGAATGCTGCTGCTACAGTTCTTAAGTCCTTACACTGGTTGCCAGTGTGTCAGAGAATAGATTTTAAAATACTGTTATTAGTCTATAAATCACTTAAAGCAGCTACGAGCAACTTTTTCGATTGTTATTAAACAGTATAATTACAATATTGATGCATCACATCTTACCTATAATAGTAGCTGAGACCAAAGCCGTGTGTATCTGAGATTGCTCCCTTAGGTGATTATTAAGTCTATAGTCTGTCTAAACTCGCGTCAACAGGGGGCTCTCTAGAGCGACCGGACCGGGTAACGCGGAAGTGAAACGCGGAAGTGAAACCAGGAAGTGAAACGCAGCTGCCTTCCTACGCCGTTTGCGCTGCCTAGCAACATAACATAAACAATGTGAACGCCACGCATACTCTCGGGAACATCTCTCGTTATATTCTAACAGGTTTTTTGGAACTTATTTTGTGGTTATGGCCGAAGTGGCTGCTGCAAACCGTTTCATTTCACTTCCTGATCTGCCCTGGCTACAGACACACTAACACTGGCCGATTCACTCGGGGTTCAAGCGAGACTACTCTGCGTTGGTCTCGTCGACTATTAGAGGTAAGATGTGATGCATTGATATTAAATTTATACTGTTTAATAACAATCGAAAAAGTTGCTCGTAGCTGCTTTAATGGCCTAGGCCCAAAATACATAGCTGAATTGCTCCCACGCTACGAACCGTCTAGAACTCTTAGGTCAACAGGGTCCAGCTTATTAACTGTCCCTAGGATCAAATCAAATCACGGGAAGGCTGCATTTACCCACTATGCTTCTGCTAGCTGGAACAAATTGCCTGAAGACCTCAGATCTGCCCCAACCTTACTTACTTTTAAAAATAGACTAAAGACTTTTATGTTTAAAGTCGCTTTTAACTGCTGACAGCTACTATGCAAACCCAATGAGTCCTCTATAAGTTTTAGCTCTTTCTGCAACTGCTGCGCCTGTTGCTTATTGCACTTTTTATACTTTTTTTTTTTTTTTTTTAAGTTTTGTTGTGATGCTTTTAAATGTCCATTTTATTTCTTCTTTTCATTTATTTTCCTGTGTGCTTAATGAAGTTGCTTAATGCACTTTTTATACTCTTTTTTTTTAAGTTTTGTTGTGATGCTTTTAAATGTCCATTTTACTCTCTTCTTTTCTTTTCTTTTCCTGTCAACCATTTTATGTGAAGCACTTTGAATTGCCTCTGTGTATGAAATGTGCTATACAAATAAACTTGACTTGACTTGACTTGACTTTGCAGGTAAGAGCCCGGCCGACATTCATCAGTTTCTCCTCAAAAAACAACTGAACGAAAAAAGCATGGCACAAGTGTACACTCTGACATGCCTCGTCATGACAATCCCTGTGTCCACTGCCTCTGTGGAGAGGTCATTCTCTGCTCTGAAGCGCATACAATGCTAGGCTACTCCAGGAACACGACTGGACAGAGCCGACTGTCGGACTTGGCCTTAATATCAATCGAGAAGGAATTGCTGGTCCAATTAAAAGCAAAGAATCAGTTGCACGACCCCGCCATCAACCACTTCATCCAGAAGGACAGGAGGATGGACTTCGTTTTCAAATAGCACGGACATCAAATCGTAAGTTATTTAAACAAACTTATGCTATAGGCCGGCCGCTGCGCTGACCCTGTGCCAATTAACTGTAGGCTATACAGCGTGCTGCCGCTGATGTGTGTGTGTGTGACTGTGTGCGTGCAGTTTATTTATTTATTTCAAATCAATCCCTGAGTCATTTGATTTCATCCTGGCGCCCGGGCTTAGCTCATTATGTCTTATATGATGATTATTATTGTTATTTTGAGATGGTATTGTCATAGGACACAAGCGAATTAAGTGGTAGCCTAATTCGCTTTTTTTCCACAAGGGGGGGGGGGGGGGGGGGGTTGTCATGCGGGCGGGTCAGAGGGCCCATGGTGTGAGAGGCAGGGTTCGCTACTGACTGTATGTGGTTTTCAGAGGGCATTGTGAACTGCTGTGAGCTCATCCTCCCGTCTCAAATCAAAACGAGCCTGATTGACTGGCTGCCCCTGTAAAATAAACAAATAGCCTATGGAAATCAGTGGTTATCAATTCAAGTCGCAGGCGAAAACTCGCAATGCAACTTGTGATGATAATAAGTCAAGTCAAGTCAAGTTTATTTATATAGCCCTAATTCACAAGCATGTCTCAGAGGGCTTCACAGAAAGTATGTCTAGCTAATTCTAGCTGACACAACAGTAACATGAATATACAGAATAAAGATAACATTTGAACAATTGATAATATAGAAAATATAGGAATGAGGGGAGAGCAGAGGAGAGCGCAGGATAAGGGAGAATAGCAGGGGGAATGTGAGAGAGTGATGGGGTGGGGAGGGTATAGGAGGTGGGGAAGGAGCAAGAGGAGAGAGCAGGAGAGGGGAAGGGAGGGGAGGTGTGGGAGAGAAGAGAGCAGGGGGAGGGAGGAGGTGGGGAGAGAATGAGCAATATAGACGGAGGAGAGGGGGGAGGTGGGGAGAAGATAGGAATGTGGAGGAGGAGAGAAGGAGAGATGGGGATGCAGGGGAGGGAGAGCCAGGGTAGAGAAGCAGGGGGAGCGTCCCACATCCCCCCCCCCCCCCCCCCCCCAGAGAGGACAGAGAGGAGGAGAGAACAGAGAAGGAGAGGTGGGAGGGTGCAGGGGAAGGAGTGCAGGGGGAGAGGAGGAGAGAACAGAGAAGGAGAGGTGGGAGGGTGCAGGGGGAACGCGGGAGGAGGAGGCGGGGGAGGGAACAGACCTCTCCACCCCCTCCTCCCCCCCCCCCCGAGAGGACAGAGAGGAGGAGAGAGCAGAGAAGGAGAGGTGGGGGGGTGTAGGGGAAGGAGTGCAGGGGGAATGTGAGAGAGGGGAGAGGACAGGGAGGAGGAGAGAACAGAGAAGGAGAGGTGGGAGGGTGCAGGGGAGGGAGAGCAGGGGGAACGTGGGAAGGGGCGGCGGGGGAGGGAAGAGCATGGAAAGAGAGGGGGCGGGGGGGGAGTGGGAAATGTGGGAGAGTGGGGAACAGGAGGGGGAAGAAGGGAAAGGAGCGGGGGAAAGAGAAAGAGAGGGGGGGGGGAGATCAGACAACTCACTACTCTAAGCATTAACCAGAGCTAGCTGGGACATAGTATCTAGCTAGTCTACAGCCTAATCTGGCCTATCCTACTCTGCTCTAGTCTGATCTTTGCCTGAACACTATAACAGGTCAGCCTTAGGCTGTAGCTAATCTATCGCCTACCTAAACTGTTCTAAACCAACCGGCAGCCCTCGACCAGTGATGAAGAGCACCGATGCCCCCCGCCCCGGCCCCCCGCCCACATAAGGCGTGGGAGAGAAGGCCGGGCCGGGACACAGCGGCGTCCCCACACCCCCAGTGAACGCAAGAAAACCTTTCCACCAAATGGATTGCCCCAGTGACTTGGCTTGGCTGAGGAGGAACCTTGTGAGGTCGTTGTGCTACAGGGGCCCAGCAATGGTCGCCTGGGTAAGCCCACCCCCCACGCGACCCGCTCCCAGACCCGCCCCCAGCTAGTGACTGGGAACTGAGAGAGCAGGCCACGCAGGCCACGCGGGCCCACCCAGGCAGTGGACCCAGCAGCGGACCCCCATCCGGGGACTCCCCTCCGAGACAGGCCGAGAGATGCCGGGCTAAACCATGAACAGAGTTTTCCGGCATTGAAACTCTGTAAATGGTTTATTATGGAAATAAAATTTACAAGAGAACAGAAAATTGAAAATGTAAAAAAGAGTCCAACAGAGGGATATAAAAATGTAGTTTTTAAATTATCCTAAAATCAGGGAAGGGAGTTAAAAATGTAAAAAGTAGAGTCCAAAGGAAATAGAAAATGTAGTCTTTAAGTGTTCGTAGGTTTAGAGAATACTAGCTAAGAGGAGGGGAGGGGAGGATAAGAGTCGGAGGTGGTGATTAAGGGGAGGGGAGGATAGGAGTTGGAGGTGATGAGGCCGGGGGGGGGCAGGTGACCAGGATGATGAGGATAGGGGTCGGTGGTGGTGAAGAGCCCGGGGTGTCAGACAGTAGAAGGAGTAGCGGGTAGATGGCCTAGAGTGACGACAGGTGGCTAGGGCGATGACGGCCGGACCTAGGGCTGCAGCGGCGGGGGTGTACGTCAGGCCAATGAAGGACACCTGAGGGGGAGAGAGAGAAGAGAGCGGGGGAATCTGCGCAGAGGTGGAACTAACTCTATAGACAACAATAAAATCAGGTCAAAACAAAATTTATTAGGATTTTTTTTATTTATTTTTTAGGATGACTAATACTATACTGCTAATTCAGGTCTAAATACCACCTAACACCACTGTCAATGATTCAGCCCTGTTGATGCGGACCGTTAATCATGACCTACAACAAACAAAACTAAATTAGGTCAAGTCTAAGTTTATACTGATACTGCTGGCTTGTGATTGCCCGCTCAGCAGTTCAGGACTAAGTTTATTCACTAGCTATTAGATTTTGTATCTAAGCTACTGGGTCGACTGATGCCATATTATTAAATTAGGTCAAGTATAAGTTTATAATGATATTGCTGGCTTGAGACAGCCCGCTCAGCAATTCAGGATTGTATGTACTCAAGAGCTAATAAATATTTCTAGAGAATGACATCATCAAACACAACTATCAAGCACAACCAAATGATTGGGAGAATAAATGGGTTTTGAGTCTAGTTTTGAAGATTTCAATGGAGCCAGCTTCCCTAACTGACAGAGGAAGCTGGTTCCAGAGATGTGGAGCACGGTAAGAAAATGCTCTGCTACCTGCTGATTTTTTCTTAATTTTAGGGATGGTAAGATAATTACCGTCCTGTGAGCGGAGAGTACGCGTGGGAACATAGGGAATGATTAGCTCAGATAAGTACGGAGGTGCGAGCCCATGCAAAGATTTATAGGTTAACAGAAGCACCTTAAAGTCTGATCTGGCCTGATAATAGCCTAGTAATGACATTTATATTAATTACCTCATGTCGGAATGTCGGAATGTTTGAAAAAAAAGTAAGGTGCCGCTACTGCGACAATGGAAAAAAAATTGTCGTAGTAGTGGCACGTTTGAAAAAAAATGGAAATGCCGCCACTCCGACAATTAGACGTCAATGTCTAAGTAGAGGCATGTCGGAATAGCAGCATGTAACCCTTTCGGAGAGGCGTCCCTTTTTATCTCCAAAAAAGTTTCGCCATTGCGAAAGATATTAGGTCCGCAATAGCATCTTGAGTTATTTAGCCTACAGGGGTGGGAGAGGTTAGGTTCTGGGGAAGGTTAGGTTTAGGCGTGGGGGGTGGGGTGGGAAAGGTTAGGTTTAGGGTTAGGGTCTGCAGGAGGTTAGGTTTAGGCATGGGGGGTGAGAGGTTAGGTTTAGAGGTGGGGGCTGGGAGAGGTTAGCTCCAGCCAGTCCCCCGGGTTAGGGTTAGGGTTGTTTCGCAATGGCGAGACAGATCTCCATTCCGACAATTTTGTCGGAATGCCGGTATTTCGGAGTGCCGACATTTCGGAATGCCGGGGTGTCCCCAACTCTCCCAGGCCAGCCAATGTTGACATCCCAAAACGTCATATTGTGATCGACAACACTTTGGAGGATTACTGAATAGAAGCCTTTGCGGTTGTAGTTGTAGTAGTCAGCTGGGTTGTGATGTGGTGCCAGGATGGGAGTGCCATCCACAGCTCCGGCACACTGTGGGAACTCCCATTTGCCACTGAATCCTCTGATGATTTCTTCGACTTCTGCAGCTGAAGGTGTGTGGAGGTATTGTGGCTTTAGGATGTCACTGATGGCAGTGACAACTTCTTGGGTGAATACACACGCACTCGACAATCCCACACCAAAGAGGTGAGAGAGAGATCGGAGCTCGAGATTGGTGGCTAGCCTCCACAAGCAGATTGCCACACACAACTCCACCGGCACCGCCTGGCGGTATCTTGTATCCTGTCGAGTCAGCCTTGGACGAAGACTGGCACAGAGATGATGGAACTTTCATTCTAAAGTTGAGCAGCCAATCTCTCTCTCCCCAGCTGTCACATGCCTGCTGCCACCAAGCACCACACCGTGGTTGGGCCCAGATGTTCCTGTAGAAGATAGGAGGGGGGGACATTAATACAAATACCATAATTAGAAAAAAGAGAGCATTGCTCTCAGTGAGACTCCCCCTGTAAAGGTAAAAAAAACAGACCCCTTTCACATCAGTCATTTTGTGTCTCAGGCAGGGTAAACAGGTGTAACCAATAAATAATAATACATTTCCAGCTTCCATTCCATTAGGTGTGTTTGAGTGTCATGGCCCTGATTAATGTTATTGGTCACACCTGTATTTACCATGCCTTGAGACACAACATGATTGCTGTGAAAAGGGTATATTGAAAGCTACAGGAACTGAGTAGCCTAGCCCTGTCTGCCAGTGTTGTTGTATTGAATTGGAAGTGTCTTCTTTTTATGCTACTGCCATTGATTGTATTGCTACTGCACATAAAAATGCATTGCAATAGACGGTTTCCACGAAATTGTGTTGCTAGGGAACAGTTTGGAACCTAGCTTATGTCCTCTCAGTTATAGTTAACATTGCTAGCATTACTTAGCAAACACTGTAATAGGAAGTAAAACTGAGATCATTTAGAATGTTCATGTTGTCAAGTTAACAGTCTATAAAGACACAATAATCAATCGCTCGTGACAGCTTATATTTTGTAACAGAATACCACTCACCTTATCGGTCTCCCCCAAAATGTTGCAAAGGCTTGCAGGATGGCTTGCAGTCTTCGCCTCCTTGCCTGTCTGCGTTGGTACACTTTGCGCACAACAAGGGTGTCCATTTGGCGAATTCGAACTAATCTCGAGTATTGCGAGTGTTGGTGTAGCTGGTAGCAATGCCATAATAATGCTATTATAATGACAACAAAGTGGATCTGTATATTCATTGTGGTGTGCGGGTAAACAAGCTTGTAGCTAAATTCCTTGGAGCAGTTCCGAGACGCTGACGTCAGACGCACGCTCATCCACAAGCCAATCAGTGGAGACGCAGCCCACGCAGGTGATGACGACAGGACGTAGGTCTGTCATGTTAACTCATTGAGTGCCAATGACGACAGTTGTCGTCAATTCAAATACTAACGTAGAGTGCCAAAGACGACGATTGTCGTCAATTGCCTTTTTTGAAGGTGGGACGTGGATCAAAGCCTTATGTATGTCCTGTACAAATATTGTAGCTATTGAAGCTGTATAACCTATTTTACGGACTCATCAGGTGGCGACAGTGCTCTCCAGATTAGAGAAATGTCCGAAATATAGCCTGAAAAAGCCCCCTGATCAAAGAGAAACCGCTCATGCTGCAGCCCAGAGCCATGTAGATTGCTCTGGCTGCAACTGACGGTGCCTGGCAACAGCAGTCAATCCGCGCACACAACTGAGCTCCTCTGCCTCTGTCTGTCTGTCTGCATAGTTTCTTCACACGATTAGCCGCCAGAAAGGCAGCACCCGACGCCGAAGTGCCAAACCTTTCTGCAGTCCGGCTTGGCATTTCCTTGTCGCGCTGCCTGGGAGGCGGCGCACAAAAAGCACTCCGAAAATAGACGCTGGGTGCGTGAGGCTGTGTGTTACTAGTGTGGGGAGGAGTTTGTAGCTGAGGGGGGGAGAGGGGGGTGGGCCACGCAGGGCAGCACACAACTACACCACGTCACTACATCAGAAAATATTAGCTAGAGTCAGTGAATGTGCTTGAAATGCTGCATTTCACAAAAGGCTGAATATCTCAGCTTCTAGATAGAAATGCCTGTATTTGCTGTTTTTGACCTATCTTCTCCGGCTGATAACTAAAGAACGGAAAATGGTATCAATAAACTTTTTTTTGCTGATGATACAATAGAGTCTCCTTGTTCTTTTTGCGTGTTCGGTGTTTACATAGTAATATCACACAATATTCTGTGGGCCTCGAGAAATCACTGAAAACGCTCTGAAACTCTGGCACTGGGAGCGTCCGTTCTCCAAAAGTGGCTGGCACTCAATGAGTTAAAGTCCGCTGGTCCGCTGGGATCATTGCAGTGTGAAAGCGAACCTTACTGGACCAAATGTATACAATGTAACAACAACATGAGTTTGGTTCGGACCTTGGTCCGGACTTTTAGGTGTGAAAGGGCCCTTACAGACTGTTCCTGTGTTTTAAGAAACTTGTTAGTTTAGTTTGTTGGCCGTCCAACACCGTTTAGGCCAGGCTCTGTTCTTTTGTTGTTTGGTTTTTGTTAACCCTTCAGTCTCA
Organism: Poromitra crassiceps; assembly: GCF_964638095.1. Taxonomy (NCBI): domain Eukaryota; kingdom Metazoa; phylum Chordata; class Actinopteri; order Beryciformes; family Melamphaidae; genus Poromitra; species Poromitra crassiceps. The sequence goes on from NC_139630.1 coordinate 3,842,180, forward strand.
GTAAATAACTGCTTCTGCCTCTGTCGTCTCTGCATTTGGGTCCACACTCACACACAGCGTTACAACATGAACAAACTATTGTAACATTACATTAGATGAAGGGGGGGTTTAGGCACAACCAATGGTAAAACAATGAAGTGGTTTCACATCAGGGACTCAGGACAGTTTCCGAGCACACTTGACCTCACTCTGACCCCAAAGTCTGTTTCCTTTGATTAGTGTGAACTTTGACCTCACTCTGACCCCACTCAAGGTGAAACTCGCATCATTTGCACCATGAAAAATGCTCATATGCGAAATCTCATCTACTTGCACGTTTGCATTGACTTTGTATAATCTCATCAGAATCAGAATCACTTTTATTGCCACAATATGCAAATTACATATAAGAGGAATTTGTCTTAGTGTCTGTATGCAGCCTAGCAGTCCTTTCAATATTCAGAGATAAAGAAGTAGGAAAAATAACTAAAAAACAATGGGCCCTATCTCGCAAAAGTGGTAATTTAGTGTATGCGCTCGTTTAACGCTGCACGCAATGCAAATTGGGGGCGTGCACAAGCACATTTGTATTGTCCCTGCCGCACTATTACCTCTATGCCTGTTATAATTGTACTGGGCATGCATGGGGTAGGCGTGCCACATGCCAAAGCAGGTGTTTCGGCGCAAAAGTGGGGACAGAGATGGCATTCACCTATCGTCAGCATGCAGGGAATTACTTCGCGCTAAGAGCTTTGAAACGCACCTCATATGCGCTAAAATACCCCGCTGCGCTTGAGCGCACCATAATGTCTGTACTGCGCAGTGCAGTGCAGAGGAATTTCTTTTGCATGTCATTACGCACAGGCGTGCAACGCCAGGACATCAGATTCTGCTGCTAAAATTGGGTATTAGCAGATAATTCAGTGAGATAATCAACTATAATTCACTGAGAAACTTTAATCCCATCGCAAAGAGTAATGGCAAATTAATTGAGTAATGGCAAATTAATTGAGAAAACTTGTTGGACAATGGATATTGTAGCCTACTTGCAAGAATAGGCTATTCACCTTCACCTATCCCATAACCCAGAGGGTCGTTGGCACCACAGACGATCTGTCAACAAGCTCTCTCCATCTCTCTCTGTCCTCGGCACGCAGCTCTCATTACTGTTTCACCGAGTTTTTCTAAATCCTCCCATCTTTTCTTTTGTCTCCGCTGTTTCCCCGCTGCAAACACGTTCCAATGTCCAGTCAACAAAATAACCCAAATTACATCAAATCACAGATGTTTTTAACAGGATATGATGTGATGGTGTTATGGTGAGATAGGCCTATCCAAATTACGCATGGAGAGAATTACAGCATATTGCATGCCTCGCGCAAACTGTATTACAGCGAACGCAAGACGGGAATCTGATTGGTTTGATTGATGTAATGCCCAGGCACTGCCGCCCAAATGCTGTTCAGGTCTCCTCATACGGGGTCTGTGAATCCAAATCTCATTCGTCCCGTTCAAGTCTCGTGAGAGTTTCCACACCGGCTGCTCTGAAGTTACAGGAGATATTGTCCTCGTGATTATTGTCTTGTTCACAACAACTTGAAGATTTTGTGAAACGATGGCCGCCCTTATCCATTTGAGCCAGAGTATATGCTTGCAGAGTTGGCCGAAATTGAAGAGCGGACGAGGAGAGAGAGGGACAGCAGGATGAACAAGCTGCTGCACGGCCGAGAATAAATGGTGATTGGTGGTGTGCATGTGGACGCTGTAACTCTCACGGTTCACAGACCCCGGAGTGTTGGACGGACAGAAGAGACAACCGCATGGAGAGCTTATTCTAATACATCCATGATGGAGAGACTTAAAGGATGGCTTTCCCGTGGGGAATATGAATATATATTAAATTTCACGCCCCTAAGGTTTTCGAATCCGTTGAAATTTTTGAAATTGGTTGTTTACAGCCAGAGATATCAACCATCTCTCACATTATTTCCATGACGCTCTGACGCAAAACGCGTCGGGGCGACAAGTCCAGCCTTGCGGAAGTCGAGCACCTATGAACTACACTACTTGTGGGCCTGTGGGCCATGGTCCCGCCTCTAGAGGTCCTCCACGCCCCTTCAGAGGTCTGAAGAAAAACAAAAGGCAGCCATATTTTTCAACCACCTAACCTACGGTAGCTAATGTTAGCTTTCCATAGCTCCTTGCAAAGAGACCATATCTCGGGAACGGAAGCACGTCCAGACACGGGACTGGCGGCATTGGAAAGCTCGTCAAATTTTACATCTAGTAGTAGGTGCGTTGAAGTAACGAAATCAACGCTGAGCAATGTACCCGTTTTTACACATTTTTACATTAAATAGTTACAACATCAGATGCGCGTAACTCCTTGGAAAATGCCTTAAAATGCATGAACATTTTTTTATGAAGACATCTCCCGACATATATACTTCGGTTTAAATTTGGTGCAATTTGGAGGCAATTTTATTATTGATTTTTTCTTCTTCTCATAATTTTTTTTATGTCAAAGCCTTATTCTTCTTCTTCTTTGAGTTTTATGGCGGTTGGCAAACATATATGTGCATTACCGCCACCTACTGGAGTTTGATATCAGCCAAATGCCTGAGGGGTGGGCGTGGAATCTAAGGCCACGCGAGCCCAGTGCATTGTGGGAACTGTAGGATTTCGGCTCCCCGCACCCGCCCCTCCCCCCCACCAGCCCCCCCCCCCCCACACACACACACAGAGTGGATTTTGGTTGATATCTCTGGCTGTAAACAACCAATTTCAAAAATTTCAACGGATTCGAAAACCTTAGGGGCGTGAGATTTAATATATAATCATATTCCCCACGGGAAAGCCATCCTTTAATCAACCTCAACCTGTAAGTAACACATGTATCTGATTATCCCCTCTAGTCATACCGGTAACCCTTCCTTTTACAGTCCAGTAATTACCAGGCATTTACCAGGAAACTACCAGGTAATTACCTGGTATTTAGAAGTATTTACCCTGTAATTACCTGGTAACTACCAGGTAGTTACCAGGTAGTCCCCGGGTAATTACCCGGTAATTACTAGATATTTTTCTGAATATTACCTGGTATTTACTTGGTGATTACCTGGTATTTACCTAGTAATTATATATTACAGATTGTAAACCTCCACTATCACCCATCATTTTGTCTAAATGTGACCGTGTTAGGGTGACAATAACTCAGATCTTTACAAGGTAATTACCAGGTATATACTCAACATTGGACAGGTATTTACCCAGTAACTACCAGGAATTTACCTGGTAATTAGAAGTATCTAGTGGGTAATTACCCGGTAATGACTAGATATTTTCTTGACTACTACCAGGTATTTACCTGGTAAGTACCTGGCATTTACCCAGTAATTATCGATTACAGAATATAAACTTTCCCCTATTACCCATCAATTTGTATAAATGTGACTGTGTTAGTGTGACAAGAATTCAGATATGTACAAGGTAAATACCAGGTATATACTCGACAATGGACTGGTATTTACCTGGTAACTACTGGTAATTACACAGCCTTTAATCAATGTTTACCCGGTATTGACCTGCCAATTACCCAGTAATTAGAAACTTGTACCACGTACTAGTTACCTGGTACTAGTTACCTGGATATTTCCCCTGTAATTACCTGGTATTTACCCAGCATTCACTTGATATTTTCCTGGTAACACCCATGTATTTACCTCGTAATTTCCCAGTAATTAGAAACTTACCACATCCATTTCCAAAACGTTATCAAGTAAAACCTCACGAGTTACCCTGTAAGTAAGGTGGAACTGTACTGTAAAAGGAAGCGTGGTTTGTTTCCCTGGTATTACCTTGTACTTTCCTGGTAATTGTAGATTTCAATCCTCTACTATTACTCATCAAGTTGTGTAGTTTTGACCGTGTTACCTGGCAATAACTCAGATATTTCCCATGTAATTACCAGGTATTTACCCAGAATTTACTAGGTACTTACCAGATCACTCCCAGGTATTTACCTGGTATTTATCCAGCATTTACTCAATATTTTCCCAGTAACTCCCATGTATTTACCTGGTAATTACCCAGTAATTAGAAACTTGTACCACATACATTTCCAAAACGTTATCAAGTAAAACCTCACGAATTACCCTGTAAGTAAGGTGGAACTGTACTGTAAAAGGAAGCGTGGTTTGTTTCCCTGGTATTACCATGTACTTTCCTGGTAATTGTAGATTACAATCCTCCACTATTACCCATCAGGTTGTGTAGTTTTGACCGTGTTACCTGGCAATAACTCTGATATTTCCCCTTTAATTACCAGGTATTTACCCAGCATTTACTTGATATTTTCCTGGTAACTCCCATGTATTTACCTGGTAATTACCCAGTAATTACAAACTTGTACCACATACATTTCCAAAACATTATCAAGTAAAACCTCACGAGTTACCCTGTAAGTAAGGTGGAACTGTACTGTAAAAGGAAGCGTGGTTTGTTTCCCTGGTATTACCATGTACTTTCCTGGTAATTGTAGATTACAATCCTCCACTATTACCCATCAGGTTGTGTAGTTTTGACCGTGTTACCTGGCAATAACTCTGATATTTCCCCTTTAATTACCAGGTATTTACCCAGCATTTACTTGATATTTTCCTGGTAACTCCCATTTATTTACCTGGTAATTACAAACTTGTACCACATACATTTCCAAAACATTATCAAGTAAAACCTCACGAGTTACCCTGTAAGTTAGGTGGAACTGTACTGTAAAAGGAAGCGTGGTTTGTTTCCCTGGTATTACCTTGTACTTTCCCGGTAATTGTAGATCATTAACATCCACTATTACCCATCAGGCTGTCTAGTTTTGACCGTGTTCCCTGACAGTAACTCAGATATTTCCCCTGTAATTACCAGGTATTTACCCAGTATTTAGAAACTTGTACCATACATTTGCAAAAACATTTTCAAGTAAAACAGTCAACAAGCAGTTCCACCAGGATGTCTGTTGCTCTCCCGGCTCTTTCACTGTCTACCGACCAGGCCGGAGGCTGGCGTCCTCCATTTGTGTTCCGTGCATGCCAAAGTCTTGGCTCTCCGCTCCGACACGGTGTCCGTGAGTCGGCTTCTCCACCTACACTGCATCGGTATTTAGCTGTCGGGAGATAGGAGGAAAACACCCACAGTTCCCAGGACCTACCCAAAACAGCACCCCTATACCAGCTATCAAATACATAAAGATAAAACACATTATAATTATTATTACATGCCCTCACACACACCCCCACCCTGTGACAAATACGCCAAAACAGGTGAGCTGTCAAAGAGAGTAACTTTATAAAACTCTTAAAGTGCATGTCAAATACCCATTGACAGCGTGTTGTGCTAGACAAAGGATCAGCCGAACAGCATTTTGGTAAACAAAAAACGTCACTGGGAGAAAACAAGAAGACGCTATGGACCCAGCCTTGAATGGATCTCTACCTAGGTTTACATTTTTAAAACTACAACAGTTCACACAACTTTAACATGACACGCATACATTCCTTGTATCCAAAAAAAGTGCAAAACTTGTAACTGTAAACTTGTAAATGTAAATTGTTATGGTTACATATAAAAAGTGCAGTGAATTTTCATGTATAATATTTTGAATGTTTGAACAAAAATACAAAAAAGTGCAAATGTTATGTGCACTTGGAATGTTTTAGTAATTGCTAAATAATAGAAAAGAGCAGTGAACTTTCATAAAAAAATACAGATCTTTAGATAAAATAAAACCAGGGTTGAACTCCCCATTGACCACTAAAAAAAGTGTTGTATAAAATAACACTGACAAATCCCTGAAACAAGTGCAGTAAGAAATAAAAATACATAAAAATAAAATAAAATAATTTAAAGCTGCATTCAGCAATGTTGGGTGAGTGTTTGGTCAGTGACTTGAAACCCCAAACCCCTCGCTGTCCTCTATCTCTGTCCTGTAGTCCTGCATGCAGGGCGGACGTATCTCCGCAACCGTAACTCGTAGAGACTCCGGGATGGCGGCGTTGAATTCGGGGTTACTCAGCGAGTTACCGTTGCAGAGAAACATCTGCCCTGCATGCACGACTACAGGAGAGAGATAGAGGACAGCGGGGGTTTGGGGGTTTTAAGTCACTGACCAAACACTGTATTTCAGTAATTGCTGTCAGAATATAGAGCCATTTCACACTTATTTTAACAAAAAAACATTGCTGAATGTAGCTTTAAATTACTGCACTTTGAATCAAGTGTGGCTTTCAGGTACTTCCATCACTGGTTACACCTTAGATCTTCCACTACTATCTAGATGATTCACCTCAGGCTCCGCCAATTTTAACAAATGGTCGCTACAACTCTCCCAAATGGTCACGTGGTGACCTTGCTCCTGAAGTGTTGTGAGAGGACTGTTGCCTGGTGATGCTGGGTTAGTGTTGACCTAGCAAGCTAACTTGAAATAAAGATTGTGAGTTCCCAAAATCCACACAAAGCACACATATAAACACAAAGCTGCCCGTGTTCGCTCAATATAGTTTAAACTATAGATCGATTCCATAAAAATAAAGAAAATTCTAGTCACAGATTTAGGTACTGCATCAACGAACTTCAGCTTTAGCTAATCGCTCCCTGCTAACATGAGTTCCTGTTGCCAAATCTCGTGAGAGTGTGTTGCTGACATAGAAACAGGTCTTGAACAACTTTATTTTTCTCCTGATCTGTCTGAAAAATGCCATTTTAGTGTCAGAGTATTCTGAGGATATGTGGCTTCGGAGAATGGCCCAAATATTTTCTTTAATGAATATGGGGGCAAAATAATCTGTCATAATCTGAGATCACATCGACTTTTCCCATTGACTCCAATAGACTCAGACCGGCCGAAAACCTCCAAAGTGGGCGTGTCCGTGGAAAGCCATGGTCAAAACGCGCGTGCAAAAATGACAGGAACTGAGTTGAAGTTGGGTGGTCTTGCTTGAAATCCCATCGTCTTTGGTTACACTTTGTAACATGCTCTTATGTCTTTAAATAAGCGTCCAAGAATGCCCTCCCTATGCTCTTTCCCAAGCCAGTGGTTCCACTCGATGAACCTTAAGCTCATCTTCAAGGCCTTCTCTGTCAAGTTCCCCCTGTACCTGTAGATGTTCTCTTTATAACTCCGCCATGCCCGCTCAATGTGCTGTGTGTGAGCACCAGTCCCAGGGTGGACAAAATATCTCTGGTGATTTACCTGATAGTGAATGTAGCCGTCATGGGACAATCTGTTGTAGGCACGCCAGCAATCACTAATGACTTCACTTCCATGTCTAACATATTTTCTGATGATTGGGAGCAATCTCCTCCTGGATCGAGTTTCAACCAGTTTTAACACAGGGCGTCTACGGGACCGCTTCACCTCCAACATTCCAAAGACCCATGAGCGTCGTCGCCAGGTGTTTCCACGTCGTCCACGTCCATACTGAAAATGTACAAAATGTCATGCTTAAAATGTATAATTTGAGAATGTTCGAGTCACTTTGGTGCTTGTTGATTCACCCCCAGGATCATGGTAATACTGCCTGGCATATGAACAAATCATATGGCTCCCAAATCAACACTTTTATTTGTCAGATCTTTCTATGTAGATGCCATTATGAGGCATTTGGATCAGGGTTCCCACATCCTACCTCAACATTAAATTCAAGGACCTTTCACAGACTTTAGAGGGCCTTTGCCCCAAATTCACTGACCCTGCATGGCATAGTTTGAGACATGGGTCATCAAAGTTATGATGAGAACTTGTACAATCTCACGGATAATTAACAAGGGCAAATTTGGCTGTGGACCGCGTGCGGCAACGGCGGGGGCAGGCATCGCTGGGTTGTGGCTAGATGGGGTACAGCCACGGATGGAGTGACATGGTGAAATGGTGGCAATTGTTATTCCATGTAATTAGTGTTACTTCTTGTATAGTGTCATGACGAAAGCAAAGATACAAGAGGGTGAGATAAAGGATACATTCCGCCAATATTGAAGTAGCCTCTGATACAGTGTGTGTGTGTGTAACTTCCTCTAGACCTAACCGTATTTTCAAAATGTCTGATCACCAATACCATTATTATTATTTTGTACGGCTTCATAGCATGAATGAGAGATGAATAGAGGGGGACCAGCTATTATTGTTTTTGTAAAAACAAAAAACAAAAACATATTTGAGATCCGGGGCTTTTCATAAAAGTTCCGGGGCTGTAGCCCCAAAAGGCCAGGCCTAACGATGACACTGCTTGTTGGAAGATGCTGCTTTATCCTCAAAACGGCATGATGTCAATCTAATAAAAAGAAAGAAATCTCCAATAGGCTATCAAAGAACATGTCGGCGATGTCAGATGACCGAGATTCCAGAGCATTTTTAAGTAAGTGGAGAATCCTTGGTGAAAAGCAGGCCTATAATAGCTGCGTCTGTGCGCATTTGGCACAGGGGCGGCTGTAGCTCAGGAGGTAGAGCGGGTCATCCACTAATCGCTTTGGATAAAAGAGGTTGGTGGTTCGATTCCCGGCTCCTCCAGTCTGCATGTCGAAGTGTCCTTGGGCAAGACACTGAACCCCAAATTGCTCCCGTTGGTGTGCCAGCACCCTGCGTGGTAGCTGCCGCCATCGGTGTGTGAATGGGTGAATGTAACGTTCCCAATTCTATGTATTAAATTAAAAAAAACGACCCTCAACATTTGGGAAGGCTAAGCCACACAACTAGTTCGTTATAATCTAACGTCATGCTTCGAAGCCGACTTTACGACGATGAGGACGGTAAGGACTCAATCACATCAGGTCTCCGCTGACTACCTCGGAGATCTCTGTTACAGGCCCAAGGCAACAGCCAATCACAACTCTCGTGCAGCTGACGTCACGCACGTATCGTCGCCGCTGAGTTACATTTTGGAGCAGCCCCCGTCAGCCGACGGCGCCCCCTTTACGGTAAGGGGGCTCACGCTGAGCCCTCATTCACTTTGCGATTTCACCATGGGACATCCCTAAGCCCTCACTCCCTTCACGTGAACGCGCCTCTAAGGGGGTGAGTCAGTAAGGGGGCGAATTGGAATTGGGCCAACGTCATCCAGCGTGGAAAGCGTCATTTCCGTTGCATATGACTGACTGACACTGAAATAATAGTCTGTAGGCCTGTGCTTCGCACATGGTAAAAAGACAGAGGCTTGAATGTGTGAACACTTCTCAACTGTGTTAGTGATGGCAGACTATGTGGTCTCTTGCCTTCTCGAACACAACCCAGCAAGAGAAGGGTCCATGTCTATGTTCCCCGGGTTCCATGTTCCCCAGGTTCTATGTTCCCCGCTCCTGCTAAAAAGGGTTCTAGGGAACATAGGACCCTTTTTCGGGAGCGGGGAACATAGAACCCTTTTTAGCAGGAGCGGGGAACATAGAACCCGGGGAACATAGGCATGACCTTCAAGAGAATATACTGTGGACACGTATGGGACCCTAAATTCAAGCACTTTTAAGGACCCATTTCTATTTTCACAAACTTTTAATGGCTTGGGTATCCCTCCCCCCAAATTCACAAACTTTCCAAGACCCGTGGCAGTATTACCATCACCATGGAGATTAACCTCTTATAGATTGTCGATATTTTTGTGTGAAGTATACCTTTCACTTCTTAGAAACCTATTGTCGCCGTTTTAACAGCAACGTAGTAATTCAAATGCACTTTACGACACCAAACAGAAATTTACATTTTATGACCGAAATAAAACCTTACCTTTCTTTTGTGTCTGAACTTGCTCTCGTCTATCGCTACGAAAGCTCTTCTCCCTCCAATTCGCATTTCCCGTCTTCTCTCCAGTCGTCTGACTGCTTCACAGCAAATTTCTCGTAAAAGTGTAGTCACCCTGGTCAGTGATTTGCTGCTCCCACATACTCCATCCTCTAGCATATCCACTTGTCTTTTCCTCAAACCCTGTGACAAACTGAGCCAAAAAAAGAGGACAAATCTACATATTAGCAACTGGGATGGGATAGTTTAGGAGTCGGGGAGGGGTGATTATGAGCAATGTTCTTGGATTATTTTGACAGAGTTAGGTTGGTGCCTAGGATAGCCACTGTGCATGTTGTACATGTTGCGGTGTGTGTGATTACTTGGATTTTTTTTGTGTTGATTATTTGGATTGTCTATCTATGTAATATGTGTTTATGTTTGGCTATATATGTATATATTAAGGGGACACTATCTGCATGTACTGTATCAGATCAAGATGTACCCCAGAACATAATGTGTAAAAAGAGTTGCTGTAAAATCGAAATGATGCAAGAACAAAGTCTGTCCTCCAAAGTGGGGGGCAGTGGAAGGGTTAATTATATTTATATGTATGTATGTATGTATGACATGTATGTGTGTGTATATATTAAGGATGCACGATATATCGGCAATCATATCGGTATCGGCCGATGTTGGTCATTTTTTAACATATCGGTCATATCGGTAACGGTCAGATGTTGCAATGTTAATATCGGTTATCATTATCAGCCAAATTATTCACATTGATATGAAATAATGCAGTAAATCTATGATTTATGGGCTTTTCCAAATGCTTTGCAAATAAAGAAATGCATAACTTTTCCAAATTCAGTGTTAACATGTGTTTTTCAGTATGTACAAAATGTGATGATCATAAAAATGTGGTTTTATACAGATCATATCGACATCGGTTAACTCATTGAGTGCCAATGACATCGATCGGCGTCAAATCAAATAGTAACGTTGAGTGCCAATGACGTCGATGGCGTCAAATGCGTTTTTTGACGGTGGGACGTGGATCAAAGCCTGATACATCTCCTCTAAAAGTATGGGAGCTATTGAATGTGTATAACCTATTTTACAGACCCATTAGGTGGCGACAGTGCTCTCCAGATTAGAGAAAGTTGAGTAAAAAACAGAGAAGAAGTCGTTGGGGAAACGGCATCGGTATGCATCGATATGCATGAAGCATAACGTTAGCTGTGCCTGTGAACAGCAGTCAATCTGCTGCCACAATTGAGCCCCTCCGTCTCCGCTGCGATAGCCTCTCCACATGATTTAGTTGCCAACACCAGCGTCTTTCTGAAAAGTTACATTATTCTCAGCTGGGAGCCGGCGACACGCTGTGAAAAAGCTGGATGCAGCGCACTTTTCAGTGCAGAGCAAACGTGCAGCAGAGAGCCACCAGAGACACTCCCACGGAGGAGGAGGGGGGTGGGGCACGCATGGCAGCATACAACCATTGACAGTAAACACAGACCCAGACAGCAGGCTCGATGGACAGAGACAGGCAAACAAGCTAGAATATCTGATGCCCACCAGCAGTAAATCAAGACCAGCAAGAAGGTGTAGGGTCTGCGCACGCAGGGGCCAGCGCTGCTGGTTGTAGCTAAAAAATATTATTTTGCCAAACAAAATTCCTTTGTTTTCACTGTTTTATTGAAGGAAATTATTTTTGAGGTGTCATTACATCAGAAAATATTAGCTTCAGAGTCAGTGATGTGCTTGAAATGCTTCATTTCACAAAAGGCTCATTATCTCAGCTTCTAAATAGAAACGTCTGTTTTTGCTGAAATCAACCTATCTTCTCCGGCTGATAACTAAAGAACGGAAAATGATATCAATAAACTTTTTTTTGCTGATGATAGAAGAGAGTCTCATCGTTCTTTGGACGTGTTCGCTGTTTACATAGTAATATCACACAATATTCTGTGGGCCTCGAGAAATCACAGAAAACGCTCTGAAACTCTGGCACTGCAGCGTCCGTTCTCCAAAAGTGGCTGGCACTCAATGAGTTAATATCGGTTATCGGCATCGGCCAAAATTTTCATATCGGTGCATCCCTAGTATATATATATACTGTATGTATACGCTATGAATCCAGCCTTATTGTAATAGTCTTAAAGATCTAATGAAATTAACTAACAAGCTACAAACCAGCAATTGTTGATTTAATCAGCAATCCTATTGGGCATTATTATTGCATAACAAAACACATTTATGCAGCTTGAGAGAGAAATGCTTACTTTGTCGAAATATGTAGTGTTACATCATGTCTATAAAGCCATTTGAATTGAAGTGAGAGGGAGAGAGAGAGCATCCAACCTGTGCATAATTTTCATCCATGATGCTAATGAGATGTGTGACCTGGAGAATACTGAGCCGTCTCTGATGGACCTTGTGATAGCCCTGCCCCTGTGTGTTGACTTTCTGCAGCTCCTGTAACATATAACATACCACGTCTGTAAAATATCGTTTGAAGTAACATACGTTATGATGATCCATCAGTAGGCAATACGGCCCTGCCCCCTTTAGGTAGAAAACACAAGCCACTTGCAATTGACTTCAATGTAAAATAGCGGTAGCGAAAAAAAGAAATGAAAAAATACAATACATTTTGTGTATCAATGACCCAAAGACACCATGACCTGACCAGACCATGTGCCGCCTACTAAATTGCGTATTGCCAATCTTATGTATAATGTTACAACAGTATAATATTTGACTGTGGCTACACTGAGTGTAGCCTGTGTGTCGCAATGATGCTCATCCTTACCACCGATAGCCATCCTTGGTCGTGTTGGTTCTTTTGAATTGCATTCTGTTGTGGCAAACAGGGCATCTTTTTTTCCTTGCCAACAGCCTCTCCCCCTGGAGCCATCCTATCAACCGTTTACCTCCTTGCGCTGTCATCTCAAGTAATCTTCTTATCAAAGTCATATTATGCAGAGTAGTGTGTCTGGATGGAATCAGTTAAGTAGTCTCTGTGCAGTCTGCGTGCACAGTCAAACAAGGAAGTTAAGTTTGTGCTCCTTCGCGGACATTTACCAAATGTTACGTTCATGAAAACTAGGAGGGAAGACAGATGTGACTAGATAAACATCAATTGAATGGGTATCATTTCAGAGCTGAGGTTTGACGGGGCATTGCGTTCAATCTAGAAAGTAGGGAATCCGAGTTCAAACTTTGGAGTTCCAAATTGTTTAGAACGCGTGAGTTGATGGCGTGTGATGTATGTGGGGATTTTGGAATGTCGGATTTTCTGCATGGGCTCTTGAATTACTCCTGAACGTAATGACGTATGCTACGTGCGCTGTCAAAATACGCCGCCAAAAAAGTTACTAGTTTCTATCGCGAGATCTGGCTACATCACTGCAAGCTGAGATAGAGCTGAACAGTCACGTGACATTTCTTGACCCGGGAGAGAGTTTACATTTCTCCATAGACCTTTTGAAAAATTCTTAGGCCTGAGCAAAAACAACAATTAAAGACACGTCACTTGACTGTACAGCTTAGATAGTTAAAAGAGATTGCCATGGAAACGTTATCTTCTGAACTGACCAAGATTCAAGATTGAAGACATAAAATCTCAAATAAAAATAGACAATAAAAATAAAGACAAGACATAAAATGACACGGACATTAATAAAAATAATCTAGCCTACATCGTAGGGGGTTGGTTTCATCTAATTCAGTGGGAAAATATTTTGAAATGTCAATAGGCCTATAGCTTCTGTAGAAAAAGAGTAGTCCGCACACTGCTGAACAAGATGTTTCCCAGATGGATATACAGCTTCTGTAGCCTATATTTTTATTGCTATTATTAGGCTCTCTGGATTTTAAGTAGCTTACAATTAAAATTCATTCGGGAAAACAAACAAATTGGGGATGATTTCAGGATTCTGTTCTCATGGATAAAGAATTTACCTAGGCTATAGAAGTAGCATTACAACAGAGTTCATATTTGTTTAACAGGATGGAAGATGTCCAAATGTTAGGCTATATCGTCTCTCCAGAGATAGAGTCTGGAAACGATTAGATTTTTGGTTCTATCCATGGTGAGCCAGAATAGCCTATATGTGCACCAGATTAGGCTGCATGAGAAAAATATAGGCTATGGTCCATATAGTCTCAATATCTTTCTCACAGAGTGAACATATATTGTCATCAATATTGAGACATACCCTGAGTAATTCTTTAGAGGGTTAGATGTTATTTTGAAGTGTGTTTCTTTTATTTTAGCTGAGTCGTATGTTCCATCTCCCGGGGATGAATTCTTCTGCGGGACAGCCTTCTTCTAAAGTAGGCTAGGCTAATTGTTGGAGTAGGCCTATTTGTCCAGGAATAAAATCCCTTGAGTGGATAATGAAGCTAGTTGTGGCTTTATCGGTTGGTGTCTATTTTTTTCTTATTTTGGAGAAACACAATTTATTGGAGAAATACTTTACGTAATTTAACAGTTTGATTTAGAAGCGTTTACATATGTTTAGTAGGCTACTAAATTTATCATAATCCTGAAGATTACCATTAGCATCCATTAAATCATTTATACATAGGCTAGACCATATAGCCTATTTTTCAAAAACCTATCTTCATAAAACAGGGACTTATTCCGGTGCAATAGGCCTACATGTTTGTTGTTCCATAGTAGGGTTGTATGTGGTGAAAAGTGATGCACATATAGCCTAACGATTTCCACAATCACAGTATTTGCTTGTGGAACTCCATAATGATACATTATTGAAGTCTGCTGTAATAAGAAATGTCAGTCATCCTAGTTTATTGAACAGGTAGTTAGAAATAGAGTACCAGAAGGATTTGGAATCTTTAATCAAGATTTCAGCAAATGTATTTACAAACTTCCATTAAGGCAATCAAAATCTATAGGCTAACTTTTAGGCCTCCATCCTTTAACCATATTGCTTTTCTTCATAGAATGTTTGTTTCTTAAAAAAAAAAATACATTTGGTTCGATATAGATAGGCTATTATCAATTTTGTTTGTGACAGCATTAGAGTAGGCTATGAGGGATGGATAGCCTAAATCTTGACAAACATTCCATCTTTGTTAGATAGGCTACATTTGACCGAATATCGAGAGGTCTCTTTGGAGCCAAGAGTTTAACCTTGCTTTGCATTCTTTGATTTTATTTTCCACATTCAAAGTTTGACTTAGTTTTTGGTCCTAAGGTAAACTCCCAGGTAGGCTATTTGATTTCCGACTTGACAGGAATATTATAGGCTAAATCTCTTTTAGTGTTGTGTCATGGATAGCAAATAGTTACATTTTTGTGTTTAATGTTAATCCTGATTCCTGATGCTTTTGAGATTATTTTTTTTCCTATAGTTGGAGGGATTTGATGTTTAGCTATTAATAGCTAAATGGGGTAAGGACAGTAGCCTGGGTAAACCAACGCAGCCTTCAACGTGACGCCACACAGGCTGTGCCTGTAACGTGTTTCATCGTGTCGTGGTCCTGACTGATAGCTGATAACAGTCCCGGGGAAGCTGGGTTTCCACACTCCATACCAGTTGGTGGCGGTAATGCACCAATTCGTTCTTTGCGAACCACCAATACATGTAAAAAAAGAAGAAGAAGAAGTTTGGAGCTGGATAGTGGACACATCTGCCAAAAAACGCAAAGAAGAAGAAGACCGACAGACACACACCACACACGTTTCTTCTGAACAAAATAAAACCTCCACTTTGGTAAGAAAGACATGCAACCCGTGCCTCAACTGTAAAATTAACATGGCGTCACTAGGATTAATAGTCACTAGCGTTACACTAGGGCCTGTGTCCTTAATCGCGTATGACATGAAACAAGTTACCAGCTACTAGCTAGTGTTAGCTAAACGTAGCTAGGTAATGTTAGCTAACGTTGGTTAGCATGGCATGGTTGCCAACGTGAAAACACGGCAAAAGCTAACCACGCTATCCCTTGGCTAACGTTCTTAGGCTAGCAGCTAGCTAACTAAGGCAAGCTTCTGGAACCCCCTAGAACAGCGTTTCTCAACTGGTGGGTCGCGACCCGTTTTGATCAGCATATTTAATTTTAGTTAAATTCAGACTATTGAAACTGGATTAGCATGACCAGGTTAACTTGTTTTATTATTATTATTATTATTATTATTATTATTATTATTATTATTATTATTATTAACTTGTTCAAAAACATATAGGCATGTAATTCAAGATAAGTCCGCTTTTATTTCATATTTCATACAGTTCAAATAAGACTTTCTGAGCATGACCAGTTTGACTTGTTTAAATTTAAAAACATATAGGCCTGTAATTCAAGTCTGCCTTATTTCAATTGGTTTTTAGCCCTAGTTGCACTTCTGTTGCACTTTTTTGTTCATTTGAGGTTTATAACAGTGCATGAAGGCATTGTGTATTAAATTAATGCGCTATTTTTTCTGCAATAAATTTGAGTGGTTTAAATAAAAATCTGAAATTTGGGTCGCGACTTCATGACAAGGAAAATAGTGGGTCCTGAGGCTACACCAGTTGAGAACCACTGCCCTAGAAGTACAGAGTAAAAAGAGCCAACAGCTCAAATAAATAAACAACTAGAATGTATAGTCCATTCTCTCCCTTGGAATAATAGTGGGACACACAAATCACTGTCCATATTGGATTATACGGTGACTTGACTGACATAAATGTTGAATTTTATCTGAATTAATTTATTTTCCCCCATAGAGTCATGCCGATGACACGCACAACCAAACGAAAGAACGCACCAGAGCAGAACTCTGCACCAGAGAACCCTGCACCAGAGAACCAGTCTGACAATGAAGGTAACATACAGGGATGCAAACTAGTCACTTTTAGGTGACAGTCACCTTTTTTATCCCAAATTAGGGCACTTAAGTTAATGAATTCTGAGTGGGTTTGTGTATCTGTCACCTTGTTCACTCTGCATGAGTTTGCATCCCTGAACATAAACCCATTTTAAATTGTCCCCAAAAGCCACTAATAACCATAAATTACCATCTTTTTCTTCAGTCTTTGTTGTACATACAGTGGGCCCTATGGTTGCAATCGGCGCAGAAACTGCGTTTAAGGCCTGGCCTAGCCCAGTTAGTGGGTGTGGACCAGCGCACTCGCTATCTTGGTATCGGTGCTACACGCAGCCTCAACCATTATAACCACGCCTTTTAAGCGTAAAATGATGCATAGTCCGCTCATTGGAGAATTGCAGTAAAGAGTCACACGCTTGCCTTTTAAGCTCCAATTCCAGGACAAATCAGGTTAAACCAGACAAAGCCAAGCGCTCTGCCCCCCCCCCCTCCCTTCATCCCGTCTGTCTGTCTCCATATATAGGCTATAATTCCATATTATTATGCTTCTCAAACCAATCTAACTGCAGTTTAAATACTGCAAGCATGTAAATACCCTATAGCAAGATCAGCTAGAAAAATATAGCCTATCCCTATATGATGAGATTACCGTAATTAGATTGGTGAAAGTTTGTCCAGAAAGATATAATTTTCTCTCGCCTGCTGCAGGTAGGATGATGCACATAAATATACCCTACATTATGTAAAGTCATTGCATAAATGTGTTTTTATTGTAAAACTAAATGTGAAGTAGGGCCAAGTTATTGGAGCGGACATCACAGTATAGCACATGACATTAGAAGCGCTTCCCCTGTCACTTATCTAAATCATGTTAACTCGACAAGGGATATATATAGGCCCAGGAGGACATATATTATGTTTCACATAGGGTGGTGTTTTCATTTCGATGTTTTCTTTGGTCCAATATTGAAATGTTCTACAATTGCAGGTTGTGTTACCATTACACATTATTTAGATCTACCTTTTATATCTATTTCGGCTCATTTGGTTGCTATTTAGTAGCGAAATGGAGCTGCACAATGCATGCTGGGGCGGCTTTAGCTCAGGAGGTAGAGCGGGTCGGCCAATGACGCAAGGGTTGGCGGTTCGATCCCCCCTCCCAGCTGCTGTCGTTGTGTCCTTGGGCAAGACACTTAACCCTCCTTGCTCCCTATGGTGTGTAGGCACCCTGCGTGGCAGCCTGCCGCCATCGGTGTATGAATGGGTGAATGTAGACTACCTACTGATTGTAAAGCGCTTTGGATAAAAGCGCTATATAAATGCAGGCCATTTATGCTGGGACATGCCAGGCAGATCGTTACTGTAACTCATAAACTCATTTCCCCTTCTTCTCAAGGGGGCGGCTGTAGCGGCTGTAGCGGCTGTAGCTCAGGAGGTAGAGCAGGTGGTCCACCAATCGCTTTGGGTAAAAGAGGTCAGTGGTTGGATTCCCGCCTCCTCCAGTCTGCATGTCGAAGTGTCCTTGGGCAAGATACTGAACCCCAAATTGCTCCTGATGGTGTGCCAGCACCCTGTGTGGTAGCCTGCCGCCATCGGTGTATGAATGGGTGAATGTACCTACTGATTGTAAAGCGATTTGGATAAAAGCGCTATATAAATGCAGGCCATTTACCATTTACTCAAGAGGACTTGTCTGGAGCTAGGCTATAAACTCCTTGTCCATGGATCACATTTAGGTGTTCTGTTGCACCTGTTTTATTTTGGAAAAGTAAATGCATGATAGCTGTGGGATATAGGCTATTGGATTTTATGTAATTTTTTTGTTCATTGTATTTGCACAAAAAAGCTCTGTCCAGTAACCTGGAACACTTTTATTTTGAGATTTGTTTGAGTGAGATGGTCCTACTTCATGCAAATGATAAGAATTGTTATATGAATCTTAATTTTCAAACAAAGTTACATTACAAAAACGTTTGTGTAAGCTGTCAATTGTTGTTCTTAGAAAGAAAATCCGAATCGGCAAAAATCGGTATCGGCAAGTCAGACTATTCAAAAATCGGAAATTGTAACGGCCCAACAAAATTGTAATCGGTGCACCCCTAGTAAGATCGTCCAATTGCCACCCTTTGACATTGCCAATGCACGATGTCATTGCCCAAACCCCCGTTGCGTGAATTCATTAAGAATAGAGAGCCGCAGGGATGACGTATTTTTGTAGTCAGAACGCGGAAGTCCCGGACTTCCTGGTTCTTCACTGTTTCTGTCTATGGGATTTTTGAATGGGTTTTTGCCGCGATGCTTCTAATAATCTCTCTGGGCAACGCTGGCTTAATCAAACGTGAACCAGAGTTCAGCCGGATAATCTTCACACATGAGGACCACTTTCATGAGTTTTGTAGCCTAAATGCGAACCCTAGAAGTAAAAAGCTCGAGCTAAACTAATCCAGAACTACACACTGTCGCATAGGCTTCCACGTCACGTCAGCGCTCAACCTGGACTGTTGTTGGATGTGTGCACTGATTACCCCGGGCTGAACGGGATGAACCAGGTGAGGGAAAGATAATTTCCGTGTTCGTCCTTTGAAGTGGTGACGTTATTGACGTATATATATATATATATATATATATATTAGGGGTGTCACGATACGATACGTATCACGATACTGGGTTCACGATAACGATACGATACGATACGATTTTAACAATATTTTTTTAAACTTGAATAATGACAATATATGACTGGAAAAGTAGTATTTGATTTGAAATGCACAAATCCAAAACATGCTGTTGTGGGAAATTGTTATTACAATAACAACTAGAAAAAACATGAGATTGGAGATAAGGCTTATCTTGAAATAGAATGAGTTACACCGTCACTTAGATTTACTTTGAACTAAAAGGTTTCTCAGCAGTATAAATTCTCATTATGCATCTTCAGTTTTTCTTCAAACTCAAACAACAAGACTTTTCTTAGTCTATTTTTTATGCATCTTCAGTTTTTCCTGTCAAGTAAACAGTTTTGCCAGAAACTCAATTGAATGGTTTCTCTCCTGTATAACTTCTCATGTGTCTCTTCAGAGACTTGTTCAACTGAACTACTTTCCACACATTGAACTTCAACAAACAAAGACGTTTCTTAGTCTATTTAAAAAAAAAAAAAAAAAAATCGCGATATGAGATTTCATCTCAACGATACATATCGTGACGTTTTACTATCGCGAAATTTCGTGGGACGATATATTGTGACACCCCTAATATATATATTTAGCCGTTTGCTAGCTAGCCGCCCTTTTAACGGCACGTAAAAGCTTCAAAACTCATAAAAGTGGTCCTCGTGTGTGAAGATGATATTACTAAACACTGGTTCGCGTTTGATTAAGCCAGCGTTGCCCAGAGAGATTATTAGAAGCATCGCTTCAAAAACCCATTCAAAACTCCCATAGGCGAAAACAGTGAAGAACCAGGACTGTTGGCATCAATGATTTCCGGACTCATTCCTTCGGCTCTCTATAGGTGACATGTAAAAATGGCACGCCACTCTCCTTGCTACTGCCATGCAGGGTTGTGTTGCTACAAAGCTTAGACGTGTAACTGAAATAGAACGGCTTATGACTGACCACGAATTTGGGAGTAAACACGGCAAAATAATAAAAATGATCTTAACATATTCAAGTATTGAATACATCTGTCTGCATCTTTTTTTGTTGAAGAGATTCAACCACACTCATCAACCATGGCCAAGTTCAAGGCTGACCTGATGAAACTAAAAGGGGAGAATCGGCTACTGAAGGAAGAAATCCGTCTTCTGAAAGAGGAGAACCGGCTCCTCAAGGAGCAGCGGGACTTCAGCAGGGAGAAGGCTCTCTACACTGGGGCCGGCCCCTCAACTTCAAAAGGTAACTAGACTGTTCCTCCCAAATCTTCCTCCCAAAACCAACATGGAAGGCTGTATCTACAGTCTAAAGGAGTCTCGATTATTTAATGGTTGCAGTCTAGGAATGCAGCCAGGGGCAAGGGTGAATCTGCCCAGCCCCCCAAAAATATCCAGGGTTAGTATAAAGCCTAGAAATTTAGTTTTCCAGGTGAGGAATATGCTTGAATTTGAATATCCTCATTGAAAAGTGCCTGATTTTCAACTTAATCAGGTGTTTCATTTAAACAATCACTCAGGTAAAACAAAAACTGTTTAATACCCCTGAAATTAGATGATCCCGTCATCGTATTTATTGTCTCCTGGCGTCTCACAAAATACACAAAGTGTACCGTGGAGTGGACCTGAGCTGGCGTCTGACACAAGACAAAGAATATCACAAGATATCGCACTGTCTGTCTTAGTTTGGATTAGCTGTTTATTTAGTCTTCTACTCTTTTACTTGTAAAGATTTTTTGAATTTTAATCATTGTGTGTCATGCATTGTATATTTGGTCTTGGACCCCGGAAGACTAGCTGTCTAGGCAGCAGCTAATGGGGATCCTTTTAGTAAACAATAAACAAGATGTGGAGCACAGCAGAGTGAGCCGGACTCGGAGCTAGATTGACTGACATTAGCCGTTTTCACTGCCCAGCCCACCCAATTCACCCATTTTGTGTCTAAAATGCAGGAAGCAACAGAGGTACTAGTAGAACAGTAACCAGGGCCCCAGCACTGGAACACGAAATAGATTGGAAGTTGGAAACCCTCATTCATATTCTGGGGTGGGAAGTGAAAAGGGCAAATGGGCTCTGAAATGAAAAGGAGTCACACCACCCCCCCCCCCCCCATTATGATGGCGACCATCTGCTCTCATCTTGCTAAACATACAAGCTAGCTACTGTACCTGCTCATCAGCTGACTGGATTTTGTCATATCATCTCACTTTCGTCATGCCTGGCTGGCATAATGACAACTGGCTGGTTAAATAAAGAGGTTAAATATAAAGAACATTAAATGAGCAAACATTAAATAATCATGATCAAAACATACAATGGAAGTTAATAAGGAACAGCTGTAAAATAAACTGACAATATACACATTGATTGCAGGGATATTGTAAACCTTCACAGTTTCATCTACATTAACAAATTAAGTAAGATGTGATGATAAAGGCTTCGAGAATCTGGGAATATTTGGTTTAGGTACCTTTACACTGCTTGAAAAGTGTGATCCCTCAATATCTGAATGGCCGTAAAAACCGCGGTCGACGGGTGAAAACATGCCCCCCAAATTCTTTTATTTTATCATTCAGTTCATTTGATTTTCATTTCCATCTCTCACACACCGGAGAAAGACGACGAAGAACACACTCACAAAAACAAGTGCTGTTGTGCACCCTATGATTTAGCAACTTCATGCATTAAAGGAACACTCCGCCCATTTTCAACCAGCTTTGTATAATTAGAACATCTGTAGTATATCAGAAAACTGTAAACTGTTTTGAAGTCTGTCATTTAATTTGAGAGTTATTGAGTGTTAAAGTGTAGACCAGTGACATCACTGGTCCATACTAACTCAAATTAATAACTCATTAACTCAACATTAACTGTCAAACTAGATGACGGTTTTGAAGTCATTCATCTAGTTTGACAGTTATTGAGAGTTGATTTGAGTTAATGAGTTATTAACTCATTAACACTCAAATAAAAATGAAAAAGGACAATCAAAATAAACAAATCTAATATATTTACCGTACTAACTTTTATATATGGCTTTATATATGGCTTCTATAAGCCAACGCCTGACCCGCTCCTCAAACAAACTGGACCTGGTCCACTGCAGAACTGAGCGCTGTAGGAAGAGCGCTGTCCCCCATATGATCAGACTTTTAAATACCTAGGGCCCTATTCTCCCACAGGCCTTCGGCACTAAAACGGGCCTTAACCGCAAAAAAACGTGCCTTGCGCCTGTTTTGGGACGATATCAATATGGCTTTACCTGCCAAATGCGCTTTAGGCCGAATGGGCGTGGCGCAGTCCCAGAATGGGCCAAAGTGGGCGTGTCGGCCTTAAATCTCGGCGTACTGATATCTTGGCACCTGCCTTAAATTTAGCGCTTTGCGCCTTTGAAAACCAGGCCTATTCAGTGCGCCAGTGCTCTTCTGCTGCCTCTCCCCTGTCACCCTTCTCTGTCTCTCTCTGAAACCAGGCCTATTCAGTGCGCCAGTGCTCTTCTTCCTCTTCTCTGTCACCCTTCTCTCTCTCTCTCTGACTCCCTAGCTTAGACAGGCACAACACACTTCCCATATAGGAAAAATAAATTGTAAGTTGTCTGGCCTGTCCCAGCATGCATTCTGCTTCTCCATTTCGCTACTAAATAGCAACCAAATGAGGCGAAATAGATATAAAAGGTCGATCTAAATTAATGTGTAATGGTAACACAACCTGCAATTGTACACATTTCAATATTGGACCAAATAAAACATCGAAATGAAACACCACCCTATGTGAAACATATATGTCCTCTTGAGCCTATATATACCCTCCTGTGTGGATTTAACGTGATTTAGATAAGTGACAGCGGAACGCGCTGCGGAACGCCTTCTACTGTCATGTGCTATACTGTGATGCCCGCTCCAATAACTTGGCCCAACCTCACATTTAGTTTTACAATAAAAACACATTTATGCAATGACTTTACATAATGTAGGGTATATGTATGTGCATCATTCTACCTGCAGCAGGGGAGAGAAAACGATATCTTTCTGGACAAACTTTCACCAATCTAATAGGCTATATTTTTCTAGCTGATGCGTTTAGTACATTATTTTCACTTTGATCTTGCTATAATGTAGCGTATTTACATGCTTGCAGTATTGAAACTGCAGTTAGATTGGTTTGAGAAGCATAATAATATGGAATAATAGCCTATAATGCAGACAGACAGACTGGATGAAGGGAGGGGGGGGGGGGGGAGCGTTTGGCTTTCGTCTGGTTTTGCGGGATCACTGGAATTGGAGCTAAAAAGGCAAGCCTGCGATTCGTTTATTGCAGTTATCCAATGAGCATGATGGTGCATAATTTTACGCTTAAAAGGCGTGGTTGTAATGGTTGAGGCTGCGTCTAGCGCCAGCACGACAATATCAAGTGCGCTGGTCCACGCCCACTGATTTAAGCTGCGCCAGCCGCTCGGCCTAGAAACAGCACCGATGCAACGATAGGGACCCTAATGTATTGAAATTGTACGCATGTTGTCCTTGTCCTTTTATCTCCTTAGCGCCCCATGTAATGATGTACTCACAATTCAACAATTCGTTGCCACATGTACATCTTTGAGTTTAGTTTTAAATAAATAAAAACCGTTTACTACTCTGTTTAAGGGTCCCACAAAAGGAGACGGGGGGATTCTTCAGTCTCTTCTGAGTTCTCAGACGACTCTTGTGAAGGGAGGAAGAGGAAGAGTAAGAAAAAGCACAAAAGACCCGAGTATTCAGACTCCTCTGATGATGACAGAAAGAAGAAAAAGACTAGAAAACCCACATCATTTGGAAAGAGAGGTAACCCATCATCTGGAAAAAGATGGCTCACATTTCGATTGCTTCTGGAACAATGCACATACAAACACTTATGACAACACATTACACTTAACAAACATGCACTGATTTATTTTATTCTCTTAAGTGCCCCCAAAATTTGGTAAATTGCCCCCGTTTTTAGAAATTGGGGCAAAAGTTTATCTTTTTTTATTTTATTTTTAATTCCACAATTGAAGATAGATGGCCTGGTGGCTAATGGCTTTTTGCAGACTCCTGTCACATGGACCTAGCTAGCAAGGTCTATGGAACATTTTCATCTTAGTGGAAGCATTTTTATTGAGACACTGCAGTCACATGTCAATCGTAATTTCAGTGTAGCATGCTCATGTCGATTTATTTCTCAGGCATAAGGCAAAGGTAACTCACCCACACACACAATTTGATATAGGCGACATTTACCATATTCAAGGTTGGCCCTATTACGAAACAGTTATGTATTTTTGAGTATCCAGGACTGTATCAATGTAACACTGGAGTGAGGAAGAGTAGTGCACTGCAGACACAAGATGACCAGTTTAACTCCTGAATGTCATGTCATGTATACTCAGGATTATCAATCTATTTGTGTAATTATGACACTGTGTTAACCTATATTTTCTTTTGATGTGTCTTGTAGTTCTGACCCCAGAGGACGTTGTCCTGAAGGTGTTCCGGCAAAACCGGAGCATCGCCAACACCTGTGAGGAACTCTGTGTTGACCGCAACACCATCGCACTGACTGCGGTCATCGCAGATGTTCTGATCGCCGCAGAGGGCGCCGACTTTGGGGAGCTGCCTGTCTTCAAAGAAAAGGATACTCTGGGGAACTACTCAAAAACATGCAAGGCATTTTTAGATGCGAACCAACCCCTGCAGGACAAGATAGCTGCAATGAAAAAGTCCACAGAGCTGCTCCCGATAAAATATAAACTGCCTAAGTGAGGGGTAAAGGCCTAAAGTGCAGTAATTTAAAGCTGCATTCAGCAATGTTTTTTTGTTAAAATAAGTGTGAAATGGCTCTATATTCTGACAGCAATTACTGAAATAGAGTGTTTGGTCAGTGACTTGAAACCCCCAAACCCCCGCTGTCCTCTATCTCTCTCCTGTAGTCGTGCATGCAGGGCAGATGTTTCTCTGCAACGGTAACTCGCTGAGTAACCCCAAATTCAACGCCGCCATCCCTGAGTCTCTACGACTTACGGTTGCGGAGATACGTCCGCCCTGCATGCAGGACTACAGGACAGAGATAGAGGACAGCGAGGGGTTTGGGGTTTCAAGTCACTGACCAAACACTCACCCAACATTGCTGAATGCAGCTTTAAATTATTTTATTTTATTTTTATGTATTTTTATTTCTTACTGCACTTGTTTCAGGGATTTGTCAGTGTTATTTTATACAACACTTTTTTTAGTGGTCAATGGGGAGTTCAACCCTGGTTTTATTTGATCTAAAGATCTGTATTTTTTTATGAAAGTTCACTGCTCTTTTCTATTATTTATCAATTACTAAAACATTCCAAGTGCACATAACATTTGCACTTTTTTTGTATTTTTGTTAAAACATTCAAAATATACACGAAAATTCGCTGCACTTTTTATATGTAACCATAACAATTTACAGTTACAAGTTTACAGTTACAAGTTTTGCACTTTTTTTGGATACAAGGAATGTATGCGTGTCATGTTAAAGTTGTGTGAACTGTTGTAGTTTTAAAAATGTAAACCTAGGTAGAGATCCATTCAAGGCTGGGTCCATAGCGTCTTCTTGTTTTCTCCCAGTGACGCGGTTTGTTTACAAAAATGCTGTTCGGGTATTTGACATGCACTTTAAGAGTTTGTTTACAAAAATGCTGTTCGGGTATTTGACATGCACTTTAAGAGTTTTATAAAGTTACTCTCTTTGACAGCTCACCTGTTTTGGCGTATTTGTCACAGGGTTGTGGTGTGTGTGAGGACACGTAATAATAATAATAATGTGTTTTATCTTGATGTATTTGATAGCTGGTATGGGGGTGCTGTTTTGGGTAGGTCCTGGGAACTGTGGGTGTTTTCCTCCTATCTCCCGACAGCTAATTACCGATGCAGTGTAGGTGGAGAAGCCGACTCACGGACACCGTGTCGGAGCGGAGAGCCAAGACTTTGGCATGCACGGAACACAAATGGAGGACGCCAGCCTCCAGCCTGGTCGGTAGACAGTGAAAGAGCCGGGAGAGCAACGGACATCCTGGTGGAACTGCTTGTTGACTGTTTTACTTGAAAACGTTTTTGCAAATGTATGGTACAAGTTTCTAAATACTGGGTAAATACCTGGTAATTACAGGGGAAATATCTGAGTTACTGTCAGAGAACACGGTCAAAACTAGACAGCCTGATGGGTAATAGTGGATGTTAATGATCTACAATTACCGGGAAAGTACAAGGTAATACCAGGGTAACAAACCACGCTTCCTTTTACAGTACAGTTCCACCTAACTTACAGGGTAACTCGTGAGGTTTTCCTTGATAACGTTTTGGAAATGTATGTGGTACAAGTTTGTAATTACCAGGTAAATACATAGGAGTTACCGGGAAAATATCAAGTAAATGCTGGGTAAATATCAGATAATTACCGGGTAAATACCTGGGAATTATCTGGTAAGTACCTAGTAAATACTGGGTAATTAAAGAGGAAATATCTGAGTTATTGCCAGGTAACACGGTCAAAACTACACAACCTGATGGGCAATAGTGGAGGATTGTAATCTACAATTACCAGGAAAGTACAAGGTAATACCAGGGAAAGAAACCACGCTTCCTTTTACAGTACAGTTCCACCTTACTTACCGGGTAACTTGTGATGTTTTACTTGATAACTTTTTGGAAATGTATGTGGTACAAGTTTCTAATTACTGGGTAATTACATGGGCGTTACCAGGAAAATATCAAGTAAATGCTGGGTACATCCCAGGTAATTAAAGGGGAAATATCTGAGTTATTGCCAGGTAACACAGTCAAAACTACACAACCTTATGGGTAATAGTGGAGGATTGTAATCTACAATTACCGGGAAAGTACAAGGTAATACCAGGGAAACAAACCATGCTTCCTTTTACAGTACAGTTCCACCTTACTTACCGGGTAACTTGTGAGGTTTTACTTGATAGCGTTTTGGAAATGTATGTGGTACAAGTTTCTAATTACTGGGTAATTAACAGGTAAATACATGGGAGTTACCGGGTAAATATCGAGTAAATGCTGGGTAAATACCAGGTAAGTACCTAGTAAATACTGGGGAAATATCTGAGTTATTGCCAGGTAACACAGTCAAAACTACACAACACGATGGGTAATAGTGAAGGATTGTACAGTAATCTACAATTACCAGGAAAGTACATGGTAATACCAGGGAAACAAACCACGCTTCCTTTTACAGTACAGTTCCAACTTACTTACAGGGTAACTTGCAAGGTTTTACTTGATAATGTTTTGGAGTGTACGTGGTACAAGTTTCTAATTACTGGGTAATTACCAGCTCAATACCGAGTTACCGGTAAACATCGATTAAAGGCTGTGTAAATACCAGGTAACTACCAGGTAAATATCCAGTAAATACTTCTAATTACCAGGTAAATACCAGTCCATACCTGGTAATACCTTGTACATATCGGAGTTATTGTCACACTAACATGCTCACATTTAGACGAATTGATAGGTAACAGTGGAAGGTTTATATTCTGTAATCTATAATTACTGGTTAAATGCCAGATAATTCCCAGGTAAATACCTGGTAGTTGTCAAGAAAATATCTAGTCATTATCGAGTATTTACCTGGTAATTACCATATTATTACCCAGGAGATACTACTAATTACCAGGTAAATTCCTGGTAGTTACTGGGTAAATACCTGTCCAATGTTGAGTATATACCTGGTAATTACCTTATAAAGATCTGAGTTATTGTCACACTAACACGGTCACATTTAGACTAATTGATGGGTGATAGTGGAGGTTTACAATCTGTAATATATAATTACTGGGTAAATACCAGGTAATCACCAAGTAAATAACAGGTAATATTCTGAAAAATATCTAGTAATTACCGGGTAATTACCCGGGAACTACCCAGTAACTACCTGGTACTACCTGGTAGTTACTGGGTAATAACCCAGTAAATACTTCTAATTACCAGGTTATTACCTGGTAGTTACCGGGTAAATGCCTGGTAATTACCGGACTGTAAAAGGAAGGGTTACCGTCATACCTTCCCCACGGTATCAGCTGTTTGTTTCCCCTGAGTGCCCAGGTGGCTTAAGCAGGGTGTAGGTTATTGTTATAAAACGTCGAAAAAGTCTGCGTTGTGGGAATATTTTTGCTACGTTAAAAGCATGGATGGCCAGGGAAGATTAGAGGAGGAAGCTCAGCCAGTGACTGCCACACGAGGCAATACCACAAACATGATGCAAATCTGCGGGAACACCACCCTAATTTGGCAACGTCTTGCTTCATCATAGCAGATAACGTTAAAGTCAGATAAACACTCTGATAGTCTATCTGCCAAGGCAGATCACATGCGAAACGTGTTGTTTATTGTTGCCATGACGACAATGGTCGCCTTGTTTTGAGGAAGTAGAAACGATGTTGAAAGTTATCATTTTAACCCAAACCATGATCTTTTCCTAACCTTAACCAAGTGGTTTTTGTGCCTAAACCTAACCAGACCATAACCATGAAACTGTTATTTTGTAACAATGTTACAAAAATAACTGTTTTGGAAAACGGCATATTACGCCATATTTATGTGTGGGGGAATACCTGCAGCTCTTAAAAATAAATTGATTGTTTTACAGGGTCTGTTACCTCAAGCTGAGGTGAACCCCAACCTGGCATGGCATAGTAATGGTGCTCAAACAGCGGTAAGTGTCTTGGCATGCTTAATTAATTAATTAATTAATTAAAAATGTATACATTGGAATTGCTGACAAGTTCAAACTTAAAAGGTGCAGTAAGTGATTTTATTTTGGTAAAAATGCTGTTGAATAGCTCTATAGCAATGATAACTATCAGAATATAGTGTTTGTTCAGTAACAACAGTCTCCCCATCTCTCCAGCTCTTTAGTGAAAAGAAAATGAATTTTCAAGTTGGAATACCAATTTGTATCCAATCAGGAGAGAGAACTCATACAGGATCCCTATAAAGTTGAAGCTAATAAACGGCTAGCCTCCCTTCTCGGGGTCATCCCTATGTTCCCCGGGTCCTATGTTCCCCGGGTCCTATGTTCCCCGCTTTTCCCAAATAGGGTCCTATGTTCCCCGCTATGTTCCCTGGGAGAGGTTAGGTTTTGGGTTAGGGTCTGGGGGAGGTTAGGTTTAGGCGTGGGGGGTGGGAGAGGTTAGGTTTTGGGTTAGGGTCTGGGGGAGGTTAGGTTTAGGGTTAGTGAAAAACGGGGAATATAGAACCCGGGGAACATAGACATGATCCCCAACTGGGCCCAGATCTTATCGCGTCATAAGCTCCATCGTGTCGTGCAAGCAGGCGCGGGCGGCATTAAACCAACACTGCACTTCAGAGCGGTCGGAGAGGAGAGGAGGGGGGATAAGTTGGCCGTATTGTAGACAAGGTCAACTGCACGCACCCGCGATGCGCGGCGGCATTAAACCAACACTGCAGTTCAGAGTGGTCGGAGAGGAGAGGAGAGAGAAACGAATTAAGCATGTATCGAACTTCAGGAAATGTAAGAAAACTAATTCAAGGTGTTTCCGAACAAGAGCACTTTCTATTTGCAAAAACACAACCCTATGGGACATTGGGAAAACCTTCATCATTTCACACACAAAAATAAAAATAAATTAGCCTGGTAAAATTAACCAGTAGATATTGCTGTGTAAAATAAATACAAAACGAATTATGCAATTATCTTAAATGAATTAAGCATGTATTAACGAACTTCAGGGATTTCAACAACACAAGCCCACCACACGATCTTATAAACTTAAAGGAATTCGAAATTAAACATTTTGGGCTTGGTTAAATAGGCTATAGGCCTTTAGCCATTAGCCTTCTTGCTTTCTGGCATTGCAACAATCCCTGCTGTGCTGAACACACGCTCGGATGGTACGCTGGTGGCACAAATATTTCCGTGCCATGCCGCGTGCCAGGAAGCTGTGCCCTCTACTATTTGTCCAAATGTCAGCTGACAAGACAAATCCATCACCCTTTTCTAATAGCGCCCGCAGTCCATGTACAGTAAATCATTTTGAAAAATGATATATCCAGTTCCCTTTTTCTCGCTGCTGTCAGATCTCCGTTTCTCTTTCTCTGCTTGTTGTTGGTTCGCCTCGCTCTCTATAAATAAA
The DNA here is from genome assembly GCF_964638095.1 of Poromitra crassiceps. NCBI lineage: Eukaryota > Metazoa > Chordata > Actinopteri > Beryciformes > Melamphaidae > Poromitra > Poromitra crassiceps. The sequence continues at coordinate 3,872,583 of NC_139630.1, forward strand.
ACATATTCAGACGGTCCGCAATTAAATTAACATTACAGGCTACTTTTTGCATGATAGCCTACATTTTTATTTTATTTTAACGCTATATTGGGGCCTATTTAGCTGGCGTACTTACCTTTTGTTTTCTTCCCGGCGCGCCCTACTGTGTCACATTCACCTGCAACACTTAATCTCAAGGATGCTCACAGATGACACCTGGTGGTCAACGGTGCAACTACACCTCAATTAGTTTTAATGCCGCCGCGCGTCAATACACAGCTTGCGGTAAGGCACGCATATTGATCCGTCTACCACTGTATATGCCAATGCCAAATTGCTTTTTGCTGCAGTTGTCAGCTTCACCCTGGCTCCACCTGCTGCACGCTTTCACTGTACCAAGCAAAAAGACGCTTGTCACCACACTCTAGGGGTTGTATTGGTCGCTCCAGATGCAAGTGTGAGGAACACTCAAAGAGCACGCATGATCTACAAACATTGCCTTGATAGAGAAATAATCCCTTTGTGTTTCCCTATATCTTCTCTCTCGCTCTTTGCCTCCTCACAGGCTGTGATCAGTGGGCAGCAGCAGTCAAAATGGCTGCGCCCCTTCCTGCACCAAATCAAGACGGGTGCCAAATTGGGCCGGGTGGTAAACCCGTACCTCGAGGTCGAGCAGAATTCACCAAGCGTTGGATTGTTCACCCACTAATAGGGAACGTGAGCTGGGTTTAGACCGTCGTGAGACAGGTTAGTTTTACCCTACTGATGATGTGTTGTTGCAATAGTAATCCTGCTCAGTACCAAGTCTTCCATTATCTCAAAGCTGTGTATGAAATGGGCCCCTCCACCGCTGCCACCCGCCTGTCCCTGACTGACCATGCCCGCTTTGTGCTGGAAGTCCTTCTGCCTGAGGTGAGCTGAGGCCGTCATCAGCAGCAGTGGCGTGCCTGACCAAGTTGGTGCCCTAGGCAAGATTTTTGCTGGTGCCCCCCCCAAAGAAAATATAATAAAAATGATATCGCAGCTAATCCAGCACTGCAGTGCAGGCTCAGAATCGCCCTTCCCCAGTGGCGCTGGAAGTACTTTTAGGTAGGGGGTGCTGTAAGGAAGGGTCTCTCGGTGCTGCCCACGAGGGCAGCGCCGAAGAAAGTTTTACGTTTTTTGGACTTTCATCCATATTTAGAAGAATATTTAATTTTAAATTAACATTAGGATTATACTGTTGTGATGTCATTATTCAGTACCTTTTCTCACTCACTTTCATGTAAGCACCTGCTCTCCCTTTAGTCATTTTACACTACAACAGACAGAAACACAGGCATAAACACTGAACTTATTATTATTATTATTATTATGGAAAACCAGATTATAACACTTTTGAAGAGAGAGCGTATGAAATAAGATTAGAGCTGGGAAGCACAAACTGTTTTTTAATGCATCTGGTTGGTGGTATAAACACAAGACAGCCAAATCCAACAATTTCGAAAATCCATTTCTTGCCACCAGGGGGTGCTGCAGCACCCTCAGCACCCACCTTCCAGCTCCCTTCCCCCACTCTGGGAAAAAGCTCCGAGCAGGTAGAAGGGGGCGCGGCCGCGCAGTGGGTGGGGTGGTATGGATTAGGGACCATGGTGAAAGTGCTGCAGCCCGGGCAGCCAGAAAGCCAGAATTAGAAAAATGATTTCACTATTATTTAAAGACTTAAAGGCCCATTCCGTTGGTTTTGGCGAGAAATAAATGTGCACAAAGTGTTTATTATTGGCACTGAGTGAATGCGCCTTGACGTCACTTAAAAATGGCGACCAGGGGCGTTTCTCTCCGACCAGCCGTTCAGAAGATACATGGAAAACCGCAGTTTCAAAGTGGATAGCATCTCCCGCCACAGCTAGAGGATGTGACGTCTCGCGCGTTTAGTCTGGAAAAAGTCCAGACTAAATAAATAAATATTTATCTAATGAAGCCCGTCTGGCCAGACAGCAGCAATGTGACCGACATCGGGGGTAAACTAGAGTCAGGACTGTGTTTTCGGTTCATGAAGGGAACTTGCTGCTTGTAGCTAGTGTAATGTGGTTTTGACCAGATAACGTTAGCTGCTTGCTAATGGATTTTCAAGATTCAAGATTTTTACTGTCACTCCGTAGTACAAGTATCTGACCACCTGGTCAGAAACTCTGCTAACATTACCGTCTTGTGTGAAGTAATGCAACCCTAACGTTACTACCGTTATGCTTATGGTCATGGAACATTATTGTTTGACTGCATTTAGCTGCGGTGGTGATTCGTTAGCTTGATGCTATACGCGGCTAACTAATAGATTTAGCTATATTTATAGAAATTACCACCAGCCCCACTAATAACGTTACTGTCTTGTGTTGATAATGAATCTAACAGTCGGAAATATGCCTAACGTTAGCCTACTGTCTGTTATGCTTACGGCACATTGTTTGACGGCAGGCTACCGTACATACAGGGGGAGCAGGCTATTTCCTGGCTTGTGCTAACATGAGTATCCACTTCCCGCAGCCAGCAGGCTCTGACTGCAGTGGGACTGCACATACTAGTAATGTTAGCTTGATGCTAATCGCGGCTAATATTAATTTACATTTATAGAAATTACCACCAGCCCCACTAATAACGTTACCGTCTTGTGTGGATAATGAATTTAACAGTCCTAAATATGCCTAACGTTACTGTTATGCTTATGAAACATTGTTTGATTGTTCAGTTTGGTCAACTCCAGGCATTACCGTACATACAGGGGGAGCAGGCTATTTCCTGGCTTTTGCTAACATGAGTATCGACTTGCCCGCAGCCAACGCAAGCCAAAACACGACCAAACATGCCACAATAACGTCCCCTAATTCATCCAGAATCCTTCCTGGGCATCTCGAGGCTGATCTGACCGATAAATTGTCCAGGTTGCCGTTTTCAAGTGACTTTTATGAGTTAACGTTGCAAAGCAACGAACAGCTCTGCTGTTGCCAGGCAACTGCTTGTGCGCGTGCGAGTATGGTGCCCGCGCGTCAGCTCGTTCACACGCTGCCTGCAGTTACACTAACGGCCACCGGCGTCAGTAATAGTGAGTTTTGACGGATTGGGCCTTTAAGACGTTGTTCTTCTTATTTTTGTCTACTATTGTAAAATAATAGTAGGCCTATTATCATGAAAAAGTATTTGTAAAAAAATAATAAAAAAAAAATGTTTTTTTTTCTTCTTTTATTTCCCTCTCTGGCGCCCCTAACGGCTCAAGCGCCCTTAGCATTTGCCTAGTTCGCCTAATGGACGGCACGCCACTGATCAGCAGTCACAGGCTGAAAACGATTTCCGTTAATGTCACTGAAGGGTCTGAAAGAAGCCATCCTTCTTTTGGATTATGGGGTGTTCATGTCGTTCATTTGCTAGTTTTCACTTTGGCTAATCTTTGCCATTTTATTTTCGCATATGAACCCGTGAAATGCACTTTACAGTTTACGGTGGTTGGTGCAAGTGTTGTCTTTTTGTGCAGACGGCAGTGGAAATACCCGCACACCAATGTCTCTGGGCCGGAAATCTATCATGTCTCGACATTTACAAAGTCAACAAACATCCAAAATGGCGTAAGCCATAAGTAAGTACCAAAGAATTAACATGGAGACAGAGACATTTCCACTCCCGTCCAGTGGCGTGCCGTCCATTAGGCGAACTAGGCAAATGCTAGGGGCGCTTGAGCCGTTAGGGGCGCCAGAGAGGGTAAAAAAAAAAAAAAAAAAAATTACAAATACTTTTTCATGATAATAGGCCTACTATTATTTTACAATAGTAGACAAAAAATAAGCAGAACAATGTCTTAAGTCTTTAAATAATAGTGAAATAATTTTTCTAATTCTGGCTTTCTGGCTGCAGCACTTTCACCATGGTCCCTAATCCATACCACCCCACCCCCTGCGCGGCCGCCCCCCCCCCTTCTACCTGCTCGGAGCTTTTTCCCAGAGTGGGGGAAGGGAGCTGGAAGGTGGGTGCTGAGGGTGCTGCAGCACCCCCTGGTGGCAAGAAATGGGATTTTCGAAATTGTTGGATTTGGCTGTCTTGTGTTTATACCACCAACAAGATGCATTAAAAAACAGTTTGTGCTTCCCAGCTCTAATCTTATTTCATACGCTCTCTCTTCAAAAGTGTTTGATTTTCATCATAATCTGGTTTTCCAGAATAATAATAATAAATTCAGTGTTTATGCCTGTGTTGCTGTCTGTTGTAGTGTAAAACGACTAAAGGGAGAGCAGGTGCTTACATGAAAGTGAGTGAGAAAAGGAGAAGATACTGAATAATGACATCACAACAGTATAATCCTAATGTTAATTTAAAATTAAATATTCTTCTAAATATGGATGAAAGTCCAAAAAACGTCAAATTTTCTTCGGCGCTGCCCTCGCGGGCAGCACCAAGAGTCCCTTCCTTACAGCACCCCCTACCTAAAAGTACTTCCAGCACCACTGGAAGGGCGATTATGAGCCTGCACTGATTTTCTTTGGGGGAGGGGGGGCACCAGCAAAAATCTTGCCTAGGGCACCAACTTGGTCAGGCACGCCACTGCTGCCGTCCCCTCGTTTTTCTTCTATACCGACGCCCTGAGTAGGCGCGGCATCATAGTATTCTGTCTTTTTGTGCAGGCCATCATCTATGGCATAGCTGGGGTGGACAAAGTCACCATAGAAAAGGCAGAATAAAAGTACTTCAAAGGACACACTATAAGTAACAGGTAGGACCTGGTAGTAAGTTAGCGTGTAACAGAACAATTTTTATAACCAGTATTAAATATGATAATATGTTTTTCCACTTTTTGTCATGTCTCAGAGAAAGCCAGGAGTTTGACTGGAAGCTTGAACAGGAGGTGTGGGCAAATTACTAGAGAACATCCCTGCGTGTGGCCATTCACACCATGGCCGTTACTACCATTGAGGACACCGAGGTCATGACCTTGTTTTTTCTTTATTTTCTTTATTCATTTATTTATTTTAAGAAAAACTAGTGCAGTGCCCGAGTTTGAAGTCGATCGGACGAACGGTTCTTGAGATAAACCACATTTTTTTCTTGCCAGTAGGTGGCGCTATGCCGAATTGCACGAAAGCAGGGCACTGCACTCCGTCAGGTCCGCCTTAGCGTACTCCCAAAGTTTGAATTCAATATTTTTAGATTCTTTAGATCTTATATTTGGATGTGAAAACCCTGGCGAAATAAAGATTTCTCATTCTGATTCTCTTCAGGAAAGGAGGCAAAATGGCAAGTCATATATGCTGGGGCCATTTAAGGTGGTCAGCCTCGAGGGGAAGGTGGCAACCCTTCGAGGCTCCACTAATGCCACCACCACAGCCAACATCCATCAGCTGTCTCGTTACATTGAGCCACACCGTAAAAAATAAAATTTGTAACTGTTGACCTCATACAAGTTTTCAAATTAACCATATGTGAAAATACAACTCTGTCAGTTGCAACATGTAAAAACATGTGTCCCCAGTAGTCCTCTGTCAGTTGTTGTCCTAAAAGGTATTTTCAAATCTGCACAAGAAGCAAAAGCTCATTTACTGGAAGTCCTCTTTAAATAGTTGTCTTGACGGTTATTTTCAAATCTGTACAAGAAGGAAATGCTCATTTACTGGAAGTCCTCTCTGAAAACTTTTCCAACATGTATTTCAATCATGAGAGGCCAGTTGGTAGGATTTAACGAACTTTATTTAGCAATCGGCATGCATGGCAAATACTTTGGCGCATGACTCCATTAGCCAGTGGCGCTGCTCTTGAGGCAAGAGGAGGGCATCTGCGTAGGCTAGGAGATCCCCCCCCCGTGGGGGATCAGGAGTCACGACTCGTTGGTGGCGGACTGGGGAGGTGGGTGGGGCAAAACAACGCTTCGGAGGACGGCTTCAGGGGAGATGGACTGCCGTGAAGCTAGCTGCTGTTATGATCGGCCAGAGAGAGAGAGGTGACGTAGAACCCTTGCTATATATATGAGAATTAACTGACGTCATTACGGACGTCATACTAAGACTTTGAATGACCACGTCATACTAGAACTTGACTGACGTCAGGGGTGATCGGATTAGATTATGCACGAATGGCCTTCTGCTTGAAATATGGTCTAGAGACCTCACTTCAATCAGAGAGGCCAGTTGGTAGGATTTAACGAACTTTATTTAGCAATCGGCATGCATGGCAAATACTTTGGCGCATGACTCCATTAGCCAGTGGCGCAGCTCTTGAGGCAAGAGGAGGGCATCTGCGTAGGCTAGGAGATCCCCCAAAAGGAAGATCTGATTACCGGAGGTTAATTGAGATCTGCGGGCACCGGTAGTTGATTGTACTTTTCTGGCCTTCGACCCATTTAACGACTTATGGCTACTTGCGGCTGGCGCTTCCCAACTCGGTCGGGCCTTTGATCTTGACCCCCCTACTTGCATTGCGGCTGGCGCTTCCCAGCTCGGTCGGGCATTGCGCGCCGCACGACTTGGCCTTCTGACTGACCCTGGCTCTCTCTCTCGACTCTCTCTCTCCCCCAAAAATGATCCGGGAGATTTACCGCGCCTACTGGGCGCTGTGCTTTTCGGGGAGCCACCACCAACGAGACATTTTGGCACGGAGCCCGGGACACTGTTTGTTGCCATGCTCGCCGATTGAGGAAGGAGGGTTCTTTGGGCCACGGTATGGCCGCCTGCCCCGGTTCGCCGCACGAGTAGCAGGTGTTCGCCGGCCGCCCGCTAACCAGCGACGTGAAGATCTGCATGTCCATAATGGACCAGTTAAGCCGCGTATTAGCCCGGGTGATCATCAGGGCGGCTTTAGCGGAGAATGCTTTATGATACTGGTAGAATAATTTACCGTGGTTGGAGTAGAGGTCCACTATTAGCGCTATATATATATCTAGCTCGTAGCGGCGCTCTGGGTACACCTCACAGATCACGTCGCGGTAGACGCCGAACGTGTTCAGGAAGTCACATAGGGAAAGGTCTTTGGGCAGGCGGGGGTCGGACGACTTTGAATAGACAGGGCCATCTGGGTCACCCGCGACCTTCCTTTTGCACTCGGGGGATGGCAGGAGTATGCTAACTAAATTAATGTCTCTGCCCTTCAAAATCTGGGACCTCAACCTGGGAGACACATTGGCACAGGGAGAAACAAAAGGCATACCAAATGGGATGGCGGGCGTGGCGGACGCCAGGGTGTTCATCTGGGCGGGTTGGGCGGTGGTGAGGAGCACGTCGGCTTGCTGCGTGGGCGGGGGCAGGATCGGCTGCTGCGCCGGCTGGGCTGCGGCGAACGTGGGGGGAAAGGGGGGGGGGGGTTTCCAGGGCCCTCAGACGAGCGTCTACTGATCTGCTCGCATCCATCGACTTAATGCTTGCATCTAGCAGGGACAGCAGAATGGCTCTTGACGACCCCTGTCGGTTCGGCGGAGCTGCGAATGGGGCCGTTTCCGCTTCCGGGGCGGCGGCCTGGAGGTCAGTGCGACCAGGAAGGACATGGCGTCTCGCGGTGGCCCCGCGGCCTGTATTTCCCCGGCGTCTCCCCGCTCTCGGAGCGGCTGCCTCTGCTGATCTTCGTCCGCGGCCTCTCGCACGTCCACGCCGAGCGGCCTCCCCCTCCGGCACGCTCGCACGCGTTCTTGGGCGTCCGGGCGCACACGGCACTTCGTCATCTGCTCTCCTTCCACGGGCCGTCGCAGTGCCACGGGAACGCGCGCCGGGCCTTTTCATTGTGGCTGCGTTGGCGGCCTGTGGCCCGGCCGCTTCGCCAACGTCTTCATCAGACGTCTCGGAAAGCAAGTACGCGCCGTGGCAGATCTGGAACAGGGTCTCGTTGGCTAAGCTGTCGTCGCTGTCCATGGACTGCTCTGGCTCGGAGCTCGACATGCCAGAAATGGAGTGGGAAGCGTTGAGGAATCTGCGGGGAATATCTGCGGGGGATTTCCACGGGTAGAGAAGGCTTGAGGGTGCTGATTCGGTCTCCAGATATGGTGCAAAACAACGCTTCGGAGGACGGCTTCAGGGGAGATGGACTGCCGTGAAGCTAGCTGCTGTTATGATCGGCCAGAGAGAGAGAGGTGACGTAGAACCCTTGCTATATATATGAGAATTAACTGACGTCATATCTGACGTCATTACGGACGTCATACTAAGACTTTGACTGACCACGTCATACTAGAACTTGACTGACGTCAGGGGTGATCGGATTAGATTATGCACGAATGGCCTTCTGCTTGAAATATGGTCTAGAGACCTCACTTCCAAATCTGCACAACATGTTACTAGTTGATTTCCGATTTCCGGGTTGGAAACCCCCTGACACAGCAACGCACATGCGCGAGCGACCTGTCAGCGTGGTGAACACTTAGAGAACAGCATCAGGAACTGCACTGTGCAGACCACGGGCAGGTAAGTGTGTTTTAGTAGCTATTAACGCTAGAAAATGTTAGACCAGAACACAGGTAACACATTTTGTAGTCGCTCATAGTCATATGGCAGACTATGGTGGGTTTCTTATGGCGGGGAAGACTGTAGCCTACTACCCTGCTAGCCGGCGCGCTCATGTAAACTCATTAGTCGGCTGCGTCTACAGCATTCATGTACTAAAAGCTATATTTTCGATGTATCTTGCTCATTCAATGGCCGGCCGAATTGTAATATATTGTCATGTCATGATGTCTTTGGGTAATTTATAAACTAAATTAATTCAGCTTTTTTTTATATCTATTTGTTTTTGTACTGCTATTTTACATTGAATTCAACGAGTGGCCAGGCGCGCATTGCTGAGAAGCATGACAGGAAGAAAAAAAATCGATAGCCTACAATGTCTACGTCGGATTAGGTGTCCAAAAATCAGCAGAAACGAATATAAAAAGATCAGAACTAAAATGCGCTCATGGGAAACGGATTTACACTTTGAAATGCGCATAACTGGGCCCGTGCAGTGTTTTACTGAGTCTCTCTGCACGCGGCTGCATTCTGCGACAGTCCTGCACGCAGCCTAATAGATTAACTGAGAGGTAGAAGAAAAATACAACGCAACAGCGCTCACATTTTACAATCTGGAAGCATTTCTATAAGAAGAAGGCTATATTGTCGTTCTGGTCTAGGCATTGGGCAGAAGACTGTAGCCTACAATGCAGCCAAAAGCATTATCTCTTCCTCTGGCGTTAATGGCAGTAAGTAGCCTAATCCCAAGCCACACACACAGCTTTTGAGAAAGAGGGGAGCCGCGGCACTCACGGCAGGCTAATTTGAAAAAAGCATTTTATTGGGCAGAGAAAAAAATAGAATTCTATTTTTTTCTCTGCCCAATAAAATGCTTAGAGATAGCAAAAGACGTTAATTCAACATTGAATTTTGGTGAAATTGGTTATTTGTGGTTGAGGTTGAAAAATCTATGTTGACTCAATGTTAAATTACAGATACCATTTCAACGTTTGAAAAAATGTTGTTGAATCAACATTGTATAGATGCTGGTTTTTCAATGTTGAAATGTCAACATTAAAATGACATAGTTTCAATGTGTGGTGGGCTGATTGCTGTGGGCCCCCTCCCCCTCGCGAGGGTAGGCCGGGGCAGCTCGCGAGACCAGCTAGATCTCCCGGGAGACACATTGGCACAGGGAGAAACAAAAGGCATACCAAATGGGATGGCGGCCTGTATAAGGTGTCCTCCTTGCTGCCGATAGAGAAACAGTCGCCTCTCTGCTTGCTCCTGCTTCTCTGCCAGCTTTTTGCTTTTTAACTACGAAACTTTCTTTTTTCTTTTATCCCCCTGATTTTACTACTACGCCACTTTCTAGTAACGATCTTTCATTTTGAATCGTTAACCTATTTTTATGGAATCACCACTAACAGCACTTTCGGAGCTCACCCAGGCTAAGTATAGCCTAGCATAGCCTAGCACTCCGGAGACTGTCGGACAATATGCCTCATATAAGCTGCTGTGATCATCTTCAAAGGATTGCCGTACTGGAAACAACGATATTTCATCTCTCAAATAACTCACTGCCATCGAGTCAAATTGCACGGAATGTCACGAGCAACGTGAGTACATTATCATTAGCTCTCAGGGATGCTGACTCACTGCTACCGAGTCAAACTGCTATGGCTACCAACCTAGAGCTGGCTGATGCGGCTAGCCTGCCAGCTCCGGAGAAAGCCCGTGCTAACATCGCTAACCAAACTGCGAGCCCGAAGCATAAACAAAGACATATCCCAAAGAGATTAGTGATTTCCGAATCCACAACTACTCCACAAAACCCAGAAATCAGCTCAGCAACAGGCTGGCCCTCCCTAAATTCCAGCCTGCGGTGCTCGGCTCGGCAAGCTAATGGCCTGACACGGGCTCTCCGCACGAGAGATGAGGGTCGTCAACTGCTTAACCACAAACACCAAAACGAGCGGTCATGGACTACTGTCACGAGAGGAGGAACAGCCCCCCCTCCTCCGCTAATGGAATTGCAACTTGAGAATCGTTTTGGCCTGCTTCGATCACCTCCAGCTGACATAGCTGCCCAGCTCCATGAGAAGGAAAATCAGGCTAGCGCTAGCACAAGGCCTCAGGGAAGAAACACTGTCTCAAAGCCCAAGGACACTCAAGCCATAACAACCCTGATAGTAGGCGATTACACCGTGAAAAACATCAGGAGTTGGAGAAACTCCAAAACATACTGCTTCCCTCAAGACGCAATCTCTGACATAACAGGAAAAATCACAGAGCTACTTACATCTCACAAAGCTGTGACTAGGGTGATCCTGCACATTGGAAAAAATGTTATTTATAAGCAAGAATCAGAGAAACTTAAATCTGATTTTACCAATCTGCTGAATATGCTAGCCTCTCTAAACATTGAGGCTTTTATCAGTGGTCCTTTACCATCTCAGGGCACGAACCGCTTCAGCAGACTACTAGGCCTAAGCTCATGGCTTTCCACCGCCTGCCCACTACATAAAGTAAACTTTATTGAGAATTTTAATTTGTTCTGGCAGCGTGAGCACCTCTTCACTACGGACGGGCGCTATCTCAATAGTAGGGGTGTCACAATATATCGTCCCACGAAATTTCGCGATAGTAAAACGTCACGATATGTATCGTTGAGATGAAATCTCATATCGCAAAAAAAAAAAAAAAAAAAAATTTTTTTTTTTTTTTTTTTTTAAATAGACTAAGAAACGTCTTTGTTTGTTGAAGTTCAATGTGTGGAAAGTAGTTCAGTTGAACAAGTCTCTGAAGAGACACATGAGAAGTTATACAGGAGAGAAACCATTCAATTGAGTTTCTGGCAAAACTGTTTACTTGACAGGAAAAACTGAAGATGCATAAAAAATAGATTAAGAAAAGTCTTGTTGTTTGAGTTTGAAGAAAAACTGAAGATGCATAATGAGAATTTATACTGCTGAGAAACCTTTTAGTTCAAAGTAAATCTAAGTGACGGTGTAACTCATTCTATTTCAAGATAAGCCTTATCTCCAATCTCATGTTTTTTCTAGTTGTTATTGTAATAACAATTTCCCACAACAGCATGTTTTGTATTTGTGCATTTCAAATAAAATACTACTTTTCCAGTCATATATTGTCATTATTCAAGTTTAAAAAAATATTGTTAAAATCGTATCGTATCGTATCGTTATCGTGAACCCAGTATCGTGATACGTATCGTATCGTGAACTGAGTGTATCGTGACACCCCTACTCAATAGTGCTGGCGAGGCTTTACTGAGTTCTAATCTACTATACACGGTGGACTATTACAAGGTCAAGATCCCTCTAAAGCCTCGCCAAGACAGACAGCCTGACGCAGCGGCCACAGAGCTCTCCTCCAGCCCTGCTCCACCTGCAGCCACTGACCATGCTCAGATCGACGCAGCTTCCGGCCCAGCTGCCGACCCTGCCCAACTGACCAATGACGCCACACCTCCGGCAGTCGCCACACCTCCGGCTGTACAGGTCGACGCCCCACCTCCTGCCGCCGCCCCGGCCCAACTGACCAAAGACGCCCCACCTCCTGCCGCCGCCCCGGCCCAACTGACCAACGCCACACATCCGGCAGCCGCTGTCCTGGCTCTACAGGTCGACACCGCGGCTCAACTGGTCAACGCTCCACCAAACGACGACGACTTCATCTTCTCCCCTCCCCTCCTCTCTTCCACCCCCCCTTTCTCCTCCACCCCCCCTTCCCCACTCTTTCCCCCTCCCCTCCACTCTCCCACCTCCCTCTTCTCGCCCCCCACCGCAGCTCAACGGCCTGATGACCCGGCGGAGAGCGACGCCCCCCCAGGTGTTTACCCGGCGGGGAGCGACGCCCCCCCAGCTGTTTCCTTGGAGACCTCATTTCCCCCCCCCCTCCACTCCTCCACCTCCCTCTCATCGCCCTCCTCCCTTTCCCCCTCCCTCCACCTACTGCCATTCTCAGCTGGCATGAACAAGCTAATTGAGGAGGTTAATGTTAGTCTAGCTAGCCCGCTCCGCACCTCCAACAAACTGTTTGAGCGGGCTGACGCTGGACTAGCTAGCCTGCAGTGCACCCCTCCGCCTGGCCTAAAAGAACTGGCTAATCAGCCCTCTCCATCTGTCATGAACACACTGGCCGAACAGACTCCTGGCCTAAAAGAACTGGCTAATCAGCCCTCTCCATCTGTCATGAACACACTGGCTGAACAGACTCACGCCAGAATAGCCAGCGCCCCCTGCTCCTCCCCACCCTCAACATCTCCCCCTCCTCGCCCCCCCCCATCCCAAAGACCCCCTCGCTCCAGCACCCCCTGCTCCTCCCCACCCCAAAGACCCCCTCGCTCCTCCCCACCCCCAAGACCTCCTTGTTCCGACCCCCCACCCTCAAAACCACCTCCCCCTCCCACCCGCTCACCCTTCCCTCAATCTCCCTGCCCGCCCCAAAGGGGAAAACTGAAGAAAAAAGCATTTTCTGCCCCAAAAACAAGGTCACAGAGGATCATGAAACGATCAGATGTCTAACTATCCCCACCCTGATTAGCTACAGAACAAACAAAGATTATCTCTCAGCACGTCCTGTTCCAGGACCAAGCCTAGTATCTGTTCTCCAGGGACACTCTGAAAAGCATTTACAAATTCAACCTAGCAGTGCAGCTATCAAGGCTGCACTGCTAAATATTAGGTCACTTGTAAGCAAGTCGCTTCTAATAAACGATCTGATTACGAGTCATAAACTGGACCTCATGTTCCTCACAGAGACCTGGCTTGATCTAAACAACAGGGAATATGTTCTTAATGAGTCAGCCCCACCTAACTTTAACTACATTGACGCCCCCAGAGTCGGTAAGAAAGGGGGAGGAGTAGCTATTATTTTCTCTGATGCTTTTCAATGCAAGCAGGTATCGTTTGGCGACTTTTCATCGTTTGAATATCTGGCCGCTGTTCTGAAGTGCTCTCCCTCTATTTTACTACTGATTATATACAGACCACCTAAGTACTCTAGTAGTTTTTTTGATGAATTTTCAGAACTCCTTTCTATAATCTCCATAGAACATGACTGTTTAACTATTGCAGGAGATTTTAATATTCATCTTGACAACCCCAATGATAATAATGCCAAAGAATTGAATAACCTCCTTGACACTTTTGACCTGTTACAACATGTCTCTGGGCCCACTCACAATCGAGGCCATACCCTAGATTTATTTATCACCAAGGGCTTTGAGTCATCGTTTCTTTCAGCTAGTGATGTTGCTCTGTCCGACCATCTCTGTATTTTTCTTGAACTCAAGATCACTCCTATCGCTCTTACTCGGTCAAAAACCATCAAAAAGCGTTACATCAACGAGAGCACTAGCACACGGTTCATGGAGGCTTTCTCGCTGGCCCCTTCCCTCTCCTCAGCCTCTGTCAATGATCTCCTAGATAACTTCAATTCTAAAACCCTAAAGGCTATTGATGCTGTAGCTCCCATTAGATCTAAACTAATCTCCGGTAAGAAAAAAGCACCATGGAGAAACGCTCCCTCTGTAAATAACAAAAAAAGAGATTGTAGGAAAGCCGAGCGCAAATGGCGGAAAACTAAACTTCACATCGATTATGACATCTATAAAAATAGTCTTCACTCCTACAACCAGGAACTAAAAAATTCCAGAAAATTCTTCTTCTCCGACATTATCAGCAAAAACACCAATGACGCTCGCACTCTTTTTGCCACTGTTGACAGGCTGACAAACCCCCCCCCACAAATTGCCCCTGATCTTCTATCCAATGTCAAATGCAATGAATTTGCGACCTTCTTTAGGGATAAAATTATAAATATCAGACTAACTATTTCCACATCAAGAACAAATGTGGCTCCGCCGCACCCACAGAATAGGTGCTTAATTAACATGACTCAGTTCAATGTCATTGACCACAAGAAACTAGAAGAAACGATACGAGGCCTTAAATCCTCATCGTGTTGCCTAGACACCCTGCCAACAAGCTTTCTAAAAAATGTCTACAGTTGCCTGGCGACCGACATACTGAAGATAATTAATACCTCTCTTCTTACAGGCATTTTCCCAAAATCTCTAAAAACTGCAGTTGTTAAGCCCTTGCTAAAGAAGCGTAGCCTCGACCCCTCTATAATCAGCAATTACAGACCAATATCAAATCTTCCCTTTATTAGCAAAATACTCGAAAAAACTGTCTACCAACAACTCAATACCTTTCTATCCTCCAATGACCTCCTAGATCCTTTCCAATCAGGCTTCCGACCCCATCATAGCACCGAAACTGCGCTTATCAGAGTTATAAATGACATCCGAATGAACACTGATTCAGGTAAAATCTCAATCTTAGTGTTACTAGACCTCAGCGCTGCCTTTGATACGGTTGACCACGAAATTCTATTGGACAGACTGGAAAACTGGGTCGGGCTTTCTGGCACGGTCCTAGAGTGGTTCAGATCTTATCTGCAAGACAGGAACTACTTTGTCTCCATTGGCAACTACACATCTGACCAAACCAAAATGACATGTGGGGTACCCCAAGGATCAATTTTAGGTCCTGTCCTGTTTAACCTTTATATGCTCTCTCTGGGCCTAATTATGCAAAAAAACAAAATAGCTTATCATAGCTATGCAGATGACACCCAACTCTACATAGCCCTCTCATCGGATGACTATGCCCCCATAGAGTCACTGTGTCAGTGCCTTGCGCAAATTAATGATTGGATGTGCCAGAATTTTCTCCAACTTAATAAAGACAAAACAGAGATAATTGTCTTCGGCAAAAAAGAAGATAGGCTCAAAGTTACTGCTCACCTCGAATCCCTATCTCTGAAGCCAAAGGACCAGGTAAAAAATCTTGGCATTATTATTGACTCTGATCTAAATTTCAACTCCCACATCAAGCTTATAAGAAAATCTGCCTTCTATCATCTAAAAAATATAGCAAGGATTAGAGGCTATATGTCCAAACATGATCTTGAAAAACTAATTCATGCTTTCATTTCTAGCAGGCTAGACTACTGCAACAGTCTTTTCAATGGTCTTCCCAAAAAAGCTGTTAAACAACTTCAGCTCATTCAGAATGCGGCTGCTAGAGTTCTAACAAGAACCAAGAAAGCTGAACACATTACACCAGTTCTCAAATCCCTGCATTGGCTGCCAGTAAATCTTAGAATAGACTTTAAAATTCTGCTAATAGTTTACAAATCTCTCAACGGGTCAGGCCCACACTACATCTCTGAAATGCTTCTACACTATGAACCATCCAGATCCCTGAGATCTTCAGGCACTGGTCTACTAATTGTCCCAAGGACCAAATCAAAACATGGTGAAGCCGCGTTCTCCCACTATGCCTCTCATAACTGGAACAAACTCCCTGAACACATTAGATCTGTCCCTACTCTGCCTATTTTTAAATCCAAGCTAAAGACCTTTATGTTTACTCTTGCTTTTAACTGCTACTAAACTACTGCCTCTCTCGGCCTGTAATTAAAAAAAAAAATTCCTGTACATTTCCAACAAATGGACTGTACATGTAATAATAATACTGAAGAGTGCCTTGTAACTTATTTAAAACAGAAATAATGTTTCATGTTTGTTAATTTGAGTATATATTTTAACTAAAACTGTCGGCTGTGTTTTTTATGTGTTTTTTATATGTGCATTGCTTTGCTGCTTGTTTTTTCGATTATTTTTTTGTAAAGCACCTTGAATTGCCTTTGTGTATGAAAGGTGCTATATAAATAAAATTTGACTTGACTTGACTTGACTTGACTTGAGTTAAAAACTGTTTGGCGGGCAATCGGCATTGTCTGGCTCTCTGGCTCCCTGGAAAGTGGAAAGTGCACATTCAGGAGACAAACTGGTAAGTCCTTATGAGATTATAATGTATTATCCCCTTGTGATACCATCATCTGGCTGTCATCGTTTGACTAAATGTTAACTTTGTGAATTATTGCCGTGGCAACTGAGGTTGTAGCTGCTGTCGACTAACGTTAGCAGCTAGCATGCTATGTGCCCCATAAAGGCTGATGCTAGCTAACGCTAACATTAGCCAGACAAACGGGTAAATCCTTATGATATTATAATTTATTATCCCCTTGAGATACCATCATCTGACTGTCATCGTTTGACTAAATGTTAACTTCGTGAATTATTGCCGTGGCAACTTAGTCCGGAGGTTGTAGCTTGTTAACATTATTAGCTGGTATGCTGACTAATGTTAGCTAGCATGCCATGTTTTGATAGACAATACGAATAGCCAATGATAATGATAGTTGCGCCGCGCTGCACCAATCATGGGGCTGCAATAGAGCCACGCCAGTTAGGTTGAGGCACACACGTAGCTTGTGGGCCTGTAGGGGGGTGCATGCTGCGGTGCTGCAGAGTCGAGCCCCGGGCCGCCGGCTGTCTGGAGCTCATGTGGCGATTAGTCCGGACCAATTCCGCAGTGGAGAACGGACCGTTTATTTCAGTACTGCAGCGAACATAATGTACAGCTTCACTGTCACGCATGAAACTCTTCCTCTGATAACTGAAGTAACTTTCAGTTCTCTCTAGTCTTAGCGTTTCGCTAGGCTAAACACACACACACACACACACCTCACTGACTGCGTGTCCACGTCATCACGTCGCTCCTGTAGGCTTATGTCTGACCCAAAACATTGACAGCAATGAGAGACAGTACTGCACTAATTGGGATTTCTTGTCCCTTTTATATAAACCTTAGAGTACAACTAATAACAGTTGAGTCAATGTCTATTTTGTTTATGTTGTCTTTGAAAGCTGCTTGAATTTGCACTGAGGATATACACTTTTTGGTATTTTTATTGTTCTATTTTATTGTTTATTGACAATAATAGTGATTTGATTTATATTGTGATATATCTATCGACTGATGTGAACATTGATGTGAAAATAGCTGTGAAAATAGCTGACCATTTAGTGATGAATACAGATAACATGAATAGGCAACTTAATATTTAACTTTCTCCTGAAACCTGCTACCTCTTAGCCTTAACAAGTGCATCACATTGGATTGAAGGACTTCTATATAATAATTCAGTTGGGTACTGGTAGGCCATCAATAGACATTTATTGTCACAATTTCAAATCTACATGATTTAATCTATCTACATAACTAGTGTAGATTTGCTTAATGTGTGGCACTTCATTTGGAATAATAAAACATGTCATACTGGGGGATTTTGTCAATGTAGTCATATTTGCATTGCACCTGAAGGCTGATATATTTTTAATGTTAGTTTATGCATTATTTTTGATTCTGCTTTGTTTTTCTCCATTTTCAGGGTTGTGATACAAGGAGTTGAGAGGATTTGCTGCAATACACAAGGCCAAGTAATAATTCAAATTATAGTAGCACCACCTCTCTTTACTTAAGATTACATTACATTACGTCATTTGGCAGACGCTTTTATCCAAAGCGACTTACAATAACACACTTTTTGTCAGCAATAGAGCAACCAACTATAGAGCACAGTCTGACAACTACAAATTCTGAAGGAACGAGTTTAGTTTAGGATTTTTTTATTTCTTTTTTATTAATAGAAAGAGAAAGAAGTTAGATCTTCTATAAGAAGATGACTTCTTATTTGGCTAAGAGACGTAGAGTCAGCAGAATTGTAAGGGGCATCGAGAAAGATATCATTGAGGAATATGAGGAAACTCTTTATAATCAAAGGGAAAATTTACACCACTGTGAATAGGGAACCACCCTTCAGAATATCACACGTTTCCCAACCAGCTTCCCATGTACAAATGGAAAGTGATGATACGGATGGTAGTGTAGCTGGGAATGATGAAGTTGAATCAGATCATGTACAAATGGAAAATGATCATACAGATCGTAGTGTAGCTGGGAATGATGAAGTTAAATCAGATTCTGACTCTGACCCCGATGATGAACATCGGCCTAGTCAGGATCTGCTCATAAGGAGCTTAAGATATTGGGCAACATCCTACTCAATCAGTCTGGTTGCTCTGTCTGCTCTGCTGTCCATCTTAAAACTATTTCACCCTAGGCTCCCTAAAGATGGAAGAACTCTGCTTAGAACACAATCTCATGTTGCAACCACTAAAATGCAAGGTGGCGAGTACTATCATTTTGGATTGGTGCAAGGAATACTTTCAAGATTGAAATGTTTGAGTTGACCAGTGAACCTCAGAACTCTTACTTTACAGTTCAACATAGATGGTCTCCCCCTCTTTAGGAGTTCAAGACTTCAATTCTGGCCTATACTTGCAATTCTGAAATGCGATTACACTAAGTCCCCATTTATTGTCGGTATCTTTTGTGGTTTAAGCAAGCCAAAGTGTGTTGTTGAGTATCTGCAGAAATTTGTTAGCGACGTTAAAAATATACTGGCTAATGGCATTATTCATAATAGTAAGCGATTTAATGTACTGGTTTCCTCGTTTGTGTGTGATGCTCCAGCCAGAGCCTACATTAAGAATATTAAGTCACATAATGGATATTCAGGATGTGACAAATGTCATCAAGAGGGTGTGTGGAGGAACAAAATGACATATCCTGAAACAAATGTCAGGCTCAGGACAGACTCGAGTTATTGTGATATGATTGATGAAGAACATCACTTGAAACAAACACTCAGTCCTTTAACAGGGATAGTAAAGATGGTTTCTTCATTCCCAATTGATTACATGCATCTCTGTTGTCTCGGGGTGATGAGAAAACTGTTGAATATGTGGTTAAAGGGCAAACTAGCCACGGCTAGGCTTCCTTCACAAACTGTTAACAGTATATCAAGCAAACTGCTGGGCTTACATTCCCACACCCCTTGTGAATTAAATCGCAAGCCAAGAGGTTTGAATGAACTGGATCGTTGGAAAGCTACTGAGCTTCGATCCTTCATGTTGTACTGGGGTCCTGTAGTTCTGAAGGATTGTCTTCCCAGTGAGTTTTATGACAACTTTATGTTGTTTTCAGTGGCCATGTATTTGTTGTTGTCTCCTGGAACTTCTGGCCAAATAGTTGAATTTGCACATAGATTGATGATTGCCTTTGTGGAACACTTTGGACAGTTGTATGGCAGGGATGAGATTGTGTACAGTGTACACCAGCTTATACATTTAGCTGATGAATACACACAATTTGGACCTTTAGATAATGTTTCGGGATTCCCTTTTGAGAATTATCTTGGCCAAATAAAGCATCTTTTACGCAAGCCACACCAACCTCTACAACAGGTAGTCAAAAGGTTGTCAGAAATGCCACATGTTGAGGTTCCATTACCAACAGATGAACCAGTCTTACACAAAATCCATACTGATGGTCCACTTCCTCAACATTTCAGGGTGTATTCACACCTATCTCGTTTGGAGCAGTTGTTCCGAAACGGAGAGCATTTTCCCCCTTGGTGCGGTTCGTTTGGGGGAGTGTGAACACAGCAATCGCACTCGGATGCGGGACAAAACAAGCGGACCGAGATCGCCAAGAAAGGGTGGTCTCGGTCCGCTTCCAAACGAACTCTGGTGCGGTTCGTTTGTGGTGAGAACGTGAGCCGACCTCGATCCGCCACAACAGCAGTAAACGGTGCGCATTTTTGGATAAACCAGCTGCCGTAGTCAGCTGTGCTGTGCGTAATGGCCTGAAGAACGAACATTTTTATCGTTTAAAAACAACATCTTTCAGATCCTGTTTTGGCAACTTGTGACTTGCATCGATAAACTTTGGGGGATTTTTGGATCATCACATCAGCAGTTTGAACTCAATCAACTTACCTCGGACCATGGGAAGCAACGTTAATGTGTTGAATCTCTACGGATTTTGCGTGCGGTGTGCTGCGCAGCACACCGCCCTCTCTCTCCCTCTCTCTCGCTCTCTCGTCTCCATTCAATAAATGAAAACAAATCGTGGTAATCAGAGAGCCAGCCTTCTTTGTGATAAGATTGTCTGGTTCAATCAGACAATCAGACTGATTGCATGTCTTCCTCGAAATGTCCATTGTTATTAAATTATTTATTAATATTTTATTCCTGACAGGACAGGTGTTCATATAGCCTATCTCGGCTAATCCTCATCTCCGTGATAGTAGCCTAATAGCAGAATTTGCGAGGGTCTTTGATCTTCTATCTCCAAATTCCCAATAGCCTAAATAGGCTAAATAAATACATAGGCTTACATAGGCTACATAGCATATATTAATAAATAAATAAAGAACTTTCTCCCTCTCTCTCTCTCCCGATCCCTCCCTCTTTCTTTCTTTCTTTCTCTCTCTCTCTCTCTCTCCTCGCACGGCGGACGCCCGACATAGCCTAAAATGTAGGTCTAACAAAACACATTTTTATAATCATATAGGAAAATCTCTGATTATTTTGTCCATCCCGAGAGGCTATTAGCCTATCAGAGTCTCTGCTGGCCAATCCAGGAAGTTTGACAATACTATTTGGACCGTTTCATTTGTGGCTGTGTGAACACAAACGAACCAAGGCACAAATGCAACAATTGTATCATTAAGTACCTGAATCGGAACAAAGCAAACGACCTACAGGTGTGAATACACCCTCAGTGTTGCTCTACAGTACACAAAGGTCTCCTGTAGTCGTTTTATTTTGTCTACAAAGCAGGGGTATAATTGTATTGAGGTGGGAGATAGAATTGCAGTAGTGCAGAATATAGTCCAGGAAAAAGATGAGGTCTATGTGATATACAAAAGGTTCAGACACCAAGAATTACATTACATTTATCCCTGTGAGTTAGGGATGTCAACCGATAACCGTTTAACCGATAATCGACCGTTAGAACATTAACCGATTAATACTGTAACGTTCCCGGTATCTCATGAGGCAGAGGCTTCTTGATGGTACAAGGGTCTTTATTCACAGTTAGTTATATTACAACTCTCAGCGGTTGTCACGCTCAAAGCTAGCAGCTTTCCCTTCGAGTAGTGTGTGTAGACTGACGCGCATGCTCAGTTCACTCCGGAAGTATCCCCACAGCATAGTGTTCCCCAATACAACACTCCCACACATCAGTTCCTATCTGCAGTCGAGACACTACCAATGCTCACCCCTGTATGTGTACTGCTGATTCGCTACATACTCCCCGCCCAACAATAAGGTCAACGCCCACGTTGATAACACATCACACACCCCCTTGTACCAAAACATCTTTTTTCTTTAACAGCTTCTTTGTTTTTTTTTCCAACCACATTTTATGTTGCACTCTCAGACTTCCCCACATCTCCTCCCCCACAATATCTCATGTCATGCACCTCCTTTACTTTCTGTTACAACATTTCAACATCTCCAACCACCATCTCCTCTCTTTTTTTTTTTTTTTTTTTTTTAATACAACTCAAAGTTGTTGAATCGTCCTGGAGCCCTTGGCTCTCTCCGTGGCCGTGTTAGTCTCTGTGAATCTGTCTGCGGGGCTGATCCCACCTGCAGTGTCTCTGGGCTTTCACGTCCCTGAGTGGGGCCCGCCCGGTCATAGCCGGACGCCCCTCTCTGTGGGAACAGAGTCCTTCTTTCAGCCGGTCTAGGTGAAACCGCCGGGCGGCCGAGATCTGGGGGAAAGGTGCACCCCCCCCGGTATGGGGCCAACCTGTCTCGGTGGAGTACCTTCTTGCCACCAAGTGGCATCTGCACTCTGTACACCACTTCCCCCATTCTCTCCATGACCCTGCATGGGCCTGTCCAGTGACAGTCCAGTTTAGGGCTACGCCCTTTTTTCCTCTGGGGTGTGTACACCCAGACCAACTCCCCCCCCTGGAAATGGTTTCCTTTTGCCCTCACATCATAATTCCTTTTTTGTTTCATGCCTGCTTTCTCTAGCTGGTCCCGAGCGAAGTGGTGAGCGGACTCTAAGCGATCTTGTAGCCTCCTGGCGTACTCTCGCCCTGGGGGAGCGTCCAGTGCATCTGGTGGCTTGCCGAACGCCATTTCTGCTGGTGTCCGCAGTTCTCAACCTAACATGAGCAGAGCTGGTGTGCAGGAGGTGGACTCGTGTGTGGCGGATCTGTAGGCCATGAGGATGAGCGGCAGGTGCGTGTCCCAGTCCTTCTGGTGCTCCTCCGTGAGGATGGCCAACTGCTTTTTCAGCGTTCGATTGAATCTTTCTACAAGGCCATTGCTCTGGGGGTGCAATGCTGTGGACGTGTCTTTTTAATGTTCAGTTTCTCGCACATGGTAGCGAACACTCGTGACTCAAAGTTTCTCCCTTGGTCACTGTGTAGGGTCTCTGGTGCTCCGAACCTACTGAACATGCCGGTTACTAGTGCGTCGACCACCGTCCCCGCCTCCTGGTCGGGTAGTGCGTACGCCTCTGGCCATTTTGTGAAATAGTCCATGGCGACCAGGACGTACTTATTTCCACTGTCTGAGCGGGGAAAGGTCCCATCACGTCTACCGCTACCCTCTCCATGGGGGCTCCTGCTGCTAGCTGTTGGAGCGGGGCGCGAGACTGGTCTAACGGCCCTTTGTACGCTGCGCAGAGGTCGCAGCGTCGACAGAAGTCCTGTACGTCTCTCCCCATCCTCCCCCAATAAAAGCCTTGTCTGATGCGGCGGAGGGTTTTGTTTACCCCAAAGTGCCCAGCCCCTACAGTTCCATGGCAGCTCCTGCACACCTCCTCCCTCAACGTCGTCGGCACTACTTTCCGCCATTTATGCTCTCCTGTCGCTGGCTCGTTCCAGGACTTCATCAGCACTCCGTTACTCAATCTCAGGGTGTCGAACCCCGCCCACAGCCCTTTGGTTGTGTCGGTGGCCCCCGCCACCTCTTCCCAGGGCGGCTTCTGGCCTTCTTCTACCCATTGCAGTACTGGTGACAGCTCCCTGTCGTTTTCTTGGTGGCCCCTCCAATCCGCTGCCTCTGCCACCCGCAGCGTCCTGCACACTGGCCCATCCCCCGTGTGGTTAGGGCAGATCCTAGCTTCCTCTTGGAGCTCTCTCTCTCTTCCTTCTCTCTTTTCGCAGTACGTACACCCTCTCTCTGCACAGGGTCGTCGTGACAGGGCGTCTGCGTTGACGTGGCGCGCCCCTGCCCTGTGTTCTATCGTGAAGTGGTAGTCTGCCATTTTTTCTAACCAGCGGCACACTTGTCCCTCCGGCTCTCGGAAGGACCATAGCCACTGCAGCGCCGAGTGGTCGGTCCGTATGGTGAACCGCGGCTGTCCCAGGAGGTAATATCTAAAGTGTCTTAGTGCTTCTACTACGGCGAGGAGCTCCCGGCGGGTGACGCAGTAGTTACGTTCTGCTTTATCGAAAGTCTTGCTATAGTACGCCACCACCCGCTCCCCGTCCGGCCCCGCCTGGGACAGCACGGCCCCCATACCCCCATTGCTGGCATCAGTGTCTAGTAGGAACGGCAGGGCGGGGTCTGGTGCTCTAAGCACTGGAGACTCGGTCAGCGCTTTCTTGAGGGCTTTGAATGCTAGGTGGCATTCTGTCGTCCAGTGGAAGTCTGCGTTCTTCTCTTTTAACCTGAACAGTGGTTCCGCTATTTTAGAAAACCCGTTCACGAATTTCCTGTAGTATGCGGCTAGCCCTACGAAGCTCTCGAGTTCGCCTTTGTTTCTGGGTGTGGGCCACTCCATGACCGCCTGAGTCTTCTCTTCTAGGGTGCGAATGCCCCCCGCGCCGATGCCATGCCCTAAGAACTCCACCCTCCTCTTCAGGAAGTGGCACTTGTCTGGGTGTAACTTTAGACCCGCCTCTGCTATCTTCTGCCGGACTTTTCGTAACGCCCCCACTGCTGCCTGGAACGTGCCCCCGTGTGTCAAGATGTCATCTAAATACACGACGCATTCGGATCGGGGAATGTCTCCCAGCAGCTTCTCCATTAACCTCTCGAACGTTGCTGGTGCGTTGCACAGCCCGAAACTGAGTACTCGAAACTGCCACAGCCCCTTCTCTGTGCGGAAGGCGGTCTTTTGTTTGGCATCGTCGCGGAGGGGCACCTGCCAGTACCCGCTACGGAGGTCTAGGGATGAGAACCAGGATGACTCTCCCGCGGCGTCTAACAGTTCCTCTATGATGGGCATCGGGTATGCGTCTTTTTTCGTCACTTTGTTCAGCCCCCTATAGTCTACACAAAATCGCATTTTGGGGCTATTTTTCTTTTTCACCAGCACTACCCCTGACGCCCACGGGCTGTCTGATGGCTCAATGATCCCCGCCCGCAGCATGTTCTCTACAGCTTCGTTCGCTATCTCTCTCCTCGCCGCTGGGACCCGACGGGGATATGACCTGACGGGTCGCGCCCCCTCCGTGTCTATTTCGTGTTCCACCAGGTGGGTACAGCCTAGCTCATCATCTGACATGGCGAAAATGTCTTTATATTCCTCTAGTACCCTCCACAGTTCATCGCTCTGCTGGGTCTCTAACCCTTCGCTCTGGCGTTTGTGCAATCCCCTGAGCATCTCTAACCTCTCTCTCTCCCCCTCTGCCTG
Source organism: Poromitra crassiceps (assembly GCF_964638095.1). Lineage (NCBI taxonomy): Eukaryota > Metazoa > Chordata > Actinopteri > Beryciformes > Melamphaidae > Poromitra > Poromitra crassiceps. Next base: position 3,897,439 of record NC_139630.1, read on the forward strand.
TTGCGCTGGCTGAGGGCAAGTGTTTGGAGGTGGGCTAGGGGTGGGGCTTTGTGGAGGGGCTTGGTCTGCTGGGTGGGGCTCATGCACTACGGTGACGCGATATACAGTGATGTTATTTACATTAGCTCTCTCCTCTGGAACGGTGGGAGGGTGGCCCATCTGGACTACTGGCCCCCCTGCAAATGTCAATGTGCTTTTTCCTAGGTCTACTGTGCATTTGTTTAGCGTCAAGTAGTCTTCCCCCAGGATGCAGGGTCCCGTCATTTCTACCACCCACACCGGAAAGTCCACTGTCTGTCCCCCCACTGTTATCATTACGTGTCCCCTCCCCCTCATTGGCATCAACTCACCGGATACTGTTCTTAGCAGTTGTGCTGCGGGCTGCTCCAGGCGCGTCCCCTCGGGCATCATGTTGACGTTCACCAGCATTGCCGTACACCCCGTGTCCACCAGGGCGGCGCAGTATCTCCCCTGTAGGTAGACTGGAACATGGCAGCCGTTCATCGCGCGCGGCCCGCTCTGCATGTTGACAGCTCCGGCGATGTCGTCTACTTCGGGGCCCGGCGGAGCCCCACCTCCCCGTTGCTGTCGGTGGGCCCCCTCCTGCGATGACGTGGCTACGGGGACTGTGGCATCGTAGACCCGTCTCGCCCCATCTGGACGGGCCCTGTGCCGTTTCCCTGGTTCCACGCTCTCCGGCGGCAGTCTGCTTCCCGATGCCCGGGGCGTCCACATCCCCAGCAGATCATGTTCCCTCTGGCCCAGCTGTTGTTCCGCTGAGTGGGCTGCCGAGCGGGGTTGGGCTGCAGGGTCGCTCTGCGGAGCAGTTGTTCTGTCAGCTGTTGTACTGACTCGGACAGTTCTTTCACCCTGTCGCCTTGCTCTTTCACCGTGTTGCTTTGCTCTGCCAAGGCCGTCTTCCACGCTGGCTCTTCTTGTAACTGGCTCTCCGCTGCCATTCTCACCACTGGGGCGGCCTCCATTATGCCGCTGCTCTTGTCCCAGCCTTCTACTGTCTCTATCTCCAGTGCCAGCCCCAGCGCTGCTCCCAATGTTTTCGGGTGTCCCAGCGTTACCTTCTGGCTTAGGCTCCGTGGCTCGATGGCCTGGACAAAGTAGCTTAGGGCTAGTCCATCCAGCGTCTCCGTCGGTAGCTGGCTGTATGCGCGCCGGCTGAGAGTCTCAATGTCCGTTGCCAGTGCACGTAGCGACTCACCCTGTCGTCTGCGTCTGTTACACAGTTCCGCGGCTACGATGGCCTGCTCCTCACATCGGCCGAAACGTCTCTGCAGGACCCCCATCACCACATCCAAGTCCTTTGTATCAGCTATTGCCGACACGCACGCCGTAGCCTCGCCCTCGAGGGCCATGACGAGGTAGCTGGCTCTCTCCCTTCTCGTCCAGCCATTCCAATCTGCAGCCTCTGTAAACTGCTTGCAGTATGCCTCCCATTCGACTTTACCGTTGAATTTTGGCGGGGTGATTTCCTTTCTTCCCCGCCGCTCGCCGTCCTTTGTCGCCTCGACCCGTGCCCCGTCTTTGTCCTCGGGCCGTAGGCTGGCTCCGCTGGGCTGTGGCACAGCCTCCATGGCTACAGCGGCAGTGTCAACCCGCTCGATCTTCACTCTCACCGGTCCCGGTTCTTCCACTCCTTCTCCCGCCTCGCTAGCTTGCCTGCTAGCTCCCTTGGGCTGCGGGCTAGCTTCCGTGGCTACGGTGATAGCTCTGTCTGGTTCGGATTTTATTTTCACCAACCCCAGGCTTTCTGCTGTTTTTTCCTCTTGGTTCCCTGCGGTAGCAGCTGCGTCTACCCAGACATCTTCCTCCTCGGCCGGCTGGTAGTCTGCCCCGGCTCTTGCCTTTCCCGCCTCTCGATTGAGCCGCTTGCGCTCTTTCTTCAGGAACTTGTTAACCATTTCGCCAAATCTGGAGGCAATATTCACCGTTTAAACTTCTGACGCCAGTGTAACGTTCCCGGTATCTCATGAGGCAGAGGCTTCTTGATGGTACAAGGGTCTTTATTCACAGTTAGTTATATTACAACTCTCAGCGGTTGTCACGCTCAAAGCTAGCAGCTTTCCCTTCGAGTAGTGTGTGTAGACTGACGCGCATGCTCAGTTCACTCCGGAAGTATCCCCACAGCATAGTGTTCCCCAATACAACACTCCCACACATCAGTTCCTATCTGCAGTCGAGACACTACCAATGCTCACCCCTGTATGTGTACTGCTGATTCGCTACAATACTATCAGTTAAACGGTTAAAAAAAAAGAATTCACGTCTCCTAAACACATGCAGAGAGAAAGAGAGAGAGAGAGAGAGAGATAGAGAGAGAGAGAGAGAGAGAGAGAGAGAGAGAGAGAGGAGCGCATGGCCTGAAACCCGACACCTTGCTAATCTCACAGCGTTCAGTGCGCACTGATCAAACAGTAGTTTTTACCGTGTCCTAAAGATGCAGACATGAAGCGGTCTAATTGACGATTGAAAAGTAACAATTAACGTTAGTCTTTACTGTCCAACACATCGCAGTTCGGAGAAATTGTTTCAGAACGGGACAGAGACGGATTGTTTGTAGACTGTACTGCCCTCCAAATCAAAACCGCAGTAACTACAATTTTGGTCAAAATTGAGTTATTATTGAAATTGAACTTTTAGATATCTGTTTTATCATGTGACAAATTTTCTAAGTTCAGTCTTGCTCTATATTTGAGAAAACAGAGTATAAAAGTTGCAGTAACTACGAAATCCAACCAAAAACCAGACAAAACTGCAGTAACTACACTTACTGCACTTTGATTTGCTTTCACAGAGCTTCAGCTGGACTTAAACAGAGATAAACGCAGTAACTACACTTTGAGGTGTAGTTACTGCGGTTCAGACTGGTTTTTGGTTGGATTTTGTAGTTACTGCAATTTTCCCGCTCTTTCCATAAGAAAGCCCAACATATCAATCACTCATAATGGCACAATCTGTTTAGTTAATCCAGTCAATTCCCAATATGAGAGCGCACTGACAGCTGTCCAAATTGTTAATGAGTGAGTCTTCAGTGTCTTTAAAATTGTAAATGCTGTATTTCTAGCTAATAATCCATAAGAGATCATCCACTCCACTGGGAAGTGTTAATCTGGCTGTAGATAGTGGTGATTGTTTGGTATCACTACCTAGCTCATCAGGACAATCTTTTTCATTGCTGCATAAATTATCAGCATTCAGACTCAGTCTGTAATTAATTTTATTCAAAATAATTGTAATATGCTATGTAATATACTGTATATGTTCTTGTATGAAGTATCAATCTGAAAAGCTAATCTGATTTGTAAAGAAAACCTGTTCTAAATTAAGATAGTAAAACAACTGTGCTCATTAATTAATTGTGTCAGAATGATGACCAAAAAGCAACACCAGTCGTGAAGATTACATCAACTGACTTCAGGATTCCCTGAATTTATCTGTTACTTATCCATTTAAATGTTTTAAACATGTAAACAATAAAACAATTAAATACAGATATGATGTGGTATCGAAATCAAAACCGATTACAATTGTCTCATGAAAAACAAGACAGGAGAAGCACATTAGATTGTAGTTACTGCGCTTTTCCCTTGTACTACCTACACATCTGTTTAAGGTAATACACAGACAGAGTGCCGTATCTGCATTTCTGGGGTCATAGGTCAAGTAATTGATAATTGTTTTGCCCCCAAAAAATACTTTAACATATACATATTTAATAAGTGCATTGCCACTTTTCAACCTATATCTAATTTGGCTGGACAGTCAAAAAACTTTAAAGCCATTTTTCTCAGTTTCAGTGTTGGCGTAGTTACTGCGGTCATGATTTGTAGGGCAGTGTATTCATTGACACTTTCAAGGCCGGTGTGAAAGCGGCTACTGACAGCTGCGTGCGACTCGTCTTCATAATGTGGAGCCCAGCGAGACACACAGAGAGCAGAGCCCTCGTCGCGTGTGTGAAGAGAGAGGAATAAGGGGTGAGACCAAAAGCAGGTAAACCACTGTGGGATTAGTGAGAATATTGCTAAAAGGAGAAGATACTGTAGTGATGCTGCGCACTTTGTCAGTGCGCCCTGCAGCCTGGGCTGTCGTCCGCTCAAACACTACTTCACCGGGCAGCTGCGTGTCAATTGACGTGCCTATAATATGCAATGCGTGCAGCTCTAAAGTATAGCCTATCGGAGGAATGTTTTTGTTTAGATGGCTGGAGGCTTCAACTTGTTTTTTTCTGCTTGTAGATGTAAAAAATAAACGCTTTCTAATGAAAAAAATCAAGCATTTGTTGTGGTAATTGTTTAATGGGGCACAGACAGTCAAATAGCGCATTTTAATCTTCTCGGTTAACCGACAGTTGTCGGCTAATGAGTGTCGGTTGTCGGTCAAGAAAAATTATGATTTTCGACATCCCTACTGTGAGTCCTCATGCATAGGTACATACAAGGTTAGAGAGTTGTGTGATGATATCGGGGTTGGTAAACTTAGTTGTATCAGACGTAAATGTGTTTTGTATCCAGAGTCAGAGGGAAATAGCCTCATAGCTATTCCAATAGCTCATATGCAGTAGCATACCGCTCATATTGCTGGGCACGTTAATGGCATCTACTGATTTTTGGTCATTTATAATATAAATATAATTACATTTTAATTTTAATTCTAGATTACATTTATTGGACACAGGATGGAGAGTGAGGTGGTGCTGTGGGCTTGAGGTGCTGCAACAGTTCTTGCCAGTTGGTTCAATCCAAAGGAAGGCACATTGTTATGGCCCCCAAAAAACATACATTATTCGAAGGCCCTCAAAGAAAACATGACGCCCCATAAAGGATGGACCACATATGAGGCTGTTCGGCTCTTAGTTACTTGTGGTAAGTAGTCACTGCATCACCATTGTCTGTTGTGAATATACATATCTATATAACATATAGATATGTGTATATAACATATCTAGAATATATCTAGAATGATTGGCATTATGTTTTTATAGTGCCATCACATCCTTCCAATATGACACAAGTCTGTCCACATCCTACTTCTTTTCCAATGTATTTTCAAGTATGTTTTGCTTGTTCTTTTGCAGACTCATTAGAAAAGGCCAAACAATATGAAGAAAAGTATGTGAAAACTGGATGTCCAACCACTGATTTGGAATCGGAGGAGGAAGTAGATGAACGTCGGAAAAGAAGATCAAGGTACAGTGGAATTCCTCAACCAAATGTATTTAGTGTATTTGTTTATTAATTAGCCCACACCTAGATGCTGTGGCCTTGTGGTGAGTGTCCACTAGGGCTGGCACGGATCACAAAACCCACGGTTCGGATCGTGTGACGGATTTTGAGTCACGGATTTTTCGGATCAGCAAAAAAAAAGAAGAGACAGACAGACGGACAAATAATACAACTTTGCTTTCAATTCAATTTCGCGGACCACATACGGTCCGATCCGTGGGGGCTGATCCGTACGTGCCAGCCCTAGTGTCCACACTGAGATTAGGTCAGGATTTGATCTCCGGCCAAGTCATAACAAAGACTTTAATCCAATTCCTCCCTGCTTGGCACTCAGCTTCAAGGGTTGGATTGGATGTTCATCCTGTGATAGACTAGTGTCATGTCTGTGTACTTGTACATCAAGCTAACTCATTGTACAGAAACAAGTGATAGGCTCCTGACCCGTGATCATTGTCTCTCTCAAGTAGGATTGTCAAAAGTAGTATTGATAATATTTGAAAAATATCAATACTGAAATTTTGAAACGGATACAATACTCATTTGCAACAGGTATCGATAAGTATCAATACTAACATTTTTAAATGGATACAATACTCATTTGCAACAATTTTGATACCAGAGCAGGGTTAATCTGCTGTCTAAGTGCAACATTTTTAATGAGTTTTTATCAGGCCTAGATTATGGATTGTGTGTATTTTCGTCCATCTGTATAACTTTATTTTATGCCTCTTGATGTGTCATCATCCCACTTCCCGTGGTATCGAAAATCGCATCGAGTATCGATATTTTCCCGGGTATCGAAGTCGAAATTCTAGTATCGTGACATCCCTACTCTCAAGGCTTGCTCACTTAATTTAATTATCCTTAAAATTATTTCAATTGCTGGGAATGTTAAATGTTTCATTTTTATTTTCAAGGCCTCCCGTGTATCTAGAGTCAGATGGGGAGCCAGAAACCATCAGTGTTAAGAAGAGAAAATTTGCCAAGCCACCTGCTGTTCGTTGTCCAGGTACAGTGGTGACACTGTCAGTTATGGCACTAACTGCTACACCTACGGTACATATTACCATGTATAATTCCACTTATTTGTTAATACAGTGCTGCCAGAATCCAGCCAGTACCCCTCAGATGCAAGTACTACCAGTGGTATGTCATTACATATTAAAATGGCAGAGACCAAATTTTGCATGTGAGCTTTACTGTAATTTAAAAGCATTTAGTTCCTCTGTCAGTACCTACAAGCATATCAGTCATGCGATATGTGTTCAAAAGTGACAGCATCCACTATCATGTCTTGTGTTCCCTTCTTTTAGCCTCTGGAGGAAACTACTCGGAGGACGTTCAGTCATTTAACCAGGCTAATAATAGTAAGTGAACCACTTCACACTACAACTTTGGGGTGGACGGTAAAGCTTGTTTCCTATGTAAATGTGCTTTGTCCAAGTTACAGCATTCATACTTCATGTTTTGTGTTCTCTCATTTTAGGCTTTTCTGGAAGCTACTTGGCTGAGTTAGAGGCAACGGACCTCTGTAATGATGGTAAGTAGACTAATAGGCTACATCTATGTGATGAAGGTACGTAGACTCATAGGCTACATGTATGTGATGATGGTAAGTAGACTAATAGGCTACATCTATGTGATGAAGGTACGTAGACTCATAGGCTACATGTATGTGATGATGGTAAGTAGACTAATAGGCTACATGTATGTGATGAAGGTAGGTAGACTCATAGGCTACATGTATGTGATGATGGTAAGTAGACTAATAGGCTACATGTATGTGATGAAGGTAGGTAGACTCATAGGCTACATGGATGTGATGATGGTAAGTAGACTAATAGGCTACATGTATGTGATGAAGGTACGTAGACTCATAGGCTACATGTATGTGATGAAGGTAGGTAGACTCATAGGCTACATGTATGTGATGATGGTAAGTAGACTAATAGGCTACATGTATGTGATGAAGGTAGGTAGACTCATAGGCTACATGGATGTGATGATGGTAAGTAGACTAATAGGCTACATGTATGTGATGAAGGTAAGTAGACTAATAGGCTACATGTACACTATGTGATGCTCTCAGCCACTCTTATTTTGTCTCCAGTCTGTTTCAATAGGAGGCAGTAGTGGGCGATTACTGGTTCTGCCTTACTGGAGACCTTGCACTGACTGGAAATGTTAATTAAATGAGTGGGAGTCTCCAGTGCATATAGCTTATTCAGTGCCTAACTATTTTGCTAGGAGCTGTTTACGGTGGCCTTACTTTGTTAATTCTGTCTGCATTTCTCTAGGTATGCCAATATATAACTCTAGGCCCTACCACACTGTGCCATCACAGCAAGCAAGGAATGGTATGTATTACTCATCTTAAATGTCTGTCTTTTTGTGAGAAATTCTGCAATGGCTCCAGATCAGCTGACTTCACGTCACCTGGCCTAGGTAAAGAGCCCTATATTCCCATTGTAACTGAGTACACGTGTTACAAGACTGCTAGTGCTACTAATAGTCAAGTCAAACTTTTCCCCATTTCCCAATATCACAAAATGTATGTCTCAAAGGACTGGACATATAACAATGGGATGATTGCTATCTTTTTTCACCTGTTTCACCTGCAATGGAATTGCACATGTAGCATTCATAAAATACACAATGACTTAATGTGAATGCTGATGCCATGTTGTTGGTATTTTAAAGGTTCAGCTCCGGAAACGCCAAGCAGAAGATTCCATGGAGGGGAATCCAGCCAAGTGTTGAAAGGCAAGTATCATTTTCTGATCAACTTCTTAACCTTATTGATGCCCTGCCTGGCAACACGGGGGTTGTAGGTTCTGATCCCCGTGTTGCCTCTGGCTTGGTCGGGCGTCCATACAGGCACAATTGGCTGTGCCTGGGGGTGGGACGCCGGACTGAGGGTGGGAGTACTGGTTGCTGCGCTAGCGGCTCCTCTGGTCGGTCGGGCGCCTGGTCGGGGTGGAGAAGAGCTGGTGGGAATAGAGTGATCCTTTCACGTGCTATGTCCTACTGGTGAGGCTCTACTGACAAGGTGAAAAGAAGCGGCTGGCAACTGCGCATGTATCGGAGGAAGCATGGAGCTAGACTCAGCTCTCCCCAGATCGGCAGAGGGGGTGGAGCAGCGACCAGGGATAGAATAACTGGGGAGAAAAATGGGGACAAAACCTAAAAAAAAGAAATTGATGCCCTCTGAATTGAGAAACATATCGACTTTCCCATCTTTGTCATGGTTTTTTCATGTAATTTGTCATGGTGTTTAGGCCTAAAATTTAAGCACTTAATGGTTACTATAAGTAAGGGGTGCAAACACCTCAGCTATCAGTGTGAGTTGCTTAGTGCAATTCTAAATGATTGAAAATGGTGAATCTACCCTTGAAATTTAATGTAAAATAAATTGTTTTTCTTCAAGACATTGCTGCCAACAAAAACACCAAGATGCTTACGGAGCTACTCATGGAGGTGAAGCAAATGTCACGGGACATTCAGTTTTTAAAGACTGAAATCACGGACATTAAATCCACCTTGAGTATTCATGGAGCTGGACCTGACACACCGAGAGAAGAGAACTTCCCCATCGTGCTGCCGCTCACCAATGAGGAGCAGTTTGATGAGGCTGAAGCTGCACTGAAGGAGGAAACAGTCCGTCGAAAGATGGTGAACAATTTTTACACTAAGCAGTGAAGTTAATTCAATGCTGAGTCCTGGAATGAAATGAATGAAGTCGGCAATACCAAGCTCTTGAACAGAATCATTTATTCAAGTAGCAAATGGCATTTAACACAGGAGCCTGCAGTGCTGCCTGGAGAAGGACCAAGTCAAATGTCGTTCCGCCTGCTAGACCAAGAGACAAAGGTTTTATACCCCAGCATGATGCGCTTGAGTCCTTTAGACCTCTCTCTCCCAGGGCGCAGTCCCAGGCTAGACCCCTTTCCACTGGATCGACTGAGGTGAGCTGGCCTCGCCCACTCCACCTAGACAACTCAGTCTCCTGCTTCCCGGTGTTTTCTTTTCAAAAACCCCGATCACAGGAGCACTACTCGCCTACTAACTCATTCGCTTTTGGCTTGTAGTGGCCTGACTGTACATTGAGCTGAGCGCGGCGGCCATATTGACATTCAGTCCAACATGGTCTTACTGCCATCTGCGACCCAACCGGCAGATGACCCAGATCGATAGCGACCGCCAACCCACCTCTAAGGCGGATCCCGTAGTGGTGATTGGCCACCCGGTTGGAAGCCGACGGTCTGCTCCCTACCCCACTTTGCTATGGGCATAGGAACTTTGACACGTTTTCATCTGCCTAGCCTGTTCACAGAGTGACTCCTATCCCTGAAGCCCACTCTGCTAGGTGTGGACTGTCATCCACGTACCACGTGTTGCCCACACACCTACATGCGACACACACGCCGACTAGACGGTACCACAGCAGTATGTTCATTCATACTTCAAGACACGGGGGCCCTTCAGTCCTCTCCCCAGCACTATATACGGATTTAACGTGCCCTCAGACCTTTGCAGGCCCGCCGCCGCCTGTTGGAGACTAGGTTCGGGGGGACCCAATCCCCCTCCCTAATCTCCTCGCATTCCATTTCAGAGGAGCTCCTTGAAACTTTGGGGTCGCCTTGAAACCCTCTTAACTAACTAACTTTACCAGCTGTCAATAAATGGTCTCCCTCCTATGTCTGGAGGGTGCCTCGGCGCCGATAATGACAGCTCCATGCCCATTTATCAACCCATCTGACTTTTAGATAACAAACACCATCTGGAAACTATCCTTGACCCTGCAGTGGGCTGACATCTAGGCTTTGGTCAGTTTACTTTGAGAGCAGAGGTCACTAACATCAAACCCACTCCATCTAAATGGCATGGCCACCTGGCTCTCTCAGTTTACTGAGAGCCGATGCCTCAAAATAGGACACATTCCAATCCTCATCAAAGAGTGTTATCTGTGGCCTTCCAGTCAAATGAGAATAGTAACTATATTTCACATAGTCATATTTCATCATTAGTATGAAATATACCGCATTCCCCCCTCTGTGACTTCCTAAAGTCACAGAAAGAATAAGTCAATATTAATGGAAAATACCCCTTTGTCTCTTGTTCTGCAGCGTACCACTTGTCATCAATAAAATCTGTTGTCACCGAACCTATTCTAAATTCCTAATTAGTCTTATTTAGCTCCTTTAATTTGGGCAGCCAATCTAGTCAGTCTATTTCAAATCAGAGTTAAACAAAACAATAACAATCTAAGTTAATATTGTCATTAACAAGTAACCTCTTTCTCATCTGTATAGGACAAAGTACAATTGAAAGAATGTATCTTACATCAACTAACACAGAGATGTCAAATCATTATTAGTAATACAGTGATGTAACAATATCAACCTATAAAATCACAAATGACCAGGTAATACTGACTCATATTAACTCAAACCTTGTGATTCTCTATCAACGCATCACCAGATATAATCCTCTTTAAGACATCCAATCCATGTTTTCATACAGACTACAAAAGAGTAACAGTAGACTACTTAAAGGCAACAAATCTTAGACAACATAGCTTTATCATCCTATTAAACACTTTGAGACACTTGGAAATCACAAAGTCTAAACAGAAGTTCCTTCTTATTGTCCCTGTGAAATAAATATTATGATGAGCATAACTGTCAAAATAAAATAAAAACACTGGGCCCATCAAATTTTATTAAATCAGCCGATGAATCCAAGGAATTAATTCGCAGGCGTTGGACTGGTTAGCTGAGACACGAACGCTATCTTCACGACTGAAGGCAACGCGCAACAGTCCTCTCTGTTGCTATTCGAGTGTGTGTGGTTCACGAGTGCTGGCGCATTCTTGAAAGGGTATCGACCATGGTGGTTCCTGCAGCAGATCAGCACCCTTCATGGCTCATTCTGGTATGCTCCTCTGGTCGTTGTCCCCCAAGGATGAGTAATGACCCGTCTGGAGCCCTCATCTCCTCAGTATGCATCTCCTCAGTATGCCAGGAATGGAACTGGCATCAACTCCTTGTCACGGCCCGTCCGATTTTCTCTGAGGGGGCATTAGCAAGAGCATAGAATAGAGGGTAATAGGACAGTAGGAAAATGGAGATGGCAATTAGTGTTCTCATAAACTCAACCATTTACGCCCTAGGATGCACGATACTTATACAATATATGTTTCCACAATTTGTACTTTTCCTTATTAGGAGAAAAACATCACAAGTCTCCAAGCAGACTTTGGCTTAACAGAGGTCTGTGGTTCGATTCCTGCTTCCTCCAATCTGCATGTCAACGTCCTTGGGCAAGACACTGTGCCCCAAAATTGCTTCTTATAATGTCGGCCCCCTTCATGGTAACCTGCCGCCATCAGTATATGAATTAATGAATGTACTACTGATTGTACAGCACTTTGGATAAAGGTGCTATATAAATGCAGGCCAGTTATCATATCATCTGACCTTTCAGATCCAAATTCAGTCAAAGGTTTTGACAATCTGTCAAACCAAGCAGTGTATCGTGCATCCATTATTAAATGAATATCCTAAACTAAGAATTTCTGTTTCTATTTTTGAAGGTATTTAAATCCCATACTTACCTTGGTAAGCACTTCAATCAATAATATTATGACCCGGTCCTGTGCATCTCACCATATCCAGGACTGTTGTCTCTTCCTTTTCTCCAGTCCAGTCAATGTCCTTCTCTGACCCAATTTGAACCTGGAACGAATTACTTTACAGAAAACAACATTTCTGGACGCCCAGACTGGACTTAGGCGTACAGTATCGATAGAAACTATTGTAGTGGAGGGCTAAAGTTCAAAGATTTAACTGAGATCCAGTGACACTATTCTCCAGATTAAATTATATCAATTTGCATTTCAATCCTCTTAAATCTGACATCAGTAGGACAGATTAAAAACACATAAACTCAAACATTCAATATGCAATTATGATTACAAGTTCAGTCTATAATATAACTTTACAATACCAGTCCAGGATCTCATCTAATCGCAGAGCTTCCTGTGTATCACAAGCTGCAAATTCAACTTTCACCACGTCAGACTGATGACATCTCCTAATCTGGACAAAAATGAAAAACAGACACACAAAGACAACACAGACAACCCAGTACGAACACAACTTGACCTATATATGCATAATTAACTTATGATCACTACTGTAATGATTATATTAACTAATATTGATGATCGACATATTACCAGAATCGTATCAGCAGACTCTCATCTTCTCCTCATGGTTGCTGTGGTGGCTCTGACAGCTGTTTCCTATGAATTGAAACAAACGCTTCCCACGACCACAAAACTAACAGCTCAAAGGGAACTGAATCTTTATAACATAAATGATAACTGATTAACTAAATAATAATTGAGTATCCCAATTTTAATATAACTACATCAAATAATCGATTGATGTGTCATATCTTCCCATCATAGCAGACTCTTCACATCAAACGCAATCATTGTGTGCACTTCAATGACAGCCTTTAACAGAATGTACTGCTAATCTTATAATTTGAAGGTTGTCAAAACACTCAAATCTGTGAATCAAATCAACCAAATATATAAACACCCTTGTTACCACGCCTTTAATTCCCTATTTGTGTTCTGTAGTCATATACCCACCTTGATGTCCCTTAGGACCCAAAAACAAACATAATTTGATACTATACATATTTACCAAACACAACAATAGTATTATTATCTTCTATACCTACCTCCCCCCTTGTCCCTTACTCACAAAGGGACAAATGTCATACTCTGTTTCTATGGGGAGGTTCAAGGGACAGCTGAACACCCTCTTCTCCAGACAGGTGTTTGGACTCTTGCAGATTGAACCGCTGATTTTGTACTCAGAACTCTCAGTCAACCCATACGCTATTATCTCTAGATCCGTTTTTACCAAGTTTTATATGTTATTGGATTTTATTTTTGACTCCAAACCACCATGTAACACTGCATCCATGCTGAGAAAAAGTGCTTACACAAATAAAATAGTACTTATTTACTCTACCCATCACATAGTAGGACGGAAGAACAACCCCATCTCAAATGCTTCCTGTCACCCAAACACACACACACACAGGGACCCAGCTGAAAAACTCAACCACACCCACAACTCATCAAAACACCAACTTTCAATTCTCTCCAACACATGATTGTCCAATGTGGTATCATTATAATGTAATTGCTACTATTGCCAGCTAGACGTAGCTAGACATATTTCCTGTGAAACCACCTAAAACACGCTCGTGAACCAGGGCTTAACCTGACTCGTCAATATGCCAGTAGGCTATGTCCTACAACTGTGACCTAAACACCAAATAGAAAACAAAGAAAACCTTGATATTAGCCTGTCCTAAACGTACACCATGTTGTGCCCTCAAACTTCAACCCATACTGAGCACTATTTTCCAGGGCTAAATGCGTCTGTATGTATCAGTGACATCATGCTCTTGTTAAACCCTGAAATAACCATGCAGTGTGACGTTCCATAATATTATCCCTAGTAAAGCATTGCACTCAAACCAGCAATCATACTGGAATTATAGGATGCCAAGTTAACAGTTTACAGCTCTACCGCTATATGATGATAATCAATCAATTTCCTAACATATCATGCTACTGTATCATACTCCAGTTACCAAATCCACCCCCCTTGTTAAAACAAACTCTTACATCCTACACAAAGGACCAGCCTAAGCAACATCGTGGTAACCAAACCGCATCACCAGATGGCAACAGCAATGGGACCCTATGGAGCGTGAGCCTCGCGAGGCTTGAGTGTCCGACTCTAGCCGGCTGACTGTCTATTTTCTATTTTTAAACTATGAAAGTTCACGCAACGTTAACACGACATGCATATGCTATGCATCAAACTCCTGAGCTACTGTTGTTCTCAACCAAAATGTTAACATGATAAGCTACATAACATAGCCTATAACCTAGTTTTCCGAGATTAGGTTTGTTTGTTCACCACTCACACAATCTGCTACGGGGTCGGGATCATAAGAGGCAAATGACCCCGCGCTGGTTCGTCTGTAATGAGATGTAAAAATTAACAGAACACATCTCAAAGCCTTATGACAGACAGACTCATGGGAGGCATCTCTGCCCCCCTCTGTAATTAGATAACTATTTTACTTCACTAAACAACTTTTGAAAACTATGTCAACACTGCAGCAGTTGTGAGATTACAGTGGCACTGATCAATCTATCGACCAAAATCTTTAAATGGACAATTGAAAGGTTTGTTTAAATGCCACAATGCAAAAGAAGAGGCACCCCACAATAAGTTAAGTTATCCCTTATTTATTCCCATGGGGAAATTCATAACAATAATACCTACAAGCTATTGAAAATGACATGATAGCTTACTAAATCATAATGTAGCCTATATGTATCCTATGTCGTCATTCAAATGTTTTGCTTATAACGCAGTACAGCTCAGTCAGTAAACCATATGTACATGAGAAGGTGCGGTGGACTTTCAACGTATTATTTCCCCAATACTGTCCCCATTAACAAATGATCATTCATCACGTTTTCCCTTTTTACTTTTGTTGTTGCAATAAAGCCACACAACAATGCGGATTTCACAAGACCACGTTCACCAGTTTACAACAAGCCTAATCAGCAGCTAACCCTTTGTACATTTCAACCCTTGGTTCATTTTGCTGGGTGCCAAAGCCAGTCTTTTAGTCACTTAAGTCAGGAAGTGAGTATTGGGGGGAGGGACCCAATGTCAAAGCCAGCTGAGAGAGGAGCTGTGTGCAGCCTTAAACCAACATCATTCCAACAGTAGTATTTGGTGGAGCCAGTATTGTAGCATTTGTATCATCATAACACGATTTCTGCTGAAGGCAAATACTTTCAAACGTGGCTCGGATGACGCATGTCCTATTGGCTGTTATTGACTTGAACATTTATTATCCACCGCTCCTATGCAATGCTAATGTGATCTAAACATTATATGTTTGTTTACTGGTGTCAGTCAGAGATCTATACAGAACGTGTAGTGACTCCTACATCCTACTTATGTCCAAAAGTAACCATATAGGTCCACCCCACCTATAAAAATCCATCACCCTGGGCTAGTGCTATAGATTTCCTATAAAAGTACAAAAAAAATTTGTATTTAACTATCAAAGCCCCCATTTTGCAAAGCAGTCTAATGAGCAAACACATCGTATGTCCGTTATTACCTGAAAACAGAGCCTCGGTTAGCAAGCTAGTGAAACTGCACAGTGCCAAATATTGATCTAAAACCCTCAATCAAATCATTATCGCAACCATAACCAATAATAACGATCATAATTAATTTTGCTGTCACACCCACATACTTTATTCCGATGTAACCGCACAATTATTATGTCCCATTGTTGCTCCTACCGGCATTATTTAAACTGTACGCTGTTTTGATGTCGTCTCTTATTTTGCATGTTTATATTATGTCCTGAAGAATGCAGGTGCAAATTAGCCCTTAGCTAAAAACGACATATTTACTGTTATCATATAAATGATCCATTATATCTCCTCATCTAAATCCATGGCGTAACGTAGGCTATTTGTTCCACCTTTCAGCTCCCTTCTATGAGAGATTAACGGAACAGAGATATTATCTCATATTTTCTGCATCAATCAGAAGTCCACTACCTAGTCAACTGGACAATAACGTCAATTCAATTACATTATCAATAACTACATCGCATTCCGCCATCCACAAAATAAACCAATGATCATCATTCAATCAACAATCAGATCAATTGACACACCAAGCACGTAAGCAATGATCAATCAAAGCCTATCCCATCAATGCTTTCCCAACCAATCTATACTGAGGCCCTTATACTAATTAAAAATGATTGAACTTAAATGAACAGACTAAGAGTTAATCCACTCCTTTAATTTATACAGGCTACTAATTATCAAACTTCAGTTAGTATTACAGCTAGCCTAAATAACTTCCATCCATCTATCTGTGTTTCATACTTTGTTAGCTAACCCAAAATACCATCACTCCTCCCAGGCAGACAAACTCACTTCAACATGAACACACACACAAAGAATTTACAACCTCAGTTAATCACCAATGCTCTCCTCTGCAATCGCCCCTTAGCTCATTCACCTCAATAAACAGCATTCTCCGCTTATTTAGTTAAATAAAGCAACTCATTCAACCATTTACTCCATACTGGACGTTCATTCACACCAATATCCACTTCATCCATAAACCCCACTAATCAATCAGAAATCCATTAATAACAACCAACTAATCAACTTGTAAATGCAAAGCAAAACAATAGTCTAAATGAATCAAATCAACAGGTCAACCAAGGTCAGTCACAGCCTCATATTGTGATGTAAACAGTGACTCACTCATCGCACCGAGTGCAGGTAATGAGTGTCAAGTGTGACTGACTATCCAGCCATGGGTCACTCTCCGACAAAAGGAGAGAGCCAGGAAGTGTGACTCTGGCCTGGGGAGCGTACAGACATTCGCAGTGGCTTGCAGTGATCAATCATCTCCTCACCTAGCAACCCCAAGCACATTCTAAACTGTTACTTAAAATAGAATAAAGATTGTCATTTTATACATGTTACTCCTGGTGATTGCGTGTGTGTTCTCTGGTTCGACACTTTATCCCACAAAATAATCTTGGTACTACTAGTAGCCCTTGTTGGCTCAAAGCTAAACCAAACAAATATGACAATATGATAAGCTTATTTATGATTACAGCAACCTGTACTTAACAGAACTTTCTTAATTCAACGCTATCACAAGCCAACATAGTATCCGCTCAATTCTCCCTGTTTTCATGTCGTCCAATCATGGCCATTTGAAGGATCAGATCACCATAATATATCAATTAGCCATCACTTTAATTATTATTAGTATTATTTTGATAGAGACCTAGCCTACTCTATTTAATGGTATCACAGCTCCGTGGGGGAAAACAATAGATCGTAATATATTATTGAATGCAACCTTGATAATAATTTATAAACGTAAATTATGCATTCTATATGAGCAGAAAAAAACATAGGACTGACTCCATGCATTGTCCTTGCAGTCCTTGCTGTCATGTCCATTATGCATAATGCATAATGGCAGTTTCTATTCGCAGAGCAAAAACATACACACACATTAGCTACTCGTAACGCACGCTGTCCTGGTTTTAGTGCCTTGCTCAAGTAGGCTACACCACTCGAGCAGCCCCACCCTTAGGAAAGGGCTGACCTCTTTAACCTCCTAAGGGACAACATTATTGGACATGCTGGGTTTTTTAGGCACGCCCAGTCCTTGCGCATGCTCAGTTCATTTATCATGTAAACTTTCAACAGAACGGAGCTCTCGACACCTCCATTCACTCCCATGGACCAGCTTTCCACTCTCAAAAGTTCCAGGACGCAAGGTCCACAAGGCAGTACTGCCGAGTTGCAGCAAAACAGACAGTTTTGTGTTATAGGTTCCTCTGAAAGGGTTTGTTCCCCCTTGGATCAAACTGTACATTACCAACTTCATTTTAGCAGACAAAAGTAACGCGAGACACACTCCTGGTCCGTTTATAGACCAAATCAACGAGTCTCGCATTTTGGTCACAAAAGCTAATTTTACTTTGAAAATCAGTTCAGTTAAAACGGAAACAGTTGCATTCTTAATACTGGCTAACTTCACCCCGCAGGCTAAAAACATTGTAGCCTGCCTAGTCTATAGCCTGCCAAACATCAATCAAAGCCAGGAACAGAATATGATTATTATCCAAATTTGAAACACATTCGGGACATATTTTACACCGGAAAACGTTAATCAGAGGGACCGCGATAGGAACAGCAAGATTTATTATCATTAACCGAGCGCCCACATCTTATCCAACTCTTTTCCTCCGACTTGGGTTCACAGTGAAGCCGTCTCCATTTCCGCGTCGCAGATTATCTCTTAACAAATCAATCGTTTACTATTATTACTACAATATTGCGGTGATGATATTCAGACTCGCTTTTATGCATAGCGTGACGTAGGCTATCTCATGCAATAATAATCCCGGCTTCACAGTCGGCGTTTTACTGTAAGTGTGAGCTGACTTTACAACGGCCTATTGACGCCCGTCTCGCAGGACGGCATAGCCGCAAATTTAGGGTGCGGGCGTAGGCCAGACCGAGGGAAAAAATCCCACGTTTTGGCCCAAAAAAAACATGTTATTCACGCAGTTTGATCAAATATCGATTCCTCAGAATTTGCTTGCCAAAGCCTCTCATTTTAAAATAACATTACCTCAATAATCATGCGCACGCAGCCAATTGCACCCAGCCAACTATAATCAATAATCTAATAGGCTATACAGTAACGGCAAGCCTAATGCTCAGTGAAATAGCCAAACGTCGCTATAACATATTTCATATCAGTCAATATTGACAAATATCACATCACTCCTAATACAGAGATGCACTAATGATCATTTAGGCGTTTAGTTAACAATTGCCTTTTGATCCCCAGCGTGAATTATGCTGAACTGCCTCAGCTGAGCAGCCCCATTTCACAGCATCCCCCTAGTTCACAGCACTTTTAGCCTGTTTTATCATCCGGCGATATAGGCTATTCATTCCATTATTACTATCTTATCAAACTAGTCGCCATATTTATATAGCCTACAAAGTTTATTTATTTATATATATTTATATAGATTTGTAAGATCTTACCATAGATAATAAATTTTATTTAAACATATCACTCAACTCTCCGGGGATCCCCATTTTCCTCTAACTTGGCCAGCAAAACTCAGGCATCATTTTAACACTTTAACTTCTAATTTCCTGCCTGGCCCATGCTTCAATTTAACGTGGCCTTATCACCTTCCTTTAAACAAACTTATTATACATCAAAGCAGTATTGATCAGTGCAAATCCATTTAATCTGCCTTACTAAGACCTGAGAAAACTCAAAAGGCCCCCGCATTGTATAGAATGGAAAAACAACGTAATCATCAGACTACTCCGTGCATTAAACCACTAATTAACTATGTCTATTGCTTTGCTATGGTAGTGATTAGCGCGTCCTCATCCAATCTGTCCTTACAAGACCCGAGAATACTTCTCAAAGGGCCAACGCATTGTTGATAATAAAGACACAGACCTAATCACACTAGCCTATTAAACCACTAACCAATTATATCTATAAATTTGCATCCCACTCTGTTCTCAACTTAAACCTTTAACTACTTTTTAGTCCTAGGCTACATGACAATCATGTCATTCCCTCTCTTTTTCATCTGGGCCAATTAAGCCTCTAAACCCCTGGGGGGCTCCCCCCTTTTTTAAAAAAAAATCCTTTTTTAACATCCCCATGGCACAATTCGACAGTGTCAGATTTGTCATCATCCCCAGACTGACGCTACCCGCAGTAATCGTTCAGAATGTTGTTGTTATTACGCAATGTCAATAATCCGTTTTTACAACCACAGACTGGACTCTCCACTTGAGAGACCGCAGTGGCTATTAATAATGAGTCAGTCCTGTGCCAGCCATTTCCTAAAAAAAATACCACCATCTATCCCAAATTTAAAGCAGAGCCTCATCAAAACATCCCCAAACTCAGCTCGCCCCGCAAAAGGCACTTTTTCAGGTGCACGGATCAGCACAGCGGGAGAGACCCCCAGACACACAGCACCCGGTTCAAATGAGGTTAACTCACCTCTGGGCCCTTGAAGCAGGCGCAGTGAGCCAGGAGAGCCCTCCGCTGCTGCCTCGCGCATTGCCAGTCCGAGTTCGTGGACGCCATATGAAGTTAATTCAATGCTGAGTCCTGGAATGAAATGAATGAAGTCGGCAATACCAAGCTCTTGAACAGAATAATTTATTCAAGTAGCAAATGGCATTTAACACAGGAGCCTGCAGTGCTGCCTGGAGAAGGACCAAGTCAAATGCCGTTCCGCCTGCTAGACCAAGAGACAAAGGTTTTATACCCCAGCATGATGCGCTTGAGTCCTTTAGACCTCCCTCTCCCAGGGCGCAGTCCCAGGCTAGACCCCTTTCCACTGGATCGACTGAGGTGAGCTGGCCTCGCCCACTCCACCTAGACAACTCAGTCTCCTGCTTCCCGGTGTTTTCTTTTCAAAAACCCAGATCACAGGAGCACTACTCGCCTACTAACTCATTCGCTTTTGGCTTGTAGTGGCCTGACTGTACATTGAGCTGAGCGCGGCGGCCATATTGACATTCAGTCCAACATGGTCTTACTGCCATCTGCGACCCAACCGGCAGATGACCCAGATCGATAGCGACCGCCAACCCACCTCTAAGGCGGATCCCGTAGTGGTGATTGGCCACCCGGTTGGAAGCCGACGGTCTGCTCCCTACCCCACTTTGCTATGGGCATAGGAACTTTGACACGTTTTCATCTGCCTAGCCTGTTCACAGAGTGACTCCTATCCCTGAAGCCCACTCTGCTAGGTGTGGACTGTCATCCACGTACCACGTGTTGCCCACACACCTACATGCGACACACACGCCGACTAGACGGTACCACAGCAGTATGTTCATTCATACTTCAAGACACGGGGGCCCTTCAGTCCTCTCCCCAGCACTATATACGGATTTAACGTGCCCTCAGACCTTCGCAGGCCCGCTGCCGCCTGTTGGAGACTAGGTTCGGGGGGACCCAATCCCCCTCCCTAATCTCCTCGCATTCCATTTCAGAGGAGCTCCTTGAAACTTTGGGGTCGCCTTGAAACCCTCTTAACTAACTAACTTTACCAGCTGTCAATAAATGGTCTCCCTCCTATGTCTGGAGGGTGCCTCGGCGCCGATAATGACAGCTCCATGCCCATTTATCAACCCATCTGACTTTTAGATAACAAACACCATCTGGAAACTATCCTTGACCCTGCAGTGGGCTGACATCTAGGCTTTGGTCAGTTTACTTTGAGAGCAGAGGTCACTAACATCAAACCCACTCCATCTAAATGGCATGGCCACCTGGCTCTCTCAGTTTACTGAGAGCCGATGCCTCAAAATAGGACACATTCCAATCCTCATCAAAGAGTGTTATCTGTGGCCTTCCAGTCAAATGAGAATAGTAACTATATTTCACATAGTCATATTTCATCATTAGTATGAAATATACCGCAGCAGTTTCTCTGTAATCTGTCATGGCTTCAATCTTTTCTGCATGCATTTGCAGGTATCCCGTGGTTCCTTAAAAAGTAGGGATCGACGATATTATCGGCCCGCCGATATTAGCGTTAAAAATTAACATCGTTATCTGCACTTTCTGCCGATATGAAAAGCAGATAAAATAATACTTTAATTATGCCCAAATGCGCAAATAAATGCTTTTATTATTTTGCACAGTGAATGTTTACATTTTGAAAAACCTTGTATATATTACTGCATCCAGGGGGCCATCACAATAAAAGTAGGCATAATGTAAGTCCACTACAGGAGAGATGTGATGTTCTCTGAAATTATATCGGTAAATATCGGTAGATCTCGGTATCGGCAATTAAGAGTTGGAAAATTTCGGCAAAAAATCCAATATCGTCCATCCCTATTAAAAAGTTTTAAAAATCTTAAATTTATTGTTTGAAATCGAAGGGCTTATAGGGCTCTATCGTTGCATCGGCGCAGTTTCTAGGCCGAGCGGCAGGCGCAGATCAAAGCAGTGGGCGTGGAAAGGCGCACTTGATATCGTCGTGCTGGCGCTAGATGCAGCCCAAAGCATTACAACCACGCCTTTTAGGCGTAAAATTATGCACCGTCATGCTCATTGGATAAGTGCAATAAACGAATCGCACGCTTGCCTTTTTAGCTCCAATTCCAGTGATCCCGCAAAACCAGACGAAAGCCAAACGCTCTGCCCCCCCCCCCCTCCCTTCATCCAGCCTGTCTGTCTGCATTATAGGCTATTATTCCATATTATTATGCTTCTCAAACCAATCTAACTGCAGTTTCAATACTGCAAGCATGTAAATACGCTACACTATAGCAAGATCAAAGTGAAAATAATGTACTAAACGCATCAGCTAGAAAAATATAGCCTATTAGATTGGTGAAAGTTTGTCCAGAAAGATATCGTTTTCTCTCCCCTGCTGCAGGTAGAATGATGCACATAAATATACCCTACATTATGTAAAGTCATTGCATAAATGTGTTTTTATTGTAAAACTAAATGTGGAGTAGGGCGAAGTTATTGGAGCGCACATCACAGTATAGCAGATGACAGTAGAAGCTTCCGAAGCGCGTTCCGCTGTCACTTACCTAAATCACGTTAAATCCACACAGGGTATATATAGGCTCAAGAGGACATATATGTTTCACATAGGGTGGTGTTTCATTTCATGTTTTATTTGGTCCAATATTGAAATGTTCGACAATTGCAGGTTGTCTTACCATTACACATTATTTTAGATCTACCTTTTATATCTATTTCGGCTCTATTTAGTAGCGAAATGGAGGACCCAATTGCATGCTGGGAGTGGACATTCACAGGCAGTAAACTTACAACTGCTATTTCCTATGGGAAGCTGGGTGCTGCTATGTGTTGTGTCTGTTTGAGCGAGGGAGTCAGAGAGAGAGAGAGAAGGGTGACTCAGAGGCAGAAGAGCACTGGCGCACTGAATAGGCCTGGTTTCAGAGAGAGACAGAGAAGGGTGACAGGGGAGAGGCACAAGTGCACTGGCGCAGTGAATAGGCCTGGTTTTCAAAGGCGCAAAGCGCTAAATTTAAGGCAGGTGCCAAGATATCAGTACGCCGAGATTTAAGGCCGACACGCCCACTTTGGCGCATTCAGGGACTCCGCCACGCCCATTCGGCCTAAAGCGCATTTGGCAGCCTAAAGCCTATTGATATTTTCCCGAAACAGGCGCAAGGCACGTTTTTTTGCGTTTAAGGCCCGTTTTAGCGCCGAAGGCCTGTGGGAGAATAGGGACCATAATGTCTAGAATTGTAGGAGTGGAGGCATCACATTTGTTTTTAGCTTGGTTGTGTGTTTGGCAGAGAAATATTGGGAAAATAGCGATCTACAAGCTCAGAACTCCTCGCGATACGAAATAATATTTCTTTCTTAGTCAATATTTGACAATTTTTTTGGCCAATGATTGCCAATTTGTTTGATGGCATTGTTTGTCGATTACTTTTGACACAGTAATGGTCTTCTTTTTTCCTTAGAGGTAATAAAAAGGTCTTAAAATTCATTACATTTGTACTTTAAAAATGAGCAGATGCCCTGTCCAGTTGACATACTGTAGCACACTGTACACTTGAGCACACTAACCATTTTCTCTCTAATCTGTTCAGATTACCCGCCTGGCATTAGTCGGAGGGACCAACTCGGACATGATGATCCGGCGAATGCTATCCTCTACCATGACAAACAGTCTAGCCAGCATCTTCAACTGGGCGGGAAAGGGACCGAAGAGGGCCTTCAAGGATACGCTAATGCAGGACTGCATGTTTGGTGAGCCTGCATCTCAGAATACTAGGTTTACTACATTACAACGGATTTGGCAAATATTTAATTTAATTCATACGCATTTTAAATTTGTTTATCTCAAGTAAATAATAATGGATGCATTTTCCTCACCATGGAATGAGCCATTTATCTGTATTCTACATAAATGGCTCATTCCATAGTGAGGAAGCTGCATCCATCCTTAAGGCCGAGTGAAAATCTAGTACACTAAAAACTACACACACTGGACATTTAAATCACTTTGGAATGGAACGCGCCCACTGCAACTTTATTTTCTTTTTATATATAACTTTATAACAAGTCTTTCTTTCTTTTTTCTTTTCTTTTTTTAAAGCGGCTGTTCGTCAATTTGACCGCAAGTTGTCGGGAATTCCCATACAGCGACACAGTGAAGAAATGGCTGCGTTACGCACCAGAGAGGAGTGGCGGGGTACCAAGGAAAGAAAAGTCAACGAGTTAGAAGGACAAATGGTTTAGAGTTGAAGGTGTGAATTTATTAGAGCCAGTGGGTTTGATGGGAGTTGGATCATTAAGCTACTAAGCTGTTATTTTTCGTTCATGTTGAACTGGGTCCCATTGCATTTTTCTGAATCGTGTTTTTTTTGTAATGCACTAATCTACAGTGTTATACTGTTTGAATTTGAAAGAACTGTTTACAAGTATGGTAGCTGAACAGGCTCTCCATATGGCACTGGAGGTTCTCTTGAACTAAAATGTTCAACGACATTTTCACTTTATAATTGCAGCAAAGACACGCGAGTTACATTTCTTTCCCATTTTGGTTCATGGTTTGTTTTCATGTGTGATTTCTATTTATGTGCACGTAAGACCTTAAGCCTGAGCACTGAGTGGTACCGTATCAGAGCAGAGCATTCTGTAATGGTGGGACTTGACTGAGCTCATTTTATTATATAAAATGTACAAAAGATGTAAAAAAAAAAGTTCATATTTCTAATTTGTTTAATAAAGAACTAAATACGGGGAGCACGGTGGCTCAGTGGTAGAGCTGTCGCCTCGCAGTCAGAAGGTCCTGAGTTCAATTCTCGCCTGGGACACTGCGGGCACTGTGGTTGTGTTCCCCCCATAGCTTCAGTGCCTACTGCCCAGGTGGGGTATCTCGTCGTAAGGGCCTTTCTGTCTGTGTGGAGTTTGCATGTTCTCCCCGTGCTCCCCCAGGGGGGTTCCTCCGTATATAACCCCCCCCCACCCCCATTAAAAAAAAAAACATGCAGAAGATCAGATCGTCATCGTCATCCGACCAGTGACGACAACATCCGAAGTCGGTCCCCGGGCGCTGTACGAGAAAGCGACCACTGCTCCTGGCCTGCCACCCGGAGGAAAGGACAAAGCCAGGATGGGTTAAATGCAGAGGACAAATTTCACCGGCCACCGTCAGCATGTGTGTGTTTGTGGCCCTCCGTGCATGTGTTGATGTGTAACCGTGTGACAATAAAGATGGGCTTGTCCGTCTGAAATCGTGTTTTTTGTTTATAAAAAAATAAATATTGGTCTCTTTTTTTGTTCATAGAGCATGCAGTAAAGCAGCGGTTCTCAACCC
This sequence comes from Poromitra crassiceps, assembly GCF_964638095.1. Taxonomy (NCBI): domain Eukaryota; kingdom Metazoa; phylum Chordata; class Actinopteri; order Beryciformes; family Melamphaidae; genus Poromitra; species Poromitra crassiceps. The sequence goes on from NC_139630.1 coordinate 3,922,740, forward strand.
GGGCGTCGGCACCCCAAGTGTGGTCGCACGGAGGTGGCAGTGGGGTCGCACATTTGCAAATTTGATAAGATACAAAATCGGGGGAGGGGGGATAACAAATATAATGACATAATTATAATCAAGTGTGGGTTCCCCCCAAAATGTCCCTGTAACATGGGGTCCTGGTAACATGGGGTCCTGGTAATAAAAAGGTTGAGAACCACGACAGTAAGCATACTTAATGGCCCATTTCAGCCCATTTCAACTTGTCTGTACGTTTTGAATGTGCCTCATTCAAGCCAAAAATAACCACTTTACTTTTTTGGGTGTTATATAGTTCTGCAGGGGTTTCTCCAAACTTGTCTATCAGTGATGTCACTGGTAGACAAGTTTGGCGCAACCCCTGCAGAACTATATAACACCCAAAAAACTAAAGTGGTTATTTTTGGCTTGAATGAGGCATATAAAAAAACATAAAGACGAAGGTTGAAAAGGGCTGAAATGGTCCTTTGTTAAATAACATTGTTTCAATGTAGAATCAATGACATTTCAATGCATATATAGACAATGAATCAATATTGATTCATTGTCGGGATTGATTGAAAATTCGACATTGTTTCTACATTGTTTCAATTTTGAACATAACAGTTGAATCAATGTTGATTCATTGTCGGATTGATGAAAATTCAATGTTATTTCAATGTTGATCATAACGAGCGCTTTCAATGTTATTTTCAACGTCTGACATCAATGTTGATTCAATCTTAAGCCATGACTATATCTCAATGTTGATTCAATGACTTTTTGCTATCTGGGAATGTTTCGGCGTAAAGCCTTTGTCAACACACAGCTTTTCCCTGTGTGTCCAGACGACGTTTTAAGGGCTCATTATATGGCAAGGCTCGTGCGGACCTCGCGCTGGGGCAGATACTGTGAAGTGATCAGCTGCATTATTGTACAATGCTAATAGTGACAACAGCCCGTGAAAAGTTGCAATGAAACGCTACAGTATGTGCAGTACTGAGTGCTACATCAGCACACGAATGAACCACCAAACAACTCTGTGCTGCTTTTAATCTCTGTAAAGCATGCTCTCAACACAACACATTTACTTGGTGAAATGACTAAAAATGAACAGTTGCAAATCAAAGTTTAGCCTCCCGCATGCATGCATGCAAGAAATGTGGTGAAAACACAGCTCAGTAAAATTGTATGTGCCTGATAGTTAATACATAAGCTAGGCTACTATAAACTGATGTCCCACTTTTTTCTTTCTTTCTTTTTTTACGTTTGTTTTATTGTTTCTAGCTTGTTGATGTATTCAGCCCCCACATCTATTGATTCATTTTGTTTTTTATGTAGGATTGTTTTTATTATAATTAGTTTTCAGGCAGATGAAAATAATATAGGCTACTGCAAAGTTACTAGAAATTAGCATGTAAAGCAAATATCTTTAAATATTTTGTCCTGGGGAGCATAAATATTCCTTTTTTTCTTTTTCTTTTTTACCCCTGTACCTGTTTGCACCCCTGAAAATAATTTTTGATGTGGGGTTGTATGATGTACTTGCATACAGTCAGTGTACTACATGCAGTAAAATGCATCCGGTGCTGTCCCAGTTTATAGCTAATGGCCGTGTGATGTGAGTAGAGCTGTTTGCTGAGTGTGAATGGCGCCATGAGGTAAAATGGAAAAAACTGAAAAAATACATAAAATGCTTCCATACTGCTCACCTAGAGTAGTACAAGCCCTGAGATGCCAAGTTGACATGAAACGACATAATTTATTTTACACCCTGTTTTTAGCTGAAATCCATATGCAACTGGACTATTTCTTCTTTGCATAGCTTCTTCTTTGCAAACACACAAAGAGCAGCAGCAGCCGGGAGGAGGAGCCTCTGCTGAAGGACAACCCGTGCAACTTTGTCATCTTCCGCATCCTGTACCACGACATCTGGCAGATGTAGCTACAAGAAGGCCAAGGCTTCCTTCTGGACCGCCGAGGAGGTAGACCGCTCACGACATGCTTAGCTTTAAATGTTAGGGCTTTAGATGACAGATAAAGGGTTGTCATTTTGTTTAAATTTTAGTAGGGCTGCACGATATTGATTTTTTTTACAACATGCTGATATATGCGCACATTTCCCCCCCTATCTAATAGACCCTTTTCACGGGGGCCATTTTCTGTAGAAAAGGCAGGATAAACACAGGTGCAAGCAAAACATTAATGAGGGTTTCCAAATTCCAATCATGGAAGTTGGAAACCCTCATTAGTGTTTTGCTTGCACCTGTCTGAGAAGGGTCTATTTCAAGTCTCTACTTTAGTGGAATAAATTAACACATTATTATCATGATGGCCCATAATAAAACTAGAGCCCCTACCGATACTGGATTTTTGAGGCCAATGCCGATATTGGGGAATAAAAAAATTCCGATATCGATATATTGGCCGATATTCTTATATTAATTATACACATTATATTACACAATGTTTTTGCAATGATCCCTCAAATATCAAACACTTGACAAAGATAACTTGACATGACTTGAGATACATGTATGTAATGTAGGCAGGATATTTTACAGCTTATCAATAAACTTTATTGTCCAAAATGACATCAATGCAATGAAACAGTAAACTTAAAGGTCCCATATTGTGTAGTTTTCTGCTGTTTTAAACATTTGTCAGGGGTCTTTAAAATAAGGTCATGCATTCTGTTTGGGATTTGGAGACATCTCGATTTTTTTCTTGTATTTACCCTCTGCAGCTCAGTATAGTCAGTTTTTTCTACAAAGGCCTTGGTCTCATTGGCCGATGAGGCGCTCCGGTGAGGTGCCCCTCTGATTGGCCGCCTGATCTGTCACTCAAAGCAAACGCTGACTGAGCAGAGCAACTACTGTCTGTGCTTGCGTAACCTATGTGCGATTCGAAATCACGCGTCTGTGCCTGTATGCTGCCTGTAGCTTTATAGCTAGCTGCACTGAGCTGAGTCACAAAAAAAGAGTGAAAGTGAGACCGTTTGACAGATTCGGATTTAGAGAAGGAACAGTTGAGCGGACCCCATTCGCATTGCGGGTTGTTGGCATAGTGCGCAGACCCTGTTTCGATGCGGTAAGTGGAATGTTTTTATCTAGCTTTGGCTTGTGTCGCTAACGTTAGCATAGCTAGTAAACTTGCAGATTTCCGTGTCTGTCATGGCCATTATCCCTAGCGTTATATTATCTTATCACTATAGCCTATTTGGACCCCAGGAAGACTAGTTAGCTGTTGTCTAGGCGGCAGATAATGGGGATCCTTTCCTTAATAAGCAATAAACGCCAGCTTGCCTGCTGTGTGGATGTAGCTACTACTGACTGGCTAATCCACAGCAGACATACGCATAACGTTCATTTACGTTCAAATGCATCAAATTGATGTGAAGATTCATCAAGGGATACACATATTGACATGACACATGTAAAAAATAATGCTTATTGTGTCCTATGCCATCTATTAATTTGGACATGACTGTTGTAATTCTAATTCGTGTCATTCCACCCGTGTATAACATCTTACTTGAGTTGATACCTTTATGGTTGTATGTTACAGTAGTCTGTACAGTAATGTTACTCACATCTAATTTGCCCTTGCAAAATAATAAATGTCATTGTAATGTTCTGAAGCTTGCAAAATGCAATAAGTTACCCGTTTTCATTCCTTTAGGTTGCCACTTGCCAGAAGAATCAAGCCTGTTCAGGATCATCTTGGCGTGTATGTTCACTTCAGAATGCAATGAACAAAATCAGACTATGGACCCTTACAGCTTAGGAATTATTACAGTATAGCAGTTGTGTATTCTGTGCATGCATTGATTTGACAAATATGGCCAACATGGATACTGTACATGACAATAAATTTGAGCAAAGTAATTGTGTTGTACTTTATTACACATCCAAGTAGATAAACAGTAACACTGACTTCTTACAGAATCTAATTATTTTATTATAGAAAATACACACAAAATGCTTGTGCAGGACCATGCTATGCTGCAAAATCACAGGAATGTTCCACTGTAGCAGTAAAGTGGTGCTGTAGGCTATCAATCACATAAATTATATGAGACTAAGTATTACAAAAATATATGAAATATATTTGACAGTATGTGTACTCTATTCTCAATGTCTACAGACAGATATTTTGTCAGCTAGGTAGCTGGAGGATTTCTCGGTTGCAGGTGTGTGCTGGGTGCTGCACTCTTCGACGCTGATGATGCTTCAGGAGACATGACTGAATGGGGGAAAACGGTTCCATTACAGAAGAGTGTACATCATTATGTAGCAAATTAGCGATTTTAATGTACAGATTATTTTATAATAACATTTCTATATTTATTGAATTGTCTTATATACAAAGTTTTGTGTGTACAATAAAAATGTGTTGGTAAACATACCGTACTGAAAGTCGGCTAAGCAGACTGCAGGATCCTGGATGGTCTCTCTTGGTAGGTGGAGAAGTCAGACTGTAGCCTACTAGAGACACACAAAAGGGGAAAGTTGGCTCAATCTCTGCAATCTAAAACTACATTACCTGCAAACTACAGCCTCAATAATTACCATGTATTCTAAATGTCTCCAACTGTCTCAAGGAAAATAGGACATAACCTACAGAGAATCATGTTTATGGTTGCGACAACAACTGTTTACAAAACTATAGCGTTAGTTATTTCAATATCAGCTTATATTGAAGAGATTCATAACGGCTAGCGTTAGTTATATTGAAGAGCAGTTTATACTACAGTAGGCCTGTGGCTAAATGAACGTTAGCTCAGCTGGCGCTGCCTTCATACTCCCAGAGCTATCATAATCCTGCAAGTGGCCCGATTCTAACAATATTACAGACAAAGTACGTTAGGCGACACTACCACAAAGTGTTTGCTGCATTTTGCTCCACTATCTCCTCACTGCTTGCAACGAGGAGAAACACAAACAAGCACACATAACGATGTCATGGCCAGCTGTTAGCAAAAACGAAATTATATTACAGTATTGCGTCAATAAACTCACCGTCTCAATGCTGTGGGAAGGGTCCCGTATCGTTGGAATGGATCCTTTCTCCAGTACTAATTATCCACAAGATATTTCTCTTGAGGAAAGCTGTGCAGTGATGAGTTTGGTGGTTGAATACAACCGGGTACAATGCACTTCTTTTTTGACGACATGGCCGCCGGAGCAGCGAGTGCGAGCTGGCAGCCTTGACTGTAGGCTGGCAGTCACGTTCACAACAAGTTAGGTTGAGGTCACAATCATGGGAGAAAGAGGGCGGGCTCTGGGCGGGCCCTGTGAATTTTTGATTGATTGGCGACATGTGACGTACAAAATCCTTGCAAATTCTGGAACTCTAATTCGCCTCTCCTGTGGCTCCATCTTGTGGCAGGGGAGGGAGAGGAATGACTGTAGGAAGTGATTTCATACTTTTACAGACTTGTACAGACACCCCCAAGTTTATACAAACCACAAAACCCAATCAAAAGCGATTTTCACAGTATGGGACCTTTAACTGGGGATTTAATAATTATAAATAACTAGAAATACAAAAACACAAATAGAACAAATATAAAATATAACTTGAATTAAGAAAAAAGATCAAATATACACACAGACATGTTGTCTGTCTTAAAAAATACAAAATAAAAAAATATCGGCATATCGTCCGATACCGATATATCGGTTATCAGCCAATATCGGCCGATAATATCGGTGGACCGATATATCGGTCGGGCTCTAAAGAAAACCACTTCAACTTAGGTTATCTGAAACATGCAATATTTTTTATTTATCAAACATTTTCCTTAAAGCTGCATTCAGCGATGTTTCGTGTTAAAATATGTGTTAAATGGCTCTATATTCTGACAGCAATCACTGAAATAGTGTTTGGTCAGTAACTTGGAACCCCCCACCCTCCACTCTCCTCTATCTCTGTCCTGTAGCCCTGCAGGCTGGGTGGATGTATCGCTACAACCGTAACAAGTCTTATTTCATTGGTCTGTAATATTGACAGAAATTCTCAAACTGCCAACATGTGTGCTTGTGACCGAGCGAGTTCATTCTTCCAAGAACGATTAGCAATAACGTTCTCCCCAAGAACACAAGAACAAGAATGCAATTTATTGGTATTGAGAAAGGGCCATTGCCCACATAGCCAAATGTATATATAGATTAAATCATAATTCATTCACTAGTACAAACTAGTAAAAATATCATTGTCAATTAGGGATGCACCGATCGATCAGCACGTGACCAGAAATGGCCGATTTTCAGCTGATCGGCCTCGACCGGTGACTGGTAACTTTTTAAAATCTAGTAGCCATATTGGCAGGTGGTCAAAAAAGTAGATATCAAGTCCTGCACCTGCTCTGGTGGTGACATAGGAGTGAGTGAGAAAAGGATCAAATATTGGTGGTTAAGACTGAATAATGACATCACAACTGTTAATTTAAAATGAGTTATTCCTCTAAACCTGGCTTCAAATGGCCCAAATTTTTCGCACCGGCGCCGTTCAGCCCCCAGCCCCCAGCAAAATCTGGCTCTCTGGTAGCGAGGACATTTTTATATGGCCCTCTCTATCATCAAAGTTGCCCAACCCTGGTTTACGGCGTGACAATATCTGGGTTTCTCATGTGACCCCCCATGAAAAATAATTGCCCACCCCTAGCCTAACCTTTCTCACCCTCAGGTGTGCATAAACTACAGGTTATTATTAACTCCTTTTTAAAATACAAAAATGTGAAATTATCGGTTATCATATGAGCCATGAGAAGCAGGTAATTATCCATATCAGGCCGTCGGCTGAAAAAAAAAAAACATATCGTGCAGGGGCGGAGCGACCCTATCAGCCCACGGGGGCCTTAGGGAGCTCTTAGGGCCCCCCCCCATACCCCCAATTTTTTATTTTTTTCTTCCCCCAATTAAGGCCAACGGTGAAGAAAAATATCTTATTTTAAACACACCAATGTTATTGTCTATTGATTTAATTGCTCTCACACTCAGGCCTGGCCTGTCCTGGCATGCATTTTTTTTTTTTTTTTTTTTTTTTGATGGGGGCGTGGGCCCAGGGCGGGCGCACCCTCTGCCCCGGTGTACGCTCCGCTACTGATATCGTGTCTGTCCTTAGTCACGTCACATATTGGGGAAATAGATCTGTATTGTCATTTATTCTAATGTGGTCTGCAGCTAAAATGCTTCCAGCAAAACTGATTATGTCCTATATGTGTCTTGTGTTTCAGGGGTTGAGTTCATGCAGTGCAAATCTTGCAAATTTGCAAGCTCCAGTCAAGAGGCTCTTCTAAAACATTGTCGTCTTCACCACGGAAAAGGTGCACACTGGCCTTGTTTTCACACAGACTGTGTATGTGTATTTAAAACACCTGGTGCATTACGAGCACACCTCACAAGATCACACACAACTGGGAAGAATATACAAGAAATTTCAACATTTCGATGTGAAGTGTGTGACTTTCAAGACAATTGCAGCCAAAAAACTTTTTTTCTCCATCTTGCAGTTCATTTAAATAATCGACAAACTGTACAATGTCCCATTCTAAGGTGTACCTTTAAAACAAACATTCGCGCAACCTTCAGGTCTCACAGAAATCGAAAGCATAGAAATTGTACACTTGGGGATTTTCGAACAATAGCAAGAGCCAAGCCTGAAGATGAGTTAAATGATGGCGAACAATCCGATACTGAAGCAGGGACATCAACAGAGAATATTGTCAGACCAGACGAGATTGAACAACTTGTAGAAGATGTGGATAGTGAGACGCTTCAGCACAAATTGGCTTCTCTCTTTCTATGTATGCAAACAGTCTTGCATGTTTCTAAAAGTGCAACACAAAAGATTGTAGAGGACTTGCATAACCTGCTGTCATTCTCGACCGTTCAGACTCTCGACAGTGTCAAAGCGATCCTTTCAAAACACAAAATTGAATTAAATGATTCTGTTTTGCAAGAAATTTCTAATGCTATAGTTAAAACTAATCCACTCCTTTTAACAACATCAAAGAAAGGTTCCCTTTCTACAGACTATAGAAGGAATGTATATTTTAATGAACAATTTTCTGTTATTGAACCCATAGAATATCTTTACAACACAGCCCATAAACAATCTTTTGTTTATATATCTGTCATTAAAGTACTTGAGACTTTACTAGGACGGGCAGATTTCTTGGACCAAATTGTATTTGAGCAACAAGGTTTACCTGGACACTTTAAGTCTTTTCAAGATGGCAAGTATTACAAGGACAATAAGCTACTGGGACAGCAAAACACATCTATCAGCTTGGGTTATTACGTGGATGACTATGAAATTTGTAACCCTTTGGGCACTTCTAGAAAGATTCACAAGATAACTGCAGTATATTGGGTTCTTCTAAATGTACCAGCCAGGTGCCGATCAAGCCTCACTTCAATTCAGCTAGCTCTCTTGGGTAAAAGTGTGGATATCAAGCAATTTGGTTACGAAAAGTTTCTTGAGCCATTGATTAAAGATATAAAGTGTCTTGAACAAGAGGGAATTTTTGTTGAAGTCCTAGGGCAGTTTGTTAAGGGTACTATATTTTGTGTGTGCGCAGATAATCTTGGTGCACACAGTCTTGCAGGCTTTTATGAAAGTTTTACTGTTGAGAAGTTCTGTCGGTGGTGTTTGATAAGTCGGGACCAAATTGCAACCACTGAAGTTGATGATTTCCAATTGCGGGGTGTTGAGCAAAACAACACTTTTTTGGAAGAGCTTAGGCAGAATGACAGGCTTCCAAGCGTTAATGGGGTAAAAAAAGAATGTGTACTGAGCAAACATCTACTGTTCTTTCATCCAATCACTGGATTTCCTCCAGATATTTTGCATGACCTGTTTGAAGGAGTGATCCCTGTAGAATTGTCCCTGTGTTTGAAAGATCTGATCTCAAAAGGTTTTATTACATTTGATGAATTTAACGGCTGCATAAAATCCTTTCCCTACAAGTATTCAGACAACGTAAACAAACCCCACCAAATTCCAAAAGCAAGCTTTGTAAAAGGAACGGTTGGTGGTAATGGACATGAAATTGGACACTGTTGCGCTTACTTCCTTTTATGATTGGATGTAAGATACCAGAACAGGAGCCTGCGTGGGAGATTCTAATGGACCTTAAGGAAATCGTTGACATTGCTGTGTCAAACAGCCTCTCAGAGCAAGCACTGTGTTATTTATCTAGTAAACTACTGGATCATCGCAAGTTGCTCACCAGTACCTTTCCAGACTTCAGATTGAGGCCGAAACACCATTTCATTGACCATTATCCACATCTCATTCGCTGCTATGGACCTTTAGTAGATGTGTGGACTATGAGGTTCGAAGCTAAGCATAGCTTTTTTTTAAAGGTGGTCCGTGATGCTCAAAATTGGAAAAATGTGCTGCTCACTCTTTCCTCGAGACACCAGCAAATGATGGCATACCATCTGGATAGTCCAAACTTTTTCAAGCCAAAACTGTATGTTGAAAAGGTGAAAGTTGTCAGGGTTTCAGCATTGGATCCATCACTAAAGGGTGGAATACAGAAGAAGTACCCTCATCTAGAAAGTGTGTCTCTGTCTAAAACTATTCATCTGCATGGGACACAGTATGCAGAGGGCATGATTTTATCTGCTGGGCAGCACTGTGGCCTCCCAGAATTCCATAAGATTGTGACCATTCTTGTCAATGCAGAGGAAGTGACATTCATGTGTAAAAGACTTTGTTCCTGGTACATTGAACATTTCAGGTCCTACGAGCTTGATGAACACACCTGTGCAGATCTCTTAGCACTGGATCCAGATGTGCTGACGGATTACCACCCTCTAGCAGCGTACAGAGTCGGTGGAAAGCTGTTTGTGACCCCAAGGACATTCCTTCTTCAGTAAAGAAACTCAAAATGGTATGTTGTGCCAGTTGTTTACACTTAAAATGTTATATTCAACAAGAATCTACGTAATTTAATTTGAACATTTCTATAAAATTGAAAGTACAGTGGAATCGGCTTTTAGTGATCACGTCAGGACAAGTTTATATTGGATTACCATCTAATTGACATTTGTATATTTATTACATGAATACAGCCCATAATTAAACTGACAGCTATTTAGTTTTATTGACGGTTTCAAAATGTGTACATGTACATTACAGCTGTTTTAAAGGCAGCACACTCTCCAAAGATGCACCAAGATCTGCTGCAGCTGCATCTTGCTGTTTGTTTTTATCCTTCTTTTTTTGTCACTTGAAAATGCAGTCAGCTCAAATGTTATGACAAACGTGTCATAAGAGCCGACTGCATTTTCGTTGATAAACGTTCCTTTTCCTGTCATTTCAATGTGCCAGCCTCAGGTAGTCTGCTGGGAGCAGACAAGTAAAACTAAAAAAAACAAACAGGCAAGCTTAGTTAAGCCGGACCCCGATTTTTGTCCACTGTTGTGCAAGTTCACATAAGAGCTAGAGCTCACAGCTTAAAATGAAATATTTCATGCTCATAGTTGACCATTTTGAATTTGTAAATAAACATCTAGATAAATCTGGGTGAGCTGCATGCTGCTGCTCAACACTCACACATGCTCGCTTCAACAATGGGGAGTCTGAGTCAGGTCCCCAGTGAGTGAGTACTGGGGACTGAGTAGCCTAGGAGACTCTCCTAGGCTGGTCACCATGGGTCAGGCAAAAGGGAAATTGTAAAATGTAAATGACCATAGTCTTAAAAAAAATTCTCATGTATGAAAAGATCCCAAATGATCACTGTAAGTGGACTACTCTGCCCTGCAAAGCTAAAAGGGGGTAACTCGCCAGAGTGTAGAACTGAGAAAAATGACTTTAAAGTTTTGTTGTTGTCCAGCCAAATGTATTGTAGGAAGAAAACTGGAAATGTGTTAATTATTAGTTTTCTTAATGTAGTTATTTATCTACATCACTTTTTTTTAGCTCAAACTTGACCTTTGACCCTTATTTGGAAGTTACCTTACTCTGGCTTTGCATTGTCTGCAAAATAATAAGGGGTGATGCCAAGCAAAAAGACAGTAACTTCAATTTTATCCTTCACTTGGTTGCTTATCACTATATAAAACCAGTATATATGATAATAATGATAACATAGACATGAAGTCTCATGTTCATGGCACAATTACGCCTAATATAATATACGTATAAATATAATATAACTACATTATCAGGCCGCTACACATCCTTCAAGCCTAGTTTGGTGGGACCGTTGTATGTCTGTGTGTTGGCGCCTCGGGGGTTAATGTCGTATGAGCTGGCTCCTCGGGGGGTGATGTCATATGAGCTGGCACATCTGGGGTTAATTTCATATGAGTGGCACCTCGGGGGTTAATGTTGTATGAGCTGGTACCTCAGGGGTTAATGTTGTATGAGCTGGCACTTCAGGGGTTAATGCCATATGAGCTGGCACCTCTGGGGTTAATTTCATATGAGCGGCGCCTCGGGGGTTAATGTATAAGGGTTAGGGGGTTAATGCCGTATGAGCTGGCACCTTGGGAGTTAATGTGGGTGGTGTGGGTGTCTGTGTGGGTGGGGGTGGTATTGGTCCGATGTCACAATCATGACATTAGGCCTGCCCAGTAATGTAACTTATACCTCAACTCAACCTGAGCATTCTGGTGAGATACCCCCTTTTGGCGTTGCAGGGCAGAGCATTCAGAGTGCAGTCAAACCAAACAACCATAGCAGCCCCCTATTTTCTCCAAAAAACAACACAATTGACTCACGATATTTTTCCACATGATAAAGCAGATCTTCAATGTTCCAAAAATGACTCATTTTTGCCAAACATTTTGTTACCCCTTTTAGCTTTGCAGGGCAGTACTGATTACTAAATGTATAAGCAAATTAGTAAACACAATAGGAATGATTCTGTACGAAGCTTTTTGATCCATACAGTAAGTGGATGATCATTGTAGCTGTGATCACTAAAAGCAGAGTCCACTGCATTACCTTATAGTGGTGCTGAAACAATTAATGATTATTTGATTGAGAAAATCAGAGATAATAAATATAATCTTGTAATTGATTGCATTAGTGATTTATCAAGTAAAAATACCAAACATTTCCTGATTCGACTAAGATTATTTACTTTTTAGTTTGTCCATATTATAGCAGACGTCATATTTGAAGGCTAAATTATTACCTAATCAAACAATTTGTGGAAAAATCCGGGGGGAAATAAGTCTGCATTTGAAGCCCTGTGTTATAGGTGTCTAATGTTTTCTAACCAGGTTTGACTATTTTGTCACGTTTTTCCTCCTCTTTTCAGGCTTGGTTATTTCGGGTTGTTGTCTCCTCCAAAGTGGCCCGACGGATCCAGCTTCCTGATGTACCAGCAACTGTGGCTGAACTGATTGATGTAGTTAAAGAGAAACTCGGACTTGAGGGTGATTTTTCACTAGACTTTGAGGATCCAGACTTTGGAAATAGACTATGCAACTTGACAGAAATGTCTGAATTACCAGCTGAACCTCCAGTCTTGCACATTATTTGGAACTGTGATTCAACTTCACTTGACACATCCATTGACAATTCCATTAGTTCAATCTCCTCTCCGGATCGAGCCAGTGTTCACTCTGGAAGTTCCACGGCTAGCAATACGGATGATATCTCGAGCAATTTAAGGCGTGCCACAGGGTGGCCCTCTCCATTTCCTATACCTAAGTTTGGACTTGATATTGAAATTAGATTGTCCAAGGGCAATGTGGAATACGAAAAGTCACAGAAGGCCATAGTCCTCAAAAGAGACCTTAAAATTGCGATTTTGGATAAACTTGCACAGGCAATTTTGGAAATCAAAGGCGGATACGTTGAGAAAGAGGAACTTGATTCAGTTGCCGTGGCCCTGGTTAACAAGCATCCATGCCTGTCTTGCATCTCAGGCTGTGAAACATGGAAAGTAAGTATCAGGCACAAGCTGTCAAACTACAGAGTGAAGCTTCGTACTGCGGGCTCCACTGAAGTACTTGTAAACAGGAGGAGAAGAGTAGGGGGAGATGAGGAGGACCCTCCACCGTTCACGCTCAAAAAGGCCAAACGTGGAGAAGTCAATTTTTCCCAAGATAATCTGCCACACCATGATGACTCTACTCTGGAAGAGGAAAGGATTGCTCTGGTTGATGAAATAAAGAAGAAAAACAGGAACCTGACATTGATACGGCACAAGATGGACCTGACGTTTTCCCTCAGGCGGAAAGAGGTTGTAGAGGGCAAGCCTATGGTAGCAGATGTCGAGGAGAGATGGCCTGCACTGTTTACCAAGGAGGAGGTAAGGCTGTCCTCATGTATTCATTATTTTATTATTCAAATGCTTGTGGCAGTGTATGTAATTGGTCAGGAGTGATTATACTACATTGAATTTTATTGAAGAAATCCATGATGTGCTGTTGCTGGGGACGTGGGGCTGGGCGATAATTCAACATATTGTATCCTCTTTCAGTGGGATAACATCGTGTTGATATGGTGATTTTGGGATGTCGAGATGCACAATTCTGAACTGATGGATTGAGAACAAACATTTTTACATTTAACACGTTCACTGCCAATGGCGAGTTGACTCGTCAAACACAATCCAACGGTTCACTGCCAATGACGAGTTGAGACGTCAAAAAAAAAAAAAAAATTTTTGACGGTGCTACGTGGATCAATGCCCCCCACGTCTCCTATAAAAATATTGGAGGTATTGAATGTGTATAATCTATTTTACCGACCAACTAAGTGGCGACAGTGCTCTCCCGACAGAGAGAAAGCCAACCAAAAACAGCCGCGGGAGGAATCTATTCTCAAGGAAATGGCTTGGCGAAAACGCTTTCGATTTCACACACACACACACACACACACACACACACACACACACACACGCGCACACACACACACTCGAGTACCTTTGAGCATAAATAAGACCAGAATCGCAAAAGCTTCATCAAAGCTCTCAACCGACACCCCAAGAAACGAACGAGCCCGTTTTACAGTAATCCAGACTCGCCCGAGAGCGGCCGCGCCGCCAGCAGCAGCAGCACAGACGAGCAGCAGCAGCAGCAGCAGCACACCGAGAGCGGAGTACGCCTCAAGATTGGAAGAAGGGGATCGCGAAGGAATTTCTCTCCCGTGTCTAACCCCCCCCCCTCGCCTCTCCTCTCCTCTTCCCCGCTCCTGCGATTCCCCTCTCTTTTTTTGGGATCTGTGAGGCAACAGAAACTCGCCTGTGACAAAACACTGCAAAACCACCAGAGACACACCTAAGGAGGGAGGAGTTTGGAGACACACACACACACACACACACACACACACATACACACACACACACACACACACACACACACACACACACACACACACACAAACACAATACAGTATACAGACTTGCCCAAGGGCACCCATAATCACAGGCACGTGAGGTGGTTCTAAAAATCCATTTATCTCAAAACTCTCTGAAAATCTCTGAAACCATGCTGTACTCAACGGCTAATATCTACATAACTACTAACTCTACAAACTAACTCTTTTAGACAGAGAAAGCACACATTCTATTAGTACTTTTGTGAACTTTGTGTTCACAAAGTCCAACCAGAAAAGAATCCTCGGCTCTTGTAAAATGAGCCAGAATCCTCAAAAAAACCCTCTGGCAGAAGCTAACTACAGTATTGAAAAACGGCTCGCAGTGAATGTGTTAAACTGACAAAATGAAGTATGGTTGGAATATTATGTGGAAATTCCAGTTTAGTTTGACGTCACCCCAAAATTACCATTTGGTTCAATACATGAGCATTAAAGGGGTAATTGTGATTTTTTGATGTGGGGTCGACAGTTAGTGTACTACATGCAGTAGAATGGACCCGGCGCAGTCTGATTTTGGAGAAATGGTGACCAGCCGCATCAGGCAAGTAGAGCTGAGTGTGAACTGGGTTGCAAGCAAAAATGTGTAAAAAAAAATAGAAAAATAAATAATGCTTCCTTACCGCTCACCTGGTGTATTTTATATTTGAAAATGTCATTTACACCCTGTTTTAGCTTAAATCTGCACTGCTGCTCAAGCTATGAGTGAGGATCCAGCTGCACATGGCTATATTTCAGCTAGGAACAGGGTGTAAATGACTTATTTTCATATCAACTTGGCATCTCAGGGCTTGTGGAGACTTGGATTACGCCATGTGAGCAGAATAGAAACATTTGATGTATTCGTTTTTTGTTCCTTACGTTTTTGCTCGTGACTGACCCTGTTCACACTCAGCAGACAGCTCTACTTGTAGTCTCTTAAAACAGGTTCT
Organism: Poromitra crassiceps; assembly: GCF_964638095.1. Taxonomy (NCBI): domain Eukaryota; kingdom Metazoa; phylum Chordata; class Actinopteri; order Beryciformes; family Melamphaidae; genus Poromitra; species Poromitra crassiceps. The sequence continues at coordinate 3,938,024 of NC_139630.1, forward strand.
CGCAATTTTCAAATGCTTCTGCCTAAACCTCTGTATGTCGAGCATGGAAAACTTGGTCAAAAAGGAAATGGAAGCTCAGGGAAAATAATGAAAAAATTGTATTTCTCCAATCACCTGCATCGGTTTGACCTTCCTCTGGTCTGAAGCGTTTTCCCCCCAACTTCCTTTGTCCATGTTCTGTGGGCATGAATTACACACTGTCTAAGCTGCATTAGCTCAATGTAGAAGAGACAGTTTGGCTTGAGAGACTACTGTACTTGCCTGATGCGGCCGGTTTCCATTTCTCCAAACGGGGACTGTGGCGACTGCATTCTACTGCTGCTGCATGTATTACACTGACTGTCTGCAAGTACCTCATGCCACCCCACATCATCGACAAATTCTTTGGTTATTGTGAAATTGTTTTCAACCATATCGTCCAGGCCTAGTCAGATATATTGGCAAACTTTACTATACCCTGCCCTACCTCCATCACACTACACCATCAGGGTCTTACCATTCCTGTATCTAATTGAAATCCACAGGGATAGCATAAGGGTGCACAGGAAAAGCTGTATGCACGAGACATTGCACATGTTGTGTGTGACCGACTGACGAGTAGATGATGTTACACTCACCACTGCACTCAAGTGTTTCCTGTGAGCAAACAGTTTTGTGGTGCACCTCATGAAAATTCACATCAGCCACCACCATTGAGGGCAGAGGGTTTTTGTTGAAATAGGTTTTGCTGTTGGTAACATGGTCAGGCATTTAAGATCACAGACTAAACAAGACTACATAGGAATATTCTGTAAAGAAACCTTCACTGCCATTTGTGGTTCCAACCAAATTACATTGTTTTGTTGATTGTGTTGTTCAGATATCTCAAGAATTTCAGCGGATCACCAGCAAAGACCTCCTGGGGACTTTCAATGCATCACTTGACAAACATGTGCCTCGCCTGCTGAAACTGTACCGGGATAGGAAGGTAGCTTTAGGTGAGAAGATGGAAGACCTCCTGGATACGCTTGATGAACAGGTGAGTGAAGTGCCTGAAGCTAAAAGCATACACAAGTTGAGGGGAAATGGCCCGTCTTCACTTTGACCGCCAAACCTTGAGCACTTGCTATCTTCAGCAGCCTGAGGAGCCATCCACCAAAGCCTTTTTTTAAACGATTTTCAGACGGCAGCCCGTCTTTATTGTCACACAACACACTACAACACATGCACGGAGGGCCACAACACACACATGCTGACGGTGGCCGGTGAAATTTGTCCTCTGCATTTAACCCATCCTGGCTTTGTCCTTTCCTCCTGGGGCAGGCCAGGAGCAGTGGTCGCTTTCTCGTACAGCGCCCGGGGACCGACTTCGGATGTTGTCGTCACTGGTCGGATGACGATGACGATCTGATCTTCTGCATGTTTTTAGTGGGGGGGGTTATATACGGAGGAACCCCCCTGGGGGAGCACGGGGAGAACATGCAAACTCCACACAGACAGAAAGGCCCTTACGACGAGATACCCCACCTGGGCAGTAGGCACTGAAGATATGGGGGGGAACACAACCACAGCGCCCACAGTGTCCCAGGCGAGAATCGAACTCAGGACCTTCTGACTGTGAGGCGACAGCTCTACCACTGAGCCACCGTGCCCCCTTCTCTTTTCCCCTAGTTGAAAAACTATTGCAGAGAGTGTTTGGCTTGTTGATGCCTTGTCCGACTGCACTCCTGTTTTCCAGGCGAGGCAGAAGTCATCTATTTATTGATTGATTGATTTAAATTATTTTTTTCTTTTTTTTTAACTCGGGTCTGACCTGTGCTCCCCCTCATTACTATAAAGCAAGGGTTTTCAAAGTCTGAAACTGTGGGCCTCCCCTCAGACAAAGCTTGGGGAAAAGCCCCCCCCCCCCACTTTACTTGCTTAGGTGATATACTTAACCTACTTGCTTCTGACTCTGGCAAAGTGGGAAAAACAGTACACTTTTCCAAAACTACAGAATCCATGAACTATCTCTTTAAACAAATCATATACATTTTTTAGGCTATTCTATTTTTTTCTTTTGATATGAACGTTATATCTTCTCATATCCATTCACTGAGCCTCTCCTGAAACTGTTTTGAGACCCCCAGAAGAGGCCTGCCTCACACTTTGAAAACCCCTGCTATAAAGAATTTCTGATTTTGCGTTTTGTATAAACTCACAGCAGCACCATACTGATAGGATTTCTCTCCTTAGATCCCTGGTTTCCTGATAAGATCTCCATTTTTCCTAATTTATAACCAAACATTTCCTCATTAAGCCCAGATTGGATTCAGCAGGAGGCGGATACCTCACCATGGAGGCCCAGCTGGGGTGAATCTATGCAACTAAAGAGATGATGCTATCATTTGCTAATTCAAATATATCTTTTATTATGTTTAAATGGTCCAGCTGACAAGTTGCACAATGCTATATTTGCGACAAGCTTTCATGTTAATCCCTGTTTAGTGCAGGTCTGGAAAACATTACATAGGTTCTCTTTGGGACGGTCTCCTTGGCCGACTGGTTAGTGTGTTCGACCCTGGATAGGTTAAGGTTCAAGTGGGCCAGCGGATAAGTTGTGCAAGGATGTCACAGTTAATGATTTTTTCCCTAAAAGGTTTTATCTTTACCAGATGGTCATTTAGGATATGGTCAGTTTACTTTGGAGCAGAAGTCACTGAGATCTGCCGACATGAAGGCCATTCCTCTGTGGGACAAATGGATAGGAAAACAGCACTATGTATTTTGGAGGCTAATGAGTGATGTTTTTACCATGCGCTGACTTTTCCCCCAGAGAAGAGAGGACATGCTCAAGGACACAGCACATCATGAGAGGAGGGTCCCGGGTTCGAATCTCAGATGGCCAGGCTTCTTATGATAGAGTGTGTTTAGAACAGTAATGGAATGGTGTCTGATGTTGTATTTTTGTCTGTTGAATAACTTCAATTTGCCTTACTTGCTACACAATAAGGGAGCTACAGTATATAATATTTAGATAAATATTAGCTTATTGTTACTACTGCAACTTTAGGTTGGGAAAATAAATGTATAGTCAAAATAGTCAAGGATGTTAAGGTTGCATCTGCCGACCGAATTGGCAGGTGGTCGTCAAATTAGTTGATAATTGGTAATTGCTAATTGATAAGAGCTTCCTCATCCTAGTTAAAATGAGGGTGAGGTTTTCTCTGGTTCGAGTGAGGAATACGCTCTTACTCTGGTTACATCCCTATTAGGGTGGTTACAGACCAAGAGGCAGTAAGTTTGAGCTGTATGAAAATTGTTCCAGCTTCAGACTGAATATAGTTGAATTTGATTCTATCCAGGATGTAGATTAGATTGTCTAGTCTAAAGTAACCATAGATATTGTGTTACATGATTTTAATAGAGAAAAATAGCTAAATTAGCTGACCCAAATTATAGGAGTTAAAATAGGAATTTAAATATATCAAGCTGGTAATATTAGCAAATATATTGACAGTTGTTTTGGTAGATAGGAAATAAAATGGATGACTAGTATTCAGTGAGGGTTGGTGCATGTGACCTCCTGTGGAAGAGCCACGTCACGTGATGCGGACCACGGAGGAGGAGAAAACACGCCTGCCAAGTAGGAGTGACAGAGGGGGAGCTCGCATAACTACCAATGTCAGCCCAGCAGTGAAGGGTGTCACCAGATGGAGGAGGAGCCTTCGGGGAGAGACCAGCCCATACCAGAAGACAACGCCCCCAAGGAAATGCACTTTAAAAGCCCACGCATAGAGAATGAATTGGTCGGTTTTCAAATGTCTCTTTCTTGATCTGCTACATATCAGCTGTTAGGAAAGACCACTGGAAATCCACCCGGAGATCTCTGAGGGGTAATTTATATCACTTGACCTGCTCTGTATCATGATTTATGCAATGTTCTCTATATAAAATAATGTTCTAAATATCAGAATTCCTTGTCATATTGGTTTTTCATATATCTGGAATAATTGGACACGCTGGAAAGGTATTAACATATGTCAACACCTTCTGATCGGTGTGGGCAGTTCTATCTAGGTTCAACCGGCACCGAAAAATCCTTTCCTATCAATACTAATTGATATGCTTGTTGTGTGTTTTCCACTGGATACTCTTTTAGACAACAGACATAGTGTCTCACCGAAAGACAGCAGCACTGAGAGGCCTGCCCATTTATCTGCGGGAAGACGACACAAAGTTTTTCCTGAAGTGTTTGGTAAGTAGTAACTGTAGGAAACAGTCATAATGTCCTCATCATATCTGACTGGGGAACCCAGAGCTATACTTGAGCAATAGATCACGACAGGCCTTGGTATATGCTTATTATATCACACCTAAGGGTTGTGCTCCGCCTGATGCCAAAAACACCCTTAGGTGTGGTAGAATAAGCATATATCACGGTCTGAAGTGATCTGCTTTTATAAAACGGTTACCAAGTATGGCAATATGAAAATTAATATTATCAGTGTTTAAAAAATGAGGTGAGCTGTTTGACACTGAGCCCCTCTTGGATGTCCCAATTTGGACTGAGCGCTGATTTCAGGGCCTTTTGCTTAACACAGTGAGTGGCTCTAACTGTGCTATATTGACTGTGGTATATGCTCATTATACCACAGCTGTGAGCCAATCAGATTGCTCGATTTGAGAGAGACGTTTTATAATGTTTACTATATCTCACAGATGCTGTATTCTATCATTACGTGTTTATAACTTGGTCGATCTGTTCTTAATTACTTCATCTCATTGTTTTAATTTGTTCTTTTTAAAAATACCAATATGTTGGGGTCCTGGGTGACCTAGTCAAAAGCATCCAAGTCCACCTATGCAGTTTGAGGAGATGGAAGTCACCCCCCCCCCCTTCCCTGTCCATGTTATTCTCTTCTTCTATTGTTTTATTTTCCTGTCAACCATTTTATGTGAAGCACTTTGAATTGCCTCTGTGTATGAAATGTGCTATACAAATAAACTTGACTTGACTTCCCCCAAGGGAGGGAATGTTAAAACTACTCTGTAGGCAGACTATCCAAATAGCCATCACACACTATCAGAGGGGTAGTGACACTTATTACGGTCATGTTTGAATGTGTCTATTATTGTTGATTTGGCATTGGTGTCTAGCGTTTACCACACATCTCTCACGCCAACCGTAACGCATAAATGGTGCATCAGTTTGGGATTGTGGATTAGCATTCAGTGACAGTAGTGTAGACTTTCTTTACCTAGGCAGCCCACTTAATGTCAACCCTCCACCAGAAATGTCTCAGATTGATGCAGTATTTATCTAGAATGTGTCACGCAACGGCCTGGTACAGAGGCAAACAGCTGGCAATTGTTGGCTGGTGTTCTTTGTCAGAAAATACTTGTTAACAAAACTCATCCCAACAAGGTTGGTGGCTGCTGGCAACAATGTCAATGTTTCTGGAGACACTGCTGTTGAGTCACAATTTTAATTTTTTTTTTTTAAACTTCCACAAGATAAATGGCTAGCCATTTATCTTCAGTCAGTAGCATGGTACTAAAGTTAAAGTTCAGAATCAGTAGAAATGTATTTCGTCTTTTAGTTTTACTTAAAACTCGATCTGTTGATTTTCCTCAGGGCACTGAGATTATGGAGCCAGTGCTCAGACAGGCACCTGTTGCCATCCTCACCATCCTCAAACAGGAAGATCCCGAAATCCCACCAACTGTGCGAGACCATGCGGTGGTGTTGGAAGATGGCATCGTGGTGCACAACCTACAAGACCTCTCTACTGCCTTGCCATACCTCATTGGCCTTCTGTATGCTATGAACATTGACTATCCAAAGGAGGTGAAGTATACTTTTGAAGCAATTCAGGCCATCTTTTTCGAGCTTGGCTCGAAATGCTCGCTGCGCGTCAGGACTCTGAAAGCAAAGCTTTCCGAGTGAATGTTAATGGGGAAGACAGACATGACTTTAACCTATGTTCTGCCTGTTCTAGTGCATTGTGGTTAGTGCTCATGTACAACTTCACCAGTCATTCACCCCCCTTGCCTTTGAAATGGACATTCACACAATTGCCAAGAATTGCCAAGTGCCAATCAGTGCCAGTTCTGGTGCATATCCAGTGTTTAAATTCTTTATAGCCATTGTAAGTCAATGGAATTGTGTGCCTATAGGCCTATTATATGCACTACTTACTTATTACTACTTACTTATTACTTACTAATTACTGTGTGAGATTATCTGCCAAATGGCTCTCTTTTTCGAAAACGGGACAACACTCGTTTTTATTGTAAAGAAATAAGTGCCACAGGAGTAGATTCTTATTTCCATGCTGGAGTCCTGTGGATAAACATAATAATCTCATGACAGACATGACTTTAACCTATGTTCTGCCTGTCCTAGTGCATTGTGGTTAGTGCTTATGTACAACTTCACCAGTCATTCACCCCCCTTGCCTCTGAAATGGACATTCACAAAATTGCCAAATGCCAATCAGTGTCAGTTCAGGTGCATATCCAGTGGTTAAATTCTTTATAGCCATTGTAAGTCAATATAATTGTGGGCCTATAGGCCTATTACATGCACTACTTATTACTACTTACTTATTACATATTACTTACTAATTACTGTGTGAGATTATCTGCCAAATGGCTTTCTTTTTCCAAAACGGGACAACACTCGTTTTTATTGTAAAGAAATAAGTGCCACAGGAGTAGATTCTTATTTCCATGCTGGAGTCCTGTGGATAAACATTATAATCTCATGACAGACATGACTTTAACCTATGTTCTGCCTGTCCTAGTGCATTGTGGTTAGTGCTCATGTACAACTTCACCAGTCATTCACCCCCCTTGCCTCTGAAATACACATTCACAAAATTGCCAAATGCCAATCAGTGTCAGTTCAGGTGCATATCCAGTGGTTAAATTCTTTATAGCCATTGTAAGTCAATATAATTGTGGGCCTATAGGCCTATTACATGCACTACTTATTACTACTTACTTATTACATATTACTTACTAATTACTGTGTGAGATTATCTGCCAAATGGCTTTCTTTTTCCAAAACAGGACAACACTCGTTTTTATTGTAAAGAAATAAGTGCCACAGGAGTAGATTCTTATTTCCATGGTGCGGGAAAGCACCAGTAGGCATTATACCTATATGCTAAGTGTGATCATCTAAAATAGAATTACAATGTAATCCCAGATGATGCTGCGTCTGTCACATCATTCACATTAGCTAACAATATTTTTTTGCTTTGTATCCTCTTTATACCTCATTTGGTTTCACATGGGGTGTGAATCACAGGGTGAATCTTTAGAGATGAGATGAATACTATGCTTACTGACCAGGTAAATGCTGGTATTTCCCTGTTGGTTGGTAATTGTTTTGATATCTAGTCCAAAAACAATACATGGCCAGTTGATAATATAAAATAGAGGGTGAGATTTTGTCATATGATTTTTATTATTATTATTTGACAATATTTGTGGTATCACCCAGTTCACAAGTATCACAGTATCACCCAGTTCACAAGAGGACCTATTCATTGTTTGTAAAACTAATCAGCTTTTAAGTACTTTTAACACATTGAGTGCCAGCGACGCCATATGGCGTCATTAGAAATTTACCGTAGAGTGCCAGCGACGCCAAATGGCATCAATAACTCGAAATTGTTTTTTTGACGTGGGGGTGTCCATCTCAGCTTCTTACATCGCCTCTTACAATATGAGAGCTATTGAATGTGTCTAACCTATTTTACAGAACCCTTAGGTGGCAACAGCGCACTCCAGATGAGAGAAGAAGAAGAAGTGAAGAAGAAGTCGTTGGGGAAAAGGAAATCGCATCGCATCCGTCCGTATGCAGCTGCTTCATTGAAGCATAACGTTTAGCTGTGCCCCTGCAGCAGCCAATCTGCTATCACAATTGAGCACCTCCGTGTCGCTGCAACAGCCCATTTGCATGATCAGCCGTGGATTTGTTATTATTCTCAACTGGAAGCATGGGAGCTGGTACACGCGGCTGTAAAAAAGCTGGATCTAGCGGACTTTTTCAGTGCTGAGCACAGGCAGAGCAAACAGCAGAGCCGAGTAGAGCAGAGAGACACTCCTCCCACAACGGGGGGGGGAGAGGAGGAGGGGGGGAGGTGGGGCACGCAGAGCAGCACACAGCACTGACCCAGACAGACCCAAACAGCAGGACAGGGTTGGCAAACGCAAGCCAGAATATCCGATGCCCACCAGCAGCAAATAAATATCAGCAAGAAGCTGCAACCAGCAGCGCACGCAGGGGCCAGCGCTGCTGGTTACAGCTAAAAATATTATTCTTCCAAACAAAATTCCCTGGACTTCACTGTTTTATTGAAGGAAATTATTTTTGAGGTGTGACTACATCAGAAAATTAGCTTCAGAGTCAGTGATGTGTTTGAAATGTTTAATTTCACAAAAGGGCCATTATCTCAGCTTATAGAAAAAAACTGCTCTTTTTTGTTAAATCAAGCTATCTTCTCCGGCTGATAACTAAAGAACGGAAAATGGGATCAATAAACTTTTTTTTGCAGGTGATAGAAGAGAGTCTCATCGTTATTTGTGCGTGTTCAGTGTTTACATAGTAATTATTAAAGAAATTATATGACTGTTTTAAAATGCATTGCGGCCTATGTGGCACAGTACAGCACCTTTTGCCCAAGGGCCGTGGCACTCAAAGTGTTAACTGGTCGTTAGTTCTTTGTAATATCTTCATTAGGTGAACAAGAAAATCCGAGTTGGCATAACTCTTGTCTAAACATGAAAATCTGAGTTAAGTCAAGAGCTGGAGTCAAACGTTGAGAAAGCGCAAACATTTGCGTGCAACACCATGTGCTAGAAAATTCATGTTTTCTCAACTTTTTTTTTTTTACAGTGCAGAGGAGAGGATTTTACTGATTTAACAATGAGTCTGTTTGCTGGCATGGACATTTTCACAGACGAGAATACCAAAATGTATTTTCATGAAAACCGACTTAAAGCATTTGTGTGCTGGTCATTCAAGGAAGGCTACCTTAGCATTCTTTTGACTCAAGATGATCAACTACGTCCGCCGCACAGTCAGTACATTTCTCATTCTTATATTTTACAAATCGGGTCTGGCTTGCTTACTGTGCAACTATCAATATCACCAGCAGATTTGATCCTTAGCTAAATGTAATGGGATTCTAAAGCCTGGATTATGCTTGACGCTTTGGCCGGCCGCACGGAGATGAGGGACACGGAATCCTGACGAGGAAACGTGTGGAGCTTTTATACTCTGTGCAGGTTTCTGCTCGCGGAATTGAGCACGAATCTTGAAAACTCCACTTTGTCCGCCCAGCCGCGTCCGCGTAGTTACAAAATTCGGGGTGTGCGCGGCCAGGGGAAAACCGCCCGCACGGAGCCTTGCGGAGGGTCGTGTCTGCTGATTTGACGTCACTTTTCCGCACGGACACTTGCGTTCCTCGCTGATGCGGAAAGCATAATGAGCCCTTAACTCATTCACCGCCAAAGACGTCTTTGACGTCTTATCAGAAATAGCCATCCACGCCAAAGACGTGTTTGACGTGTTTTTGTTTTTATGAGTGCAGCGCGTAGTTGAAACACTTACCCAGCCTCTGACATGTCATCTGGTCCCTATCCTCAAAGGGTAGCCGACAGCACGTTATCAAACACATACCGCAGCTGTTGTTTGAAACGAGGAAGAAGGAGGAAAAGAGGAAAAACAGAGAAACGCGCTTCCTTGTACAGAGGAAAAAACGCCATTGAAACGCCTCTCGGCGCGCTGCACTGCTGCCTTGCTGCAGGGCGAACCTGGATTGCCTAGTCAAACCCGTGACGAACATGATCGATCCGGTTCCAGCAGCGCCTGGTCCCAAAGCCAAGCCGCGGACCCGTTCCTGTGTCGTGTGACTCGTGTCGCAGCATTCGTCCCACTCCCAGCCCGAACGAGAGGAGGAAAACGCTGATGGGGAAGGAGGGGGAAGGAGGTGCGATCTAGCTGCAGGCAGCTGTGGACAGAACTCTCTCTCTCTGTGTGTGTGTGTGTGTGTGTGTGTGTGTGTGTGTGTGTGTGTCTGTGTCTGTGTGTCTGTCTGTCTGTCTGTCTGTGTGTCTGTCTGTACACTCACTCACACTGAGCAAACTGTATTGTTGAATGTAAAAAAAGCACTTCATATATATATATATATATATATATATTTTTTTTTTTGTCATTTGTGTCATAATGAATAATATTTACATGTCTGATGTCAATACAGTTCAAAATAAAAGAATTGAGAGCGAGTTCTGCATGATATTGTGTGCTGTAGCTACATAAATGCCATTTTCTGCAATTTCTTTTCTCAGAGAGACATTTTGGGTGAAAACAGGGTGTATATAAATGGCTATAAGTAGAGTACAGAACATGCTAAAAGCTCACTTTTTTTTTCCTGGTGAACCCAGTGATAGATTTAATGACTTATTCCACCCCTGTAGAGATCGATTTGATAACCTATACCACCCCTAATTTACTCCTCAAACTCACATATTATTATATATTATATTCTATTGGTTTCTGTTATGTGACCAGCCAGCCTCCTCCTTCTTGCTTTTTCTCTCCTCTCCCTCTGGAGTTCCTGCTCTACCTTAATTGCCCGAGGAGCAACAGAGAGCCAATCAACCCAAGGGTTTGGTTAAAAGGAGGTTGGAATGGAGAACATGCAGAGCTTGCACACACCCACAGCAGCAGCACCTGGAGAGGGTTCTCCTCTCCAGTGATAATTATTACTTTGTACTTAGTTTGGTTGAACTTTGTTCTGTTATTTTGTTTATTTGTTTAGGCTGAAGTCCCCGGTAGTTATGTTTTCATATGATCCTGTTTAAACCTTTGTTCTTTTGTCTCTTCAGGACATCTAGCTGGCTTCGACGGCCCAAAGGGGTTGGCCCAGGCCTTTTCCTTAGTTTGGCCGGATCTTCAGCTTCCTTTCTTTATATCATTTGCTACTTTGGTCATTTTCTTCATTTTTGGTTAAACTAAACATTTGAATAATTGTGCAACCTGCCTGGGGTCCTAAATATGTTCTGGTCTTCGGTTGAGTCATATTTCATGTGTTAAAGACCGTAACAGTTTCAATGCACCAAATGGCTTCACCCCACATTATTAAATTGTCCCCTCCACAGATAGCGACAGGGTGTCTCACACCCCAGTTGACAGTTTCACACCCCAGTTAACAGGCAGAGTTAAGAAAAGCACCATGGCAAACACATTTAGGGAAGTAGTTGACAGCCTACCAGACAGTAATAATCAACTTGCGGCCCGAGGACCAGGCAGGGTACAGGGTGGCCCGCGGCCATACCATATGAAATGTCGCATTGGTTTTTATTGTGAATGAGAATCTGATTCACAGTGATAACTAATGTGAAATAAAGTTTGGCTGAGCGCCAGTTAACTTGTCAAACACTGCTGTCCAACAGCCATAATTGGTTTCATTTCATTGGTTTTCATTATCATTATTCATTATTATTTTTGTTATTATTATCTTTATTATTGTTGTTGTTGTTATTCAGTATTCATTCTATTTGCTATTCATTCTAATTGCTTTATTGATTCAAGATGAAATTTGCCTGATTGCTGACAGACCCAAAAACTCTTTGCCCTGGTCAACCCACAAGGCCTCAGTCAACTGAAGTGCATGCTGAGAGGAGTATTTTGAAAGTTGTCGTTTAACACCTCCAGATAGAAAGAGTAACACCATTCTGTATTCAGACTTATTGGTGGTTCAGTGTTAGAATTCTTGCCTGCCACGCGGCGGCGGCGGCGATTAGGCCCGGGTTCGGATCATGGCCAATGCACCATGCTGTAAGGTCATGAACTTGTGTCTCTTTTACAGTTAGACGATATTCAGTCGTAATGTTTAATAAATTGCAACATATTGCCATAATTGTTTCTGTATTAACAAATGACGCGATGTATGAATATTGTGTGCAATTTGTGTCTTTCTTTTCAAACAGCAACAAACAAATGCAAATGTTTAGCATAGTGAATCATCTTAAATGATTAAAGCAGTATTTCTGAGTAATGTTGATAAAAGGCTAAATTTGCTGGCTAGCTTGTAGAAACTGTAAGGTCACATGTTTTTGAATTCAGGAGGCCTAAATGGGGTAACATTTAAGTTATGTGGAGGTTTGTTCAGAAACTTTAGTCAAAAGCCTGTTTATTCCCTATACCACCCTCTCTGAAGCATGAAGGACCAGTCGCAAAATGTTGCAAATGTGCTGAAATATTGCTGAATAAGGGAATTTAAGGGGTATTTGTTTATCTGTTTATTTGTCTGTCTGTCTGCCTGTGTGTGTGTGTGTGTGTGTGTGTGTGTGTATGCGTACGTGTCTGTCTATGTGTGTCTGTGTGTGTGTGTGTGTTTGTCTGTCTGTCCGTCTGTGAATGCAGGGGAAGTGTTACATACAGTTTGAACTGTTTCTTTTTTGATAGAAGTATTTCCTGTCATAGAGTGTCTCCCCAAAAACGGAAATGTCCTTTTAAGGCAGCTAAATAAAATCCCCCATGAAGCAATATTCCAAGCAGACTCAAAAAGCAGAAGTATCAACTGTTCAAGGAAAGCATATAAGACAGCTCAAAGAGGAAATCGCCAGAGAATCTTCCTTGGACGCAGACAGCCGGTGACATCTCGACAGACTCATCCTGCCGACGCCTCTACTGAACATTCCCTCCAGATCTGTAATCGTATTGTATTTACTTGACCCGCTCTGTATTTTTATATGCAATTTAATTCTATATAAAATAACATATATATATCAGATTGTTGTCAATAACTGGTTCTTATCCGTCTGAATCCAAATTGGGCCACGCCTGAACAGGTTGTATGGGCCCAGGCCCATACAACAATAATATCTCTAAAAACCTTCTGAATGTGGGACTTTTAGCACTTGTGTTAAGCTGTGCTAAGGAGGATTGGAAAACCATTTTCCATCACCAGAGACGTACATCTTCATTTTGAGGTATTGCAAATCACTCTGGTGCTAATAGATAATTTACTGTGGGTCTTGAAAGATGACCAACAATTATGAAAATCTTTGGCCTGTGCTAAATATTGGCAGTCCTAAACTGGCGGTGAATGAGTTAATAAAGACAAGCCCCAAAGTGCCAATGGAGTCCATGATCCCCATTGAAAACCCCCACGTCACCAGGCCTGACGCAGAGGGCTCGCAAGGTGAGAGATTTAATCATAGAAATACAAGGTATATATCCCACCCAAATCAGCCATTTTGTGTTTAAAAGGCAGGAAGTAAAACAGGTGCAAGCAAGGCATTGACACTGGGACAACGACCCACAGGATTAGGATCAGATTGAAGAAAAAGTGCATGTAAACACAGTTACTGTATTCACTTCTCAGTCAGCAGGGGTGGCCTTTCCTCCCCTCCTCTCCCCCATTCTCTGCTTCATTCTTAACCAATTTCTCTCATTAAAAATTACCTGTAATCTCTGTCATCTGCCTGCTAATTATGTCTGTCAATTATGTTCGTATCACTATTTAGTCAAATACTACAATTTGAAGTGTGTCGCATTTTGGCACCACACTCGCATGTCATTGCGTCCGACACCTAACATGATATTGTAGATCCCCCCCCCCCCCCCCTCTTTATTACATTTCCTGTGTTCTCAGACTGGGAAGTGCTTTATCCTCAAAACTACATGATAATAATATCAATGTAATAAAACGGAAATAAATAAATAATATGCAGCTACATGTCAGGTGTCGGACGCAATGATATGCGAGTGTGGTGCCACAGGTTTTCTTTCCAGTGACCACTAGGGGTGGGCGGATCGATCCCAAAATATCGATACTCCCGATACCTGAGTCTCGTTTTGAAGATCGATCCTGACATCAAAATATCGATTTTTCGATCTTTTTTGCGTGCATTCATGCAGGGCTTCTCCGCCTCGCATTTGCTGTTGTCGTGTCATCACATGTGCACTGAAACAGAGTATACGTGCCTGGGCCAATAATAGTGCTTGAACGATATGCAGGGCGGGTCTTGTAAAGGAAGGCAAGCAGCAGAGCACAGAGTGGGATTGAAATCCGACGCGCACAATCGCATACAAAAACACACATGCCATTACGTGATGGCTCAAAGGAACAGGAGCAGATCGTTTGGTTATTTTACATCAGTATTGTTGTGAAGTGTGACGTAGCCGCATGCAGGCTGTCCACTACTGTGGGACCACTAGCCTACTACAGTACCAACTTGTTTAAGCATCTGAGAAACAAGAAAGAGAGCTCTGACCTGCAGAAAAGAAGGGGAGGAGGGAAATATCAGACAGACACCCCCCCCCCCCTCAACACAGAGATAGACTCCACGGGCAGTCTTTTCACAGAGGAAAATAATATCCAGGTATATATAGTAGTTGAATTAATATTAAGGATCTTCAGCATTGGTTAATGTTACATTTTCAAACTGTAGCGGTCATAATTTATAGTGGTTGATAAATTGATAAACCTATTGATGACACACTGCTCTCCCCTACATGAAAGTTCATAAGCCATATTTAATAGTAAAAAGTATCGGTATCGATATCGGCAATTCTGGACCAGTATTACTTGGTATCGGATCGACACCAAATTTTGCAGTATCGCCGACCCCTAGTGACCACGATTGGCAAAACCCATGGTGAAGCGTAAATTTTTTCAACATCGCCAGCTGTCAATCGGTTTATTTCTGCTGAGACTGAAGCCCGTACAGCAAAGGGCAGCTGGCGCTGGACGACTAGTGCTCAATGACAAAACATGTCACTTCAGGAAGCCCTCCCTACGCTTAGGGCAGACCAGCACTGCAGATGGCATCCTTCTTGACCAAGAGCACATTAAAGCCACCCTCAAAGCTCCTCCTCCTCCCGACGTCACAAACAGAAGTAAAAAAAAAAAAAACTTAGGTGGGTCCTAGGAACAGGGATGCAAACTCATGCAGAGTGAAAAAGGTGACAGATACACAAAACCACCCAGCAGAAATCATTAAATTAATGACCCTATTTTGGGATTTAAAAAAAAGGTGACTGTCACCTAAAAGTGACCAGTTTGCATCCCTGTGTAGGAAGTTCTCTGAGGCTTTCACACCAGCAGGGCTCCGTGCCGGTTCCGGTTCCCGAACCCAAATTTGAACCGGCCGGGGCGTTAATAATAATAAAATAATTTGCAGTGGTCTCCTCAGGAAACCAAATGTTTAGTGGCGATTTGGGCATCTACCGAATCTCAAGAAAAGCTAGAAAGCAGTACAAGAAAGAGCGAGTCGTATGCCCAACTTGCGGAAGAGATGGCCAAGGCTGGGTTCACTCGAACGCCAGACCAAATAATTAATAAACTTAAAAAACTGAAGGACTACCGATTAATGTCCTCCCACTTCGGTTCCGCTTAAACTGGTGTGAACACGGGCTGGTTCGCCAGAAAGCACCAAGTTTCTGAGACTCCAGAACGGAGCCAGAACCAGAACCGTGTCTGTCTGAAAGTAATAATAATAATAATAATAAATTGTATTTGTAATGCACTTTTCATTTTGGACAAAATCCCAAAGTGCTACAGAGTAAAAATAAAATAAAAATAAGATAAAAGAATTAAAAGAATAAAAAATTAAAGGAGAATAAAAATAAATAAATAAAAGATTAAAAGAGCATTAAAAAGAACATAAAAAGCCTAAAAAACTAAGGAAAGCACAAAACTAGAAGGCTTTATTAAAAAGGAAAGTTTTCAGTCCCTTTTTAAAAGCATCCACCGTCTGTGGAGCTCTTAGGTGGTCGGGAAGAGTGTTCCACAGACGGGGAGCGGCAGAGCAGAAGGCCCGATCTCCCATGGTGCGGAGCTTGGTTCTGGGGGGATGGAGGAGGTGATTGTTATTTGAGCGGAGGTTGCGGGAGGAGGTTTGATTTATGAGGAGTTCCTTGAGGTATGGGGGGGCATGACCGTGGATACATTGATGTGTCAGCAGAGCGATTTTGAAATCGATTCTGGAGGAAACAGGGAGCCAGTGAAGAGAGTGGAGGATGGGGGTTATGTGGTCGTACTTTCGAACTCTCATCAGGATCCTCGCAGCAGAGTTTTGAATGTGTTGGAGCTTCTGGAGGCTCTTGCTGGGGATCCCGATGAGGAGCGCGTTGCAATAGTCCAGCCTTGAGGAGACAAAGGCGTGGACGAGTTTCTCAGCGTCTGGCAGGCTGAGTGTGGGACGGAGTTTTGCGATGTTTTTGAGGTGGTAGAAGGATGTTTTACACAGGTGTTTGATGTGAGCGTCAAATGACAGGTGAGGGTCGAACCTAACGCCCAGGTTGATGACCGATGAGGAGAGGGGGATGGTTTGGCCAGAGAAGGTGATGTGGGTTATGGGGGATGACTGGACCTGGTGGGGAGTGCCAACTAGAATGGTTTCAGTTTTGGAGCCGTTTAGCTGCAGGAAGTTGTCTTTCATCCACGCCCTTATCTCCTCAAGGCAGGTGGTGAGAGATGATGAAGATGCAGAGGGGTTTGGGACAGTTTTAAGGTAGAGCTGCGTGTCATCAGCGTAGCAGTGGAATGAAATTTCAAAGTGGTGTGTCACTCTGTTCAGAGAGATGTACACACTGATCTGGACTGGACAGATCACTACTAGCCTCTCCTAATAACTGTGTCCTGCCATGACTTGTTTAATTTAATTTTTTATTTTTATTTGGATCTCTTTTAGCGTATTGGCTAATCTTCCAAGAGCCCACATTAAAACATTACAAGATACAATAATCATGAATACAACATACAATATTACATTACAGCATGCAATAATCATACAAAAACAACATATCACGCCCACACACGCGCGCGCGCGCACACACACACACACACACACACAGGATGCAGCAACAGTGAGACATAGAGACCGCCCACAAAATGTTAAAGGTCCCATTCCGTGCAAAAGCTGTTTTTACTTGTAAATGCATATATACTGCTGTCAGCCCTCCCTGTAATGAGTGGTCACACGCTCAGAACTGCCACAGTTGGATTTGTCCCTATCTAGCGTCCCCCTGCAGTCTCCTCCAAGCCACACCCCCAAACGCTTCGTTTGCCCAGAGGGGAATTGGGACGTCACTAGCTTCCTCCTGCATACTGCGCGGGTCTCTCTCACACAAGCTACCTGCACCATTTTGTCTATAGCCACAAAATTAACACTTCTAGCTGGAGCGACGCCAACTGTACGTGATCCAGCAACTGCAGAGGTGCATTCGGTAAGTCTAGGCATTTTGAGATGTCCTCTTTAGCGTAGTACCGTTAAGTTAACGATAACTCGCAACCTAGCGTGCTGGTCCACAGACGCTAATCTGATTGGCCGCTGGGAGCCTGGGGTGGGCTCTCCCTCAGCGGCCAATGGGAACTGTTAGTTCTGAATATATTATAGAAACAGGCCATTCTTGGGAAGCGACGAGATGAGGAAGTGAGAACTCCGTCACAACAAACAGGGTTGCTATATTTTCGACAGATTAATCCAGAATCATGTTTTATGGACCAGAGACACACGTTTTTAAGAGGTTACAGCTGCACGAATTGGGACCTTTAAACGTCTGGCGCGCGAGTGGGGTAAAACCGCCGATATATCTCATGGGCTGACTCACCAAAATATGGTGCTGCGGCTCTAAAATACAGGTTTGGGGGTTCTAGAGCAGAACACAAGACGTCTGCTCAGATGTGCGTTTACTGCGGTGGTTAAATCCCTGATCGCCGCCAGGCTAACCCAGCGTCTATTGTGGGCGTTCCCAGACATGCGGACTGTCTCTATGCTCCAGTACTGTGGGCCATCCCATTGTACTGTGTAGTTCACTCGTAACTTTTTCAAACTGATAGGAAAGGATTTTTCGGTGCCTGGTTCAACCTAGATAAAACTGCCCACTCCAATCAGAAGGTGTTGACATATGTTAATACCTTTCCAGCGTGTCCAATTATTCCAGATATATGAAAAATCAATACAACAAGCAATTCTGATATTTAGAACATTATTTTATATAGAGAATATTGCATAATGGTACAGAGCAGGTCAAGTGATATAAATTACCCCTCAGAGATCTCCGTGGTGGATTTCCAGTGGTCTTTCCTAACAGCTGATATGTAGCAGGTCACGAAAAAGACCCTTGAAAACCGACCTATTCATTCTCTTGTGGTGGGTTTTTAAAGTGCATTTCCTTGGGGCGTTGTCTTCTGGTATATGGGCTGGTCTCTCCCCGAAGGTTCCTCCTCCATCTGGGGACATCCTTCACTGCTGGGCTGTCATTGGTAGTTATACGATCTCTCCTTCTGTCACTCTTATGGTAGGCGTGTTTTCTCCTCCTTGGTCCGCATCACGTGACCTGGCACTTCAGCATGCACTAACCTTTACTGAATACTGGTCACCTATTTTATTTCCTATCTACCAAAACAACTGTCAATACATTTGCTAATATTACCAGCTTGACACATTTAAATTCCAAATGATATGTAGCGTTATATATAGCAAAAGCTTACAACCCACTGAGCAAGAATACGTCCAAAGAACGTCATATGAACGTAATTTTTGGACGTCCCAAAGAGCTCCACCGAGGAGCCAGACTGGAAGTTTTTATGACGTCTTTTCATGACGTCTTCTGAACCTCCAAAGTTTGACATCCATAGGATGTCATCAGAATTACTTCTTCTGAACGTCTAATATTAGACGATCAGAGGATGTCTTCTGAGCGACGTCTTATTAACGTCCAATGTTTGATGTCCAGAGGATGTCTTCTGAACAACGTCTTCTGAATGTCTTTGTTGGACGTCCTAAAGACGTTCAGACGATACGTGCAAAGGATGTCTTCAGAACGTCTTTGTCAGACGTCTAAATTATGTCTACTGAGGAGCCAGAATGGACGTCTTTTTATGACGCCTTGTCAACGTCTGTTGTTGACGTCCTGAATACCTCTTTATAAAAGTTTAAAAATAAGTTCAAATGTGGTTATTTTTTGGACGTCTTGTAACGTGACGTCTTTTTAGACGACACCTTTTAGACCTCCACATGTATACTGCTATACAAGACAATCTATACAAAGTTGGCCTTACTTACAAATAACAATTTCTCAAACTATTTAATTATCACTTACATTTATTTGAACGTCATAATCCAGGACAGACAACAGTAATAGTAATAACATTAATATACACATATATACATATCGATATATTGCGATTTCCTACTTTTTCAACTGCAAATGATGTCCCCAAAGGAAAACTTTGTCAACATCTGGTTTATATAAGAACAATTTTCCAGTCTGTACATCTGACTTCAACCATTTTATTGCAGCAACATTGTCAAGTTGACAGACCAACAACTTTCATAAAGTCATGTCATAGTTGCATGCACTTGACAAACTGAACTGTTTGTTGCAGTCTACTTACGGTCCACCTTAACTGGATGTGTGGACTACTGTACTTAGGTAGCTTTTGAACAATGCTACTTCACTTCACTTCACTTGCACAAAACATCTTGTGCAGCCCATTCAGTAACTAGGGAATTTGTAAAATACTGTTATGACAAAACTGTTACTGTTAAAACAAAATGAAAAGATGCTACAGTTTGTTTACTGCTGGCCTTGGAACTAAAGTTTATAAAAAAAAAAAAAGAAGAAAAAAGCAAAAACCTCCTATGAATGACCTCCCTTTCTGGCTGGTGCATGTTTGAGGTGCTCTGCAGCATGTTGGCGGATAACCTCCTCCGTTGCATCCTTATTCCATTTCAGTACAGCAGCTGCAAGAGTTGAAAAAGACAAAAATTATAAATGTGCAATTTTAGTCTAATTCTCTTGTGCTCTGGCCTCTGGGTTGAAATAGGTATCGCTGTTATCTACTTGGAAGAAAGCAGAAGTTCAAATAATAAAAACAAACCCTAAAAACTACATCAAGTGTGTTTTAATTTTCATCTCTGTGGGCAGTGGTGGCCTAAAGGTAGGAAGCAAGCTCGTGACAAGAAGGTTGTAGGTTCAATACCAAAAGAGTGGGTAAAGTGAAAAGCAGCACTTGCCCCTCCCTCATTACCACCACTGAGGTGACCTTGAGCAAGGCCCTTAACTCTGACCGCTCCAGTGCAGCTGATCAGTGGCCAGCAGATCAGACTGTGGTTGCTGGTCAGCTTCCAGGTGTGAATGTGTGTAAGAATGTGAACAGGGTACTCTTGAAAAAGAGACCATTGCTCCCCCTGTATAACATAAAAAAGGTAACAGTTTTCTTCCCCTATGCAACGTGAAATATGGGCTTACCTTTTAGTGCTCTGTAATGGTTGGTGGTCTCCAGACCCATCTTCTCTTTTTTCCCTTTCCCCTTCATATTGAAGTTGGCCATGAGGGAATTATTGAAGAGCCTGAAGAAAAATAAATGTGATTTACACAGAGGTGGGAGTAAGTCACACATATGCAAGTCACAAGCAAGTTTCAACCTTTAAGTCTCAAGCAAGTCTAAAGTTAATGTGAGAATCAAGCAAGCAAGTCCAAATCACTGCTCTATGTAAAGACATTGTTCAGGCCGGGCAAGCAGATGACAAGTCAAGCCACACTGTATGAAATTCTGACCCGTTTCCACATTTAAAGCTGCTGTAAGTGATTTCCTCATTTTGCATAGTTCCGGTGGCATTTTCAGCACTGCAGTTAGCAGTCCCCCCCTACAGCATTGGCTTTCGGCCTGTGAACACGCACAGAGGACCGCCACTTTGTAGAGTTCTGTCTCCTGATTGGATAAGGTGGGGAGGCTCCCAGAAAAAAATCAGTTTTGCTGCGGGGCGGAGGGACTGAGAGATCCATGTCATTGACCAAATAATTTATATTAGTGATAGCTGTCAGAATGTCGAGCTGTTTTACACTTATTTTAACCAAAAATATCACAGCAGCTTTAACTCAATTAAAACACAGTGGTCAGATGTCTGATGAGAGAGAATGCAGATGTCTCTGTGTGTGTGTGTGTGTGTGTGTGTGTGTGTGTGTGTGTGTGTGTGTGTGTGTGTGTGTGTGTGTATGAGAGAGAGATTATTGAAAACAGTTCATGAAACATACCGGTCAAGGACTTTGTGGACACAGTCCTTTAGATCCTTCCCTCCAATTCGGGCAAGTTGCAGCACCTGGAAAAGGTCCATTAAAAAACAATTTTCAGAATATTAAAGACCCCCTAAAGTCATGCTTCAAGATGTGTATAAAATACTTTGAATAATAATTTGTGTCTGATGGTTTTTCCCCACAAAAAAGTTAAAACCCCTCCGCACCCTCTTCTCTACTGTCAAGAAACGAATCCAATCCCCCGGACAACACCACACTTTGCTCCCCTGATCTCAGCAATGCCTTCCTCCACTAACAAAATCTCCCAAATCAATAGCTACTGCCTCCATCACCAACTCCTCCACCCCCACCCCCACTAATCTTCCCTTTGGCCGATTACACGCCCCCCTCTTCTCTGCAACATTAACCTGCAACATGCTCTTTAAATCCCGACTCCAAACCTACCTGTTATCCCAAGCTTACAACCTCCCCTACCCTTAACCACCTCTTCCTACCTCGCCACCCACATTTTACACCTCCCTCTCTTCTGTCTGGCCACTGTCCCTCCCACACACTCCCTCCTTCCCCTCTGTTTCCATATATCCCTAATCAACGTGAGTTACTTGTATCTGTTGCCTGTTGTTATCTTGTTTTCTATGTACTCATACTGTGTCAGCATCTTAGGGTAATTGAAAAGCACTTTATAAAATAAATGAATTATTATTCTTTATTATTAATTATCTTGTTAAAATCCTTAAAATGGCTTCCCCTCCCTCTTTTTCATTTAAAAATCCAAAGCAACCAATCAGGGTTATCTAGATTCTAGAACATAACTAGCCAATCACAGCATACAACACATGCTTTTCAACACATTCTCACTCATTACAAAGTGACGACAAGGGTTCCTGACCGATTAAAAATGTGTTAACTGCTGAATACTGGACAGGGATTGGCTCCAGGATTCGTGATGTCACGAATCTTGCCTGTTGAAAACGGCCTTGGCTGGGTTTCCCAAAAGCTTCTTAGCGCTAAGAAGCTTCTTAGACCCTTCTTAAGGCTCCACGGGAGGGGTCTAAGAAGCTTCTTAGTACTAAGATACTTTTGGAAAACCCGGGCCTTTTCAGTTAGCTCTGATAAACGTTCCACTTTCAGCAGACGATTGTGGAAACAGCCTTCTAGTGTCAAACTCTGCACAGACATCATTCTGCACAGTGAAGCTCAAACATCTAACAAGAAGAAAAACTGATTTTTTACTTTAGGGGGGCTTTAAAAATGTACTTCTTCAATGCTATACTCCAGTAGGCCTATATACGCTCGTTCCCCATGAGTGCACTGGAGCAATGCATTTATCCATTAACCGAAAACATTTGGAACAAGGGCACTACTGTTATTACTTTCAGACTCTTGTTAATCCTACCAGGTTATTAAAAGTGTTGCTGTCCTCAAGGTGTAGCTCCTCTCTCTGGAAGTCCTCCATGGTGTCCAACCTCTCCACATGGGTGGCTGAAAGGGCAGGCGCACTTCGGCAAAGGTTTTTGATGTCCGTGTGCATGTCAAACAATTTCTCCAAGACTCTTTTCTGAAATTCTGAAATAAAAAAGAACACAAATGTTGATGGTGATGACTTTCTGTAATAGTCATTGAGGATGTTCGACTGAGTGTAAGTTCTGTATTTTACTAAGACCAAAACTGGCCTAACTAAGTAGCACAACGTTAATTGCTAATGTTAGCGCAGTTGGCCTGCCGACAGCCATATCTGGAATAAATACAAATATATTTTCTTAAGCGGTGCAGAATACTGCATTCGCTTCTAGGAGTGACACGTCTTTTAGGGGTCACCTGACCTAACCATAACTCTAGGGCACGCACACCTGTATTCATATCATGAAAAATAATCTGGAAATGTTTTTTATTTACTTCACAAATGTATTTACTTAACTAGTGACATCATTTTAGATGTTTCATAATAAGTCTATAGCTGGTTGAGTCCCCTTTTAGTTAGGCAGGTTGTCACAAAATCCCACGGCACACCTGGCCTTGCCTCACAGCACACCATTTGGGAACCACTGCCCAAGGGGTACGCATCCCCCAGTTTGACCTGCATTCATCAACAACTACTACATCCCCATATACAGTGAAAGGAAAGATATTGCAGTATCCCTTTAATTATCTAAATTCAGCAATTGAAACAATTAATGGTTTGACAGCTCAATTTGAAACACTTTAGCACTTACTTGCTTCGGGCATTGGGAATCCGGCTGGTGCCCTCTGAGACCCTGCATCTGTAGTACATGTAAAACAAAAGTGTTCAGGAAATTACCAAGTGACATTTCTGAGAGAGAACAGATTTGGGCCCCAAGACGCAGTTGTCCGAAGTTTGCATACACTTAGGTTGAGGTCATAAAAACTAATCCAAAAGATTCCACGTTCAAAAAATGTGTTTGCTCAGCCGGTTAGAACATGTAATTTCTGCATGACAAATATTTAAAAATAAACTTTTTTTTAAAGACATTACTTCACTTAAATGACAATATCACAATTACAGTGGGTCAGAACTAATCATTGAATTGCAAAGCGTTTTGATGGATACTTGAAGCAGGCTTTGAACAACTCACCATGCCTCAGCCTGACACTGTCCCCGCCCCTGGAGCTGTTGTTTTGCCTGGATCCACCACTGTCCCTGGAGCTGTTGTTTTGCCTGCCACCACTGTCCCTGTTTTGCCAGGGGTTGACACTGGGACTGTTTAACCTGGTGCTGACACTGTGCCTAGAGCCATCTGTGGGCCTGGAGCCACCGCTGAACCTGGGGCTGACACTGTGCCTGGAGCCATCTGTGGGCCTGGAGTCACCGCTGGACCTGGGGCTGAGTCTGTGCCTGGAGCCACCGCTGGGGCTGGGCCTGACCCTGGGACTGACACTGGGCCTGGAGCCACCGCTGGGGCTGGGGCTGAACCTGGGACTGACACTGGGCCTGGAGCCACCGCTGGACCTGGGGCTGAACCTGGGACTGACACTGGGCCTGGAGCCACCGCTGGGGCTGGGCCTGACCCTGGGACTGACACTGGGCCTGGAGCCACCGCTGGGGCTGGGGCTGAACCTGGGACTGACACTGGGCCTGGAGCCACCGCTGGACCCGGGGCTGAACCTGGGACTGACACTGGGCCTGGAGCCACCGCTGGGGCTGGGCCTGACCCTGGGACTGACACTGCCCATACGGAAGAGGCATATATACACATATATGGACATACATCCGACACAAGGTCCACATATATGTCACCATACATGTACATGTATGCACTTGGCATACACACCCACCTGAGATATATGCATATATATGTGAGGATCATACATGTGATCCAAATATAAATTGACATATATGATCATATAGGCAATTAACATATATGAGTACTCCCATACATGTGATCATATATGCTCATGTAAGTAATGGACATATAGGATTATTCTCGCATATGTTTAGATATATGTACATATAAGCAATTAACATATAGGAATATTTCTACATATTTCCGCATATATGCAAATACAAGCAACACACATATATGTTATTCTCTTGCATATCAATATATGTGTGCATATGAGCATTAAACATATATGATTATTATTACGTATGTCAACATATATGCTCATATAATCAATTAACATATGCGGATGTTCGCATACATGTAATCATATATGTTTGTGTAAGCATTGAACATATAGGGTTAAACTTACATATGTCTACATATATGTGCATATCAGCAATTACCATATAAGAATGTACTTACATATGTAAGCATGTATGCTCATATAAGCAATTAACATATATGAGTATTCTCATACATGTGATCATATATGTGCATGCAAGTAATGGGCATACAGGGTTATTCTTGTATATGTTTAGATATATGTACATATAAGCAATTAACATATACGAATATTTCTACATATTTCCGCATATATGCAAATACAAGCAACACACATATATGTTATTCTCTTGCCAATCAAAATATGTGTGCATATAAGCATTAAACATATATGATTATTATTACGTATGTCAACATATATGCTCATATAATCAATTAACATATGCGGATGTTCGCATACATGTAATCATATATGTTTGTGTAAGCATTGAACATATAGGGTTAAACTTACATATGTCTACACATATGTGCATATCAGCAATTAACATATAAGAATGTACTTACATATGTAAGCATGTATGCTCATATAAGCAATTAACATATATGAGTATTCTCATACATGTGATCATATATGTGCATGCAAGTAATGGGCATACAGGGTTATTCTTGCATATGTTTAGATATATGTACATATAAGCAATTAACATATACGAATATTTCTACATATTTCCGCATATATGCAAATACAAGCAACACACATATATGTTATTCTCTTGCCAATCAAAATATGTGTGCATATAAGCATTAAACATATATGATTATTATTACGTATGTCAACATATATGCTCATATAATCAATTAACATATGCGGATGTTCGCATACATGTAATCATATATGTTTGTGTAAGCATTGAACATATAGGGTTAAACTTACATATGTCTACACATATGTGCATATCAGCAATTAACATATAAGAATGTACTTACATATGTAAGCATGTATGCTCATATAAGCAATTAACATATATGAGTATTCTCATACATGTGATCATATATGTGCATGCAAGTAATGGGCATACAGGGTTATTCTTGCATATGTTTAGATATATGTACATATAAGCAATTAACATATACGAATATTTCTACATATTTCCGCATATATGCAAATACAAGCAACACACATATATGTGATTCTCTTGCCAATCAAAATATGTGTGCATATAAGCATTAAACATATATGATTATTATTACGTATGTCAACATATATGCTCATATAATCAATTAACATATGCGGATGTTCGCATACATGTAATCATATATGTTTGTGTAAGCATTGAACATATAGGGTTAAACTTACATATGTCTACACATATGTGCATATCAGCAATTAACATATAAGAATGTACTTACATATGTAAGCATGTATGCTCATATAAGCAATTAACATATATGAGTATTTTCATACATGTGATCATATATGTGCATGCAAGTAATGGGCATACAGGGTTATTCTTGCATATGTTTAGATATATGTACATATAAGCAATTAACATATACGAATATTTCTACATATTTCCGCATATATGCAAATACAAGCAACACACATATATGTTATTATCTTGCATATCAAAATATGTGTGCATATAAGCATTAAACATATATGATTATTATTACGTATGTCAACATATATGCTCATATAATCAATTAACATATGCGGATGTTCGCATACATGTAATCATATATGTTTGTGTAAGCATTGAACATATAGGGTTAAACTTACATATGTCTACATATATGTGCATATCAGCAATTACCATATAAGAATTTACTTACATATGTAAGCATGTATGCTCATATAAGCAATTAACATATATGAGTATTGTCATACATGTGATCATATATGTTCATGCAAGTAATGGACATACAGGGTTATTATATTATGTTTAGATATATTTACATATAAGCAATTAACATATAAGAATGTTTCTACATATTTCTGCGTATATGCAAATACAAGCAACACACATATATGTTATTCTCTTGCATATCAAAATATGTGTGCATTTAAGCATTAAACATATATGATTATTATTACGTATGTCAACATATATGCTCATATAATCAATTAGCATTATGCGGATGTTCGCATACATGTAATCATATATGTCTGTGTAAGCATTAAACATATATGGTTAAACTTACATATGTCTACACATATGTGCATATCAGCAATTAACATATAAGAATTTACTTACATATGTAAGCATGTATGCTCATATAAGCAATTAACATATGAGTATTCTCATACAAGTGATCATATATGTCCATGCAAGTAATGGACATACAGGGTTATTCTTGCATATGTTTATATATATGTACATATAAGCAATTAACATATAAGAATATTTCTACATATTTCCGCATATATGCAAATACAAGCAACACACATATCTGTTATTCTCTTGCATATCAAAATATGTGTGCATATAAGCATTAAACATATATGATCATTATTACGTATGTCAACATATATGCTCATATAATCAATTAACATATGCGGATGTTCACATACATGTAATCATATATGTTTGTGTAAGCATTGAACATATAGGGTTAAACTTACATATGTCTACATATATGTGCATATCAGCAATTAACATATACTAATTTACTTACATATGCAAGCATGTTTGCTCATATAAGCAATTAACATATGAGTATTCTCATACATGTGATCATATATGTTCATACAAGTAATGGACATACAGGGTTATTCTCGCATATGTTTAGATATATGTACATATAAGCAATTAACATATAAGAATATGTCTACATATTTTCGCATATATGCAAATACAAGCAACACACATATATGTTATTCTCTTCCATATCAAAATATGTGTTCGTATAAGCATTAAACATATATGATTACTATTATGTATGTCAACATATATGCTCATATAATCAGTTAACATATGCGGATATTCTCATACATGTAATCATATATGTTTGTGTACGCATTGAACATATAGGGTTAAACTTTCATATGTCTACATATATGTGTATATCAGCAATTAACATAGAAGTCTTTACTTACATATGTCAGCAGGTATGCTCATATAAGCAATTAACATATATGAGTATTCTCATACATGTGATCATCTATGTTCATGTAAGTAATCCAGGGTGCAGCAGAGAGACTGGTTGGAGGGGGCGTGAACATTTCTCCAGAATTTGCATGGAAGTCCCATGATGCATTTGGGACAGAGATTAGGGATCTAATATGGTTAATAACTCCACAGGATTTACTTTATGAAGCTTTTAAATTATATATTTGGAATCAGCTTTACGATGAGCTTCTAAATCATATATAATATATAATGTTTACACTAAAACCATAATATAGACTATGGGGCATTTTAATGACTCCACTGTCAAAAAACCCTTATTTTTCAATCTCATGCACACTGGACAAACCTTGAAAATATCCAGTAGTGCTGGAAGTCTTGCACAAAACTAACCATTTTTATGGTGGGTTTCACTTCTGAGATGTTGTTCAATCTAAAATAATTTGGAAAATTATATTTCTTTTAATTAAGAGATATGTGTTTTGATTCCATACATGTTCATATATTGTGATATATATGCACATATATCCTGGATATATAGGTGGATATATGTCGAATAGAGATAAATACATACAGTTATACACAGGAAATAGTCATATATGTTCATATAAAATAAAACATATATGTATGTATAGTTATTATTAATATATAGTTTTATATGTATTAACCATATATGCCCGTATAGTGTCAATGCATACAAATGTACATATAATTAATTGCCATATGTGTCCATATACAATCTATACATGTATGCACATATATAATTATATAGGACAAACATATATGGACCATATATGAAACGTTCCAATTCCATACATGTTCATATATTGTGATATATATTGACATATATGCACATCTATCCTGGATATATAGGTGGATATATGTCGAATACAGATAAATACATATAGTTATACACAGGTAATAGTCATATATGTTCATATAAAATAAAACATATGTATGTATAGTTATTATTCATATATAGTTATATATGTATTAACCATATATGCCCGTATACTGTCAATGCATACAAATGTACATATAATTAATTGCCATATGTGTCCATATACAATCTATACATGTATGCACATATATAATTATATAGGACAAACATATATGGACCATATATGAAACGTTCCAATTCCATACATGTTCATATATTGTGATATATATTGACATATATGCACATCTATCCTGGATATATAGGTGGATATATGTCGAATACAGGTAAATACATACAGTTATACACAGGTAATAGTCATATATGTTCATATAAAATAAAACATATATGTATGTATAGTTAATATTCATATATAGTTATATATGTATTAACCATATATGTCCGTATAGTGTCAATGCATACAAATGTACATATAATTAATTACCATATGTGTCCATATACAATCTATACATGTATGCACATATATAATTATATAGGACTAACATATATGGACCATATATGAAACGTTCCAATTCCATACATGTTCATATATTGTGATACATATGCACATATATGCACATATATCCTGGATATATATGTGGATATATGTTGAATACTTTTATGAACATATACTACATGTATGTTTACTACATATATGTGTATATATGCCTCTTCCGTATGGGTGGGCCTGGAGCCACCGCTGGGGCTGGGCCTGACCGTGGGACTGACACTGGAGCAATCACTGAACCTGGGGCTAACACTGGGCCTGGAGTGCCTGGAGCCACCGCTGAACCTGGGGCTGACAATGGACCTGGAGCCATCTCTGGACCTGGAGCCGTCTCTGGACCTGGAGCCATCTCTGGACCTGGAGCCATCTCTGTGCCTGGAGCCATCTTTGTGCCTGGAGCCATCTCTGGATCTGGAGCCATCTCTGGACCTGGAGCCATCTCTGTGCCTAGAGCCATCTTTGTGCCTGGAGCCATCTCTGGACCTGGAGCCATCTCTGGACCTGGAGCCATCTCTGTGCCTGGAGCCATCTTTGTGCCTGGAGCCATCTCTGGACCTGGAGCCATGTCTGGACCTGGAGCCATCTCTGGACCTGGAGCCATCTCTGGACCTGGAGCCATCACCGTCATGTGTAGAGACTGAAAAACACACAAAGCATGTTCTTAGATTTAACATCACTAACACGTATCACAAACTAACAGGTGACTGGTTTAATGTGACAAATACTCACTTGGTGTGATAATTTCCCTAGCCAGGCCACCATGTTCCACCGGGATGGATAAGCGAGGATTTTCAGAGCCTGAAACATTTAAATGACCCTGTAGCTACTTTCAACCTGTGTATATTAAATAATTAATTACTATATTTATTAAATTGTGATCAATACTCACAAGGAGGCTTTACTTTTGATGGTGGAGGGGGAAAGGGGTCCATGCTCTCCTGCTCCTCCTCCTCAGAATCTTTTAAGAGTGCAATTCAAAATGTGATATAAAACATGTTCAGGCCCAGTTTCTCCCCAATAAATACAATTTCAGATTCCTAAATTAATTGATAAAACATACCAACAACATAATCATCCAATTTTAGGTTACGTTTTCTTTTCCTCTTCGTAACCACCTCGTCCATGTCATCATCTCCTTGGCTGGACTCGGCTTGGCTGGTCTGATTGTAGTCATTGCATTCTTTTTCCTCAGCTAGAATTAACATATTTCAACTGTAAAAACCATTTGACCCAGCATATTTTTATTTTTTTGCTGAGGAATGAAACCATTCATTAATCAAAACCTACCTGATCTTGTTTTTATTTTGATAAACTGGAAGGTCATCCAGTCATCCTCGGGGTTCTGCTTCTTCTTGAAAGCTGCTTCTAGTACCTTTACATTCTTTGAATTTGGCCATCGCACGATTTTCTTCTTTTGGTCTATCCAATTTTCGGGAACTGTACCCTCTGTCTCTTTTCCATTCTCCACCCACACAGCCTTGGCATACATGATCTGGAAAGGACAGTATATGTTACTTTCAGGTTTGACATTTTAATTTATCCACAGCAGTTTGTAGTGCTGGAGATTTGTATCATGTGCTAGCCTGCGTTAAAGAAAAAGAATATCCAATTGATATTTAATCAAATCTGCTCTATTCATAAATCCCAATATCGATATTTTAATATAATGCTTTTTCCCGTGGATGCATGCAGTTTTAACCCTGTTACGAGATTTCGTCTCCATGTGTAAATATATATATTTTTAACAATACACCAGGTTAGAGGGTTCGTTGTACAATTTACAGGAACAGTTCTTTGAGAATCTCTAATATCCAAGCCAAATTGGTATTGTAACTGAAATATCGAATGTTAACGTAAATTGATTCGGGACAGTGTGTGGGAATCGCATTGGGAAATCAGTGGTGACACCCACCCCTATTTGTACGGTCCCTAGGAATCAAACCCAAGACCATTATTGATATCACCTTGTTCTACCAATTAGGCTACACACGAACACATTTCTACAATAATTACCTATGACATTATTATGAAATATTTTTCATTGCAATCATTAACATGTTACTGAGCAGGTCAAGATGTTAGTGTGCAGGTCAATATGTTACCGTGCAGTTTAATGTGCAGGTTAAGATGTTACTGTGCAGGTTAAGATAGTAATTAGTTAATGAAGAGAGTTTAGAGTTAAATTAAACCTTTACAAGTGGTGTTCCACACCATGGCGAAGGGGTATGAGGACATAACCACCAGTTTCTTGCGGGAGGCAGGCCACCTTGCGGAAGAGATCCTTTTCACGCAGTAGTCCTCTTTCCATTCGGCCCTGCACATTACCTGTGCATACGATATTTAGGAGTTTGGAGCTGCATGGTTGTTCAAATAATGGTGAAGTGTGGCGCTGGTGCAGAATTTCACACATCAAAGTGCCGTCTGCATTCTTTGCCCGAATGAAAGCAAAGCTCTCATCTCTCAAGAGAAAACAACGGTCTCTTTCTTTGACAGAAACAAACAGGCTGTGTTTTGCACTCGTCCACTTCTGCATGTTCCATTTCTGCCAAACGCCTAGTGACCTGTTCCAGGGGGCTTCTCCCACTCCTCACATACTTCTTGATTTTTTGCAGGTAGTTCTCAAAAGGAAAAGCGGAAATGTCATTTAACGAACAGTTGAAGTGTCTGACATCTTCATGAAGATGGAGTAGTCCATGTACATTGTACACAGCAAAGGTTTGGCCATAGAGATGAGCACAGCACTTGACAAAATGTTTCAGTAGTTCATTGGCAAATTGGAGATAACCATTCCGAGTCCTCTCATCTGACTCCAGCAGGATCGACATGGCCACAGTCAAGGACAGGAAATGTTTGTATCTTCCAGGGGACAACACAGTTTTTAGTACCACAGGTCCTGTGTATAACAAAAACTGCCGTAGTTCGGTGGCCTTCCACCTATCCACTTCATCTAAACCCCGGGGTTGCCGAGCAAATTCACTTGGCATCTTCCCTCTCAGCGACGTCAGTTTTTGGGTTATTTCTTGCCTTTGCCTGACAGATAAACGACAAAATCTTGGGCCACGACTAGTCAAAAATCTTAACAGTCATCGGACTACTCCCAAGCTTACCATATGCATGTAATCTAATACGAATGAGCTGACACAAGGAATTCCTGACGCAATGAAGGGGCTGATACCGTTTTGGTGGGTGCTGTACTCCACTCTACTGAAAACTTCGTCTGTTCGAGAAGTGCATACCGGTTTATTGAAAACGATTGTCTCCTCGACACGAGCACCTCTGATTATACATCTCTCACAACTCTCATAGGCAGTATGACCCTTAATACATTTGAGATATGCCCTTGCTGGCGCATCACAGATGAGAGCTTCAATATGGACTGTGTAAGTCTGGCCTTCATAAATTATCCCAGTGTCTTTGAGATGTTTGTACTCAGTCAAAAAATCATGAAGATACTCCTCAAGGGGACGAGGCTTACGTTTTCCACTAAACATAGCTACAATAAATGGATCAAAATGGTTCAACTTCGCTAGTATTGGCCAGAATTCGATACCACTACTTTTGAAAAGCGGGAGGCCATCAATGTTTACACTGAGGTGTAAGACATTACTCTCGGTGCGACTTAAAAAGCGGCGGATCCCCTTTTCTAAGCCGTAGTACATGTACTGCCCGCCACATTTAGCCTCAGATGCTTTATTTTGTGGTGTAGAAAGGAGTGTCCTTGGATCAATAGGCAACAGATGCCCCTGCTTCCTTAATATGGCCAATAATTCTTTCAAAGATCTGTGTGTCTCTCCATTTTTGATGGCCCATTGTTTTAAGTCCTCTTCAAGATTCACATTATCTGCAGCTTCATCATTTAGTCGGTCATCGGTAGAGTCTTGGTCCACTTCAGTGCTGCAGTCCAAAATGTACAAACTATTTGGAGTCCCAGGTACGTCGTCACTGTTGAAACGATTTGGAGTCCCAGGCATGTCACTGTGGAAGCTATTTGGAGTGGCAGGCACGTTGTCACTGTTGAAACTATTTGGAGAATCAGACACATTGTCACTGTCAATCCCCATGAGATTCTCATCACTGTCAGAATCTTGGAGAAGCTGTTCAATGTCTCGTTTTCTTTTTCGCCATCGTCTCTTGTAACCCTTCATGTCCATCTGGAAAATACGGGGGGGGGGGGTGGGGACCATATGAACATTTAATTTCACGTTGATCCCGTCCTAATTATTCGAAATGAACGATATGATCAATTAAAATAAAACTCAATATAGCACTAAACATACTAGAATAACTTTACCCTACACTTTGTAAACTAGCAACGATTCCTCGCCCGCCCTGCAGCTCGCCCACTGCGCACCGCATACGCAGCTCTGCCGCTATGCTGCCTTGTCTGCCCTATTGGCACCAGGAAGGATGACATCACTGATGACATCATCATTTTGATTTCTGATTTAACTTTTTTAGTTCAAGGACACAGCGGTCAAGCTGAGACAGCTTCAGCCATGTCGATGACAATTGCCTGGAAAGGTGTGGGCTCCCCCTTGTGGCAAATGGGAATTATAAACAAAACTGGAAATCAATTAGGACTGTGACTTGCTAGTGAGCAAAGTTCCTCCTCTTTTTCAAGTCACTCATGAGTCTGGGTGATATTCATTCTCATGTGACGATATCTTCACGATCAATGGAAATTCACTGCAACACAATTATCTTGAGTGTTAAAGGAGTAGGGGGCACAAGACCGGTGAGGGTGCTGCATTTGGTTAAGACAATACCTTGAAGTACAGGTAGAGGCTGAGACTGCGGCAAACTGGAGACTGCAGGCAGAGGCTGTAGGCAGAGGCTGAAGCTGGAACTGTGGCAGACTGACAGAGGCTGGATGGAGGCGGTGGCTGCAGCGGAAAAAGGTCAAGCATGAAAGGTCACCAAAACAAAATTGGTAGGGAGCACCCCAGAACCAAAGCAGACAAGTTATGAGACTTAACATTGGGTACCTTGAAGGACAATGACACTATCAAACTGGAGACAGCAGGCAGAGGCTGAAGCTGGAACTGTGGCAGACTGACAGAGGCTGGATGGAGGCGGTGGCTGCAGCGGAAAAAGGTCAAGCATGAAAGG
Organism: Poromitra crassiceps; assembly: GCF_964638095.1. Lineage (NCBI taxonomy): Eukaryota > Metazoa > Chordata > Actinopteri > Beryciformes > Melamphaidae > Poromitra > Poromitra crassiceps. The sequence goes on from NC_139630.1 coordinate 3,972,360, forward strand.
TCACCAAAACAAAATTGGTAGGGAGCACCCCAGAACCAAAGCAGACAAGTTATGAGACTTAACATTGGGTACCTTGAAGGACAATGACACTATCAAACTGGAGACGGCAGGCAGAGGCTGAAGCTGGAACTGTGGCAGACTGACAGAGGCTGGATGGAGGCGGTGGCTGCAGCGAAAAAAGGTCAAGCATGAAAGGTCACCAAAACAAAATTGGTAGGGAGCACCCCAGAACCAAAGCAGACAAGTTATGAGACTTAACATTGGGTACCTTGAAGGACAATGACACTATCAAACTGGAGACGGCAGGCAGAGGCTGAAGCTGGAACTGTGGCAGACTGACAGAGGCTGGATGGAGGCGGTGGCTGCAGCGAAAAAAGGTCAAGCATGAAAGGTCACCAAAACAAAATTGGTAGGGAGCACCCCGGAACCAAAGCAGACAAGTTATGAGACTTAACATTGGGTACCTTGAAGGACAATGACACTATCAAACTGGAGACGGCAGGCAGAGGCTGAAGCTGGAACTGTGGCAGACTGACAGAGGCTGGATGGAGGCGGTGGCTGCAGCGAAAAAAGGTCAAGCATGAAAGGTCACCAAAACAAAATTGGTAGGGAGCACCCCGGAACCAAAGCAGACAAGTTATGAGACTTAACATTGGGTACCTTGAAGGATAATGACACTATCAAACTGGAGACGGCAGGCAGAGGCCGAAGCTGGAACTGTGGCAGACTGACAGAGGCTGGATGGAAGCGGTGGCTGCAGCGAAAAAAGGTCATGCATGAAAGGTCACCAAAACAAAATTGGTAGGGAGCACCCCAGAACCAAAGCAGACAAGTTATGAGACTTAACATTGGGTACCTTGAAGGACAATGACACTATCAAACTGGAGACGGCAGGCAGAGGCCGAAGCTGGAACTGTGGCAGACTGACAGAGGCTGGATGGAGGCGGTGGCTGCAGCGGAAAAAGGTCAAGCATGAAAGGTCACCAAAACAAAATTGGTAGGGAGCACCCCAGAACCAAAGCAGACAAGTTATGAGACTTAACATTGGGTACCTTGAAGGACAATGACACTATCAAACTGGAGACGGCAGGCAGAGGCTGAAGCTGGAACTGTGGCAGACTGACAGAGGCTGGATGGAGGCGGTGGCTGCAGCGAAAAAAGGTCAAGCATGAAAGGTCACCAAAACAAAATTGGTAGGGAGCACCCCAGAACCAAAGCAGACAAGTTATGAGACTTAACATTGGGTACCTTGAAGGACAATGACACTATCAAACTGGAGACGGCAGGCAGAGGCTGAAGCTGGAACTGTGGCAGACTGACAGAGGCTGGATGGAGGCGGTGGCTGCAGCGAAAAAAGGTCAAGCATGAAAGGTCACCAAAACAAAATTGGTAGGGAGCACCCCAGAACCAAAGCAGACAAGTTATGAGACTTAACATTGGGTACCTTGAAGGACAATGACACTATCAAACTGGAGACGGCAGGCAGAGGCTGAAGCTGGAACTGTGGCAGACTGACAGAGGCTGGATGGAGGCGGTGGCTGCAGCGAAAAAAGGTCAAGCATGAAAGGTCACCAAAACAAAATTGGTAGGGAGCACCCCAGAACCAAAGCAGACAAGTTATGAGACTTAACATTGGGTACCTTGAAGGACAATGACACTATCAAACTGGAGACGGCAGGCAGAGGCTGAAGCTGGAACTGTGGCAGACTGACAGAGGCTGGATGGAGGCGGTGGCTGCAGCGAAAAAAGGTCAAGCATGAAAGGTCACCAAAACAAAATTGGTAGGGAGCACCCCGGAACCAAAGCAGACAAGTTATGAGACTTAACATTGGGTACCTTGAAGGACAATGACACTATCAAACTGGAGACGGCAGGCAGAGGCTGAAGCTGGAACTGTGGCAGACTGACAGAGGCTGGATGGAGGCGGTGGCTGCAGCGAAAAAAGGTCAAGCATGAAAGGTCACCAAAACAAAATTGGTAGGGAGCACCCCAGAACCAAAGCAGACAAGTTATGAGACTTAACATTGGGTACCTTGAAGGACAATGACACTATCAAACTGGAGACGGCAGGCAGAGGCTGAAGCTGGAACTGTGGCAGACTGACAGAGGCTGGATGGAAGCGGTGGCTGCAGCGAAAAAAGGTCATGCATGAAAGGTCACCAAAACAAAATTGGTAGGGAGCACCCCAGAACCAAAGCAGACAAGTTATGAGACTTAACATTGGGTACCTTGAAGGACAATGACACTATCAAACTGGAGACGGCAGGCAGAGGCCGAAGCTGGAACTGTGGCAGACTGACAGAGGCTGGATGGAGGCGGTGGCTGCAGCGGAAAAAGGTCAAGCATGAAAGGTCACCAAAACAAAATTGGTAGGGAGCACCCCAGAACCAAAGCAGACAAGTTATGAGACTTAACATTGGGTACCTTGAAGGACAATGACACTATCAAACTGGAGACGGCAGGCAGAGGCTGAAGCTGGAACTGTGGCAGACTGACAGAGGCTGGATGGAGGCGGTGGCTGCAGCGAAAAAAGGTCAAGCATGAAAGGTCACCAAAACAAAATTGGTAGGGAGCACCCCAGAACCAAAGCAGACAAGTTATGAGACTTAACATTGGGTACCTTGAAGGACAATGACACTATCAAACTGGAGACGGCAGGCAGAGGCTGAAGCTGGAACTGTGGCAGACTGACAGAGGCTGGATGGAGGCGGTGGCTGCAGCGAAAAAAGGTCAAGCATGAAAGGTCACCAAAACAAAATTGGTAGGGAGCACCCCAGAACCAAAGCAGAAAAAGTTATGAGACTTAACATTGGGTACCTTGAAGGACAATGACACTATCAAACTGGAGACGGCAGGCAGAGGCTGAAGCTGGAACTGTGGCAGACTGACAGAGGCTGGATGGAGGCGGTGGCTGCAGCGAAAAAAGGTCAAGCATGAAAGGTCACCAAAACAAAATTGGTAGGGAGCACCCCGGAACCAAAGCAGACAAGTTATGAGACTTAACATTGGGTACCTTGAAGGACAATGACACTATCAAACTGGAGACGGCAGGCAGAGGCTGAAGCTGGAACTGTGGCAGACTGACAGAGGCTGGATGGAGGCGGTGGCTGCAGCGAAAAAAGGTCAAGCATGAAAGGTCACCAAAACAAAATTGGTAGGGAGCACCCCGGAACCAAAGCAGACAAGTTATGAGACTTAACATTGGGTACCTTGAAGGATAATGACACTATCAAACTGGAGACGGCAGGCAGAGGCCGAAGCTAGAACTGTGGCAGACTGACAGAGGCTGGATGGAAGCGGTGGCTGCAGCGAAAAAAGGTCATGCATGAAAGGTCACCAAAACAAAATTGGTAGGGAGCACCCCAGAACCAAAGCAGACAAGTTATGAGACTTAACATTGGGTACCTTGAAGGACAATGACACTATCAAACTGGAGACGGCAGGCAGAGGCCGAAGCTGGAACTGTGGCAGACTGACAGAGGCTGGATGGAGGCGGTGGCTGCAGCGGAAAAGGGTCAAGCATGAAAGGTCACCAAAACAAAATTGGTAGGGAGCACCCCAGAACCAAAGCAGACAAGTTATGAGACTTAACATTGGGTACCTTGAAGGACAATGACACTATCAAACTGGAGACGGCAGGCAGAGGCTGAAGCTGGAACTGTGGCAGACTGACAGAGGCTGGATGGAGGCGGTGGCTGCAGCGAAAAAAGGTCAAGCATGAAAGGTCACCAAAACAAAATTGGTAGGGAGCACCCCAGAACCAAAGCAGACAAGTTATGAGACTTAACATTGGGTACCTTGAAGGACAATGACACTATCAAACTGGAGACGGCAGGCAGAGGCTGAAGCTGGAACTGTGGCAGACTGACAGAGGCTGGATGGAGGCGGTGGCTGCAGCGAAAAAAGGTCAAGCATGAAAGGTCACCAAAACAAAATTGGTAGGGAGCACCCCAGAACCAAAGCAGACAAGTTATGAGACTTAACATTGGGTACCTTGAAGGACAATGACACTATCAAACTGGAGACGGCAGGCAGAGGCTGAAGCTGGAACTGTGGCAGACTGACAGAGGCTGGATGGAGGCGGTGGCTGCAGCGAAAAAAGGTCAAGCATGAAAGGTCACCAAAACAAAATTGGTAGGGAGCACCCCGGAACCAAAGCAGACAAGTTATGAGACTTAACATTGGGTACCTTGAAGGATAATGACACTATCAAACTGGAGACGGCAGGCAGAGGCCGAAGCTGGAACTGTGGCAGACTGACAGAGGCTGGATGGAAGCGGTGGCTGCAGCGAAAAAAGGTCATGCATGAAAGGTCACCAAAACAAAATTGGTAGGGAGCACCCCAGAACCAAAGCAGACAAGTTATGAGACTTAACATTGGGTACCTTGAAGGACAATGACACTATCAAACTGGAGACGGCAGGCAGAGGCCGAAGCTGGAACTGTGGCAGACTGACAGAGGCTGGATGGAGGCGGTGGCTGCAGCGGAAAAAGGTCAAGCATGAAAGGTCACCAAAACAAAATTGGTAGGGAGCACCCCAGAACCAAAGCAGACAAGTTATGAGACTTAACATTGGGTACCTTGAAGGACAATGACACTATCAAACTGGAGACGGCAGGCAGAGGCTGAAGCTGGAACTGTGGCAGACTGACAGAGGCTGGATGGAGGCGGTGGCTGCAGCGAAAAAAGGTCAAGCATGAAAGGTCACCAAAACAAAATTGGTAGGGAGCACCCCAGAACCAAAGCAGACAAGTTATGAGACTTAACATTGGGTACCTTGAAGGACAATGACACTATCAAACTGGAGACGGCAGGCAGAGGCTGAAGCTGGAACTGTGGCAGACTGACAGAGGCTGGATGGAGGCGGTGGCTGCAGCGAAAAAAGGTCAAGCATGAAAGGTCACCAAAACAAAATTGGTAGGGAGCACCCCAGAACCAAAGCAGACAAGTTATGAGACTTAACATTGGGTACCTTGAAGGACAATGACACTATCAAACTGGAGACGGCAGGCAGAGGCTGAAGCTGGAACTGTGGCAGACTGACAGAGGCTGGATGGAGGCGGTGGCTGCAGCGAAAAAAGGTCAAGCATGAAAGGTCACCAAAACAAAATTGGTAGGGAGCACCCCAGAACCAAAGCAGACAAGTTATGAGACTTAACATTGGGTACCTTGAAGGACAATGACACTATCAAACTGGAGACGGCAGGCAGAGGCTGAAGCTGGAACTGTGGCAGACTGACAGAGGCTGGATGGAGGCGGTGGCTGCAGCGAAAAAAGGTCAAGCATGAAAGGTCACCAAAACAAAATTGGTAGGGAGCACCCCAGAACCAAAGCAGACAAGTTATGAGACTTAACATTGGGTACCTTGAAGGACAATGACACTATCAAACTGGAGACGGCAGGCAGAGGCTGAAGCTGGAACTGTGGCAGACTGACAGAGGCTGGATGGAGGCGGTGGCTGCAGCGAAAAAAGGTCAAGCATGAAAGGTCACCAAAACAAAATTGGTAGGGAGCACCCCAGAACCAAAGCAGACAAGTTATGAGACTTAACATTGGGTACCTTGAAGGACAATGACACTATCAAACTGGAGACGGCAGGCAGAGGCTGAAGCTGGAACTGTGGCAGACTGACAGAGGCTGGATGGAGGCGGTGGCTGCAGCGAAAAAAGGTCAAGCATGAAAGGTCACCAAAACAAAATTGGTAGGGAGCACCCCGGAACCAAAGCAGACAAGTTATGAGACTTAACATTGGGTACCTTGAAGGATAATGACACTATCAAACTGGAGACGGCAGGCAGAGGCCGAAGCTGGAACTGTGGCAGACTGACAGAGGCTGGATGGAAGCGGTGGCTGCAGCGAAAAAAGGTCATGCATGAAAGGTCACCAAAACAAAATTGGTAGGGAGCACCCCAGAACCAAAGCAGACAAGTTATGAGACTTAACATTGGGTACCTTGAAGGACAATGACACTATCAAACTGGAGACGGCAGGCAGAGGCCGAAGCTGGAACTGTGGCAGACTGACAGAGGCTGGATGGAGGCGGTGGCTGCAGCGGAAAAAGGTCAAGCATGAAAGGTCACCAAAACAAAATTGGTAGGGAGCACCCCAGAACCAAAGCAGACAAGTTATGAGACTTAACATTGGGTACCTTGAAGGACAATGACACTATCAAACTGGAGACGGCAGGCAGAGGCTGAAGCTGGAACTGTGGCAGACTGACAGAGGCTGGATGGAGGCGGTGGCTGCAGCGAAAAAAGGTCAAGCATGAAAGGTCACCAAAACAAAATTGGTAGGGAGCACCCCAGAACCAAAGCAGACAAGTTATGAGACTTAACATTGGGTACCTTGAAGGACAATGACACTATCAAACTGGAGACGGCAGGCAGAGGCTGAAGCTGGAACTGTGGCAGACTGACAGAGGCTGGATGGAGGCGGTGGCTGCAGCGAAAAAAGGTCAAGCATGAAAGGTCACCAAAACAAAATTGGTAGGGAGCACCCCAGAACCAAAGCAGACAAGTTATGAGACTTAACATTGGGTACCTTGAAGGACAATGACACTATCAAACTGGAGACGGCAGGCAGAGGCTGAAGCTGGAACTGTGGCAGACTGACAGAGGCTGGATGGAGGCGGTGGCTGCAGCGAAAAAAGGTCAAGCATGAAAGGTCACCAAAACAAAATTGGTAGGGAGCACCCCAGAACCAAAGCAGACAAGTTATGAGACTTAACATTGGGTACCTTGAAGGACAATGACACTATCAAACTGGAGACGGCAGGCAGAGGCTGAAGCTGGAACTGTGGCAGACTGACAGAGGCTGGATGGAGGCGGTGGCTGCAGCGAAAAAAGGTCAAGCATGAAAGGTCACCAAAACAAAATTGGTAGGGAGCACCCCGGAACCAAAGCAGACAAGTTATGAGACTTAACATTGGGTACCTTGAAGGACAATGACACTATCAAACTGGAGACGGCAGGCAGAGGCTGAAGCTGGAACTGTGGCAGACTGACAGAGGCTGGATGGAGGCGGTGGCTGCAGCGAAAAAAGGTCAAGCATGAAAGGTCACCAAAACAAAATTGGTAGGGAGCACCCCGGAACCAAAGCAGAGAAGTTATGAGACTTAACATTGGGTACCTTGAAGGACAATGACACTATCAAACTGGAGACGGCAGGCAGAGGCTGAAGCTGGAACTGTGGCAGACTGACAGAGGCTGGATGGAGGCGGTGGCTGCAGCGAAAAAAGGTCAAGCATGAAAGGTCACCAAAACAAAATTGGTAGGGAGCACCCCAGAACCAAAGCAGACAAGTTATGAGACTTAACATTGGGTACCTTGAAGGACAATGACACTATCAAACTGGAGACGGCAGGCAGAGGCTGAAGCTGGAACTGTGGCAGACTGACAGAGGCTGGATGGAGGAGGTGGCTGCAGCGAAAAAAGGTCAAGCATGAAAGGTCACCAAAACAAAATTGGTAGGGAGCACCCCGGAACCAAAGCAGACAAGTTATGAGACTTAACATTGGGTACCTTGAAGGACAATGACACTATCAAACTGGAGACGGCAGGCAGAGGCTGAAGCTGGAACTGTGGCAGACTGACAGAGGCTGGATGGAGGCGGTGGCTGCAGCGAAAAAAGGTCAAGCATGAAAGGTCACCAAAACAAAATTGGTAGGGAGCACCCCGGAACCAAAGCAGACAAGTTATGAGACTTAACATTGGGTACCTTGAAGGACAATGACACTATCAAACTGGAGACGGCAGGCAGAGGCCGAAGCTGGAACTGTGGCAGACTGACAGAGGCTGTGTGTATATATGTGTATATATATATACATACATATATATACACACACAGGCACTGCTTCCTGGACTAGCTCTTATCCCCTGCCTGTCTGCTCCGACTGTTTTTGTTTTATTAGCTCTGTCTGTCTGCTATGTTTTTAACTGTGTTTTAACTTGTTTTCATTTGTTGTAAGCAGTGGCGTGCCGTCCATTAGGCGAACTAGGCAAATGCTAGGGGCGCTTGAGCCGTTAGGGGCGCCAGAGAGGGTAAAAAAAAAAAAAAAAAAAAAAATTACAAATACGTTTGTATGATAATAGGCCTACTATTATTTTACAATAGTAGACAAAAAATAAGCAGCACAACGTCTTAAGTCTTTAAATAATAGTGAAATCATTTTCTAATTCTGCCTTTCTGGCTGCCTGGGCTGCAGCACTTTCACCATGGTCCCTAATCCATACCACCCCACCCCCTGCGCGGCCGCGCCCCCTTCTACCTGCTCAGAGCTTTTTCCCAGAGTGGGGGAAGGGAGCTGGAAGGTGGGTGCTGAGGGTGCTGCAGCACCCCCTGGTGGCAAGAAATGGGATTTTCGAAATTGTTGGATTTGGCTGTCTTGTGTTTATACCACCAACAAGATGCATTAAAAAACAGTTGGGCTTCCCAGCTCTAATCTTATTTCATACGCTCTCTCTTCAAAAGTGTTTGATTTTCATCATAATCTGGTTTTCCATAATAATAATAATAAGTTCAGTGTTTATGCCTGTGTTGCTGTCTGTTGTAGTGTAAAACGACTAAAGGGAGAGCAGGTGCTTACATAAAAGTGAGTGAGAAAAGGAGAAGATACTGAATAATGACATCACAACAGTATAATCCTAATGTTAATTTAAAATTTAATATTCTTCTAAATATGGATGAAAGTCCAAAAAACGTCACCTCACAGCACTGAGAGTTCCTTCCTTACAGCACCCCCTACCTAACAGTACTTCCAGCGCCACTGGGGAAGGGCCATTCTGAGCCTGCACTGCAGTGGTGGATTAGCTGCGATATAATTTTTATTATATTTTCTTTGGGGGAGGGGGGGGGGGGCACCAGCAAAAATCTTGCCTAGGGCACCAACTTGGTCAGGCACGCCACTGGTTGTAAGTAACTTTGTATTTATTTTATCCCCTACCCCCATCCCTCAAAAGGCTGTGCCTTCTGCCACGTCGCTGTTGTAAATAAGAATTTGTTCTTACTTCTTAATGACTTACCTGGTTAAAGGTTAAATAAAATAAAAAATAAAATAGCAACATGCACAATTAAGATAACAGCTCGAGGCTATTTCAGGAAATTATCTTACCAAGGATGATCACAGGAGTTACCTAGCTGGGAAGGAATCAAAGGGATGATTATTCATGATGAGCATCACACTACCAGTCCAGTATTATTAGATTTCCCTAAAGTAAAGTACAATTAAATGAAAACGCATGTTTGAAACCCTATAATAATTAGAGATTCACTTCAGTTATGTTTATAACCCCTATCACACAAGCATGTCTCAAAAGGCTCAACTGTTGCGTCACTGATACTACAACATGCAGGGCTCTTGTGCCTCACGTGCGCCATGCTGTGTCAATCTCTCCCCCCTCATCAGGCACGCACACACGCACACACACACACACACAGAGAAAGATGGAACTACAAAAACACTTTTAATTCATGTTGAGTGCTTTCCACGTGTTCAGAATCATTTTATTTTGAAAATCCGACTGGAAGGCGTATTGTTTTTATCGCTAGTCTAACATGACTGTTTGAAGCCAGTCAACCATCAACCACCAGTCAAAGCCGATGGCTTTGGATTTGGAGATCAAGCTAGCATCAGTGCTGCTGATGGCAGCTGCCTGCGACAGTGTTTTGGTATCAACCTTGTTAATCTCGCTATATTCTTCATCACAGCGGGGCATTACCCACTGTGTGGTTCATTACCCATTTTACTGACGTCCTCACTAATCACACGGCTAGCTGTTTACATGGCTAGCTAGTTATTAGCATAGCTCGCTGTTAGCGATCATGGGTGTTCTCTCTCTCCCTCTAAGATGTAGCTTGCTCGTAACATTACTTATTTGCGGGAGTGTGCATGGGATAAAGTCTCCCGCTAGTGTTGATGCCCAGTGTGATGGCACATGGCAGAGAAACGTGTAGCTGCGTCGCGTGTAACGTTAGCAGGCATTGATTTTGAAAGCAGAAAAACACAAGTAGCCTAAATATTCACAACGATAACGTTAGCTTAGCAGCTGATTGAAGCTTGACTTGCTTGAACGTGGCCTAGCGAACTCAACATTAAACAAAAGCAAGTTAGCTCATGTTAGGCCCTGTGTCCACCTAGCTTCTTTTTCCTACGTTAAAAGCTGGGAGTGCGCTGGGGAACGCTGATCCCAGCGCACAATATACAAGGAAGCAGTCTGCAAGTAACGTTAGTTCAGCTTGATAGCTGACAGCTAGCAAGCTAACAACACAGGTAGGCTACGCTATTAAAAGCAGTAAGCACAACACTCACGCTGCATGGGGGCTGACTTTACCGCTTAACGCTGCAACACTACGCTCTCCCCCCATTGGAAACAATTGAAAATAGACGCTGGAGCTGATGAAAAGAAGCTAGGTGGACACAGGGCCTTAGCCTGTAAGCCAGATGCTGTCTTAGTAATAGCCTCATATAGCATAAGATAATGCAGCCGCTAACGCGCGAATTAACACAGCAGGTTGAAATCGTGTACAAAAACAACACATGTTTTTGATTAATATGCTTTATCTATTCCTTATTTAAACAGAACTGAACAAAAGAGAACACTAGGCTAATTCCTTACCTCTACTGCTGTAGCCTTGTCTTCCAAGCGGGAGCAGAGAATACTTCTTTCCAAATCCGCGGGATTTGACAAAATGGAATCTCCCTACATGCAACGCGGCGTACAACCAATCACTGCTGTAGCGTCGTGCATGACGTCATGACGTCATGGCCATGGTGACGATTGGGTGATTGTTAACACAAGATAAGTAACTTCTCAGCTGTGTCTGGTCTGGTGTTGTATATATAGCGACTAGCTTGCCAACGCTAACATTCTGAGATCACTATCAATGTCATTTACTGTGACATAAGCTAAAATTGTATATTTATGTTGTGATGTTTACAGAAGCTAGCTAGCTATATGAAGTCACTTTGGCAAGATGTTACTCAGTGTGGTTCTCAAAGTGGGGTCTGGGGACCCCCAGGGGTCCTTGAGGGGGTTCCAAGGGGTCCGCAGCAAGTATAAAAAAAAATTTCAGTAATTCCATCCATATAACACAATGACAGAATGTATGGCTATTTTGGTCATGGGTTTCATACAGTTTCTCTAATAAAACATATAATCCCAGGGGCCCCGGGGACAAAATCTTATCAAATGGGGGACTGTGGTCTAATTTATGTCCGGGTGCTTGACATGACGGTTTGAGAACCAAGTAAGTCATTAAGTTGTAAGTCATCTGCTCATGCTGGTTGTATCATGAAATGGTAGTAGTGTAACTAGCCTGTCTGTTTGTCTGTCTGTCTCACTGTCTGTTTCGTGAGGCGGACATTTTCACAGTGTATGGCAAAGCTGTCCCTGGGGTTTCAGTGGTCCTCCAGTGTGATGGCACCAGACTCTGGCAAACTGCGCTACGTTCTCATCGCCTCCATCGTCAGGGCGCTGCCGATGGACATCATCTGCATTTGGTGGTGCTCTGCATTACCAGGTGAGTTACACACACACAGATCCTAACAAGCCTGGATGTAGTGTTTTGTGGGTTGTTGTTTTGGGCTATGGAGCCTGGAGCCTAAGGCGAAGCAACTGAAAGGTCACATTGAATACTACTGGCACAGTCACCTCCCTTCCTAAATTTAGACAGAGGTATATTTACATCTGTCATTGTAGAAAAGTTACCCAAGGACTCAATCTCCCACAATCCTCCACACCTCCTACTGAACGGTACCCTGCCTTCACCTCACTCACCTCAATAGACCCTTTTCACGGGGGGCATTTTGTGTCGAAAAGGCAGAATAAACACAGGTGCAAGTGTCACGGGTGTGTGCGTGACTGTGAATAAGAGCGGATTCTACTGGGGAGTGGTGCTGGCCCAAACAGCATACACAGACAAGAATGGAACATTGGAACAAATGGGTTTTATTACTAAAATATAAAAAGAGAAAAATGTGCCTATTTAAAAGAGTCCAGTCTCCGTGGGACAACGTCCAGCCTCTGTTAATCCCGAGCAACTGTGTTGTCTCCCTCTCGTCCGGTTCCCCGTCCTCTCCTGACGTCTCCAGCTGACGATGAGGGTATAAAGCAGAGCAGGGCTTAATGCTTAATTCCCCAGATAAATGACAGTTCAGAAATGGTAGGATAACTCACTAGGACTGGTATTTTGGATGAGCCAAGTTAAATAGTGGATAAATGCACTGCAACCCAATTCACTGCAAAACAAATGCAATACGTCTATTGCATGTAAATCACTCGAACGTAATGTGCACGACACGCCTTAAGGGCTCCTCCTCGTTCCGTGTCGTAGTAAGCTATAGTAGTTCCACTGAGCGTTCTTGTTACTGTCAATGTCTGGGGTTAGGCTTGCGGGCAGACCCGCGTCGTCTGTGCACGGAGCTGGTCACAATCAAAGATAAAACAATAAAAATGGAGCGGGACTTAACTGAAGGAGGGGGGAAGCGCACCTCCACCCCTCCGCTTTCCCACGGCGTGTCTCCCGCTGTCACTCCTGTTCTCTCTCCCTCGCAGCTCGTGCGAGATAGGGTCGCAGCGTTCCTCCGGCTACTCCCACACTTCCAGGCTCAGGTCGGCTCGCGCTCAGGTCTCAGGTCGGCTCTGGCTCTCCCGCTGCCACAAGCTCTGGCTCCTCGTGTCTGTTCTCGCGTCCGTCCCAGGCACAGCTGACACACTGATTCTGCCGCACACTGACTCTGCCGCACACTGACTCTCTGTCTCTTGGTTCGTCTGGAGGAGGAATGGCAGCTGAAACACAAAGAGACTGAGGAGCCCTCACCCCACCTGCGGCTCACAGTTCATGGTGGAGCGACTTCCGGGGCCTTCACCCCCTCTCCCTCTCACCCGTGCATCAGCCACGGTGCGACCTCAGGTACGCGAGGGAGAGGAGGTAGCTTGGCCATCCCAGCCGAAGCCGCTCCCACCAATCTTACCTAAACCGCAGGCAGGGCTGAACACTGCTCCCCAGCTCCGCCATTCCTCCTCTCGACTCTGGCACGTCAGTCCTCCATGTCCAGCACGGCTCTCTCTCCGACTCTGTGTGTCGCACACCAGCTCTGCATCTCCTAATCAACAATCGGGGGTAATTGAGGGAACCACCCACAGAGCCCCGTCCGCTAATCACAGCCATTTTGCCCAGAATAATTTAGAAAGTCCCGCGAAATAGAGAAACTCCCCCTACAAACAGTGCCACCCCCAGGTTAACCATGGCACCCACCTTTCTGCCACACACCCATACATCACCCTGTGACACAAGCAAAACACTAATGAGGGTTTCCAAATTCCAATCATGGAAGTTGGAAACCCTCATTAGTGTTTTGCTTGCACCTGTGTTTACATTGCCTTTTCGACGCAAAATGGCACCCGTGAGGAGGGTCTATTACACAATTGCACACAATCCCGACTGATCACCTCCAAGGCATGCATGTGCAACTCTTGTGGTGTAATAGTAACACGTCCATCCTGGTGGAAGATTCAGGTTCAATTCCTGGTGCGAGTGTGTGACTTGTTGGTCAAATCAGTCTTTCATTCAAAGGACTTTTTATTGTGAGTTGGACACACACAGCCCTCATCCATCCACTCCACATCCTTATGGGGTCATCCCTATGTTCCTGGGGTCCTATGTTCCCCGGGTCCTATGTTCCCCGTTTTTGTGGGACCGGGGAACATAGAACCCTTTCTATGTTCCCTGGGAGAGGTTAGGTTTTGGGTTAGGGTCTGGGGGAGGTTAGGTTTAGGGTTAGTGAAAAACAGGGATAATAGAACCCGGGGAACATAGAACCCGGGGAACATAGACATGATCCCATCCTTATCCTTAAGCACTTAGAAATGATCAGAAAGTATGGTTGACTTTGCACATGTGTGGAATGCTTCCCTACTAACAGGTGTAGTGTTGGCGAACGCAGCCCCAGGCCTGACTCCTCTCACCAATCACCTAGGCTCTGAGTATATACGACATCCATGAGCATTGTTTTCCCTCTCACTGCTGCCATTTGCCCTGTTCAGGCTGACAAATTGGGTCCTAGAGTGCTACATTGTTTTGTTCAGATGGCTAACCCCCTGTGGGTGCTCCTGTCTGTTTTGCTGTTGTATGACTGTTTGTTCTCCCTCTTGCTCCTCATGTGCCCTGATTGGAGGTATGTAGGCAGATACTTTGGGAAAGAAGCTATATTGTGGTCTTCAAATGTTTAACTTTTAGCTTCCTTGCTGGTGACCCCTGTCCATATCTTCATAGGCTACTCGTAGACTCATTACTAACAGTGGTGAGTAGGCCTTGAGTAAACACTTTGAAATAGACAGTATTTTGTATTCAGGTGGATGACTATAATGACAATAATGTCTCTTTTGTAGGTCTCCACCTACTGCTATAACTTGTCTAATTATTTGGTTTAATCTTGTTTGTCGTTCTTTTTCTGTCTTTGATTTAGTGGAGCTGAGTGCCAGTCATCTGCGAGGCAGGGAAGGCGGGGATGCTAGTAATTCCGGGTGAGGACCCTTCACTGTGGTTAAAGACACCGGGACACATGATTGGTTCACCTGTTTGCAGTATGAGTGTGTTTAGGTTGCTGTAACTTAATGTATGGTGAGTATTGATTGCACCCCTGGACACACCCTATAGTCTGGCCTCAGCCTACTCCAGTTTTCTATTCTTTGCATTACCAGTAGCCCAATGAAATTGTAAAACAATACATTATTAAAATAGTTTTGTAATAAAATTATGCTGTTACTACTTAAATCACATATTGTGTTTATTTACTGACTGTTACTTTTAGTTTTTCAGCTACTTTCTTCAACATTCTTATTTGATGCATGGTTTTCAGGATTTTTAAACGGGAGGCTCCTCGCTACCTCTCTGACTACTTTTGTAAAGTCAGTGAGGTACATGGCTACTCCACAAGAGGAAGCACCTCCAACATTGTTCCCCCCAAATTTAAAACTTTAAAGGGTAAATGTACCTTTTCTTACTCAGCAGCTATTTTATGGATCAAACTCCCTTAGAGTATAAAGACCCTTAATTCCAGGTTCTCTTTTAAGCTTGCCTTGAAAAAATGGCTGGTTGGCTCCCAAATGGGTTCCTAACCTTTTATTTTTTTTCTTTTGTCTCCTGTATGGTCGCAGTTTTTAAACCCTAGGTAGGTCTTTGATTTATTATATGAGCTGGTCTCTATCTTTTTATTTATTGATTGATGCATTTTTTGTTTGTTATGTAAATAACCATTCAGTCAATGACTAATCAGTCATTGAATGTATGGTTGTGTGTAAAATGTTTTCATTGTTTGTGTTGTTGTTGCCCGCGCACACACGCGCTCTTACCTGTATACATATTCACTCCACTTGTCCCACACAAATGACCACATGGAAACAAGCCCTTGGGCTTTATTGTGTTTTATTCCTTTTGATCAATATTTTTTGTTGTATTGTCTTGTACAATTCTGCTATTATTGTATCAATAAAGTTATCAATCAATCAATCAATCAATCAAAATGAAATAATTTATTTTGAATCATGTCTCTGTCCCCTCAGTTGGTTTTCTATCTTGTTCATATATCAAGTTATTTCCCCCTCACTCCGCCACTATTTGGCGCAGTCGGCATGGATCACTGTTAAGGCAGAGACATGTAGTCATTTTTAGTTTGTATACCGGTTCATTCTATTACATGTAATTGTACTGTAATGGTTTGTGTGTGGCAAAACGGGAGTAGGTCCTGGACGGATCCCTCAACTGCCAACCAGTGCTCTCCTAATCTCTTCTGCTCTGTTTCCTCATGGAGGAGGACAAATCTGCTCGTATGGTGCCCATCTACAACATATTAAAAGGGCGGAGCGCTACTATGTTCAGAATACCTTTTTTATGATTATTAATATGACATAATAAAAAAAAATCTATTTTTTTTGTTTTTTTGGGTATATGTACGTGTAACCACTCTATTGAGTGTAGAATTTGACGAGAAATCCAACGAGACCACTCCCGCGTCGATCCGGGCACCGGAAATGGTCGAAACGCGACTTCCGGTATGTGGGCGTGGTTTTGACTTCCGTTTTTTTGTGGGCGGAAAGAGGAGTGTGAGAGGAGTTCTCACAAGAAATTTCAGCCCCCTAGGACTTATAACCTAGGAGTTATAAGCAACCCTAATTTCAAGATTTTTAAACGATTGCGCCTCGATAGCTCCTCCCCCCTGGGGACCCCCGGTCCCATTTTCACAGGGTGTACTCTATAATAGGGGGGCTACAAGCTCCAACCGAAATTGGAGCGCCAGGACCTCCAGGGGAGTTGATTGATTGCGAAGCTTTCAGACTGATGGAAGGTGTCAGGGTTGTACAGCCTGACAGCTTCCATCAGTCAGAAGCCCTCGCTATCAATCAACTCCCCTGGAGGTCCTGGCACTCCAATTTCGGTTGGAGCTTGTAGCCCCCCTATTATAGAGTACACCCTGTGAAAATGGGACCGGGGGTCCCCAGGGGGGAGGAGCTATCGAGGCGCAATCGTTAAAAAATCTTGAAATTAGGGTTGCTTATAACTCCTAGGTTATAAGTCCTAGGGGGCTGACATTTCTTGTGGGAACTCCTCTTGAATTATGGATTCAGCTGGCAAAAAACCGGAAGTTTTAGCCAGATGTTCAAATATTGAACTGCATTTCTACATCCAAGAGGGGTCGGAATTTGACGTACAGATACTGAACCTGATTTGCACATTACGCAGATGTCTAAAAAAATATCCTAGCCAGACGTTCAAATATTGAACTAAATTTCCACATCCAAAAGGGGTCATAGTCTGACGTCCAGATACTGAACCTGATTTGCACGTCGAGCAGATGTCTAAAAAAATATCCTAGCCAGACGTTCAAATATTGAACTAAATTTCCACATCCAAAAGGGGTCATAGTTTGACGTCCAGATACTGCACCTGATTTGCACGTCGAGCAGATGTCTAAAAAAATATCCTAGCCAGACGTTCAAATATTGAACTAAATTTCCACATCCAAAAGGGGTCATAGTTTGACGTCCAGATACTGCACCTGATTTGCACGTGGAGCAGAGGTCCAAAAAATTACGTTCAAACATTGAACTATATTTAGACATCCAAGAGGAGTCGTAGTTTGACGTCCAGAGACTGAACCTGTTTTGCACGTGGAGCAGAGGTCCAAAATATGACGTACAAATATTAGACTACTTATTTAGGTCCAAGAGGGGTCGTACTTCGACATCCAGATAGTGAACCTGATCTGCACGTCGAGCATACGTCCAAAGAAATGACGTTCAAATATTAGACTTCATTCCTACATCCAACAGGGGTCATACTTTGACGTCCAGATACTGAACCTGATTTGCACATCAGTCGGACGTCCAAAGAAATGACGTTCAAATATTAGACTACATTTCCACATCCAAAAGGGGTCGTACTTTGACGTACATAAACTGTACCTGATTTGCACGTCGAACAGACATACAAATAAGGTCCTGCACCGACCGACGCAATATAGACATGATATGCACGTCTGGTGGACGTCTCATGTTTGCTGGGAACATGGTAATAATGATCCAACTGTCACAGGGCGTGCCTAGGTGAAGACCCAGCTGGATCAGGAATTCCACGGATACAATCCGGTTCCTTATTTTTTACAAGCAAAACAGTCAAACATAGCAGTTTATTCTTAATATCAATAAGTAGCTGGATTTAAAATAAAAATGAAAATAAGAATAGCTAAGAAATCCTTTCAACTGACCTGAAAAAGAAGTTTTTAATTATACATGTATTTGGTTAGTTCATTAATCAAAATTGTAATGTGTACATTCCCAGAGACCAAAACCTAGCCATTTGAGATTCTAACCCGGGACCTCTCCTCACATGGGCTGTGTCCTTGAGCCTGTCCTCTCTTCTGGGGGATTAGTCAGCGCATGGTAAAAACATCACTTATTAACTTCAGTGGTGTTCTTCCTCCTCTCCCATCAAGGTCGAACACTCTAACCAGTCGGCCAAGGAGACCCTCTCACAGAAAACCTATGCAATGTTTTCCAGACCTGCAATAAACAGGGCTTAACATAAAAGCTTGTCAAATAGAGCATTGTTCAACTCTCAGCTGAACCATCTGATCATTCACCCCCAAGGCCAGCCTGTCCCCTGGCAGAGAGGAAGAGATGTTTATCTTTCATTTAAAGTTTCCTCATCAGCTCACTCCAGGACCTAGATGTATTTCAGGAACAGAACATTTAAAACATAATCAAAGATATATTTGAATTAACAAATGATAAGATCATCTCTGTAATTGCCCTTCACTCCAGCAGGGCCTCCGTGCTGAATCCGCCTCCCCTGCTGAATCCAATCTGGACTTAATGAAGAAATGTTTGGTTATAAATTAGGAAAAATGGAGATCTTATCAGGTAACCAGGGATCTGAGGAGAGAAATCCTATCAAAACCCACATCTTAAGAGCATTCTTGCTGCCTTGTTTATTGTGATCTGTAATCTCCTCATATCTCTCTGAGCTGCATTACCCCACGGTTACCCCACACCGCACAGCAATCATTCATGTGACTATAGATTAGGCTATGAGATATTACCTTAAAGCAGGACTAAACCCCCCAGCTTTCCTGCAAAACAACACTCCACTCGATCCGAAAACCCCGCAGGCAAGATGGCCGCCCACACTGCCCTCCTTAGCTGGCAGAATTCCTCCCCCATAAAGTAATATCTTGGCCAATAAGTATGTAACATACAAAATAAAACAACCCGTAATATCTTAATTTTATGTAGAATGCAGAGGACATGTAACTGTTTAGTTAAACTTGCATTCCAGGAATATTGTGCTCTAAAGATGACGTTAGTGGCTCGAGACCTGAAACCCACTCGCTTTGCGCCAGGGTGGTTTTGACGTAACCTATGTGGGATTCGAAATAACGCATCCGAATATAGCCACGTTATAAACAACAAACTAACGCTGGTGATCCGTATGGAAACAGTGTTACTTGAAATGGTTAAAAGTTATATCAATTTGGTCATTCAGTGGCATTTTACTGCCATATAACATAACTAACTAGCGGCTAATATTAGCCACAGTAGGCATTACCCATAGATGCACTGGTCTTAAAGGGCTCGCACCGCGTGAACTACAGTAATAATCAATGGGTATTTTTTTCACATGAGTGGGGCACGCACTAAACCCACCGTGACGTCAGGATGTACCAAATATCCCATTCATTTGAGGGCACACAAAAAAGCAGTGTTCAACCCATAGAGGGCACTTATGCGGCTGAAAATGATACACAATAGTAACAGTTTGGTCTCAAATGTGGACATTTTGACCAGAATTCTTCACACACCACCCCCAAAGTCATATCTATTGGTTAAAAGCTGAAAAAAGTGTTTTGGGGTTGAGTCCTGCTTTAACCCCCATGTTACCCCAATTAATACTATACGTGAGTTGCGTTAGTATAATGAGTGACCATTTTTGGTCACTCAATATGTTAATGCAAGATTTGGTTCCTTTTTTTTTTTTTGCCAAACCTTATACCCTCAGATGACATCATACATACCCAAATGTTTATTCATTTTCAGAATTTTAACCCTTTATAAGCCACTTTGTTTTGATTATTAAAAAAAAATGCTTTCTATTTGTTTCAGCTTTCCACAATTTCCCACAAAATACAATTCCCACCCAAAGTTTTTGGGTGGGATTAACACTCAAGGGTATATGTAAAATTTGGCACCAACATTGTGTTTGTTCCTCTTTTATTTTTGACGCAGTGTCAATTAAAAAAAAAAAAGACGTGAGTTGTGTTAGACCCTCTCGTTGACCATTTTTGGTCACTTAGGAGAGTCCTTTCTGGGCACTCACTGCAGTATGGAGTGCCCTGCCCTGGAGCTCCAGAGGGGAGTTTTTTTTTTTTTTTTGCTAAATTGCTTACAACTGTTTACCCTGCCTTTTCAACACAAAATGGCCCTGTGATAAGGGTATCTTACACCTTCCAAGTTTGTTTTACCTTGTCTGGAAATAAAGCAGAAATGCAACTTCACTTTGAAAAATAACATGAATTTATTAACATCTCAACGGTGTGTGTGTGTGTGTGTGTGTGTGTGTGTGTGTGTGTGAGAGAGAGAGTTCAGTTCAGAGGCAGGATGAGCAGAGCAGTGCTCCATGCTGCTTGCATGTGGGCTTCCCACATCTGTGGCAGGTGGTGGTGACCCTCGACTTTGGCTCCGTGCAAAAGTGGCAGGTTTTCCTGCCACTCACAGGCGCGTCGGGGGGCGGAGGGGGCGGGGTGGGCGGGCAAGGGGCGGGCCCTGCTGCAGCAGCAGCGTACTGGCCGGCGACGCGCCGTGCCTCCAAGACCAGACGAGCCGCAGCGCTCTCCTGCGGCAGCCTCTCCCTCTCCGCAATATGGGCTATCACCAGCTCCTTCCCCAGCTGTTGCAGGAACAGCCGCCTGCGCCAACATTTCCGTTTTATCTGCCAGGTGGGGTTCACCTCCACCCAGAGGACATAGGCGTTGAAGCCGCTGACGTCGACCATATTGCTGAAAACAGCCAGCGGCCAGCGGCGACTCTTCCGCTTACAAGAGTAAGCGGCCAGGGACTGGAGGGGAAAGGGACAAAGAAAAATGAATAGGCTACTCCTAATAAAAGCAACAATCACATAAATCCAGTCAGAATAAATATAGCCTAGTTATTATTATTATTATTATTATTATACATACTTGGTCCAGATGGTCCACGGCCCCCTTCCTCTTGTTGTAGTCGAGGATGATGTTTGGCTTTTTGTGGCTCTCCTGGCTCACCTCCGCCTCCCCGTGCACCGTGCTGAGCAGGGTCACATTCTTCTTCTTTTTCGGGACGTAGGAGACGGCGGTGTGTGAAGCTGTGAATGCGAAGAGGGAGCTCAGTGGAGCTCGCTCTCGCGCGGCAGCACGGAGGATGATGGGGGCAGCTCCGGCTTGTTGTTTCGGACTGTGCCGAGGAGGCCAATCCTCCTCCGCTGCAGCAGCTTCCCCAGGTTGTAGGTGGTGAAGAAATTGTCCACCGTCACGGTGCCCCCTTGCAGACCCGCCGTCAGGTCCAGGACCACTCGCTGGCCCTGCTGTTTTTCCGGGGCAGCCCCAGCCGGCTTCCCGGTGTATAGCTGCATGCCCAGGGCATAGCTGGTGGTGCAGCAACACATCGCCCAGAACTTTATCCCGTACTTCGCCGGTTTGGACGGCATAAACTGGCGAAAGGGGCAGTGGCCTCTGAACGCCAGGAGCTGCTCGTCAATACATACGTGCTCCCCGGCGTTGTACATCATGGGGAGCCGCTCCACCCATTGCCCCCACAGAGGCTGAATGGGGGCAATCTTCCCTGCCCGGCCAGCCATCCGTGCCTCCCGGACCTCTTTGTCATCAAAACGGAGGGCTCTATTGATGTCGTGGAACCTCCGACGGGACATCGTGGCCCGGAACACTGGCCGACCGGTGTATTCGTCTTATAACGATAGGGTTGCCTCATCTCTTGACCGATACACACCGGCCAAGATCAGCAGCCCTATGTAGGCCATTAGTTCATTACGGTCCAGCTCCTGCCACCGATGCTGGGGCCATCCCGATGATCTACAAGATACAATATAGGCTATATCATTCATTGTGTATAATTGTATTCAGCATTCCTTATAATGTAACATAATAATAAGAATAACAGTACAATAAATACAATAGCCTACTACAAATAGGCTACAATAGAAATAAAATTAGGTAGGCTAATTACCTGTGAACCCATCGGTTGGTCATGGTGACGATGTTGTCCACCATCGGCTCCGTAATGAAGAGTCCAAATGTGGACTCTATGGTGGTCATACGCGAGATGGCGTATATTGTTGCCCCGGGGCGCGGTACCCCTGCTGGAGCTGGTCGAGGCATCGGGTGGGGCTGGGGAAACCAGGGTGTCCCGTCTTCACCGATCCATTCTTTGGCAGGTTGTGAGACCCACACTCCCGCCGCACGGGGTGCAGCTGCAGCGGGAGCCGGTGCAGCTGCAGCGGGAGCCGCCTCGCCCTCTCCCTCATCCGATGACGAGGTATCGGACCCAGGATTGTAAGTGGGGTCCTCTCCCTCTCCCTCTGTTCCTGAACCAGAGTCCCAGTCGCTGTCCTCCTCCTCCTCGGGGGAGGCTGCAGGTCCAGGAGCAGCATGCTCGGGGCTGCTCTCCATGGAGCTCGGAGCGGAGGATCCAGGGTGCGACACCTCCATGCCCTCCTCCCAATCGGGGTCAGAGGTATCGGATACATCACGGGCGGCTGGTCGGTGGGTCATGTTGGCAGGATGTTGGCAGGATGAGAAATGACCACCCGCCACACCGACACATATTTATGGATTCGGCCAAGGGTGCACCTGTCTAAACAAAATGCCAGGTTCCCAGGGCTTGCAGACTGTGTTTTGTTTTTCGCACATGAGCGGCTCTTTGTAGGCCGGCGATCACCCCGCAATGACCCCGCAATGTTTTTATTCCGTGAACGAGATCAAAGTCAGCTCAAGTTTTCTCATGACATCAACGTTTTGTAGGGACGTGTGTGTGTGTGTGTGTGTGTGTGTGTGTGTGTGTGTGAGAGAGAGAGCGTTCAGAGGCAGGATGGGCAGAGCAGGGCTGCTTCCCACATCTCTGGCAGGTGGATTTTGCATCAGTGCAAAAGTGGCAGGTTCGCCTGCCACTCACAGGCGCGTCGGGGGGCGGAGGGGGCGGGCCAGGGGCGGGCCCTGCAGCAGTGTGTGTGTGTGTGTGTGTGTGTGTGTGTGTGTGTGTGTGTGTATGAAGAGAGTGAGGTGAGAATGACCAGTTTTATCTCTGTACATGCAGTTTTATTTATTTTTATTTTTTTAGCTATAGCAAAATTGCCTGCAAAACATGAGAAAATGTTGCAAGCTGCTGAAAAATACTAAAAACTAAAATGTTGAAGCCTTAAGTCCAAAAAGTCTGGAGGAAGGCGTTAAAAAAATCATTTTTGTAAAAAGTGTCTCGGGGCCCAAAAATAGCACTTTTTTGCAGTTTATAATGGTTCTTAATGGGAAAATGACTTAGCCATTTTTGGACACTAACCCGACTCACGTGATTTTAATTTACATTTGTATTTTCCCGGGGCCAGAAATGCCTGTAGGTACTCAAGTTTTCAGATCCTTGATATAAGCACCAACTCCCCCCCCCAGCCAAGTTTCATAGGATTTAGGGCAATTTAAAGCACATTTCTAACAATGAGAAAAAACCTACCTAGCCAAAAAAGGCAAAAAAAAGCCTAACGCCACATAGGGGAATGTCTTTAGATTTAAAAAAAAACGTGCAACCTGTGGTGTCTGCATGGAAGTATGCATTCATGCTGCCATGCCCTTGCAATGGAGAGCCGTCCTGGCTGCACCAGGTTGTTGTCTCCAGCAACCAGGCCCCTCCATTCATGTGGACTTGTTTGAATGTGCACCTCACTTGCAACAGAACAGGCACTGGCAGCGTCTTGGATTTGTCTTCATCCGCTGTTCACCACCTGTCAAAGCAAAACTGTCATACGTAAACAGCCTCGAAGCTAGTCTCGGTTTCCAGACGTTTGGTGAGCGGCGCCAACAGCGCCACCTAACCACCAAACGTCTGGGAATATCATTGTCAAAATCTGTCTCTTCGAGAACGGCCGGCAGCAGACACGCCTACATTTATTATTAGAATTTTATTTGGTAGCGGCAATGCAATGTTTCATAGTTCCAATATAGAGCAAGACACTGATGTGCTGCAAAGAGAGTTTATACCTGTTGTTTATTTTACAATAATTTTTCCTACCCGGAAGTGGTCCGCTTGCTACTGTGAACTTGTGTGAAGTCATCAGCAGGCTCTGTAACGTAAGCCTCGGGAGTCGGGTTTATCGCTGGGGGAAAGACCTCTAGCCGCCGGGGCCGGATGAAACACGTCCTATTAACAGGTTATGTTTGTTTCTAAGTGATTAATATGTTTCTCCGCAAATGCAGCGATGTTTTGCGAGACACCGGTTCTGCATGCCCCCAGAAAGCAGGCCCGCCCACAACACTCATGATTGGTTCTCCGATGCAAGGCTTCCAACAGCACCACCTAACGTTATGAAAAGATTTAACACGTTCACTGCCATTGACGAGATATCTCGTCTTACAAAATCCAACGGTTGACTGCCAATGACGAGATATCTCGTCTTAAAAAAAAAAAAAAAAAATTTGACGGTGGGACGTGGATCAACGCCCCCCACGTCTCCTATAAAAAAATTGGAGCCACCGAACGTGTACAACCCATTCCACCGACCCACTAAGTGGCGACAGTGCTCTCCAGACTAGAAAAAGCAGAGCCAAAACTGCAGGGGAACGCGCGAGGAAACCATTCTCTCATACTGTAAAATGGATTGGCGAAAACGCTTTCGCCCATTATCGCACTGGGAGCTGGCGGTGGGGGATTGCAAATTTGCATAATAGATTATGCGTGCAACACACTTTGAAACACCCGCAGAAAGCCCACAATCGCACGCAGCTTCATTGCAGCTGAGCTCACAATCTAAACGACTCATGCAGACTCGCCCAAAGAGCAGCCGCCAGCAGCCAGGCAGCACAGACAGGCAGAGCCTCGCTTGTGACAAACGCTGCAAAGCCACTAGAGACACACCCATGGAGGGAGGAGTTTGTAGGAGAGGGGGGTTTCCTGCTGCTATGGAGGAACTTACTGTTCAAAACTATTGTTTAGATGTCTGACGTCTTACGCCAAAAATAAATGGTTAAAGTGACTGTTCTATCGAATTTCACAAAAAGCCATTTATCTCAGAATAAATTTTCAGACGCTGAAACCATGCTGTATTCTACTGCTAATGCCTACATAACTACTAACTCTACAAACTAACTCTTTTAGACAGAGAAAGCACACATTCTATTAGTTCTTTTGAGATCATTTGTGTTCACAAAATCTTAGCAGAAAAGAATCCTCGGCTCTTGAAAGATGAGCCAGAATCCTCAAAAAAAAACCTTGGCAGAACCTACCTACAGTATTGAAAAAACAGCTGGTAGTGAATGTGTTAAATAATAATATTCTCAGTCTTAAGGTAGTGAAACGGATTAAGACTGAGAGCTGAGTCTACCTCGAAGCCAGTGTCAGTTTAGACGTTTCAGACTCTGCCTTGTCAGGGTGGAACTCTAGAATCCTCCAGCGGGCAGCCAGGATGCCAAACGCGTTCTCGATCACTCTCCTGGCCCGTGAGTGGCGGTAGTTGTATGTTTTCCCGTCATCAAGGTTGTCACCTACAAGCAAAAAGACAAACGTTAGAGCAAACTATAGAAATAGAGAGGCAGAAGAGTTTACAGGGCTATACTTTATTTTTGTAATACTGCACAGAAACATGAACATTTAGTCAAAGAAGTTATTGGTCTGCTACATTTGATGTGTGTGTGTGTGTGTGTGTGTGTGTGTGTGTGTGTGTGTGTGTGTGTGTGTGTGTGTGTGTGTGTGTGAGAGAGAGAGAGTGATGTGGTACAGTACTGTATTTTGTATTAATTATCTTGTATCAGTGGATTACCTGGATATGGCCCATCAGATTTGAATCCAGTGGGAATGCTGCATTATCCCCCAGGAACACGTGTGGTGTTGGGATGTCGCCGGCACAGTGGAAGATCACGGCCAAATTCCACTGAGTCTGCGTTCAGTCCGTCTGCGCTGCGGTACGGCTTCGGAGCCGATACGTTTCCACTCTAATCAATGTGTCAACTCCCACCTACTCCGCTGCGTTGCGTGTCTACTCTGTCCCAGTTCCGACGATCCGGAGCTCTCCGAAGCAGATACGCAAGGCTTCTATTTTTCACGGATGTCGGAGCAAAGCCGCAGCAAGTTGGGTGGAGCCAGGCATGGAGTCAACAGGGCAGAGGTGCTTACAGCATTCAATATCAAGCCAGAGGACAAACATGTATGAGGAAAAGTTCATCATTGAAGTGGAAAACCACAAAATAATATATGACATGACACATCCTTTTTACAAGGACAACACCAAGCAAGTCCACCCCTCCTCTGCTTCTCCAGGTGGGAACAATGATCTTCCGCCTGTTTGTTGTTGTTGACATCCAAATTGTCTCGCGCGAATGCGCGCAATTTCACCGTGAAAACTTGTCGGTCTCGTCACTCCCGTCACTCCAGCTGTCTGGTGGAGCAGGGCACAGCCGCAACGCAACGCAAATGCAACCAGTGGAATCCCGGCGTGAGCTGTCGTGGTCGCAGCGGTCCATGGGCATAGACGTTTGCCTTCAACAGCCAACATTTCCAATGTATACATACACTTCAACTATTAGTCACATTTAACATTAGTCTTATTTAGCCATATAAACCAAAACCCTAACCTTAACCCAAGTTGTTTTATTTGTGTCACGTTTTCAAATTAACGTTGGAAAACCCACTGAGCAAGAATACGTCCAAAGAACGTCATATGAACGTAATTTTTGGACGTCCCAAAGAGCTCCACCGAGGAGCCAGACTGGAAGTTTTTATGACGTCTTTTCATGACGTCTTCTGAACCTCCAAAGTTTGACATCCATAGGATGTCATCAGAATTACTTCTTCTGAACGTCTAATATTAGACGTTCAGAGGATGTCTTCTGAGCGACGTCTTATTAACGTCCAATGTTTGATGTCCAGAGGATGTCTTCTGAACAACGTCTTCTGAACGTCTTTGTTGGACGTCCTAAAGACGTTCAGAAGATACGTGCAAAGGATGTCTTCAGAACGTCTTTGTCAGACGTCTAAAATATGTCTACTGAGGAGCCAGAATGGACGTCTTTTTATGACGCCTTGTCAACGTCTGTTGTTGACGTCCTGAATACCTCTTTATAAAAGTTTAAAAATAAGTTCAAATGTGGTTATTTTTTGGACGTCTTGTAACGTGACGTCTTTTTAGACGACACCTTTTAGACCTCCACATGTATACTGCTATACAAGACAATCTATACAAAGTTGGCCTTACTTACAAATAACAATTTCTCAAACTATTTAATTATCACTTACATTTATTTGAACGTCATAATCCAGGACAGACAACAGTAATAGTAATAACATTAATATACACATATATACATATCGATATATTGCGATTTCCTACTTTTTCAACTGCAAATGATGTCCCCAAAGGAAAACTTTGTCAACATCTGGTTTATATAAGAACAATTTTCCAGTCTGTACATCTGACTTCAACCATTTTATTGCAGCAACATTGTCAAGTTGACAGACCAACAACTTTCATAAAGTCATGTCATAGTTGCATGCACTTGACAAACTGAACTGTTTGTTGCAGTCTACTTACGGTCCACCTTAACTGGATGTGTGGACTACTGTACTTAGGTAGCTTTTGAACAATGCTACTTCACTTCACTTCACTTGCACAAAACATCTTGTGCAGCCCATTCAGTAACTAGGGAATTTGTAAAATACTGTTATGACAAAACTGTTACTGTTAAAACAAAATGAAAAGATGCTACAGTTTGTTTACTGCTGGCCTTGGAACTAAAGTTTATAAAAAAAAAAAAAGAAGAAAAAAGCAAAAACCTCCTATGAATGACCTCCCTTTCTGGCTGGTGCATGTTTGAGGTGCTCTGCAGCATGTTGGCGGATAACCTCCTCCGTTGCATCCTTATTCCATTTCAGTACAGCAGCTGCAAGAGTTGAAAAAGACAAAAATTATAAATGTGCAATTTTAGTCTAATTCTCTTGTGCTCTGGCCTCTGGGTTGAAATAGGTATCGCTGTTATCTACTTGGAAGAAAGCAGAAGTTCAAATAATAAAAACAAACCCTAAAAACTACATCAAGTGTGTTTTCATTTTCATCTCTGTGGGCAGTGGTGGCCTAAAGGTAGGAAGCAAGCTCGTGACAAGAAGGTTGTAGGTTCAATACCAAAAGAGTGGGTAAAGTGAAAAGCAGCACTTGCCCCTCCCTCATTACCACCACTGAGGTGACCTTGAGCAAGGCCCTTAACTCTGACCGCTCCAGTGCAGCTGATCAGTGGCCAGCAGATCAGACTGTGGTTGCTGGTCAGCTTCCAGGTGTGAATGTGTGTAAGAATGTGAACAGGGTACTCTTGAAAAAGAGACCATTGCTCCCCCTGTATAACATAAAAAAGGTAACAGTTTTCTTCCCCTATGCAACGTGAAATATGGGCTTACCTTTTAGTGCTCTGTAATGGTTGGTGGTCTCCAGACCCATCTTCTCTTTTTTCCCTTTCCCCTTCATATCGAAGTTGGCCATGAGGGAATTATTGAAGAGCCTGAAGAAAAATAAATGTGATTTACACAGAGGTGGGAGTAAGTCACACATATGCAAGTCACAAGCAAGTTTCAACCTTTAAGTCTCAAGCAAGTCTAAAGTTAATGTGAGAATCAAGCAAGCAAGTCCAAATCACTGCTCTATGTAAAGACATTGTTCAGGCCGGGCAAGCAGATGACAAGTCAAGCCACACTGTATGAAATTCTGGCCCGTTTCCACATTTAAAGCTGCTGTAAGTGATTTCCTCATTTTGCATAGTTCCGGTGGCATTTTCAGCACTGCAGTTAGCAGTCCCCCCCTACAGCATTGGCTTTCGGCCTGTGAACACGCACAGAGGACCGCCACTTTGTAGAGTTCTGTCTCCTGATTGGATAAGGTGGGGAGGCTCCCAGAAAAAAATCAGTTTTGCTGTGGGGCGGAGGGACTGAGAGATCCATGTCATTGACCAAATAATTTATATTAGTGATAGCTGTCAGAATGTCGAGCTGTTTTACACTTATTTTAACCAAAAATATCACAGCAGCTTTAACTCAATTAAAACACAGTGGTCAGATGTCTGATGAGAGAGAATGCAGATGTCTCTGTGTGTGTGTGTGTGTGTGTGTGTGTGTGTGTGTGTGTGTGTGTGTGTGTATGAGAGAGAGATTATTGAAAACAGTTCATGAAACATACCGGTCAAGGACTTTGTGGACACAGTCCTTTAGATCCTTCCCTCCAATTCGGGCAAGTTGCAGCACCTGGAAAAGGTCCATTAAAAAACAATTTTCAGAATATTAAAGACCCCCTAAAGTCATGCTTCAAGATGTGTATAAAATACTTTGAATAATAATTTGTGTCTGATGGTTTTTCCCCACAAAAAAGTTAAAACCCCTCCGCACCCTTCTCTGTCAAGAAACGAATCCAATCCCCCGGACAACACCACACTTTGCTCCCCTGATCTCAGCAATGCCTTCCTCCACTAACAAAATCTCCCAAATCAATAGCTACTGCCTCCATCACCAACTCCTCCACCCCCACCCCCACTAATCTTCCCTTTGGCCGATTACACGCCCCCCTCTTCTCTGCAACATTAACCTGCAACATGCTCTTTAAATCCCGACTCCAAACCTACCTGTTATCCCAAGCTTACAACCTCCCCTACCCTTAACCACCTCTTCCTACCTCGCCACCCACATTTTACACCTCCCTCTCTTCTGTCTGGCCACTGTCCCTCCCACACACTCCCTCCTTCCCCTCTGTTTCCATATATCCCTAATCAACGTGAGTTACTTGTATCTGTTGCCTGTTGTTATCTTGTTTTCTATGTACTCATACTGTGTCAGCATCTTAGGGTAATTGAAAAGCACTTTATAAAATAAATGAATTATTATTCTTTATTATTAATTATCTTGTTAAAATCCTTAAAATGGCTTCCCCTCCCTCTTTTTCATTTAAAAATCCAAAGCAACCAATCAGGGTTATCTAGATTCTAGAACATAACTAGCCAATCACAGCATACAACACATGCTTTTCAACACATTCTCACTCATTACAAAGTGACGACAAGGGTTCCTGACCGATTAAAAATGTGTTAACTGCTGAATACTGGACAGGGATTGGCTCCAGGATTCGTGATGTCACGAATCTTGCCTGTTGAAAACGGCCTTGGCTGGGTTTCCCAAAAGCTTCTTAGCGCTAAGAAGCTTCTTAGACCCTTCTTAAGGCTCCACGGGAGGGGTCTAAGAAGCTTCTTAGTACTAAGATACTTTTGGAAAACCCGGGCCTTTTCAGTTAGCTCTGATAAACGTTCCACTTTCAGCAGACGATTGTGGAAACAGCCTTCTAGTGTCAAACTCTGCACAGACATCATTCTGCACAGTGAAGCTCAAACATCTAACAAGAAGAAAAACTGATTTTTTACTTTAGGGGGGCTTTAAAAATGTACTTCTTCAATGCTATACTCCAGTAGGCCTATATACGCTCGTTCCCCATGAGTGCACTGGAGCAATGCATTTATCCATTAACCGAAAACATTTGGAACAAGGGCACTACTGTTATTACTTTCAGACTCTTGTTAATCCTACCAGGTTATTAAAAGTGTTGCTGTCCTCAAGGTGTAGCTCCTCTCTCTGGAAGTCCTCCATAGTGTCCAACCTCTCCACATGGGTGGCTGAAAGGGCAGGCGCACTTCGGCAAAGGTTTTTGATGTCCGTGTGCATGTCAAACAATTTCTCCAAGACTCTTTTCTGAAATTCTGAAATAAAAAAGAACACAAATGTTGATAGTGATGACTTTCTGTAATAGTCATTGAGGATGTTCGACTGAGTGTAAGTTCTGTATTTTACTAAGACCAAAACTGGCCTAACTAAGTAGCACAACGTTAATTGCTAATGTTAGCGCAGTTGGCCTGCCGACAGCCATATCTGGAATAAATACAAATATATTTTCTTAAGCGGTGCAGAATACTGCATTCGCTTCTAGGAGTGACACGTCTTTTAGGGGTCACCTGACCTAACCATAACTCTAGGGCACAAACCTTTTGTGCCCAAGGCACACCTGTATTCATATCATGAAAAATAATCTGGAAATGTTTTTTATTTACTTCACAAATGTATTTACTTAACTAGTGACATCATTTTAGATGTTTCATAATAAGTCTATAGCTGGTTGAGTCCCCTTTTAGTTAGGCAGGTTGTCACAAAATCCCACGGCACACCTGGCCTTGCCTCACAGCACACCATTTGGGAACCACTGCCCAAGGGGTACGCATCCCCCAGTTTGACCTGCATTCATCAACAACTACTACATCCCCATATACAGTGAAAGGAAAGATATTGCAGTATCCCTTTAATTATCTAAATTCAGCAATTGAAACAATTAATGGTTTGACAGCTCAATTTGAAACACTTTAGCACTTACTTGCTTCGGGCATTGGGAATCCGGCTGGTGCCCTCTGAGACCCTGCATCTGTAGTACATGTAAAACAAAAGTGTTCAGGAAATTACCAAGTGACATTTCTGAGAGAGAACAGATTTGGGCCCCAAGACGCAGTTGTCAGAAGTTTGCATACACTTAGGTTGAGGTCAAAAAAACTAATCCAAAAGATTCCACGTTCAAAAAATGTGTTTGCTCAGCCGGTTAGAACATGTAATTTCTGCATGACAAATATTTAAAAATAAACTTTTTTTTAAAGACATTACTTCACTTAAATGACAATATCACAATTACAGTGGGTCAGAACTAATCATTGAATTGCAAAGCGTTTTGATGGATACTTGAAGCAGGCTTTGAACAACTCACCATGCCTCAGCCTGACACTGTCCCCGCCCCTGGAGCTGTTGTTTTGCCTGGATCCACCACTGTCCCTGGAGCTGTTGTTTTGCCTGCCACCACTGTCCCTGTTTTGCCAGGGGTTGACACTGGGACTGTTTAACCTGGTGCTGACACTGTGCCTAGAGCCATCTGTGGGCCTGGAGCCACCGCTGAACCTGGGGCTGACACCGTGCCTGGAGCCATCTGTGGGCCTGGAGTCACCGCTGGACCTGGGGCTGAGTCTGTGCCTGGAGCCACCGCTGGGGCTGGGCCTGACCCTGGGACTGACACTGGGCCTGGAGCCACCGCTGGGGCTGGGGCTGAACCTGGGACTGACACTGGGCCTGGAGCCACCGCTGGACCTGGGGCTGAACCTGGGACTGACACTGGGCCTGGAGCCACCGCTGGGGCTGGGCCTGACCCTGGGACTGACACTGGGCCTGGAGCCACCGCTGGGGCTGGGGCTGAACCTGGGACTGACACTGGGCCTGGAGCCACCGCTGGGGCTGGGCCTGACCCTGGGACTGACACTGGGCCTGGAGCCACCGCTGGGGCTGGGGCTGAACCTGGGACTGACACTGGGCCTGGAGCCACCGCTGGACCCGGGGCTGAACCTGGGACTGACACTGGGCCTGGAGCCACCGCTGGGGCTGGGCCTGACCCTGGGACTGACACTGGGCCTGGAGCCACCGCTGGGGCTGGGCCTGACCCTGGGACTGACACTGGAGCAATCACTGAACCTGGGGCTGACACTGGGCCTGGAGTGCCTGGAGCCACCGCTGAACCTGGGGCTGACAATGGACCTGGAGCCATCTCTGGACCTGGAGCCATCTCTGGACCTGGAGCCATCTCTGGACCTGGAGCCATCTCTGTGCCTGGAGCCATCTTTGTGCCTGGAGCCATCTCTGGATCTGGAGCCATCTCTGGACCTGGAGCCATCTCTGTGTCTAGAGCCATCTTTGTGCCTGGAGCCATCTCTGGACCTGGAGCCATCTCTGGACCTGGAGCCATCTCTGTGCCTGGAGCCATCTTTGTGCCTGGAGCCATCTCTGGACCTGGAGCCATGTCTGGACCTGGAGCCATCTCTGGACCTGGAGCCATCACCGTCATGTGTAGAGACTGAAAAACACACAAAGCATGTTCTTAGATTTAACATCACTAACACGTATCACAAACTAACAGGTGACTGGTTTAATGTGACAAATACTCACTTGGTGTGATAATTTCCCTAGCCAGGCCACCATGTTCCACCGGGATGGATAAGCGAGGATTTTCAGAGCCTGAAACATTTAAATGACCCTGTAGCTACTTTCAACCTGTGTATATTAAATAATTAATTACTATATTTATTAAATTGTGATCAATACTCACAAGGAGGCTTTACTTTTGATGGTGGAGGGGGAAAGGGGTCCATGCTCGCCTGCTCCTCCTCCTCAGAATCTTTTAAGAGTGCAATTCAAAATGTGATATAAAACATGTTCAGGCCCAGTTTCTCCCCAATAAATACAATTTCAGATTCCTAAATTAATTGATAAAACATACCAACAACATAATCATCCAATTTTAGGTTACGTTTTCTTTTCCTCTTCGTAACCACCTCGTCCATGTCATCATCTCCTTGGCTGGACTCGGCTTGGCTGGTCTGATTGTAGTCATTGCATTCTTTTTCCTCAGCTAGAATTAACATATTTCAACTGTAAAAACCATTTGACCCAGCATATTTTTATTTTTTTGCTGAGGAATGAAACCATTCATTAATCAAAACCTACCTGATCTTGTTTTTATTTTGATAAACTGGAAGGTCATCCAGTCATCCTCGGGGTTCTGCTTCTTCTTGAAAGCTGCTTCTAGTACCTTTACATTCTTTGAATTTGGCCATCGCACGATTTTCTTCTTTTGGTCTATCCAATTTTCGGGAACTGTACCCTCTGTCTCTTTTCCATTCTCCACCCACACAGCCTTGGCATACATGATCTGGAAAGGACAGTATATGTTACTTTCAGGTTTGACATTTTAATTTATCCACAGCAGTTTGTAGTGCTGGAGATTTGTATCATGTGCTAGCCTGCGTTAAAGAAAAAGAATATCCAATTGATATTTAATCAAATCTGCTCTATTCATAAATCCCAATATCGATATTTTAATATAATGCTTTTTCCCGTGGATGCATGCAGTTTTAACCCTGTTACGAGATTTCGTCTCCATGTGTAAATATATATATTTTTAACAATACACCAGGTTAGAGGGTTCGTTGTACAATTTACAGGAACAGTTCTTTGAGAATCTCTAATATCCAAGCCAAATTGGTATTGTAACTGAAATATCGAATGTTAACGTAAATTGATTCGGGACAGTGTGTGGGAATCGCATTGGGAAATCAGTGGTGACACCCACCCCTATTTGTACGGTCCCTAGGAATCAAATCCAAGACCATTATTGATATCACCTTGTTCTACCAATTAGGCTACACACGAACACATTTCTACAATAATTACCTATGACATTATTATGAAATATTTTTCATTGCAATCATTAACATACTGAGCAGGTCAAGATGTTAGTGTGCAGGTCAATATGTTACCGTGCAGTTTAATGTGCAGGTTAAGATGTTACTGTGCAGGTTAAGATGGTAATTAGTTAATGAAGAGAGTTTAGAGTTAAATTAAACCTTTACAAGTGGTGTTCCACACCATGGCGAAGGGGTATGAGGACATAACCACCAGTTTCTTGCGGGAGGCAGGCCACCTTGCGGAAGAGATCCTTTTCACGCAGTAGTCCTCTTTCCATTCGGCCCTGCACATTACCTGTGCATACGATATTTAGGAGTTTGGAGCTGCATGGTTGTTCAAATAATGGTGAAGTGTGGCGCTGGTGCAGAATTTCACACATCAAAGTGCCGTCTGCATTCTTTGCCCGAATGAAAGCAAAGCTCTCATCTCTCAAGAGAAAACAACGGTCTCTTTCTTTGACAGAAACAAACACTTTAGGCTGTGTTTTGCACTCGTCCACTTCTGCATGTTCCATTTCTGCCAAACGCCTAGTGACCTGTTCCAGGGGGCTTCTCCCACTCCTCACATACTTCTTGATTTTTTGCAGGTAGTTCTCAAAAGGAAAAGCGGAAATGTCATTTAACGAACAGTTGAAGTGTCTGACATCTTCATGAAGATGGAGTAGTCCATGTACATTGTACACAGCAAAGGTTTGGCCATAGAGATGAGCACAGCACTTGACAAAATGTTTCAGTAGTTCATTGGCAAATTGGAGATAACCATTCCGAGTCCTCTCATCTGACTCCAGCAGGATCGACATGGCCACAGTCAAGGACAGGAAATGTTTGTATCTTCCAGGGGACAACACAGTTTTTAGTACCACAGGTCCTGTGTATAACAAAAACTGCCGTAGTTCGGTGGCCTTCCACCTATCCACTTCATCTAAACCCCGGGGTTGCCGAGCAAATTCAC
Source organism: Poromitra crassiceps (assembly GCF_964638095.1). Lineage (NCBI taxonomy): Eukaryota > Metazoa > Chordata > Actinopteri > Beryciformes > Melamphaidae > Poromitra > Poromitra crassiceps. The sequence continues at coordinate 4,007,397 of NC_139630.1, forward strand.
TTGGCATCTTCCCTCTCAGCGACGTCAGTTTTTGGGTTATTTCTTGCCTTTGCCTGACAGATAAACGACAAAATCTTGGGCCACGACTAGTCAAAAATCTTAACAGTCGTCGGACTACTCCCAAGCTTACCATATGCATGTAATCTAATACGAATGAGCTGACACAAGGAATTCCTGACGCAATGAAGGGGCTGATACCGTTTTGGTGGGTGCTGTACTCCACTCTACTGAAAACTTCGTCTGTTCGAGAAGTGCATACCGGTTTATTGAAAACGATTGTCTCCTCGACACGAGCACCTCTGATTATACATCTCTCACAACTCTCATAGGCAGTATGACCCTTAATACATTTGAGATATGCCCTTGCTGGCGCATCACAGATGAGAGCTTCAATATGGACTGTGTAAGTCTGGCCTTCATAAATTATCCCAGTGTCTTTGAGATGTTTGTACTCAGTCAAAAAATCATGAAGATACTCCTCAAGGGGACGAGGCTTACGTTTTCCACTAAACATAGCTACAATAAATGGATCAAAATGGTTCAACTTCGCTAGTATTGGCCAGAATTCGATACCACTAATTTTGAAAAGCGGGAGGCCATCAATGTTTACACTGAGGTGTAAGACATTACTCTCGGTGCGACTTAAAAAGCGGCGGATCCCCTTTTCTAAGCCGTAGTACATGTACTGCCCGCCACATTTAGCCTCAGATGCTTTATTTTGTGGTGTAGAAAGGAGTGTCCTTGGATCAATAGGCAACAGATTGAGATTCTCATCACTGTCAGAATCTTGGAGAAGCTGTTCAATGTCTCGTTTTCTTTTTCGCCATCGTCTCTTGTAACCCTTCATGTCCATCTGGAAAATACGGGGGGGGGGGGGTGGGGACCATATGAACATTTAATTTCACGTTGATCCCGTCCTAATTATTCGAAATGAACGATATGATCAATTAAAATAAAACTCAATATAGCACTAAACATACTAGAATAACTTTACCCTACACTTTGTAAACTAGCAACGATTCCTCGCCCGCCCTGCAGCTCGCCCACTGCGCACCGCATACGCAGCTCTGCCGCTATGCTGCCTTGTCTGCCCTATTGGCACCAGGAAGGATGACATCACTGATGACATCATCATTTTGATTTCTGATTTAACTTTTTTAGTTCAAGGACACAGCGGTCAAGCTGAGACAGCTTCAGCCATGTCGATGACAATTGCCTGGAAAGGTGTGGGCTCCACCTTGTGGCAAATGGGAATTATAAACAAAACTGGAAATCAATTAGGACTGTGACTTGCTAGTGAGCAAAGTTCCTCCTCTTTTTCAAGTCACTCATGAGTCTGGGTGATATTCATTCTCATGTGACGATATCTTCACGATCAATGGAAATTCACTGCAACACAATTATCTTGAGTGTTAAAGGAGTAGGGGGCACAAGACCGGTGAGGGTGCTGCATTTGGTTAAGACAATACCTTGAAGTACAGGTAGAGGCTGAGACTGCGGCAAACTGGAGACTGCAGGCAGAGGCTGTAGGCAGAGGCTGAAGCTGGAACTGTGGCAGACTGACAGAGGCTGGATGGAGGCGGTGGCTGCAGCGGAAAAAGGTCAAGCATGAAAGGTCACCAAAACAAAATTGGTAGGGAGCACCCCAGAACCAAAGCAGACAAGTTATGAGACTTAACATTGGGTACCTTGAAGGACAATGACACTATCAAACTGGAGACAGCAGGCAGAGGCTGAAGCTGGAACTGTGGCAGACTGACAGAGGCTGGATGGAGGCGGTGGCTGCAGCGGAAAAAGGTCAAGCATGAAAGGTCACCAAAACAAAATTGGTAGGGAGCACCCCGGAACCAAAGCAGACAAGTTATGAGACTTAACATTGGGTACCTTGAAGGATAATGACACTATCAAACTGGAGACGGCAGGCAGAGGCCGAAGCTGGAACTGTGGCAGACTGACAGAGGCTGGATGGAAGCGGTGGCTGCAGCGAAAAAAGGTCATGCATGAAAGGTCACCAAAACAAAATTGGTAGGGAGCACCCCAGAACCAAAGCAGACAAGTTATGAGACTTAACATTGGGTACCTTGAAGGACAATGACACTATCAAACTGGAGACAGCAGGCAGAGGCTGAAGCTGGAACTGTGGCAGACTGACAGAGGCTGGATGGAGGCGGTGGCTGCAGCGGAAAAAGGTCAAGCATGAAAGGTCACCAAAACAAAATTGGTAGGGAGCACCCCGGAACCAAAGCAGACAAGTTATGAGACTTAACATTGGGTACCTTGAAGGATAATGACACTATCAAACTGGAGACGGCAGGCAGAGGCCGAAGCTGGAACTGTGGCAGACTGACAGAGGCTGGATGGAAGCGGTGGCTGCAGCGAAAAAAGGTCATGCATGAAAGGTCACCAAAACAAAATTGGTAGGGAGCACCCCAGAACCAAAGCAGACAAGTTATGAGACTTAACATTGGGTACCTTGAAGGACAATGACACTATCAAACTGGAGACAGCAGGCAGAGGCTGAAGCTGGAACTGTGGCAGACTGACAGAGGCTGGATGGAGGCGGTGGCTGCAGCGGAAAAAGGTCAAGCATGAAAGGTCACCAAAACAAAATTGGTAGGGAGCACCCCGGAACCAAAGCAGACAAGTTATGAGACTTAACATTGGGTACCTTGAAGGATAATGACACTATCAAACTGGAGACGCAGGCAGAGGCCGAAGCTGGAACTGTGGCAGACTGACAGAGGCTGGATGGAAGCGGTGGCTGCAGCGAAAAAAGGTCATGCATGAAAGGTCACCAAAACAAAATTGGTAGGGAGCACCCCAGAACCAAAGCAGACAAGTTATGAGACTTAACATTGGGTACCTTGAAGGACAATGACACTATCAAACTGGAGACAGCAGGCAGAGGCTGAAGCTGGAACTGTGGCAGACTGACAGAGGCTGGATGGAGGCGGTGGCTGCAGCGGAAAAAGGTCAAGCATGAAAGGTCACCAAAACAAAATTGGTAGGGAGCACCCCAGAACCAAAGCAGACAAGTTATGAGACTTAACATTGGGTACCTTGAAGGACAATGACACTATCAAACTGGAGACGGCAGGCAGAGGCTGAAGCTGGAACTGTGGCAGACTGACAGAGGCTGGATGGAGGCGGTGGCTGCAGCGGAAAAAGGTCAAGCATGAAAGGTCACCAAAACAAAATTGGTAGGGAGCACCCCGGAACCAAAGCAGACAAGTTATGAGACTTAACATTGGGTACCTTGAAGGACAATGACACTATCAAACTGGAGACGGCAGGCAGAGGCCGAAGCTGGAACTGTGGCAGACTGACAGAGGCTGTGTGTATATATGTGTATATATATATACATACATATATATACACACACAGGCACTGCTTCCTGGACTAGCTCTTATCCCCTGCCTGTCTGCTCCGACTGTTTTTGTTTTATTAGCTCTGTCTGTCTGCTATGTTTTTAACTGTGTTTTAACTTGTTTTCATTTGTTGTAAGCAGTGGCGTGCCGTCCATTAGGCGAACTAGGCAAATGCTAGGGGCGCTTGAGCCGTTAGGGGCGCCAGAGAGGGTAAAAAAAAAAAAAAAAAAAAAAAATACAAATACTTTTGTATGATAATAGGCCTACTATTATTTTACAATAGTAGACAAAAAATAAGCAGCACAACGTCTTAAGTCTTTAAATAATAGTGAAATCATTTTCTAATTCTGCCTTTCTGGCTGCAGCACTTTCACCATGGTCTCTAATCCATACCACCCCACCCCCTGCGCGGCCGCGCCCCCTTCTACCTGCTCAGAGCTTTTTCCCAGAGTGGGGGAAGGGAGCTGGAAGGTGGGTGCTGAGGGTGCTGCAGCACCCCCTGGTGGCAAGAAATGGGATTTTCGAAATTGTTGGATTTGGCTGTCTTGTGTTTATACCACCAACAAGATGCATTAAAAAACAGTTGGGCTTCCCAGCTCTAATCTTATTTCATACGCTCTCTCTTCAAAAGTGTTTGATTTTCATCATAATCTGGTTTTCCATAATAATAATAATAAGTTCAGTGTTTATGCCTGTGTTGCTGTCTGTTGTAGTGTAAAACGACTAAAGGGAGAGCAGGTGCTTACATAAAAGTGAGTGAGAAAAGGAGAAGATACTGAATAATGACATCACAACAGTATAATCCTAATGTTAATTTAAAATTTAATATTCTTCTAAATATGGATGAAAGTCCAAAAAACGTCACCTCACAGCACTGAGAGTTCCTTCCTTACAGCACCCCCTACCTAACAGTACTTCCAGCGCCACTGGGGAAGGGCCATTCTGAGCCTGCACTGCAGTGGTGGATTAGCTGCGATATAATTTTTATAATATTTTCTTTGGGGGAGGGGGGGGGGGGGGGGCACCAGCAAAAATCTTGCCTAGGGCACCAACTTGGTCAGGCACGCCACTGGTTGTAAGTAACTTTGTATTTATTTTATCCCCTACCCCCATCCCTCAAAAGGCTGTGCCTTCTGCCACGTCGCTGTTGTAAATAAGAATTTGTTCTTACTTCTTAATGACTTACCTGGTTAAAGGTTAAATAAAATAAAAAATAAAATAGCAACATGCACAATTAAGATAACAGCTCGAGGCTATTTCAGGAAATTATCTTACCAAGGATGATCACAGGAGTTACCTAGCTGGGAAGGAATCAAAGGGATGATTATTCATGATGAGCATCACACTACCAGTCCAGTATTATTAGATTTCCCTAAAGTAAAGTACAATTAAATGAAAACGCATGTTTGAAACCCTATAATAATTAGAGATTCACTTCAGTTATGTTTATAACCCCTATCACACAAGCATGTCTCAAAAGGCTCAACTGTTGCGTCACTGATACTACAACATGCAGGGCTCTTGTGCCTCACGTGCGCCATGCTGTGTCAATCTCTCCCCCCTCATCAGGCACGCACACACGCACACACACACACACACAGAGAAAGATGGAACTACAAAAACACAACGCTTTTAATTCATGTTGAGTGCTTTCCACGTGTTCAGAATCATTTTATTTTGAAAATCCGACTGGAAGGCGTATTGTTTTTATCGCTAGTCTAACATGACTGTTTGAAGCCAGTCAACCATCAACCACCAGTCAAAGCCGATGGCTTTGGATTTGGAGATCAAGCTAGCATCAGTGCTGCTGATGGCAGCTGCCTGCGACAGTGTTTTGGTATCAACCTTGTTAATCTCGCTATATTCTTCATCACAGCGGGGCATTACCCACTGTGTGGTTCATTACCCATTTTACTGACGTCCTCACTAATCACACGGCTAGCTGTTTACATGGCTAGCTAGTTATTAGCATAGCTCGCTGTTAGCGATCATGGGTGTTCTCTCTCTCCCTCTAAGATGTAGCTTGCTCGTAACATTACTTATTTGCGGGAGTGTGCATGGGATAAAGTCTCCCGCTAGTGTTGATGCCCAGTGTGATGGCACATGGCAGAGAAACGTGTAGCTGCGTCGCGTGTAACGTTAGCAGGCATTGATTTTGAAAGCAGAAAAACACAAGTAGCCTAAATATTCACAACGATAACGTTAGCTTAGCAGCTGATTGAAGCTTGACTTGCTTGAACGTGGCCTAGCGACCTCAACATTAAACAAAAGCAAGTTAGCTCATGTTAGGCCCTGTGTCCACCTAGCTTCTTTTTCCTACGTTAAAAGCTGGGAGTGCGCTGGGGAACGCTGATCCCAGCGCACAATATACAAGGAAGCAGTCTGCAAGTAACGTTAGTTCAGCTTGATAGCTGACAGCTAGCAAGCTAACAACACAGGTAGGCTACGCTATTAAAAGCAGTAAGCACAACACTCACGCTGCATGGGGGCTGACTTTACCGCTTAACGCTGCAACACTACGCTCTCCCCCCATTGGAAACAATTGAAAATAGACGCTGGAGCTGATGAAAAGAAGCTAGGTGGACACAGGGCCTTAGCCTGTAAGCCAGATGCTGTCTTAGTAATAGCCTCATATAGCATAAGATAATGCAGCCGCTAACGCGCGAATTAACACAGCAGGTTGAAATCGTGTAAAAAAACAACACATGTTTTTGATTAATATGCTTTATCTATTCCTTATTTAAACAGAACTGAACAAAAGAGAACACTAGGCTAATTCCTTACCTCTACTGCTGTAGCCTTGTCTTCCAAGCGGGAGCAGAGAATACTTCTTTCCAAATCCGCGGGATTTGACAAAATGGAATCTCCCTACATGCAACGCGGCGTACAACCAATCACTGCTGTAGCGTCGTGCATGACGTCATGACGTCATGGCCATGGTGACGATTGGGGGATTGTTAACACAAGATAAGTAACTTCTCAGCTGTGTCTGGACTGGTGTTGTATATATAGCGACTAGCTTGCCAACGCTAACATTCTGAGATCACTATCAATGTCATTTACTGTGACATAAGCTAAAATTGTATATTTATGTTGTGATGTTTACAGAAGCTAGCTAGCTATATGAAGTCACTTTGGCAAGATGTTACTCAGTGTGGTTCTCAAAGTGGGGTCTGGGGACCCCCAGGGGTCCTTGAGGGGGTTCCAAGGGGTCCGCAGCAAGTATTAATTTTTTTTTCAGTAATTCCATCCATATAACACAATGACAGAATGTATGGCTATTTTGGTCATGGGTTTCATACAGTTTCTCTAATAAAACATATAATCCCAGGGGCCCCGGGGACAAAATCTTATCAAATGGGGGACTGTGGTCTAATTTATGTCCGGGTGCTTGACATGACGGTTTGAGAACCAAGTAAGTCATTAAGTTGTAAGTCATCTGCTCATGCTGGTTGTATCATGAAATGGTAGTAGTGTAACTAGCCTGTCTGTTTGTCTGTCTGTCTCACTGTCTGTTTCGTGAGGCGGACATTTTCACAGTGTATGGCAAAGCTGTCCCTGGGGTTTCAGTGGTCCTCCAGTGTGATGGCACCAGGCTCTGGCAAACTGCGCTACGTTCTCATCGCCTCCATCGTCAGGGCGCTGCCGATGGACATCATCTGCATTTGGTGGTGCTCTGCATTACCAGGTGAGTTACACACACAGATCCTAACAAGCCTGGATGTAGTGTTTTGTGGGTTGTTGTTTTGGGCTATGGAGCCTGGAGCCTAAGGCGAAGCAACTGAAAGGTCACGTTGAATACTACTGGCACAGTCACCTCCCTTCCTAAATTTAGACAGAGGTATATTTACATCTGTCATTGTAGAAAAGTTACCCAAGGACTCAATCTCCCACAATCCTCCACACCTCCTACTGAACGGTACCCTGCCTTCACCTCACTCACCTCAATAGACCCTTTTCACGGGGGGCATTTTGTGTCGAAAAGGCAGAATAAACACAGGTGCAAGTGTCACGGGTGTGTGCGTGACTGTGAATAAGAGCGGATTCTACTGGGGAGTGGTGCTGGCCCAAACAGCATACACAGACAAGAATGGAACATTGGAACAAATGGGTTTTATTACTAAAATATAAAAAGAGAAAAATGTGCCTATTTAAAAGAGTCCAGTCTCCGTGGGACAACGTCCAGCCTCTGTTAATCCCGAGCAACTGTGTTGTCTCCCTCTCGTCCGGTTCCCCGTCCTCTCCTGACGTCTCCAGCTGACGATGAGGGTATAAAGCAGAGCAGGGCTTAATGCTTAATTCCCCAGATAAATGACAGTTCAGAAATGGTAGGATAACTCACTAGGACTGGTATTTTGGATGAGCCAAGTTAAATAGTGGATAAATGCACTGCAACCCAATTCACTGCAAAACAAATGCAATACGTCTATTGCATGTAAATCACTCGAACGTAATGTGCACGACACGCCTTAAGGGCTCCTCCTCGTTCCGTGTCGTAGTAAGCTATAGTAGTTCCACTGAGCGTTCTTGTTACTGTCAATGTCTGGGGTTAGGCTTGCGGGCAGACCCGCGTCGTCTGTGCACGGAGCTGGTCACAATCAAAGATAAAACAATAAAAATGGAGCGGGACTTAACTGAAGGAGGGGGGAAGCGCACCTCCACCCCTCCGCTTTCCCACGGCGTCTCTCCCGCTGTCACTCCTCGGGGAACATAGAACCCTTTCTATGTTCCCTGGGAGAGGTTAGGTTTTGGGTTAGGGTCTGGGGGAGGTTAGGTTTAGGGTTAGTGAAAAACAGGGAATATAGAACCCGGGGAACATAGAACCCGGGGAACATAGACATGATCCCATCCTTATCCTTAAGCACTTAGAAATGATCAGAAAGTATGGTTGACTTTGCACATGTGTGGAATGCTTCCCTACTAACAGGTGTAGTGTTGGCGAACGCAGCCCCAGGCCTGACTCCTCTCACCAATCACCTAGGCTCTGAGTATATACGACATCCATGAGCATTGTTTTCCCTCTCACTGCTGCCATTTGCCCTGTTCAGGCTGACAAATTGGGTCCTAGAGTGCTACATTGTTTTGTTCAGATGGCTAACCCCCTGTGGGTGCTCCTGTCTGTTTTGCTGTTGTATGACTGTTTGTTCTCCCTCTTGCTCCTCATGTGCCCTGATTGGAGGTATGTAGGCAGATACTTTGGGAAAGAAGCTATATTGTGGTCTTCAAATGTTTAACTTTTAGCTTCCTTGCTGGTGACCCCTGTCCATATCTTCATAGGCTACTCGTAGACTCATTACTAACAGTGGTGAGTAGGCCTTGAGTAAACACTTTGAAATAGACAGTATTTTGTATTCAGGTGGATGACTATAATGATAATAATGTCTCTTTTGTAGGTCTCCACCTACTGCTATAACTTGTCTAATTATTTGGTTTAATCTTGTTTGTCGTTCTTTTTCTGTCTTTGATTTAGTGGAGCTGAGTGCCAGTCATCTGCGAGGCAGGGAAGGCGGGGATGCTAGTAATTCCGGGTGAGGACCCTTCACTGTGGTTAAAGACACCGGGACACATGATTGGTTCACCTGTTTGCAGTATGAGTGTGTTTAGGTTGCTGTAACTTAATGTATGGTGAGTATTGATTGCACCCCTGGACACACCCTATAGTCTGGCCTCAGCCTACTCCAGTTTTCTATTCTTTGCATTACCAGTAGCCCAATGAAATTGTAAAACAATACATTATTAAAATAGTTTTGTAATAAAATTATGCTGTTACTACTTAAATCACATATTGTGTTTATTTACTGACTGTTACTTTTAGTTTTTCAGCTACTTTCTTCAACATTCTTATTTGATGCATGGTTTTCAGGATTTTTAAACGGGAGGCTCCTCGCTACCTCTCTGACTACTTTTGTAAAGTCAGTGAGGTACATGGCTACTCCACAAGAGGAAGCACCTCCAACATTGTTCCCCCCAAATTTAAAACTTTAAAGGGTAAATGTACCTTTTCTTACTCAGCAGCTATTTTATGGATCAAACTCCCTTAGAGTATAAAGACCCTTAATTCCAGGTTCTCTTTTAAGCTTGCCTTGAAAAAATGGCTGGTTGGCTCCCAAATGGGTTCCTAACCTTTTATTTTTTTTCTTTTGTCTCCTGTATGGTCGCAGTTTTTAAACCCTAGGTAGGTCTTTGATTTATTATATGAGCTGGTCTCTATCTTTTTATTTATTGATTGATGCATTTTTTGTTTGTTATGTAAATAACCATTCAGTCAATGACTAATCAGTCATTGAATGTATGGTTGTGTGTAAAATGTTTTCATTGTTTGTGTTGTTGTTGCCCGCGCACACACGCGCTCTTACCTGTATACATATTCACTCCACTTGTCCCACACAAATGACCACATGGAAACAAGCCCTTGGGCTTTATTGTGTTTTATTCCTTTTGATCAATATTTTTTGTTGTATTGTCTTGTACAATTCTGCTATTATTGTATCAATAAAGTTATCAATCAATCAATCAATCAATCAAAATAAAATAATTTATTTTGAATCATGTCTCTGTCCCCTCAGTTGGTTTTCTATCTTGTTCATATATCAAGTTATTTCCCCCTCACTCCGCCACTATTTGGCGCAGTCGGCATCCCAGCAAACATTTTCACGTATAACGACCGTCTGCTGCACGTCAAACCACTACATCTAGTCAGGGTCTAATTATATATTCTGAATGGAAATCTTAGCGACGTAATTCCTCTACTTCCCCACAACGTGTCCAGATTCAACGATTTTTGAAAGACAAAAGATCACACCTCATGCGGGATTCGATCCTGCAGCGCCCGCTTCGCAGTCATGTGTCTTATCCATTAGGCCACCGAATTAGTTACAAATGCTACGGATTTGGTCATATATAGAGATACTTAACATTGAGCACTTAGCATTTTGACGGTCCCGACTGGAAGTTGCGTTGATAGGCTAGCTGCCTCGCTAATTCTGTTTCATGATTTCAACCAGCGATGAGACAGGTATATTTATATCATTCACGATAATGTAACCAACGTGACTTTAGCAGACAGCATAGCACATCCAAAACCCACAACACTGCGTTTAGTTACGGCAAGAGAAATGGGACAATATAGCCTACCACAGGATTCAGGAAGTTTGTGATAAATACAAGCCCATAGCAAGAGACACTTGCACTTATATGACATAAACGTGTTTTCATATTAAAAAAAGAAAAGGGCGTTCAATAAAAGTCGTCATTGCAGGTGGAGTGCATGTCACACTGTGAGTATCTGATCACACAACAGGTAAATTGTCAATCAAATGTCATTTGATTCAACAAAAACACAAAAGACACCTACATGTGGTGTTTTCAAAGCAATATGAGGTCAATATTTTTTGTTTTGAAGTGACAGTCTAAACGTTACTTTGGAGGAATGTGGAGAGAACGTCAGACTTAGATGGTAGATGCCAAACCACAATTCTATCGTCTGGTGATGTCGCGGTCAAGACGATGTTTGCTGGGATGGATCACTGTTAACTCATTCACCGCCAGTTTAGGACTGCCAATATTTAGCACAGGCCAGGCCAAGATTTTCATAATTGTTGGTCATCTTTCAAGACCCACAGTAAATTATCTATTAGCACCAGAGTGATTTGCAATACCTCAAAATGAAGATGTACGTCTCTGGGTTCACCAGGAAAAAAAAAGTGAGCTTTTAGCATGTCCTGTACTCTACTTATAGCCATTTATATACACCCTGTTTTCTACCCAAAAGCTCTCCCTGAGAAAATAAACAGGAGAAAAGTCAATTTTTGTAAAAGGGCACAATCTCAGGCAGAACTCACTCTCAATTCTTTTATTTTGAACTGTATTGACATCAGACATGTAAATATTACATGTCTGACATTGCGAAGCTTTCAGACTGATGGAAGGTGTCAGGGTTGTACAGCCTGACAGCTTCCATCAGTCAGAAGCCCTCGCTATCAATCAACTCCCCTGGAGGTCCTGGCACTCCAATTTCGGTTGGAGCTTGTAGCCCCCCTATTATAGAGTACACCCTGTGAAAATGGGACCGGGGGTCCCCAGGGGGGAGGAGCTATCGAGGCGCAATCGTTAAAAAATCTTGAAATTAGGGTTGCTTATAACTCCTAGGTTATAAGTCCTAGGGGGCTGACATTTCTTGTGGGAACTCCTCTTGAATTATGGATTCAGCTGGCAAAAAACCGGAAGTTTTAGCCAGATGTTCAAATATTGAACTGCATTTCTACATCCAAGAGGGGTCGGAATTTGACGTACAGATACTGAACCTGATTTGCACATTACGCAGATGTCTAAAAAAATATCCTAGCCAGACGTTCAAATATTGAACTAAATTTCCACATCCAAAAGGGGTCATAGTCTGACGTCCAGATACTGAACCTGATTTGCACGTCGAGCAGATGTCTAAAAAAATATCCTAGCCAGACGTTCAAATATTGAACTAAATTTCCACATCCAAAAGGGGTCATAGTTTGACGTCCAGATACTGCACCTGATTTGCACGTGGAGCAGAGGTCCAAAAAATTACGTTCAAACATTGAACTATATTTAGACATCCAAGAGGAGTCGTAGTTTGACGTCCAGAGACTGAACCTGTTTTGCACGTGGAGCAGAGGTCCAAAATATGACGTACAAATATTAGACTACTTATTTAGGTCCAAGAGGGGTCGTACTTCGACATCCAGATAGTGAACCTGATCTGCACGTCGAGCATACGTCCAAAGAAATGACGTTCAAATATTAGACTTCATTCCTACATCCAACAGGGGTCATACTTTGACGTCCAGATACTGAACCTGATTTGCACATCAGTCGGACGTCCAAAGAAATGACGTTCAAATATTAGACTACATTTCCACATCCAAAAGGGGTCGTACTTTGACGTACATAAACTGTACCTGATTTGCACGTCGAACAGACATACAAATAAGGTCCTGCACCGACCGACGCAATATAGACATGATATGCACGTCTGGTGGACGTCTCATGTTTGCTGGGAATCAGGGATGTTTCCAGATGAACTCAACTGACATTTTAAATGTACGTTGGAAACGCTCCTGTGGTTGTTGGACTTGTTGAAATGTTGATATGCAACATATTTTATTATATATATGTAGGCTACAGTATATACGAGGGATCAGCCGAGCAGCATTTTGGTAAACAAACCGCATCACTGGGTGGCAACGGCAATGGAACTCTATGGAGCCCAAGTGGCGCGAGGCTTGAGTGGCTGACTCTAGCCAGTCTGTTTACATTTTAAAAACTGCGACAGTTCACACAACTTTAACATGACATGCATATATTATCAAACTCTTGAGCTACTTCTGCTCTCACTCAGAATGTCAAAATATAAGCAATGTCATGTATCGTTTTTGAGATATTAACGTTTGACGGAACTCATACTATTAACTCATTGAGTTCCAGCCACTTTTGGAGAACGGACGCTCCCAGTGCCAGAGTTTCAGAGCGTTTTCAGTGATTTCTCGAGGCCCACAGAATATTGTGTGATATTACTATGTAAACACTGAACACGCACAAAGAACGATGAGACTCTCTTCTATCATCTGCAAAAAAATGTTTATTGATCCCATTTTCCGTTCTTTAGTTATGAGCCGGAGAAGATAGCTTGATTTAACCAAAAACAGCCATTTTTTTCTAGAAGCTGAGATAATGAGCCTTTTGTGAAATTAAACATTTCAAGCACATCACTGACTCTGAAGCTAATATTTTCTAATGTAGTCACACCTCAAAAATAATTTCCTTCAATAAAACAGTGAAGGCCAGGGAATTTTGTTTAGCAGAATAATATTTTTTAGCTGCAACCAGCAGCGCTGGCCCCTGCGTGCGCTGCTGGTTGCAGCTTCTTGCTGGTCTTGATTTACTGCTGGTGGGCATCAGATATTCTGGCTTGCATTTGCCAATCCTGTCCTGCTGTCTGGGTCTGTCTGAGTCAGTGTTGTATGCTGCTCTGCGTGCCCGTGCCCCCCCCCCCCCCCCTCCCTCAACTGCACACTCCTCCTCCATGGGAGTGTCTCTGGGGCTTTCTGCTGCGTTTGCTCTGCACTGAAAAGTCCGCTACATCCAGCTTTTTTTACAGCGTTCCGCGTGTATTTGTCACCGGCTCCCATGCTTCCAGTTGAGAATAATAACAACTAATAACAAAATCATGCAGATGGGCTATCGCAGCGGACACGGAGGTGCTCAATTGTGGCAGCAGATTGGCTGCTGCAGGCACAGCTAACGTTATGCTTCATGCATATCGATGCATACGGATGCGATGCGATTTCCATTTCCCCAACGACTTCTCTGTTTTTTCCTCGCCTTTCTGTAATCTGGAGAGCACTGTCGCCACCTAATGGGTCCCTAAAATAGCTTTTACACATTCAACAGCCACCATACTTTCACAGGAGATGGATCTGGCTTTGATGCACGTCCCACCGTCAAAAAACGCAATTGACGAACATACTCGTCCTTGGCACTCTACGTTACTAAACCAAATGACGAACATACTCGTCCATGGCACTCAATGAGTTAAAGTCCCTGGAAACCAAAATCCACAAAAACGTTCTAACTATGTTATTTAGGGTCTTATGTTAGTAATTGTGTGCCTCATTAAGTATTATACATTACTTTCAACCCAAAGCCTTAAAATCGACACTTTTCTACAAGATTCTACAGGGTACTTCCTCATTGAAGATAGCAGTGCGCGAGGTGCCCAAATGCAAAATCTTATGACGTCATAAGCTCTATATAACCTTTGTACACGCGCACAACCCGCAGTCCCGCACATTCTGCCTCCATCTCTCTTCAGAGTTCTAGTGGTCCCGCACCTTTTTGCAGCTAGCTAACTACGCATTGCGTCAACACAAAGGCTCTTTTAAGAGCCAACATCTATCTATCTATCTATCTATCTATCTATCTATCTATCTATCTATCTATCTATCTATCTATCTGTCTATCTGTCTGTCTGTCTGTGCATCATGCCGTTGAATTGTGCTGTCCCTGGGTGTCCCTCAACCGGTGTGAACTCCTTATTTAGATTCCCAACTGCGGAGGATTTGGAGAGAAAGTGGACCGCATTTTTCCTGAGCCAGGGTGGAGTCCGTCAACCCGGGTCCCGAATCTGTAGCGCTCATTTCCCGCTAGACTGCTTCGAGAATTTCCATCAGAGAAATCTGGGCTATGCTATGTGGCTAAAGCTAGTAGCTGGCGCCATACCCTCTCTACCAGTGCTCCAGCCTGAAGCTCACATGGACACTGCTAATGTAAGTATGCCTATTGAGCTAACCATAGCTATATGTTTAGCTATATGTGTGACTTGTTTAGCTACTATTGAATGTTGCTAACAGTTAGCCTAGCGTCCTCAGTGCTTGGCATCAGTAACGAGGCCGCGCTCTGGGCTGCATATGCTGCCCACGTTAGCTGCTGTCCGACCGGCAGGGCCTAAAATTAGAGCCTGCCGTTCGACCCCCGGCAGGGCCCGAAATTCGGCGTTAGCACACCCTCCGTGGCTGTTATCGATAGCATACAGGTCGTTATGATCTCACAGTGAAACGTTGCGTTTAGGACATGTTATCACAACAAAACAGCATGTGGGACCAGCGAGAAACTTCTGCTTCTGGCTGTGTAAAACGCCAGCAACATAGCTGTATCTGAGCTACAGTAAGTTACAGTCTCTTGACACAGTTGCTGCGTACACAGCCAGAAGCTGCAAAGCGACTGGTCTAACGTGTCCGTTTTCCGGTTGTGCATACTGAGTGAGCTACCTAGATGACATTCTTGGTTGATGATGTAAGCCTCAAGTTTTTCAGAATTATCTTTCACCCGCGCTGAATTTGACATCCCCCGCCAAAATCTCAACCCAATCTTCTACCAGTAACGTTGTGTGAGAGACTGATGCCAGACCGATATTGTGTGTGTGTGTGTGTGTGTGTGTGTGTGAGAGAGAATCAACATGCCCAGAGCTGGTTCAAATTTGGAGTTGTCATGTTTTACTATTCCCCTAAATGGTAAGGAGGTAGGTTAGAAGCAGGGTTGTACTGTACGGTTTATTACTCCACTAAGCGTGTCTAGTTTTATCATGTTATGGGTCAGACAGGGACTACAATATGTTTGACTCATTTGATACATAATTTCTACTATTATGTTTTTGTAAAGCAATCCCTTCGTACCACAAGAGAGACGGCGAGCCAATGTGACATGCCAACCACCAGAGAGACTGAGTGCCAGTGTGACATCCAGAAAGCCACCAAAGAAGTTGGTTGTCAGACGGACCATTTTGTGGGGAAAAGGACCAAGGCTACACAACTGTCTAAAATGAACCTAACCCATATGCATAAAGGTATGCTGAAAGGTCTAGTTCTTAGTTTGTCTTTGTGAATGTCTGTCAGACAGATTCTAGGTTTAACTGGAATATAACGTATGGAGAATTTCTATATAATTTTTTTATTTTATTTGTAATGAAGAGTTGTATGTGAGGAATAGTGGAGTCACCAGCTATTGTGGAAATAGATTTTATAATACATGGTCAGGATAGGCCTCCTAGTTGCACGCATTTTGATCACCATTTTCAGTACTCTTTTTACATCTACATTTTGTAGGTTCTCAAGCTGTCGTGGCAACTATGACCATTGGTGTAGGTGACGACGACACATCTGAGCTTCATCCGCTCTTCCGTGCCATCACTTCAACCCCACAGAAGCGGACAGCAGGACCACCTCTAGACACGCCACCATCAAAGCGTCCTCTCTTTGAATCCTCACAGGAATCTCAAACCATTTCCTCCCAGGACGATCATGATTGCTCCACCTACCTTCCCAGCACGGCTGAATTGGATGACAGCACCAGTGAACAGTAAGTTAACTTGCTTGATCTT
Source organism: Poromitra crassiceps (assembly GCF_964638095.1). Taxonomy (NCBI): domain Eukaryota; kingdom Metazoa; phylum Chordata; class Actinopteri; order Beryciformes; family Melamphaidae; genus Poromitra; species Poromitra crassiceps. The sequence goes on from NC_139630.1 coordinate 4,023,675, forward strand.
TGTTAATCCGTCTTAATAGGAACATGCATCATTAGACTTGATACATTGATATGCTGATGTGATAATGTTATTGTGTAATTTCACTATGAATTTTTAGACCTTTATAAATAATACACTTTCTAACAATTCTTTCTTTTTATGTTTCCTGTGATTTTATCTGTCAACAGAGCACCACCCAAGACACCGCAGAGCATGGTGAAGTATTTGGTGTACGAGGAGAAGCTCCTTGAGCTTTTTAAATTGTGCCCCACCTGCTCAAGAGTCTGCAAGGTACAGACGTTTGTCAAAGGAACATTCCTTTCGGTGACCCAGACGTGCTCCTACCAGAGCTGCTCCAACACAAGACGTTGGGATAGCCAACCATTCGTGGGCCAGACTCCAGCAGGAAATCTGCACCTATCAGCCGCCGTGTACTACACAGGCTCTTCCTTTGTCCAGACTAACAAGGTTTGTACATAATAATGACTTCATCTAAACGTGTTTCTTCTCACACAGCTTTGTATTTTTCTCACCCTGGTAGAGTGTGACTCTACTCACATTTTGTTTCACAGGTCAGCGCATCTCAAAAGTACATGCTATGAACACACTGTTACAGATGTTCTTTCTGCTTCTACATTACAGGTGCTCAATGCAATGCACGTGAGAACCTTCAGCAGAACGGCCCATATAAATCATGTGCACAGCTACATCCTGCCTTCCGTGCTGCATAAATGGTGCTCACACCAGACCAAACTGCTTGAGGGGCTGAAAGAGCGGCAAACTGTCTCTCTTGGAGGCGATATGAGAGCCGACAGTCCAGGGGCCGGTTGCACCAACTGGTCTTAACTATGCCTGGTCGTAACTCCTACGTCGGTCTTAGTTAAGACCAGTCTTTAGAGTGGATTTACGCCTGTTGCACCAACACGGCTTACTCTGGTCTTAACTACGCTGGTCTTAGCAATGCGTGTCCATGTGAATTGCCGGGGAATGCCCTCTGATTGGATGATGTGTGCCTCGCGACCTGCTTGGAGCGCACTGTGCCACTACGCTCTCTCAGCCACTACTGTAAGTGCGTCACTACACTACACTCCTCCCGGGGTCCACCCGCTATGCCGACCACCCGCTATGCCGACCACCCGCAATGCCGACCTTAGGTTTAGGCGTGGGGGTGGGAGAGGTTAGGTTTTGGGTTAGGGTCTGGGGGAGGTTAGGTTTAGGCATGGCATGGGGGGAGGTTAGGTTTGGCGTGGGGGCTGGGAGAGGTTAGGTTTTGGGTTAGGGTCTGGGGGAGGTTAGGTTAGCTCCACCGACACGCTGCACGCCGCCTCGCTCAGCTGGTTCTGCTTGTGGGCTATCGGCATTGCGACCTGTCGGCACTGCGGCCTGTCGGCACATAGACGCGGCACCACTCCTCCCACCCTCCCTCGCCGGGGGAAAAATGGTGGCGATTGAGCCTGACAGACAGTCTGAATGAAATTGAATGTAACGTTCCCAATTCTATGTATTAAATTCTAAAAAAATTAACGGCAACATTTGGGAAGGCTAAGCCACACAACTAGTTTGTTGTAATCTAACATCGTGCTTTCACAGACATAGAACTGGCTGTGTTACGACGATGACGGTAAAGGACTCAAAAAGGTCTCCGCGGAGATCTCTGTTACAGGTAGGCGACTGGTGCCGCGTCTATGTGCCGACAGGCCGCAGTGCCGACAGGTCGCAATGCCGATAGCCCACAAGCAGAACCAGCTGAGCGAGGCGGCGTGCAGCGTGTCTGTGGAGCTAACCTCTCCCAGCCCCCACGCCAAACCTAACCTCCCCCATGCCTAAACCTAACCTCCCCCAGACCCTAACCCAAAACCTAACCTCTCCCAGCCCCCACGCCAAACCTAACCTCCCCCCATGCCATGCCTAAACCTAACCTCCCCCAGACCTTAACCCAAAACCTAACCTCTCCCACGCCTAAACCTAAGGTCGGCATTGCGGGTGGTCGGCATAGCGGGTGGTCGGCATAGCGGGTGGACCCCGGCTCTACGCCTCCTCCTGAGTCCTGACCAGGCGTAGGAGTTATGCCTGGGCTTAGTGAAAAGAAGGCTTAAGCCGTCTTGGTGCAACCGGCGTAGCTGTTGGGTCGTAAAGTTACGACCAACTTAGCTTAAGACCAGTGTAAGACCAGTTGGTGCAACCGGCCCCAGGCCATTGCGCAAAGTATGGCTCATACTCCATGATGGATCTCACCACCAACAAAATTGTTGATATCCAACTTGTTCAGGTACATAGTTAATACAAGCTAGTACAGCGCAGATCTCCAAGGAGGCAGATCTTGTATGTATGATATTTATTTGTGATGTGTGTGTCTGTTTATGATCCACAGAGCAATGAAGTGGGAAACAGTGTCCGGATGGAAAAAGAGGGGCTGATCCGGAGTCTGCAATTTCTTGAGAGATCTGGTGTCAAAGTGGCTTCCATGGTGACAGACAGACACGTCATGATTCAGAAGTTTCTCCGGGAACAGAAACCAGAGATTGACCACTTTTATGATGTGTGGCATTTATGTAAAGGTAGGATGATTTGGAAAATGTATTTTTCTTTGTAGCACCGCAAATCCTAATTTACAGCACAAACACCCACTGTAGAATAAAACTCCCATCTTCTCAAAATGTTCTCAGCACTCAACAAGAAGGTGCAGGCCATCACCAAGGAGAAGGACTGCACAAAGGTCAAGTTGTGGCAGAAGAGCATCAAAAACCACCTCTACTGGTCAGCATCTGGTTCATCCAGTGGAGCGGGAACTGTGGCAAAGTGGACATCTCTTCTGAACCACATCCAGAATGTGCATGTCCACGACGATCCACTATTCCCCAAGTGTCTGCACCCCCCTTCCACTGACATACACAAGTAGCTGAAGCCAGGTACGTACACTGGTACAGGTATGCCACTATTCAATAGCAATTATGTATTTGATTAGAATGCTGTAATGTACTCTCAGCTGCTGTGTACTCATATTTTCTCATTATGTTATTCTATTTCCCACTGTAGCAACAAATAGTCTAGTAGGAACGGGGGGTCCCCGCGCACCCGAAATATATATTTTTCTAACATAGATTTTTGTACTCCTCAAGGTGTCTAATAAACAAATTTTGTTGTTACCCCGTTGAAATAGTGTCCCATGGGTCCGTTTGGCGGCCATCTTTGCGGGCATATTGCGATGTCTGATGAAAATGGATAAGGGTCATAACTTTTTAACTAGACGTCATACAGAGACAAATGACACCACTTTTCTGTATGATTTCTACATGAGGAATTGATTGAGAGGGTTGTTTTAATGATTTTAACAGGTTTAGTATAGTAAAACTCAAAAAAATATGAAAAAAGTGTCTAATTTACTCTCAAAATCTTGCAAAAGAAATCTATCTACATATTAGTCCATGGGCCAGAATGGTTGGGAATAATGCTCATATTGATTTTTGGCAAGGTATACATCTCAAGAGTTAGAAAATATGTGAGAGCATTGCACCAATGGTAGCTAAATGTGTGTTATCACTCGATTTATAACACCATGCAAAACATAATAGTTGCGGGACTTTTAGGGACATTTGAGGCTAAGTTCATGCAAATCAACTCTAAAAGCACCAGATTTTGCCCAGAATTAGCCCAGGGCATGCTCTAACAATTGAGCCAGAGTGCCCGAGCTGGTGACCCCCGGGGTCACCATGGCGGCCAAATCCAATATGACCACTGTCCGAAAAAGATTTTGGCTATAACTTTTGAAAGAGATGAGCTAGAAATACAGACTTGGTGTCTATCTTATGTTTTTTGACCATTAGAAAGGTGTTGGAATGCTTATCTTTACTAATGAAGATATGTGTGGACCCCTAATCTGCATATTTCCAAGATGGCGGCTACCTGAATATGAGTTTTACCATAACTGTTGATGCTTTTAGTAAACTCGGTGTCCATTTTATGGTTTTTGAGTTTTAGAAACACATTGTAATACTCAGATTTATGATTGAATCTATCTATAGCACTCTACTTTGCATAGTAAATAGGCTACCAATATGGCTGCTATCCCATTTCTTTTTTACATACACTTTTGTAGTTGTAAGAATGAGTTACCATCAAACTGGTGGAAACAAACAATCTACAGTATTTATGTTACATATTTTATTGAAACAATTAGTGAGTAACACTTAGGTATGTCCATGGGTTGGGGGGGTTAACACTTTGAGTGCCACGGCCCTTGGGCAAAAGGTTGCTTGCTGTGCCACATAGGCCGCAATGCATTTTAAAACAGTCATATAATTTCTTTAATAATTACTATGTAAACACTGAACACGCACAAATAACGATGAGACTCTCTTCTATCACCTGCAAAAAAAAGTTTATTGATCCCATTTTCCGTTCTTTAGTTATGAGCCGGAGAAGATAGCTTGATTGAAGCAAAAACACCCCTTTTTTTCTACGAGCTGAGATAATGAGCCTTTTGTGAAATTAAACATTTCAAGCACATCACTGACTCTGAAGCTAATTTTCTGATGTCTGGGTCTGTCTGGGTGAAGTGTATGCTGCTCTGCGTGCTCCCCCCCCCCCTCAACTGCACACGCCTCCTGGGTGTGTCTTATGTGTCTGTTGGCTCTCAGTCTCTGCTGAGTTTGCTGCGCACACACAGTGAATGGTGCGCGACATCCAGCCTTTTGGTTCCGTGTGTGTTTGTCACGGGCTCGCATGCTTCCAGTTCGGAATAATAAGGCTGATTATGCGAATGTGCTGTTGCAGCATACACGGAGGTGCTCAGTTGTGACAGCGGATGCTGCTGCTCGGGGCACAGCTGGCGTTGTGCTCGTTGTGCTTCATGCACGTCGATGCATACGGACGGATGCGATGCGATTTCCTCCTTTTCCCCAGTGACTATTTCTGTGTGTTTGGCTCCTTTTTCTCTGATCAGGAGAGTGCTGTCGCCACCTAATGGGTTTGTAAAATAGGTTATCGACCTCCAATAGCTACAATATTGTTAGAGGCGACGTAAGAAGCTTAGATCGACCCCCCCCCCCGTCAAAAAAACAATTTGGAGTTACTGACGCCATTTGGCGTCGCTGGCACTCTACGGTAAATTTCTACTGACGCCATATGGCGTCGCTGGCACTCAATGTGTTAAGTTAGATTGAGTGTAAAGTGTTTTTTGTTTATATCCTTATATCCACAGCCAGATTAATCAAATATTGTTGTCTTGACCGCATTGTTGGTACAGGCACTCTTGCATCCACATTGAGGTGCCACGGGCTCCAGCTTTACAGCATTCACAGCACCCACTACATGACTTTTTGCAGCTGCAGCAGAGAATGATGACTCAGGCTTTACTGGCATCTGAAAGATGGGTCCAGTAAGCTTCCCAAGTCTTGGTCATGGGAGTCCCAGTACCAGCCCCACGTACTGAACTCTGGATATTTTGCTGGACAGAGGTTGCCTGATTCCAGTAGAAGCTGGTCTGCAGCAGTCCCCATTTGACATGCTGAATCAGTGCATCTTGGGTGGGAGGCAAGTTCTCAAGGGACTTGGTACCATTTGAGAAAAGCGGATGTCTGGCTTCATCTACTTGGCTGGAGACAACATGACAACAACCATAATGCTTCCAGTCTTTGGACATCGACATCTGAGTTGATCGGTTCAGGCTCCAATGTGAAGGCGTCCACGGTCTCAGTGAGATCCGATGTTGCTTCCCAAGCTGCCCATCCCCTCCTTTTCCCATAGCCCTGGAAGGCTGATGTAGTATCACATCCTTTTAGCACATGGAAGAGATGTAATGCCAGTGATCTCTGGGGACCAAGAACATTGCAGATTTTGTGAACATAAATGTACTTTCCACACGATCCAGTGCTCTGTGAGGCCTAATGTGTAGAAGAAGCGTATTGCAAGTATTAAAACATCACTGTCGGACGTATGGATCCTGAGTTTCTATGGCTACTGGCCCAGCATGTGCCAGGTGCTATAACTCATTCTACTGTAGTGTCTGCTTCAGGATGGTTACAAGGCTGAAGTGCAGATATGTCATATTCAGATCTGTTGGAAGGTATAACATCCTTCTTGGTAGAAAGGAGGAGTTCATCCCAAAACCCTGGTCGCCCTCACCTTGCGGTTGTCATGTACAACAAAAGCTGTGGCTCCAGCCAAGTAGATGATGCTAGACATTGGCTTTTTTCAAATGCATCAAGAGAACCTGCCTCCCACCCAAGATGCATTGATTCAGCATGTCAAATGGGGACTGCTGCAGGCCAGCTTCTACTGGAATCAGGCAACCTCTGTCCAGCAAAACATCCAGAGTTCAGTACGTGGGGCTGGTACTGGGACTCCATGACCAAGACTTTGGAACCTTACTGGACCCATCTTCCAGATGCCAGTAAAGCCTGAGCAATCATTCTCTGCTGCGTCTGCAAAAAGTCATGTAGTGGGTGCTGTGAATACTGTAAAGCTGGAGCCTGTGGCACCTCAATGTGGATGCAAGAGTGCCTGTACCAACAATGAGGGTCGAGACAACAATATTTGAGTAATCTGGCTGTGGATATAAGGATATAAACAAAAACCACTTGTCATCTGAAGTATTTTATGCAAAATCAGTCACCCTGGTAAATCAAAAGGACTGAGCACTTCTAACTCAATTCAACCTATGGACATAAGTAGGCTACTACTCACTTGTACATATAGGCACCAATATATGTTTTGTTCTGTTGTTTTTGTTTCTGATATTGTAATATTTTGTTCAAATTCTAAACACCTTTGATCAGTATTGATAGCATTTCACATTTATGGAGAGCATTGATGCACAGACTGGCTATTACCTGTATCAATGGGAATGGGTTCTACTCTATTTGTCTAATTGTTTCAATAAAATCTGTAAGATACATGCTGTAGATTGTTTGTTTCCAGCAGTTTGATGGTAACTTATTCTTACAAGTCTACACTCAATCTGGGTGAACGTGTATGTTAAAAAAAAATTGTTTAGCGGCCATATTGGTAGCCTATTTACTATGTAAAGTAGAGTGCTATAGATAGATTCAATCATAAATCTGAGTATTACAATGTGTTTCTAAAACTCAAAAACCATAAAATGACACCGAGTTTACTAAAAGCATCAACAGTTATGGTAAAACTCATATTCAGGTAGCCGCCATCTTGGAAATATGCAGATTAGGGGTCCACACACATCTTCATTAGTAAAGATAAGCATTCCGACACCTTTCTAATGGTCAAAAAACATAAGATAGACACCAAGGCCCCTATCGTTGCATCGGCGCAGTTTCTAGGCCGAGCGGCAGGCGCAGATCAAAGCAGTGGGCGTGGAAAGGCGCACTTGATATCGTCGTGCTGGCGCTAGATGCAGCCCAAAGCATTACAACCACGCCTTTTAGGCGTAAAATTATGCACCGTCATGCTCATTGGATAAGTGCAATAAACGAATCGCACGCTTGCCTTTTTAGCTCCAATTCCAGTGATCCCGCAAAACCAGACGAAAGCCAAACGCTCTGCCCCCCCCCCCCCTCCCTTCATCCAGCCTGTCTGTCTGCATTATAGGCTATTATTCCATATTATTATGCTTCTCAAACCAATCTAACTGCAGTTTCAATACTGCAAGCATGTAAATACGCTACACTATAGCAAGATCAAAGTGAAAATAATGTTCTATGCATCAGCTAGAAAAATATAGCCTATTAGATTGGTGAAAGTTTGTCCAGAAAGATATCATTTTCTCTCGCCTGCTGCAGGAAGGATGATGCACATAAATATACCCTACATTATGTCAAGTCATTGCATAAATGTGTTTTTATTGTAAAACTAAATGTGAAATAGGGCCAAGTTATTGAGGGACATCACAGTATAGCAGATGCCATTAGAAGCGCGTTCTGAAGCGCGTTCCGCTGTTACTTCTCTAAATCACGTTAACTCGACAAGGGGTATATATATGCCCAGGAGGACATATATGTTTCACATAGGGTGGTGTTTTCATTTCGAGGTTTTATTTGGTCCAATATTGAAATGTTGACAATGGCAGGCTGTGTTACCATTACACATTAATTTAGAACTACCTTTTATATCTATTTTGGCTCATTTGGTGGCTATTTAGTAGCGAAATGAAGAAACACAATGCATGCTGGGAACTCAGAGAGAGAGAGAGAGAAGGGTGACAGAGAAGAAGCAGTGAAGGTACAGAATAGGCGTGCTTTTCAAAAGCGCAAAGCGCTAAATGTACGCCAGCTCCCAAGATATCACTAGGCTGGTATTTAGCGCCGACACGCCCACTTTGGGACTGCGCCACGCCCATTCGGCCTAAAGCGCATTTGGCAGCCTAAAGCCTATTGCTATCTTGCCGAAACAGGCGCAAGGCACGTTTTTTTGCGGTTAAGGCCCGTAATAGCGCCGATGGCCTGTGGGAGAATAGAGCCCCAAGTCTGTATTTCTAGCTCATCTCTTTCAAAAGTTATAGCCAAAATCTTTTTCGGACAGTGGTCATATTGGATCTGGCCGCCATGGTGACCCCGGGGGTCACCGGCTCGGGCACTCTGGCTCAATTGTTAGAGCATGCCCTGGGCTAATTCTGGGCAAAATCTGGTGCTTTTAGAGTTGATTTGCATGAACTTAGCCTCAAATATCCCTAAAAGTCCCGCAACTATTATGTTTTGCATGGTGTTATAAATCGAGTGATAACACACATTTAGCTACCATTGGTGCAATGCTCTCACATATTTTCTAACTCTAGAGATGTATACCTTGCCAAAAATCAATATGAGCATTATTCCCAACCCTTCTGGCCCATGGACTAATATGTAGATAGATTTATTTTGCAAGATTTTGAGAGTAAATTAGACACTTTTTTCAAATGTTTTTGAGTTTTACTATACCAAACCTGTTAAAATCATTAAAACAACCCTCTCAATCAATTCCTCATGCAGAAATCATACAGAAAAGTGGTGTCATTTGTCTCTGTATGACGTCTAGTTCAAAAGTTATGACCCTTATCTATTTTCATCAGACATCGCAATATGCCCGCAAAGATGGCCGCCAAACGGACCCATGGGACACTATTTCAATGGGGTAACAACAAAATTTCTTTATTAGACACCTTGAGGAGTACAAAAATCTATGTTAGAAAAATATATATTTCGGGTGCGCGGGGACCCCCCGTTCCTACTAGACTAAAAGGCCTTCCACAGGTTGGAACAGGTGCTCATGAACAAGCGTGTTCTTGGTGATGTGCAAAAACTGAGCCCTCTCTACCAAACATCTGCCTTGGAGGGGTTCCACAGTGTGATTCTGCGGTTCGCACCAAAAAACGTGGCCTTCTCTTACTTAGGGATGCTCTGCAGGTGAATTGTATAGTCATTAATATTGTAAATATTGTGTAGTAACAGGGCTCCAGAGTGATACATAGTGCTTACATATTATGTAAGTGAAAATCTGCCCAGGAATATACAGTAGCTGTTTTCCATATGACTTGTGTAGACTAGGCAGGCGCTGATCCCACCAATGTAAAATGTTACCTTCTAGCCTTTTACTAACTATTTTTTAGTAATCACAAACAAATCCTTCTCATTTCAGGCTTTACCTTGCCGCAATGCATTTTAATGAAAACTCTGGGCGACCCCAAGCGAGGACTGCAGCAGGAGAACTGCGCTACAAAATTAAATTCCCAAAGGCCAAGAGAGGAGAACATGTTGTGTCAATGGTGAAGACTGGTTTAGACATCCATTCAACTACATTTACCAGTGTGACATTTGAAACATCAAATAAACACAACTTTTTATATTGCAGTTACTTTGGTACCAGATTGTCAACAGTTGAGACCGTATAGGGATGTGCTATGTTATGTGCTCTGCTCTGTCTCTCTCTCCTGTGTTTTAGAGTATGTCACTGATCTGACAGACCTGCTGTTCAATGAGGTCATCCACGACAACGCCCCATTTCTGGCTGAGCTGCAAGCAGAGGTTGTCCCTGGATGCCTGTGCTCATCATTTGAGCGACCTGACAAGGCAGAAGCAGTCGCAAGCCATGTGACCAGGTTCAGCCTTCCAGCTGGGGTGGGAACGGATCCAGCACAGGATGACCCGGGCCCATCGCTGCAATAGCTCCACAACAGCCTCCATTTCAAATAAGTAAGTTGTGACACATATAGACAAGAGGGAGTTGCAGAGTAAATCATAATTTTGTGTGTATGTATGTATAGGTGTGTGTGTGTGTGTGTATGTGTGTGTGTGTGTGTGTGTGTGTGTGTGTGTGTGTATGTGTGTGTGTGTGCGAGCGTGATCTCTAGGCAGCTGACGTCTAGCAGAACTAGCAGAACTGGATGAATGTGTACCAGATGCAGGTAGAGACAGCAACACAAAACCTCTACCTTGACATTTCAATCAGTTTTACTTTGATGGAGTTGGAGAAACTGACTATTAATCATTTCCTTCAATACTATCAGTGACTCTAAATCGTTGTACTCTTCTCTCACCTGATCTTCAGAAAAAGGGAGAAGGTGCTGGTCAACCTGTTCTGGCTCATAGGGGGACAACAGAAGCCCTTCAGCACACGAACACCTGTCCTCAACAAGGTATGTCTACACTGACTTGATGAATGAAATATTTTTTTATTTCTGTCCAGTGTATTGCATATATAGTAAAACTTTTCGGTTTACTATATGAGAATGGGCAAATCAGTGAGTATTATGAGTACATGTAATGTAAATGACATGCAGACTGATGGGCGTTTCTCTTTTCTCAGCTGGGTATAAATTAAATGGGCGTCCAGCAAGCTTTACTCAACTGGGCCAGGGAACACTGCCACAAAGGTGTGTCCAACATAAGCTTTTCATTCATACAGAAATGTTTTGACATCAGCGCAAGAATGTGAATGATAGGTTTCACAAGTGGCACTGTGACCTTTATTTGTTTTTCTTCTCTTCATTTTCTCCTGCTCCAGTAGGAGCCTGTAAGGCGGCACTGCTCCATCACCTCCTTTGCCTCACTACGCCTTTGTGACCTCCATCACCACTACAGACCCATTCCCGAGTGTGTGCTGTGCTTAGAGACTGGAGTAAGGCAAGCACTCCCAGGTAGACACTGGAGTTACACAAATATGGTCAAACATATGTTTTATTTTTAGATTAAATGGGAGGTTTAAAGCCTGTGTATTCCCCATCTTCATCTGGGTACTCCTCATGTATACGTTGCACAACACAAGCAGGCAAAACAACCCTGTTTCTTTTGCCGAGATAGCCCCAGACCCAGGAGACGAAACATCTGTAGGCCAGGTAGCGGGCACGCCTGAAATGAGACAAAGATTAAAAAAAAATTGTTAATTTTACTTTTATTTGAGGCATATACATTATTATACATTTATGGTTGTTGTTGTTGTTAGATTTATCTAGGCTTGTTTTGGATAGGTGGTGTTTGACAATAGCAATAAAATCAGAGACTGTTCTTTATCGATAACTCATCTTTGTCAAATAACCCGTGATTGTGGGATTCTGTGTTTCATTTGTTTTTCTCAGACCGTCGTCGTTCCTGCCGTGCCTTTCCTTCTGGCATCACTAGTCCTGCACCTCCAATACAGACCTGTCCAGGGACCCAAGAGCCATGTTCTGTCACTAACTTCATATTTGCCCTGCAGTCAAAGGGCTTACTCATTGATCTCACCACCAACGCCCCAACAGGGGTGTCAAACCTTTTTTTTTTGTATGTCTAAATAATATACAGATACATTTTGAAAACACTGATTTGACATTACAAAAGAGATGATGATGTGTCACATACCCTGTCAGTCACTATGACCTCAGTGGTTCTAGGGCCAGGCAATCAAGTGCAACCCCCCAGTGGATAAATCGGGACTAGTGCAGCATTTTATTGAAAATTTGTATTGAAGGACTTCTTTAGCTGAGTTTGGTCTTATAAGCCCCTTGATAATGAGAGCATTAACTGATCTTGGCAGTAACTGATGTTGGAAGACAAGGGCATGACTTTGTGCTAAAAGTGTATTGAGAGATCTGATGATGTCCGCCTATACCTGTACTAGGTGTTCTCTAAAATAGGACAGAGGAAAGTTGATGTCTTAAAAAACAAACAGGGCTACACTCTGCTGTATTTGAACACAAATACAAAGCCATGTGTTTTCATTTCTCAAAAAGAAATGTGTAGGCTTATTGCATTTCCTGCCCCCCTTTTATTGATTTTCTATTCACTCTTTTTTTACTAATTGTAAATTGGGACAGAGTTGACCCTAACCCTGAACTGCAATTGGTCTGTTGTACTTCTTCTCATGTTCTGTAAAATGTGTTCATTTTTATTACCCTTTTATGTGTTTGAAGTGCTATACAAATAAAGATGATTATCATTATGATTCTTTTTTATGACTAGTATGACTACTACTACCACTACTACTGTAGAAACGGTCCATAATGGCCCACCGTCAGGCCTGTTCTTGGGGCAGTCGATGCCTACCAGCCGGCGCGCCAACGACGTAATGATGATGACATCATCAACGATGACAATGATATCATAGCATAGAGTTCACCTGTGAGGTCATCGGCGATGTCAGACATAACACCGATGATGTCATAGCGCCCTCGGACGTTGTGACATCACCAATGACGTGATGTCATACACCGGAATGCGACTATATAAATAAGTGTTCCGTGACGCTAAACCACATCCGAGAGATTCCTGCTTGATTCCTTCGACTTCCATACTTCTTCAGGCATTCTTACTCCCTTTTCATAATGTCAACCATTAGCACAACCAATTCCGAACCCGAACTGAATCCTGGCTACCTAACCAACCAGGCCCTGGTGACTGACTGCCTTACACCCAAACAGGTCACCAGTGGTAATTCAACCGCGTCTCCCCCTATCTCCATCTCCGTGATTCTGATCGACCACAGCGCGTGAGCCCTCATACACGATCCAGCACACTTCACGAGGCAAGCCCCAAAGCTTTGCCCCCAGCGAGCACACTAGCTTCGCTACAACTACAACTACACTACTACTACTACTACTATACAGGGTGTAGAAATCCTGAAGACAAAATCAATCACTTTTAAGCCTAGAACACTAACGTCGGGTGATTTTCACCCGGACAATTGAATTCACGTGATTTTCATTGTCTTGCTGCTGTATGAGGTGGGCGGGTCCTTAGGTACCTTCAGGATGCTCACTGACGTCATTGAATGTAAGTTTGTTTCCCTGCTCCCATTCATGGTTTTTTCTACCGGCTACGTGTTCGGGTGATTTTCACCCGACGTTAGTGATAGAGGGTAAAATATCTTCCGGTTAGGGTTAATGTTATTGTGGTGATTTTCACCACACAAGTCCCATGAATGGGTGGACCAAAGGAGAAGTTGGGAGCTCCTGTTTTTTTTACTGCGGTCACGCCATCCGCACTTTGAGGAAGCGTAGTCGCGCTATCTGCACGTAAAATCCATTGAGCGTCTACTTCGCTCTGCACGGTAAAGAGGGGTGAGCCCCTCATGGTGCCTTCAGGTACGCCTCGTACACCCAGAAACAGATACTAATGGCCACAGAGCTTGTTGTAAACAGCACAGATAATGTTTTTCTTATCATTTTCCCCTGTTGAAATGCATACATCTGTCATTAAGGCTACTTTATTGTTCTTCAAGACAAAAACTAATGCACATTTTCATGAAACTTGGTGGAAGGGTGAAGCATGGACAAAGGAAGAAGGCATTACATTTAGGTACGGATCTATGTCAGACTGACCTCATGGTGGTGCTATAATAGCCCTCTTTACATAGGCTGATATTAAAATGTCCATGAAAACATACAATTTGTTTTCTGCAAACTCCACCAGATTCTTGCTCAGTACTCCCCAGTCTACCTACCTGGTGATTTTCAAGTGGTTTTACTGCAGCATTTTTTGAATAATCCAATGGCAAATTCATATAGCTACATTATGCATAATCTGACAGACTGATTATCAAAAGGCCATGAAAACTTCAAATCAATTTGTTTCCTGCAAACTCTACCAGATTCTTGCTCAGTACTCCCCACTCTACCTACCTGGTGATTTTCAAGTGGTTTTACTGCAGCATTTTAATCCAGTGGCAAAATCATATAGCTACATTATGCATAATCTGACATAGACTGATTATCAAAAGGCCATGAAAACTTCAAATCAATTTGTTTTCTGCAAACTCCACCAGATTCTTGCTCAGTACTCCCCAGTCTACCTACCTGGTGATTTTCAAGTGGTTTTACTGCAGCATTTTGGAATAATCCAATGGCAAAGTCATATAGCTCCATTACGCGTAATATGACACATTGGCTGATTTTCAAAAGGCCATGAAAACTTCAAATCAATTTGTTTCCTGCAAACTCCACCAGATTCTTGCTCAGTACTCCCCAGTCTACCTACCTGGTGATTTTCAAGTGGTTTTACTGCAGCATTTTTGGAATAATCCAGTGGCAAAATCATATAGCTACATTATGCATAATCTGACATAGACTGATTTTCAAAAGGCCATGAAAACTTCAAATCAATTTGTTTCCTGCAAACTCCACCAGATTCTTGCTCAGTACTCCCCAGTCTACCTACCTGGTGATTTTCAAGTGGTTTTACTGCAGCATTTTGGAATAATCCAGTGGCAAAGTCATATACATTATGCATCTGCTACATACATGATTTGAAAAATTGACTTGATAGTTTTAATTTAATCATTTTTAATCTTCACTCAATTGCTGTTCTTGTGTTTTCCTATGTTCCGTGTGTTTGTGTCCAGATCATATAGTACATACAGTACAAACCGCCCTCCCTGCAGCACCCTTAAAATGCAGTTAAAATGGGTAATGGGGTTTTTGTTGTTAAAAGATGTGCAAAATTTCTGTTGCCTGTGATTCTAAAGCAGGTTATTCAAGCTATAATTTTGTCGTACCTTGATTATTGTCCAGTGGTGTGGTCTAATGCTGCAGTGAACAATCTAAGGAGACTGCAGATGGTACAAAATAAAGCAGCTAGGATTGCACTTCGTTGTGATCATAAAACAAATGTGTCAGCCATGCACAGCTCCTTGGATTGGTAATTTGTAAAAAATAGACTACTCTATTCACTTCTTATGTTTATGTGGAATATTCTTGACACTAAAGACCCCTTATCTCTGTATGAAAATGTAACTCTAAGTCATAACAGGCACACATACTCAACTAGACATGCTACTGCAGGAGGTTTTACACTTCCAGTCGTTAGAACAAATGCGATGAAAAGAACTGTCATGGTTAGAGGTATGCAGGAATGGAACACCCTTCCCACATATATTACACAAAAGAAAAGCAAAAAACATTTAAAATTCTTGGTAAAGCAGCACTTACTACTGTGATAATGCTATGTATGTGTATGTATGTATGTATGTGTATGTATGTATATATATGTATGTATATATGTATATATATGTATATGTGTATATGTATATATGTGTATGTATATATGTGTGTGTGTATGTATGTATGTGTATATGCATATATAGTCAAGTCAAGTCAAATTTTATTTATATAGCACCTTTCATACACAAAGGCAATTCAAGGTGCTTTACAAAAAAAATAATCGAAAAAACAAGCAGCAAAGCAATGCACATATAAAAAACACATAAAAAACACAGCCGACAGTTTTAGTTAAAATATATACTCAAATTAACAAACATGAAACATTATTTCTGTTTTAAATAAGTTACAAGGCATTCTTCAGTATTATTATTACATGTACAGTCCATTTGTTGGAAATGTACAGGAAAAAAAAATAAAAAATTACAGGCCGAGAGAGGCAGTAGTTTAGTAGCAGTTAAAAGCAAGAGTAAACATAAAGGTCTTTAGCTTGGATTTTAAAATAGGCAGAGTAGGGGCAGATCTAATGTGTTCAGGGAGTTTGTTCCAGTTATGAGAGGCATAGTGGGAGAACGCGGCTTCACCATGTTTTGATTTGGTCCTCGGGACAATTAGTAGACCAGTGCCTGAAGATCTCAGGGATCTGGATGGTTCATAGTGTAGAAGCATTTCAGAGATGTAGTGTGGGCCTGACCCGTTGAGAGATTTGTAAACTATTAGCAGAATTTTAAAGTCTATTCTGAGATTTACTGGCAGCCAATGCAGGGATTAGAGAACTGGTGTAATGTGTTCAGCTTTCTTGGTTCTTGTTAGAACTCTAGCAGCCGCAATCTGAATGAGCTGTAGTTGTTTAATAGCTTTTTTGGGAAGACCATTGAAAAGACTGTTGCAGTAGTCTAGCCTGCTAGAAATGAAAGCATGAATTAGTTTTTCAAGATCTTGTTTGGACATATAGCCTCTAATCCTTGCTATATTTTTTAGATGATAGAAGGCAGATTTTCTTATAAGCTTGATGTGGGAGTTAAACTTTAGATCAGAGTCAATAATAATGCCAAGATTTTTTACCTGGTCCTTTGGCTTCAAAGATAGGGATTCGAGGTGAGCAGTAACTTTGAGCCTATCTTCTTTTTTGCCGAAGACAATTATCTCTGTTTTGTCTTTATTAAGTTGGAGAAAATTCTGGCACATCCAATCATTAATTTGCGCAAGGCACTGACACAGTGTCTCTATGGGGGCATAGTCATCCGATGAGAGGGCTATGTAGAGTTGGGTGTCATCTGCATAGCTATGATAAGCTATTTAGTTTTTTTGCATAATTAGGCCCAGAGAGAGCATATAGAGGTTAAACAGGACAGGACCTAAAATTGATCCTTGGGGTACCCCACATGTCATTTTGGTTTGGTCAGATGTGTAGTTGCCAATGGAGACAAAGTAGTTCCTGTCTTGCAGATAAGATCTGAACCACTCTAGGACCGTGCCGGAAAGCCCGACCCAGTTTTCCAGTCTGTCCAATATAATTTCGTTGTCAACCGTATCAAAGGCAGCGCTGAGGTCTAGTAACACTAAGATTGAGATTTTACCTGAATCAGTGTTCATTCGGATGTCATTTATAACTCTGATAAGCGCAGTTTAGGTGCTATGATGGGGTCGGAAGCCTGATTGGAAGGGATCTAGGAGGTCATTGGAGGATAGAAAGGTATTGAGTTGTTGGTAGACAGTTTTTTCGAGTATTTTGCTAATAAAGGGAAGATTTGATATTGGTCTGTAATTGCTGATTATAGAGGGGTCGAGGCTACGCTTCTTTAGCAAGGGCTTAACAACTGCAGTTTTTAGAGATTTTGGAAAAATGCCTGTAAGAAGAGAGGTATTAATTATCTTCAGTATGTCGGTCGCCAGGCAACTGTAGACATTTTTTAGAAAGCTTGTTGGCAGGGTGTCTAGGCAACACGATGAGGATTTAAGGCCTCGTATCGTTTCTTCTAGTTTCTTGTGGTCAATGACATTGAACTGAGTCATGTTAATTAAGCACCTATTCTGTGGGTGCGGCGGAGCCACATTTGTTCTTGATGTGGAAATAGTTAGTCTGATATTTATAATTTTATCCCTAAAGAAGGTCGCAAATTCATTGCATTTGACATTGGATAGAAGATCAGGGGCAATTTGTGGGGGGGGGGTTTGTCAGCCTGTCAACAGTGGCAAAAAGAGTGCGAGCGTCATTAGTGTTTTTGCTGATAATGTCGGAGAAGAAGAATTTTCTGGAATTTTTTAGTTCCTGGTTGTAGGAGTGAAGACTATTTTTATAGATGTCATAATCGATGTGAAGTTTAGTTTTCCGCCATTTGCGCTCGGCTTTCCTACAATCTCTTTTTTTGTTATTTACAGAGGGAGCGTTTCTCCATGGTGCTTTTTTCTTACCAGAGATTAGTTTAGATCTAATGGGAGCTACAGCATCAATAGCCTTTAGGAATTTAGAATTGAAGTTATCTAGGAGATCATTGACAGAGGCTGAGGAGAGGGAAGGGGCCAGCGAGAAAGCCTCCATGAACCGTGTGCTAGTGCTCTCGTTGATGTGACGCTTTTTGATGGTTTTTGACCGAGTAAGAGCGATAGGGGTGATCTTGAGTTCAAGAAAGATACAGAGATGGTCGGACAGAGCAACATCACTAGCTGAAAGAAACGATGACTCAAAGCCCTTGGTGATAAATAAATCTAGGGTATGGCCTCGATTGTGAGTGGGCCCAGAGACATGTTGTAACAGGTCAAAAGTGTCAAGGAGGTTATTCAATTCTTTGGCATTATTATCATTGGGGTTGTCAATATGAATATTAAAATCTCCTGCAATAGTTAAACAGTCATGTTCTATGGAGATTATAGAAAGGAGTTCTGAAAATTCATCAAAAAAACTACTAGAGTACTTAGGTGGTCTGTATATAATCAGTAGTAAAATAGAGGGAGAGCACTTCAGAACAGCGGCCAGATATTCAAACGATGAAAAGTCGCCAAACGATACCTGCTTGCATTGAAAAACATCAGAGAAAATAATAGCTACTCCTCCCCCCTTCTTACCGACTCTGGGGGCGTCAATGTAGTTAAAGTTGGGTGGGGCTGACTCATTAAGAACATATTCCCTGTTGTTTAGATCAAGCCAGGTCTCTGTGAGGAACATGAGGTCCAGTTTATGACTCGTAATCAGATCGTTTATTAGAAGCAACTTGCTTACAAGTGACCTAATATTTAGCAGTGCAGCCTTAATAGTTGCATTGCTGGGTTGATTTTGTAAATGCTTTTCAGAGTGTCCCTGGAGAACAGATACTAGGCTTGGTCCTGGAACAGGACGTGCTGAGAGATAATCTTTGTTTGTTCTGTAGCTAATCAGGGTGGGGATAGCTAGACATTTGATCGTTTCATGATGCTCTGTGACCTTGTTTTTGGGGCAGGAAATGATTTTTTCAGTTTTCCCCTTTGGGGCGGGCAGGGAGATTGAGGGAAAGATGAGCGGGTGGGAGGGGGAGCTGGTTTTGAGGGTGGGGGGTCGGAAAAAGGAGGTCTTGGGGGTGGGAAGGAGCGAGGGGGTCTTTGGGGTGGGGAGGAGCAGGGGGTGCTGGCTATGCTGGCATGAGTCTGTTTAGCCAGTGTGTTCATGGATGGAGAGGGCTGATTAGCCAGCTCATTTAAGCGAGGGGGTCTTTGGGATGGGGGGGGGCGAGGAGGAGGAGGTGTTGAGGGTGGGGAGGAGCAGGGGGCGCTGGCTATTCTGGCGTGAGTCTGTTCAGCCAGTGTGTTCATGACAGATGGAGAGGGCTGATTAGCCAGTTCTTTTAGGCCAGGAGTCTGTTCAGCCAGTGTGTTCATGACAGATGGAGAGGGCTGATTAGCCAGTTCTTTTAGGCCAGGCGGAGGGGTGCACTGCAGGCTAGCTAGTCCAGCGTCAGCACGCTCAAACAGTTTGTTGGAGGTGCGGAGCGGGCTAGCTAGACTAACATTAACCTCCTCAATTAACTTGTTCATGCCAGCTGAGAATGGCAGTAGGTGGAGGGAGGGGGAAAGGGAGGAGGGCGATGAGAGGGAGGTGGAGGAGTGGAGGGGGGGGGGAAATGAGGTCTCCAAGGAAACAGCTGGGGGGGCGTCGCTCCCCGCCGGGTCCAAGGAAACACCTGGGGGGGCGTCGCTCTCCGCCGGGTCATCAGGCCGTTGAGCTGCGGTGGGGGGCGAGAAGAGGGAGGTGGGAGAGTGGAGGGGAGGGGGAAAGAGTGGGGAAGGGGGGGTGGAGGAGAAAGGGGGGGTGGAAGAGAGGAGGGGAGGGGAGAAGATGAAGTCGTCGTCGTTTGGTGGAGCGTCGACCAGTTGAGCCGCGGCGTCGACCTGTAGAGCCAGGACAGCTGCTGCAGGAGGCGTGGCGTCGTCCAGTTGAGCCGCGGCGTCGAAATGTAGAGCCGGGGTGGCGGCAGAAGGTGGGGCGACGACCTGTAGAGCCGGGACAGCGGCTGCCGGGACAGCGGCTGCCGGATGTGTGGCGTTGGACAGTTGGGCTGGGGCGGCGGCAGGAGGTGGGGCGTCGTTGGTCAGTTGGGCCGGGGCGGCGGCAGGAGGTGGGGCGTCGACCTGTAGAGCCGGAGGTGTGGCGACTGCCGGAGGTGTGGCGTCGTTGGTCAGTTGGGCAGGGTCGGCAGCTGGGCCGGAAGCTGCGTCGATCTGAGCATGGTCGGTGGCTGCAGGTGGAGCAGGGCTGGAGGAAAGCTCTGTGGCCGCTGCGTCAGGCTGTCTGCCTTGGGGAGGCTTTAGAGGGATCTTGACCTTGTAATAGTCCACCGTGTATAGTAGATTAGAACTCAGTAAAGCCTCGCCAGCACTATTGAGATAGCGCCCGTCCGCAGTGAAGAGGTGCTCACGCTGCCAGAACAAATTAAAATTCTCAATAAAGTTTACTTTATGTAGTGGGCAGGCGGTGGAAAGCCATGAACTTAAGCCTAGTAGTCTGCTGAAGCGGTTTGTGCCCTGAGATGGTAAAGGGCCACTGATAAAAACCTCAATGTTTAGAGAGGCTAGCATATTCAGCAGATTGGCAAAGTCAGATTTAAGTTTCTCTGATTCTTGCTTATAGATAAAAATTTTTCCAATGTGCAGGATCACCCTTGTCACAGCTTTGTGAGATGTCAGTAGCTCTGTGATTTTTCCTGTTATGTCAGAGATTGCGTCTTGAGGGAAGCAGTATGTTTTGGAATTTCTCCAACCCCTGATGTTTTTCACAGTGTAATCGCCTACTATCAGGGTTGTTATGGCTTGAGTGTCCTTGGGCTTTGAGGCACTGTTTCTTCCCTGAGGCCTTGTGCTAGCGCTAGCCTGATTTTCCTTCTCATGGTGGAGCTGGGCAGCTATGTCAGCTGGAGGTGATCGAAGCAGGCCAAAACGATTCTCAAGTTGCAATTCCATTAGCGGAGGAGGGGGGGCTGTTCCTCCTCTTGTGACAGTAGTCCATGACCGCTCGTTTTGGGGTTTGTGGTTAAGCAGTTGACGACCCTCCTCTCTCGTGCGGAGAGAGGAGGGTCGGGTCATTAGCTTGCCGAGCCGAGCACCGCAGGCTGGAATTTAGGGAGGGCCAGCCTGTTGCTGAGCTGATTTCTGGGTTTTGTGGAGTAATTGTGGATTCGGAAATCACTAATCTCTTTGGGATATGTCTTTGTTTATGCTTCGGGCTCGCAGTTTGGTTAGCAATGTTAGCAAGGGCTTTCTCCGGAGCTGGATCAGCTAGCTCTAGGTTAGTAGCCATAGCAGTTTGACTCGGTAGCAGTGAGTCAGCATCCCTGGGAGATGATAATGTACTCACGTTGCTCGTGACATTCCGTGCAATTTGACTCGATGGCAGTGAGTTCTTTGAGAGATGAAATATCGTTGTTTCCAGTACGGCAATCCTTTGAAGATGATCACAGCAGCTTATATGAGGCATATTGTCCGACAGTCTCCGGAGTGCTAGGCTATGCTAGGCTATACTTAGCCTGGGTGAGCTCCGAAAGTGCTGTTAGTGGTGATTTCATAAAAATAGGATAACGATTCAAAATGAAAGATCGTTACTAGAAAGTGGCGTAGTAGTAAAATCAGGGGGATAAAAGAAAAAAGAAAGTTTCGTAGTTAAAAAGCAAAAAGCTGGCAGAGAAGCAGGAGCAAGCAGAAAGGCGACTGTTTCTCTATCTGCAGCAAGGAGGAAAAAATAGATAAATATAGAGCATATTGAAGCATGTACATAACTAATATATATGGTGATGGTAATAGTATTGTATAGTAATGTATAATTATATATATAAGATATGGTAATGGTATATATATATAGGTATACATAATATGTGATGTAGTTTATGTATATTCTACACATCTGTAATGGTATGTAGGTATTTCTGATGTATGCAATACCTTGAAAGGTACAGTATGTATGTATGTAACATCCAAAACTGTACCGTTTGTACAGAATGTATTTTTTACACAGAATGTAAATTTTGTATGTGATTGAAACTATGCAAGTTGTTTGATATCTTGAAACTATGCAAGTTGTTTGACCCCAGGAAGAATAGCTGCAGCTCTGCTGTAGCTAATGGGGATCTTAAATAAAGACAAAAGACCCCAACTCACCTGTTTTCAGGCTACCCACATTCCCTGCCTGTTCTCCACCTTCTGTGCACCTCTCCTTAGTCCATCATCTGCCTGCCCACCAGGCTCACCCCCAACTTTCCATTCCCATAGTATTATTATGTACTGTACCTCTATGTTATCAGTCAGTGTTTGCCTGTTGGTCGCAATTCGTTGCGATTATCTGTGAGTCTGTACCAGTTCCTCACACTTTCCTTCCCTGTTTTGTTGTTTCCGTAACTCCGTAACGTAGTTGCTTTTTGCTTATAAAGACTTCTTTAACTAGTCCTGCATCTGCCTTGTGTGTTCTCTGTCACTTGGAATGATGTGCAACTGTGGATCTTCAGCACCATGGACAGCAACAGATTCAGAGCTCAAAGCAGTCATGCATGTGACAACTATAAATTCAACATAACATGACCTCAGAGACTTTCATGTTGGTTGACGGCTGCATTGTACTAAAGATTTTCATCACAACGCCAAAGCAAATGCACACATAGCTACAGCAAAGATGATGGATTTCAAGCAAGATAGCCCAACTTCAACTCACATCATGCCATTTGGTTGCTTGGGTTTTGCCCATGGTGTCTACCAACAACTTATCACTTATGACACTTTCGGCAGATCTGACTGAGTCTATAGGAGTCGATGGGAAAAGTCAACTTGATCTTAGATTATGACAGATTATTTCGCCCCCATATTAATTCAAGTCAATATTCTGCCAATTTTCCTGAACATCCTCACACTAGAATGGTATTTTTCAGACAGACAGATCAGAAGAAAAAAACCAGTGGGGGCGGGGGGAGTAACGAGACTTGGGGATGTGACCACGTGACCATTTATATCGCTTTGCTTCATCACAGAAATGAGACATATGAATAAATGGACAAATAGCACTTTATTCTTCAGTTTTTCATGTATTCTGTGTAATACATTATTAATTTAATTCAGAAACATTACACTTTTTGGAGGGTCTGCTTAAGTTCACAGCTTCTCCATAGCCAAACAGAAACTTTAGGCTTTAACAAAATTAAGCTGTATGTAATCGTATGTTTGTCAATTAACTATGAATACCACAGCAATATTCATTCAGCACCATGTGTTCTGTGTAATACAATAAAAACTTTAAAGGGATAGTTCACACTTTTTTCAAGTCTCGCACTATAATGCTACTTGCAAATGATGATGTTGATTGGTACAATTCTTACTCCAGAACAATCCATCCTGTTCCTCATAGTACGTATAAAATATATGAAAAATAAAAAAGAGAAAATATATGAAATCTGAGCCTGTTTGTTCTCCAAAGCTCTGTACAGTATTTGTCTGTATGTGGCTACCTCCCTTGCTCCCCCCCACCTCCTTTTGGCTCGCTCCTCCCCCACACCCCCCCTTTTTCCCCCTCCCTTCCCCTGCTCTCCTCATTCATACCCACCTCCTCCCCTTCCCTGCTCTCTCCTCCCCCACATTTCCCATTCCCTCCCCACCTCCTCCCCCACATACCCTCGCTCTCCCTCCCCAACGCCTCCCTTTTCCTGCTCTCTCCTCTCTCCTCCCCCACATCCCCCCTGCTCTCCCTCCCCAACTGCTCCCTTTCCTGATCTCTCCTCCCACACATTCCCCTTGACTTGACCTTGTGGCAGGAAAAAAACATTTTCACAGATACGCTGTGCATTTCTCACAATGACACTCTTCTGCAGTGGTGTCCAAAGCTTTGTGTGGAACAGACACACAATTTGGGTGGTACCAAGAAGTGCATTGCTTTGCCATACAATATGTATAAAATATCTGAAATATAATATAGAGAAAATATAGAATATATGAAATAGGAGCCCCCCACACACCCCCACTCTCCCTCCCCAACCCCTCCCTTTTCCTGCTCTCTCCTCTTTCCTCCCCCACATCCCCCCTGCTCTCCCTCCCCATTTCTTCCCTTTACCAATAAGTGCATTTGCTGCACTCTACCATCACCTCTTTGTTGTGTGAGGGCCTGCAGATACAGAGGACCTCCACCTCAAGTGTGGCCCTTTCATGCTCTGCCTGTATACAATATGTATAAAATATATGAAATATTAATATAGAGAAAATATATAATATATGAAATAGGAGCCCCCACACACCCCCGCTCTCCCTCCCCAACCCATCCCTTTTCCTGCTCTCTCCTCTCTCCTCCCCCACACCCCCCCTGCTCTCCCTCCCCACCTCCTCCCTTTACCAAGAAGTGCATTTGCTGCACTCTACCATCACCTCTTTGTTGTGTGAGGGCCTGCCCTGCAGATACAGAGGACCTCCACCTCAAGTGTGGCCCTTTCATGCTCTGCCTGTATACAATATGTATAAAATATCTGAAATATAATATAGAGAAAATATAGAATATATGAAATAGGAGCCCCCACACACCCCCGCTCTCCCTCCCCAACCCCTCCCTTTTCCTGCTCTCTCCTCTCTCCTCCCCCACATCCCCCCTGCTTTACCTCCCCACCTCCTCCCTTTCCTGATCTCTCCTCCCCCACATTCCCCTTGACTTGACCTTGTGGCAGGAAAGAAACATTTTCACAGATACGCTGTGAATTTCTCACAATGCCACTCTTCTGCAGTGGTGTCCAAAGCTTTGTGTGGAACAGACACACAATTTGGGTGGTACCAAGAAGTGCATTTGCTGCACTGTACCATCACGTCTTTGTTGTGCGAGGTCCTGCAGATACAGTGAACCTCCACCTGAAGTGTGGCCCTTTCATGCTCTGCCTGTATGTTTATGTATGGGAATAGTGGAGCCTGTTTGTTCTGCAAAGCTCTGTACAGTATTTGTCTCATGTCTTTTTCTTGAAATATGCACTCCTCTGGCCTGACTCTCTCACATAAAACTGATGCAAAGGCCAATGCAAAAAGTCCACAATTGCTGGATGACTGCTGCTTTTGGACCGCAGGCTTTCTAACCAGAAAGTGTGGTACTTCTTGTGGACGAATTAACCAGGAGAGCTTTTGCTCTGTGTTCTTGTCGATCCTTGAGTTCAAGCTGTCATATATGCAAAGCTCATTGGGTCCACAGAAAAGGTTACTTGCTGTGATCCAGTGGTTCTCATTTATGTATAAGATTTGAACAAATGGCTTCTGTGGTGTCCCAACTACACTGCCTTGGCAAAGACTATTAAAAAGAAGGCATGACTGGAACCCATCTATACCTGGGTGGTTCTGTGCCATTTAAAAACAAGCTAGATCCAGTTCATTGTCACTGAGCCAAGTTTCGGGGTGCAGGATGCTTAGCAATTCGTGTTGGTGAAGGGTTACTGGTTTTAGCAATCTGTAGGCTGGGATGAGTTCCTTTGGTGTGTGGTCTTTCCAAAGTGGTCCATGTGGCTTGCTTGCTTTTCCTCTCTGTGGTTTCTTCATTTTCTATGAGACAAACACACATATGTTTACTGCGAATGTATGGCCTCCAAAGGCCTCTCAAGCTCGCCTCTCCTTTGAATTTTCTTTAATCAGCCTTCCCTCACAACACTATTTAGTCAGTGTCTGTTATCAGTTCATCACATATTGAGGTGATTTCTGTGAATGCTTGGATAATTCTGTGTCTAAACATATGGCCCTGATACAACGTCAAGTCCAAAAACATCTCTCTCACTTATTCATTGATTTGGTATTACTTAGTGCATAATTAAAGAGTACATAAACCTATTTCCATTTACTTGCTTATTACTATGATTGTATTTGGTTGGGTGTTGTTTATGCTGTTATTTTGCTGTCCGATTAAGATTTGCTTGTTTTTGACTAGAGCAGTGCACGTTTGATCCAGAGCGCTGTTTGCTTGTTTGGTCAAAGTTTATTTATATATACACCCAGCTGCACACCCGCCAATTGGATGAATGGTTTCTGAGAATTGTGATAAACATAAAGTAATTCCAATAATTGGTAGAGCGATGAAAATGTATATGGATATATATGGTATAAGGAAAACTTAAATAAAGTGCACCTTCAGAGCAGCTGTCCCCTGGCTTAATGGTTTTTGCTGTCCGGGATCCTTGGCTGCCACTGAAGCCGACTGGTCTGTAGTCACCTGGTTAATTTCAGGAAAGCCATTAGAAACTTTAAAAAACAACCCGCAATTGTGTGGTGTGTGTTAGTTTGAAGGTCTATCACCTTTTATTTTGAAGGTCTGTGTATGTTTTGGGGCTTTTATTATGACTATATTAGCAGGCTGCTATGCAGGCTTCTAATCTAGCTTGCACCTCACCTTCCAGCATCAGACCAACACCAGCACCAGACTACCCATAACTCCCTGCTCCATGACAATCCCCTCCTCCAGTGCTACACTACCCACAGTGTAATCTGATTACAGTACTTAGATTCCTTTCTTTGTTTTGTGGGGACATACATACATACAGACATGTATACAACCAAACAACATATGGACAGATCCTCCCCTCAGCCCTTATTGCCACGCCATAAAAAGGAAATTACATTAAATGTACCTTCACAGCAGGGGTCCCCTGGCTCGCTGGATTTTGTTGTCCGGGGGCCTTGGCTGGTACTCCTGCTGTCTGGT
Source organism: Poromitra crassiceps (assembly GCF_964638095.1). Lineage (NCBI taxonomy): Eukaryota > Metazoa > Chordata > Actinopteri > Beryciformes > Melamphaidae > Poromitra > Poromitra crassiceps. The sequence continues at coordinate 4,050,167 of NC_139630.1, forward strand.
CTGTAGTCACCTGTTCAATTTCAAGGAAGCCATTAGAAACTTTAAAAAACAACCCGCAATTGAGTGGTGTGTCTACTTTTGAAGGTCTATCACCTTTTATTTTGAAGGTCTGTGTATGTTTTGGGGCTTTTATTATGACTATATTAGCAGGCTGCTATGCAGGCTTCTAATCTAGCTTGCACCTCACCTTCCAGCATCAGACCAACACCAGCACCAGACTACCCATAACTCCCTGCTCCATCACAATCCCCTCCTCCAGTGCTACACTACCCACAGTGTAATCTGATTACAGTACTTAGATTCCTTTTTTTGTTTTGTGGGGACATACATAGATACAACATATGGACAGATCCTCCCCTCAGCCCTTATTGCCACGCCATAAAAAGGAAATTACATTAAATGTACCTTCACAGCAGGTGTCCCCTGGCTCGCTGGATTTTGGTGCCCGGGGTCTTTGGCTGCCATGCACTGCTGCTGTCTGGTTTGTAGTCACCTGGTCAATTTCAGGAAAGCCATTAGAAGTGTGGTGCGTCTTATTTTGAAGGTATATTGCCTTTTATATTGAAGGTCTGTGTATGTTTTGGGGCTTTTATTATGACTATATTATCAGGCTGCTATGCCTTGGCTGTAGTAACTTAAAGGTCCCATATTGTGTAAAACAAGATTTCCTCGCCTCTTTGATTAAAAAGGACTTGGGCGTTCTAGATATACTGGATGTAGCATAGCTGTGTAGAATGGAAAAAAATACAAAGAATAATCAACTGCACCAAGAATATCTCAACAGATCCTCTTACATTGTTAACTTAGTTTATTTTAACTTATATTGCCAAAAGAGAACATAGTTAATGAGGGGAGAGACAGGGTACATAAAGACATCCCACAGAGGCTGGATGAGAGTTTTCCTTTGTAACTGAATATACATGTATAACATTGTTTTATACAGAGAAAAATAGCATGGCATGGGACCTTTAATGAAAACCATTTGAAACTTGAAATGGGTTGAAAAGACATTGTATATCACTGCCCATATTTTGGCAAAGACTATTGTGTTGCATAGTTGATTTCTCTATTGTAGTCCCAATGTGATATTGTAAATTGCTTTGGATTTAAGTGTCTGCCAAATGCCATAAGATAATGTAATGTAATGTAATGTAATGCAATGTGTTATATTACCGATGTCTTTCTGTGTTTGAGTTTGAACGGTTTGTTGATGGAGGTGACATACACCCCTCTCCTCGTTTGTTTCCGCTGCTTCCACCTCTCTTGCAAGATACGATGCTCCTGTCATAACAAGAAAAAATAAAAAAGCAGACGCAGAGACAAAAACACAGTTCAAGGCTTTTTACTGAGAATTTGTTTTGTTACATGGGCACACAGTACTGAATTATTGAGTATTGAAATATTGTTCTATCAACACTGTAAAAGTCTGAACAATTACTTTTTTTACCTTTTTAAGCAATGCAGCCGCTTCTATGGGTGACTGTCAGTATGAGCATGAGATGTATGAATGAGCACGAGATGGATGAGCCTGTAGGTCAGCAGTTGATCTGGGCGAATCCATCTCTTGAGAAAAACGCACGAGATGTCACGCAACTGCTCAACTATGATGTCATCAGACAGTTGTGATGTCATCTGTCATTTCACTTGAGCAATCCACAAGAGCACATGTTGTCAAGTGATGTCACTCAACTGGAAGAGAGGTCACGTAAGTGATGTCACTAGAGCAATTGTATTCCTTGAAGTTCAAATGTGTTAAGTGGCATCTTTCTATCTGTATGTCTGCACTGCTTCAGCACCTGGGTGTGATTTTTCCCATGCATAACATCTTTAAAAGGGTACATTTAAATAAAATATACTGGTGACTGTCTTACCTTTCTTTTAGTGAGACGTTTCGCGTCACCAAATTCCCTTAAAAGAGCAGTGTGGGTGGCTTTGTACGTCAGAATGAAGTCATCAAGTCTGGTTAGGCGTCTTCCTTTGAAGCGTATTTTTTTTAGGTCCCACTGACTCTTCTCCATCACCTCTTGTGTTTTGTTGTCCTGTGTGAAATTCTGACAGAAAAACGGGTTATAGTACCTCATCAGAGGAGTTTTATCCATTTTTGTGACCAAAATGATAGGTTTAAACTGGCCATTACATTTCAAATACATTTCAAATTTCAAATATTCAACCAAATTATACTACACCTGTTTTTGAGACTTTGATATTTTGCCAAATTTCTTTGAGAATTGCTGGTAAGGTAGTCCTTTCCCATGCCTGCCCAGGTCACCTGGAGAAGTAATACACAAAGTTGAGGAGGTTAATCCTAAGGGGATCATGAATGTAATTACCAAATGTCTAAACAATACACCTACTATATTTTCGACATACATTTTGGCTTAAGGTTGGTAACAGAGTAAATATTACTGTTATGAAGATTGGAGTGGATGTAGTTTGAGTCCTCAGCCACTTGGGGGCATTGCCGTGGACTCAGCGCAACTAGTTAATTACCAATTTTGTGATAGCCAATCAGAGGGTGCATGATAGAGGTATGATCAAGGCATGGGCAGTCTTGCCGTCTGTTCATTCATTTCAGTTGATCTACAGTATGCGTTCTGAGTGTGCGTCCAGAGAGATGTAAGTTGTTCTGTCCAATTGCTGTTTTACAAATGTGTGCATTACATTGCTTGTTATTTTCTGTTTCTTATATTATATTTACTGCTGTTACAGTAGATGGTGAGAAGTGGTGAAATGTAACATTGTTGCCGTCAAGGGCACATGGCAGTCCTTTGTTAATGGATGCTTCTGATAGTTTCTTGGCGTTGGTAATTTATGTATAGGTGGTAAGGTGCATACAGTCTATCCAGATATTATTTATGTTATTATGTCAAAGTCTAATGCGAGTTTAACTAATGTCAAGCTCATTTACATTTATGTTATAATACAGAGGCTTTGGTATATATTAGCAACTATTGAATGCTATTGCATTATTGTGATTAGTTGAGTTTGCTATTGATGGTTCCTGTTTTCTGTCTTTTGTATTTTCAGGACCACACACACACATCGCATACCACAAACAAACTCATTCATACTGCAATAAAGTGCAGTAAATTGATCCACTGTGTCAATAATTATTACTTCTATCAAGTCTTGGGGGAACTCAGTATTGCATTCTGACAGATGTACACTTCGCGATTATAAATAAGAGAAGCCAGCCTGGAATTAAGCTTTCGTAATAAATGGTCCTTCGAGAAGTCAGCTTGTAACTAAGCATTCAGAACAATTACTGTGGAATTATAGCTGCTGCGCAGCAATGAGTCGTGGCCGGGCACAGACCCATTGCTGGGTCAGGCCACAGCAATGTGATGTCATCACTGATGACATCACAATTGCTAAAGTAACAATTGCTCGAGTGACTGATGACATCACAAATACAACCTAATTGCCCTCGCTAATTAGCGCAATTAAGATGCTCTTTAGGCTATACATGGGGGCTGAATTCAACGTTTTGATGCACTGTGGACTCAATTTTAGATCAATCGAAAATCTATTTGATACATTTGTGTAGGTTCATTACTCATCTTGGCACTGAACCATCTAGTCGTGAGCACGGTGTCCGGTGACAATTTGCACACAAGATGAGTAAGTCCACGCTGACAAAGTAGCCAACTCATGTGTATACGAGGGATCAGTGTTGTAAAGGAAGCTGGGGCGAACTTATAATGGGACCCTATTGAGCCAGCCTAGTTAGCAGGCTCGTGCTTGTTGTATTTCCGTGATTGATTGAGTTTGACACTGTGCATGTTTGTTTATAGTGGTTTCAGATACATTTGACTTTTATCTAGCATTTATTAGCGATTTGTATTGATTTATATTTGGAATAGAAGCATTATCCATAACCTGCCACCAGGGCGGCAGTATGACTGGGGTTAATGTTAAGAGGGCTACAAATTCGTAGAAGAAGAGTGCTTTTCCCATGAAGAAGAGACAACGTTAACTCAGACTACTGACTGAATGAATGAGTTATGCCCTTTCACACTGTTCAATGATATATACTGTATAAACATCCTTGTTCAACTCAAAGTGGTCTTCTATGATTGTAGCGAACCTGAATACAACAAGACCAAATAGTTCTAGCGGGAGTGGGTGTGTGGTGACTGCCTCGGCCAAAAAGGAGTTAGGTCAATCAGCGCTCGATTGCTCTTCCTCCTTCCTCCTCTTCCTCCTTGAGGACCCGGATGGCGCACACACATGTTGAAATTTTTGAACACAAGATTCTGAAAATTTTGAATTGAATTTTGAAATAGGAATGTGGAAACTGAATAATTTCAAAGCAAATAAATTCAGTTTAAAATTATGCTATTCAGATTCAGTTTTTCAATTCACATTAAAAAATAAAAATTTCAAAATAAAAAACAGCAATTCAATTTCAAAATGAAAAAATTTGAATTCAAATAGAGCAATTCAATTTCAAAATGAAAAAATTCGAATTCAAATAGAGCAATTCAATTTCAAAATGAAAAATTTCGAATTCAAAAAGAGCAATTCAAATTCAAAATTCAAAATTTCGAATTCAAGTTGAGCAATTCGAATTCAATTTGAGGTGGCACATAAATCAGCCCATACATAAGCTCATGCCCAGCCATAGGCTTCTTCCTGCCAAAAACTACATACTTAGACTTTGCTACCGATAACCTAAAACCCCACTTATCAGCCCAAACCTTCACCCTATCCAGGGCTCCCTGCATCTGCTTCATCAAATATCCAACATTGCGCCCTCTTTTCCAGATTGCTCCATCATCTGCAAAAAGAGTTCTACCAAAGCCACCCCCCACTTCATCAAACATACTATTAACCATTACATTAAAGAAGACAGGACTAATAACACTTCCCTGTGGGGTCCCATTATCTATAGTTACAGTGTCAGACAGACTCCCCCCCAACTTTCACTTGTATGGTACGAGATCTCAGAAAATCTCTAATCCAGTTTAGCATCCTGCCCCGAACCCCTGCATCATACAACTTTATCACCAGCCCCTCTTTCCACAGCATGTCATAGGCCTTCTCTATGTCTAAGAATACACTTACCACTGCCTCCTTGTTCACTAAAGCTCTCTTAATGTCTCTGTCTAACACAAGAACAGCATCCATAGTTCCTCTGCCTAACCTAAACCCACTTTGGCATGGAGAAAAATACCCTCTTCGCTCTAAACTGTGCACTAACCGATCCGTAACCATTCTCTCCATGACCTTACACATAACTGCTGTAAGCGCAATAGGCCTGTATGATCCAGGACTACTGGCTTCCTTCCCAGGTTTCACAATTGGCACAACTACTGCATGCTTCCACTCAGCCGGAATAATCCCTTCCTCCCACACTGTATTTATCAACGCTAACATCTCATCCAATGCCAAATCATCCATATGCTTAAACATCTCATATCCCAGGCCATCTCTCCCAGGCGAGGTATTATTCCCTCGTCCTATTGCCCTCTTCAGCTCTTGCATAGAAAAAAATAGATTTATTACATCACTATTATCAAAGTTTACTTCAAGTTTATATCCTTCTTGCTCAAGCATTAATTGTCTCCTCAGCTGCCCTTCTCTACCCACATTACTTACATTGTGTACTTCATTCAAGAACACTCAAGTCATAGAATTAACCATTTATTGTATTATGAATACAATGCATACAATTATGTTTGGCGTTGAAGGCTCCACTCTTATAATTAATTTAATATTTAATTTAATATTTAAATAATTTAATTCTCCCTGAACTCGGCTCAGCAGCATGCTACGCCGAGCAGGGAGAGCAAGCAGAATCCCCCATGGGAATAAAATATTCCAGATACATTTAAACCATAGAAGTAAAAGAGGGAGCCTAAAAGCAAGACATGGGAACATGTTCATTTTTTGAGCCATGCAGACTCCAGAGCTACAATACATGATAGCATTGATCTAAAAGGTGGAGGCTGGGGTGGAGGGGGCAAAGCGTTTGCCAGCAGCCGCAACGATCAGCAAGGTGGGGAACAGATCATTGAGTGAGAGACTGCCATATTTAAACGGACCGCCTTGTTGTGAGAATGACTGTGATTGGAGAATTGGTTAAACGGTGAACCAAACAGAGGCTGTCAGCTGGTACAGCTGGGGCGTAGCCTATGACATCATGTCTTGAATGAACTAACGCAGGCTTCATTTTCTGAAAGGTCCTAACTAGTAAATCAGCCTTCTCCCTGTTACCTACCACTTCTTTACTCCCTTCCACCAACACAGGAATGGACACTCCCCTTTTGATCCCAGCCATTCTGTGAATCATGCCCCAAACTTGCCCTAGTTGTCTCTGGGATCATGTCTATGTTCCCCGGGTTCTATGTTCCCCGGGTTCTATATTCCCCGTTTTTCACTAACCCTAAACCTAACCTCCCCCAGACCCTAACCCAAAACCTAACCTCTCCCACCCCCCACGCCTAAACCTAACCTCCCCCAGAGCCTAACCCAAAACCTAACCTCTCCCAGGGAACATAGCGGGGAACATAGGACCCTATTTGGGAAAAGCGGGGAACATAAGACCCGGGGAACATAGGACCCGGGGAACATAGGGATGACCCCTTGTCTCTGTACCTATAGTGCCACAAAACCTGCGCCAGCTCTCTGTCTTAGCACCTTTAATAACCTTTCTAGCCTTTGCTCGCAACCTCTTATACTCAATAACATGACTCTCAATTGGACTCCTCCTAAGCTGACGATATGCAATGTTGCGAGCCCTCACTGCCTCATAGAGAGCCGCAGTAACGAGTCCGGAAATCATCGATGCTAACAGCCGTGGTTCTTCACAGTTTTCGCCTATGGGAGTTTTGAATGGGTTTTTGGCACGATGCTTCTAATAATCTCTCTGGGCACCGCTGGCTTAATCAAACGCGAACCAGTGTTTAGTAACATCATCTTCACACATCTTCACTTTTATGAGTTTTGAAGCTTTTACGTGCCGTTAAAAGGGTGGCTAGCTAGCAAACGGCTAAATGAGACTACTGTTGAGTCGATGGAGATATATACGTCAATAACGTCACCACTCAAAGGACGAACACGGAAATTATCTTTCCCTCACCTGGTTCAGCCCCGTTCAGCCCGGGATAATCAGTGCACACATCAACAACAGTCCAGGTTGAGTGCTGACGTGACGTGGAAGCCTATGCGACAGTGTGTAGTTCTGGATTAGCTTAGCTCAAGCTTTTTATTTACGCTACAAAACTCATGAAAGTGGTCCTCATGTGTGAAGATTATCCCGCTGAACCTTGGTTCACGTTTGATTAAACTTGCGTTGCCCACAGACATTATTTGAAGCATCGCGCCAAAAACCCATTCAAAAATCCCATAGGCAGAAACAGTGAAGAACCAGGAAGTTCCGGACTTCCGCATTCAGCCTACAAAAATACGTCATCCCTGCGGCTCTCTATTACACACCTTATTCCACCATGGTACTATTTTCCTCGGTTTCCTACTCTCCTTAACTTGAATTGCCTTTCCAGCGGCTGACCCCACAAAACAAAATGACCTATTCCATTCATCCACACCTTTTCTCTTCCTCTTTCAGCTGCGTTGTGCTGAGCGACGCATGGTCTGCTCAGCTCGTCACATAGAGTGTGACGTCAGTGGAATATCTTAAAGGGACAGTGTCACCACTACTTCCCACAGCATTAACTGTTCATATTAAATGATTATCAGATCATTTTTAACATACTCTTAATGAATTCAATGCATATGTTTTAACCAACAAAGCATATTTATGGATTTTAACAAACTATTTATTCAATGAATTATTCTTATTTGTACCATATTTTAACGTGGGTTACACGTAGGTTTATAGATGTTTTTTATTTACCTTGACAGTTTTGACTTTGAAAAGCAACTGGTTGACACGTCATCCCCAGCTGTCTGAACACAAGAAAACATAAACGTCTGAGGGGCTGACTCTATTTACAGGGGAGGGGCTGACTCTACTTACAGGGGAAGGGGTGACTCTACTTACAGAGGAGGGGCTGACTACTTACAGGGGAGGGGGCTGACTCTACTTACAGGGGAGGGGGTGACTCTACTTACAGGGGAGGGGGTGACTCTACTTACAGAGGAGGGGCTGATTCTACTTACAGGGGAGGGGGCTGACTCTACTTACAGGGGAGGGGGTGACTCTACTTACAGGGGAGGGGCTGGCTTACAGGGGAGGGGGTGACTCTACTTACAGAGGAGGGGCTGACTCTACTTACAGGAGAGGGGGCTGACTCTAATTACAGGGGAGGGGGTGACTCTACTTACAGGGGAGGGGTGACTCTACTTACAGGCGAGGGGGTGACTCTACGTACAGGGGAGGGGGTGACTCTACTTACAGGGGAGGGGGTGACTCTACTTACAGGGGAGGGGGTGACTCTACTTACAGGGGAGGGGGCTGACTCTACTTACAGGGGAGGGGCTGACTCTACTTACAGGGGAGGGGGCTGACTCTACTTACAGGGGAGGGGCTGACTCTACTTACAGGGGAGGGGCTGACTACTTACAGGGGAGGGGCTGACTCTACTTACAGGGAGGGGCTGACTCTACTTACAGGGGATGGGCTGACTCTACTTACAGGGGAGGGGCTGACTCTACTTACAGGGGAGGGGTTGACTCTATGTACAGGGGAGGGGGTGACTACTTACAGGGGAGGGGCTGACTCTACTTACACGGGAGGGGCTGACTCTACTTACAGGGGAGGGGTGACTCTACTTACAGGGGAGGGGCTGACTCTACTTACAGGGGAGGGACTGACTCTACTTACAGGGGAGGGGCTGACTCTACTTACAGGGGAGGGGCTGACTCTACTTACAGGGGAGGGGGTGAGTACTTACAGGGGAGGGGCTGACTCTACTTACAGGGGAGGGGCTGACTACTTACAGGGGAGGGGCTGACTCTACTTACAGGGGAGGGGCTGACTCTACGGGGGAGGGGCTGACTACTTACAGGGGAGGGGCTGACTCTACTTACAGGGGAGGGGCTGAATCTACTTACAGGGGAGGGGGTGACTCTACTTACAGGGGAGGGGCTGACTCTACTTACAGGGGAGGGGGTGACTACTTACAGGGGAGGGGCTGACTCTACTTACAGGGGAGGGGCTGACTCTACTTACAGGGGAGGGGCTGACTCTATGGGGGAGGGGCTGACTACTTACAGGGGAGGGGCTGACTCTACTTACAGGGGAGGGGCTGACTCTACGGGGGAGGGGCTGACTACTTACAGGGGAGGGGCTGACTCTACTTACAGGGGAGGGGCTGACTCTACTTACAGGGGAGGGGGTGACTCTACTTACAGGGGAGGGGGTGACTCTACTTACAGGGGAGGGGTTGACTCTACTTACAGGGGAGGGGCTGACTCTACTTACAGGGGAGGGGCTGACTCTACTTAGAGGGGGTGACTCTACTTACAGGGGCGGGGCTGACTCTACTTACAGGGGAGGGGCTGACTCTACTTACAGGTGAGGGGCTGACTCTACTTACAGGGGAGGGACTGACTCTACTTACAGGGGAGGGGGTGACTACTTACAGGGGATGGGCTGACTCTACTTACAGGGGAGGGGCTCACTCACCACAGGACAGAGTCCCTAGCTGTTTCTGCCCTGGGACATTGGGGAGATTATTCATGAAACCAGAGGGAAGAGCACCTCCTACTGGTCCTCCAGTGTGTGTTTCGCTTTTCACTTTGTTAGTTTTGATCAAAATCTACACCCACATTTCAGCTATAATGCATGCGATTCTTCTTACTGATACATTCTGACGTTGATTCTGAGAACCTGTTTCCTCCAACCCATTGGGTTACTTTTGCAAGTTGAGAAAGAATAAAATAACTTCACCAGTAGCTTTCCACATCAGGAGACGAGACCTTATCAGAGCAACATTTTAACAAAGGCTATAAATACTGAATCACAGAGGAGGGGTGGGAGGGTGCTCAAGCACCTGCCCCTTTGCCCTTTCTGTCTGCGGTTAATATTAGTCTTCCAGGCTGTATGTGAGCAAAGATACTGATATATGAAACTAAGACCTACGCCTACGGCATCCATTGGTACCCGCAAAAAGGGAATGGTTTTTCATGTGATGGCCACAGACAATTGCTCTCCTTATCCTTCCTGACTGATTTTTCTCTAGTTTTGTGTTCTGCTAGTGTCCTTCTCACTACTGGTAGCATGAGGTGGTACCTGCAACCCAATCAGGTCGCACAGATAGTCCTGCTCCTCCAGGATGGCACATCCATCCATACATGCTGTAGCAAGGTTTGCTGTGTCTCCCAGCACAGTCTCAAGAGCATGGTGGAGATACCAGGAGACCGGCTGTTACAGAGAGACTACAGAGAGACTGTTACGGAGAGCTGGACAGGGCCATAGAAGAGCATCAATCCAGCAGCAGAACCAGTATCTGTTCCTTTGTGTTAGGAGGAACAGGAAGAGCACTATAGCCCTACAGAATGACCTCCAGCAGGCTACTGGTGTGCATGTTTCTGAGCAAACTGTCAGAAACAGACTCCATGAGGGAGGCATGACGGCCCGACATCAGTGGCGTCAGTTCAGTAAAGACTAAGGTATGGCAAAGGGCCGCGGTGGGGGGGTTTAGGGGGGATCTCCCCCCCTAGCTTGAAGATTTTTTGTGAAATTAGTTGTCCAATAGTCAATTTTCATGAGTTGTTTCTATGCAATTAATTGATATGACATGTCAACCTTATAAGGTTAACTAAAGAGACAACTACAGTATAAGTAGTAAACATTTTCTTTATTCCAGTCACTGTAAAACTAACATATAACAAGTGCATTTTATGAAGAAATCTGCACTGCAGGGATGCAGACCCATGGACAGTGAAAAAGGTGACAGCAGGGCACTGCAGGGCAGACATGAAACCACTCAAAAACCATTCACTTTGAGTGTCTTATTTTGGAATGGAAAAGGGGTCTGTCACCTGTCGCTGTGCAAAAAGGGTCAGCAGCGCCTTTTTTGTCTCCGGAAACTTGCCAAATTCCAGGTAGACAAGACCTTGTTCTACAGCGCCTTCATTGAATCGGTGATCACCTTCTCTATTGCATGCTGGTATGGCAGCCTCGACATCAAGAATAGGAACTCCCTAGGGAGAATCGTGAAAACGGCTTCTAAAATAGCCGGAATCCATTTTAGGAGCCTAGACCACATTTTCAACTTGCAGTTGCTGAAAAAAGCAAGGGCTATCTGCTCAGACAATGCCCATCCGCTGTGCTCTGAATATGAGTTGCTTCCATCTGGCCTTCGTCTTCGTGCTCCCTTGGCCAAGAAAAATAGATATAGGAATTCCTTTGTGCCTGCTTCGATTCGAGCTTTAAATGCTACTTAAGAGAATATACAGTAATGTAACATCTATTTGATGTTTTTATTTATTTGTGTTCTCCTATACAATAGTTATATTGTAGCATTTTCTTTCTGTAATATGTAGCGCTGTGTGGCTAAGTCTCCTTCTTAGACTGCCTTGCATTTTGCACTTATCGTATTTGCACTTATCGGCCTCTAATGCACTTTAAACTACACTGGCACTTTTGAACTGAACTTACTTTGCACTATGTCGTGGTCTATTGTGTCTCCATTTTGTTTTTATGGTTTTATGGTCTTTTATGGTTTTTATGGTCTATTTGTGTCTGCACTTTGTTTTCATGTTTTTATTTCGAGCCTTGTGTGATTTTTTGACTGTTTTGTTTTTTGCTCTGCTGCAACCCAAAGTGCCCTTCTGGGACATATGAATAAACTTGAACTTGAACTTGAACCTAAAGGTGACAGACTAATATCCCCATCTGCATAAATATACTATTACTGATCCATAACATTAATTATAACAGGATGAAATCAAATGGCTACAATTATACTCCCCTTACTATTACAGAGCCAGAAATGAATGCCATTCACTTATTAACAGGTTTCCACAAACATATTAGCTACTGGTCATTTATAACTGACGTTTTACTAGCGAGGCTTTTATTGTGGAAATCCACACTTCCTGTTGCAGTTAACTATCTTAGCTTAACCTCGATATAAACCCAGGCATTAATAATCACTTCGGGAGGCTTGCTCCATCATAAAACATCATTCCACACAATACCAACAACAGGTAATGAATAATATAACATAAGAACATGTTCAGGACTCGACATGGCATATTTAACAGACGTGCTGCGTCGGGGGCTGTCAGGTGAGAGGACAGGAGGATCATTAATTATCCTACATGAACCGGCTATTATTAGCGCATTTGGGAGCGCATCTTTTTTTTTTTTTTTTTTGCCAAAAGCCAAGATATGGCACCTGCCATACTGAATTGACGGCCTTGCCCGACATCCTAGTGTGACCTGTGCTCACAGCCCAGCACCGTGCAGCTCTACTTGGCATTGGCCGGAGAACATCAGAATTGGCAGGTCCACCATCGTGCCCCGTTCTCTTCACAGATGAGAGCAGGTTCACACTGAGCACATGTGACAGGCAGGAAAGAGTCTGGAGATGCCGTGCTGAACGTTCTGCTGCCTGTAGCATCCAGCAGGACTGGTTTGGTGGTGGGTCAGTGCTGGTCTGGGGAGGCACATCCTTGGAGGGTCGTGGTTCCTTCATTTTTTTGAGCATACAAGCATACATTTTGATCGTATACAAGGTGATTTTTTTGCTGTGCTTTATACGCTGTACAAAGTGATGTGATTTTGCAAACTGAAAATAAATAGTTAAAAAAAGATGGGGACCTTTAAATTTCCCAGCTGGCTGGTGTGTCCTGACACTGTGGCCTATTTCCTAAATCAGCAACAACAAAATACAACCACCATGTGACCCAGAGGTCCCAGCAGACAGCTTGAGAACCACTGCAAGAATGGGAATGATGCACTGAAAAATTTGGGAAATTCTGTCAGTCCAGTTTCCTCCCTTTGACTTTTGATAATGTTACAAACGACAAATGAGTGCACACAAACTTATATTAAACTGAAAATAAATTCTAACATGGGCCTGAGGATTTGGAGAGCCACCAATTCATTGTGGATGAATTGATAGTATTGTAGCGAATCAGTGTTACACATACAGTGGTGAGCAATGGTAGTGTCTCGACTACAGATAGGAACGTATGTGTGGGAGTGTTACTAAGGGGAACACTATGCTTGTGGAACACTTCCGGGAGAGACTGAGCATGCGTGGGCAGTCTCCGGTTACCGCCTAAGGGGAAAGCTGCTAGCTATGAGCGTGACAACTGCCTAGAGTTGTGATATGACTAACTGTGAATAAAGATCCCTGTACCAGCAAGAAGCCTCTATCTCTTCAATACCAGGAACGCTACAGTATAATATATACCAGATGATGCTTAATCTTTTATCGAGTATTTATAATTCCAAGTTTCCCCATTTTGTTGACATACTGTACATGTGCATCAAGGTTATGACAGACATGTAACAAGACCTGACATCTTCATGGTGTAAATGACAGTGTTATGTTGGTGTCCTTGGCACACATATAAGCTATGTTGTGGTAGCAGTTTGCATCATTCCAATCCTTTCCTGTAGTCAGAGGTTAAAACACAACAACAAAAAGAAAATTAAGCACTTTAGAGGCCTGCAAGTATTTAAAGATGAGATTACAATGTATAGCCCATCTTTTTTACCTTTTTCATGAAAAATAAATAAACACCACCTGCAATTATAAAAGGAAAATCATGGCTTCCAAATAAAAATCATAAGAAATAATCATTTTGTACCTTTGGAGTGCATCTCCAGACAGTCTTCTTCATCCTTTTGGTTGTTCGGTTCTCCAGTATTCCAGTGTGTAGAGGTAAACTTGGAGCCATCACTCCACTGCCACACTCCCTCCTGGAGAAGAAGCGTGCACATTGATTTCTGTTCAAATTTTATTCTTCCCCACCGTTTTTTTTGAACATATGCAGCAGTGATACTCAACCCGAGGCTCGAGAGCCACATGCGGCTCCTTTATGTGTAGTTGTGGCTCTTTTAAGTCCTACTTGAAACAAATCAATACAGAAAAAACACAAAAAATAAAGTGAGGAAAGGACTTTTTGGATGGTGGCTCTTGTAAAGATTTCTGGGTCAATGTGGCTCCTGATTAGGTTAAGGTTGTGGACCACTGATATACAGTATACAGATCAGCCATGGATGGCAGAGTAATGCATGGTTGACATTTTTGTAGGCCATCTCAGAAGATAGCATTTCGCTGGGCAAGTCAATTGAATTTTTGCATGGGGATTTTGGTTAGATGCCTGAGATAAGGTCTGTGGTTAACAAAAGTTTATGAAGACCTTTTGAGTTTAGCAAGATAATCTTCACAAACACAATTTAGCGCGTAAATGCAATTGCCAAAAATTGTGAGAAAATGGTTCAAAAATCATATGAGTGTTAATTTGTGAAGATTATCACATTCGTTATCAAAATAGTGATCTTAGTACAGTAGTATTGTGGAATTTATGACTTTCCCAGAGTCAGAAACTAATAAATGCCTTCAGTTCATACAGACCGTTTATGTATTTGGTGTAGTTTGAAGCATGTCAAACAGCAATATCATACAGGCTATCTTGTCACAATTGTGTCTATGGGATCAAATAATCATAATCCTATAAGCATCCTGGAATTGAGGGAGGGGGACGCCTTTTTCCAAGCATAGTCTGGAGGGAGGCCCACAGTCTCAGACCTTGAAAAGCCCTGCTGTAGGGTATGTCTCATAACAACAAGTTCTTCCTCCTTGATGTTCACTCCTAATGGCACAAGGCATAGTTGCTTTAGAGCTCACCTGTATGCCATCATGGCCGCCAATCCAGGTTCTTGTTTCCGAGCCAGCTCTTTGAGGAAGTCCTGCTCTGCCTGACTGTGGACCGAGGCCAAATTTCCACCTTGGGAAATGCAGGCGAGCTAATTGAGAAGCAAAGATATAAAGGAGAAGATTGAGGTAGGGAGATAAAATGGCAGGAGTGAGTAGGATAAGACAGAAATGTAGAGATAAAGAGTTATTAGGATTGAGGGATATGGACCAAAAATCATATCTCAGCATCTATAGGCTGAATGGCAATACACGATATATGAGTGAATGTCACGTCATCTTAAAGTACAAGTTGTCTACAAGATCAATATGCATAATTAATGTGTCGGTATTGCAGTTTATGAATACTTGAAATAGAATTGTACTTTTTTGAAGTATTTGTTTAGGAACAAGCAGTTTTAAATCATTGGCAGAAACAGCCTGATAGGAGTATTGTTCCATTAATACCTCTGCATGAACCCAATCCATGGGACTTTCATGGAAAATGAAACAGCGAGAGCCATGGTGGGCCCAACCAGAAGGACAGTCCTGTTCACCACACTTTACTGTTAGAAAAAATTTAAAGAATAGAGTCTTGGATTACAAATACTAAGTGCACAGTATGTGAAATATAGATTTTTAGCTCATGCAACTCATTTAAATTATACAAATAATTAGGAAAAAAGTTTGTTTCAGGCTCGCCACCTGTTGTCTGTGTATCTGGTGTATAACACATTCAAATATTGTTGTGCTCGTTATTTGGGTGAATTTAGTTAGGTAAAATAAAATATTAATAATCCGAAAATTATTAATATTTCATAAAATTATTAACTCATTGAATGCCATGGACGTCCTTCGACGTCCAATTAAATAGTGACGTAGAATGCCACGGACGTCCTTCGACGTCCAATGCGTTTTTTGACGGTGGGACGTCGATCAAAGCCTTCCGCAGCTCCTGTACAACTATAGTAGCTATTGGAGGTGTATAACCTATTTTACGGACTCATTAGGTGGCGACAGTGCTTGCTCGGTGCAGTCCAGATTAGAGACAGGTCCGAGAAACAGCCTAAAAGCCGTGGATCAAAGACAACCCGATGCATGCTCCCAGAGCCATTTGCTCTGTCGCGGGAGCTGACATTGGCTCCGAACAGGAGTCAATCCGCGCTCACAACTGAGCCCCTCTGTCCCTGTCTGTCTGTCTGTCTGTCTGTATAGTTTCTCCAACCGATTAGCAGCCAGGAAAGCAGCCCCTGACGCCAAACCATTCAGCAATCCGGGTTGGCTCTTCCCTGCTGTGGCGCTGAGAGCCGACAGCAGCACACAAATGCAGCACTCCGAAAATATAATGGTTGCGTGAGGCTGTGTGCAGTGTGGGGAGGAGTTTACGGGGGGAGGGGGGGAGGGGGGTGGTGCACGCAGGGCATCACACAACAACTACGTCACTACATCAGAAAATATTATCTTCAGACTCAGTGAATGTGCTTGAAATGCTGCATTTCACAAAAGGCGGATTATCTCAGCTAATAATTTGAAAAGCCTGAAAACGCTGAAAACAACCTATCTTCTCCGGCTCATAACTAAAGAACGGAAAATGGTATCAATAAACTTTTTTTTGCTGATGATACAATAGAGCCAGCTCGTTCTTGTGCGTGTTCGGTGTTTACATAGTAATATCACACAATATTCTGTGGGCCTCGAGAAATCACTGAAAACGCTCTGAAAACTCTGGCACTGGGAGCATCCGTTCTCCAAAAGTGGCTGGCACTGAATGAGTTAAAATCAAATATGTAATCCTTGATAAGGATTAACCTAGGGGCACCCCCGGCTTAATCACCGGACCTAATCTGAATCACCTTCAGTCTAATCTGAAAGGGGAGAGTTCTTACACCTTAGACAATAGTTTACCACAATTCCACAAAATCACTCTGAAACAGTTGAATTCTAATAAAAGTTGACAATATTTATTATATATAAAATAAAAGAGAGGGATTGGCAATACAGTCAGTAAATTCAAGTTGTAACTGAGTTACATTCTAAACATTTCAATGCATGGTCGGTGAATGTGAGGTAGGGGTATTTATCTGCATCAAAAGTGTAAAGCACCGGATGAACACTAGAGGGAGGCAGAGTGTGTGTGTGTGTGGGTGTGTGTGTGTGAGTGAGGGGTCTGTTCTCAAAATGGCCGACCCGGAAGGACCGACTAGACACAAAATGGAGGATACGGGGGTGTGCTTTCGGGCCAAAATGGCGATCGGCCCAAGATGGAGACTAAGGGAATGTGTTCTCGGCACAAAATGGCGGTTAGCCGACTAGTAGCTATGTGTGTGAGTATTTAGCGAGGAAGGGTCCGTTCACGCGCTTGCGCACGTGCCCGTGAGTGAGAAATAACACCGTCTAGATGAAACAGGGCCGCGAGGCTCTTACTTCGCCACGATTAGTTAATCGACTTTGAATTGGCGAAATAAGATCCTCTCGGCTCGTTGGCTATATTAGATCCACTCCGTGGATCGGTGAAGAAGTAACTGGCTAGCGTCTAAACACTCGGATTCCGTAATGCATGTATAACCCACAGTCACAGTCAGACATAGACAGTCACAGATTCATTCACAGTATCATATCAGTCAATCATGTATATCTATAGATATATATATCATCTAACTCTAACAATTCTAAGCCCGGACGTGAGTGATCAATTCAGTCTCTTACTTGGCTTGTTCGCTCAGCTCTGCAAACGCGGATGCAGTGGTTTGTTGCGGTCGGACTCGCAAGGTTCCTCCAGCGGGGAGGAGGGGTGCTCGTGGAGCGGGCGGCCGCTTGTCCCGAAGAGGAAGAAGTGGAGGACGGAGCGGGGGTTTGAGAATAGGCAGTCGATCTCAGCTGGCCACGCTGGGTTCTTGCATCTGCTGTCGTCTCAGTGGAGGAAAGGGGGAACCTCACAGCTCGCTTCTTCGGGTTGAGGGCACTCAGGCGATGCGGGTCGGTTTCAGGATATCAGAGCTGGCTTCGCCCTGGTGTGGAGGTCGTCGGCCTGGTTGCGGCCTTGGCTGCTCGGGTACGGGCAGGGGGGAAGGGCGGTTTGTCTCGGGATACAAACGCACGTCCTGTCGCGACGATTAGTCACTTAGAACTGAAGTTTTCAGGCTCCAAACCTGTATATGTTTTGGGGTGCAGGGCATGTCTTTGCGGTGGTTTAGGCACACCGATTGGTTCCCCTTATCTCGCTGCTGTGGGACAAAGGAATCGGCTCGCATCCCTGTGGTTTTATCACGGGTGTGGTATTCAAATTGCCCCCCAAATGGCCAGGTATGTGGGGGTTGGGTGCTCCCACTGTTTCCACTAGGACCAGCCAGTATTCAACAACATGTCTCTCATTCAATGTCAGTGTTCAAACAACATGTCTTTCATTCAATATCACTGTTAATTCAATATCAATATTAATTCAATATCAATATCAATACTCCAATATGTCTGGCCCAACATCCCCCCGATGGTTGAAAGGGTGTGTTCTGGCACAGTCTTTAAAGCATCTCCAGGGCCATGCGGCCTGCGGGTGGCGACCCATTGGTTGCCTAGTCCGTGAGGCTGAAAGGAGCAAGTTCGTTAGGTCCTGTGCTATGTGGTCCTATGTGGGCTCAAGTCCGGGCAGATCACCTGTGTCCGGGCAGGACTTTTCTCAAGTTATTCTATCATTCTATATCACACAAACAATACATTCAGATTGTCATCCTATACTATATCACACAAAAAATACATTCCGATTGTCATACTAGTCTACATCACACGAAGCAATACATTCAGATTGTCATACTTCAAGTTTTCTAGGCAGGGCCTGGGCCCGGTTCTCTATCTTGGTCATTTAGCTCTTCGTTTTTACACGATTTGCATAAAGGGGAAGGGAGAGAAGGGGTGTGAGGTAGTGGGGTTTCTAATGACGCTGTGGGCTAGCTAATGTACCTTCTCCTGGTAGGAGGGCGAAGCGTGGTGTTGCGGCAGTGTAGGACTCTAGCTTAGCTTGCAGCTTCTGGATGTATTTGTACATTATGTATGCGAGAAACGCGGTGATGACCCAGCCACTAAGGAGGAGGCCGATAGCGATCAGACTGATGGGGTGCTCTTGGTACTGCGATGGGCGGCTTGCGTGTTGGGCAAATGTGGTAGTGAGTCCCGTCGGCTTGATGCTGAACTGGACTCGCTTGGTCCCTTCAGCCAGGAGTTGCTGTTGAAGGGTGTCCCCAATCGTGAGATTGTGACCTTGGAATGCGTCCATTATCTCAATGTCCACGTCATGTCTGTCGGGGTTGAGATAATGGAGGACAGTGTCATCGATATGTACTGTGGCTCCCTGGGGAACTGTGAGGAACATGGTCTGATTCGGCAGGCTCAGTTTAGTGACTGTGTCATGGCGCTCATGTGACATTAGGGCTTCGGTGGCAGGTGTGTTCAGGAGCCATCGGTCACCGGCTTGCTCTACTCTGGTACCCATTCCCTCGTCCTTAATGGACATGCTGCCTTTGCATTTTTGCTCAGTGGATCCGGCTCTCAGGCCGCAGAGATACTTGGTGACATCTCTGATGAAGGGATTGCCTGGGCAAACCCAGTGGATGTCCTTTGTTTTGACACACATGTTTAGGTTGGGTACGAGAGTGAGCGAGGGGTCCTCTGGGTGGTACGCGATGAAGGTTGGTGTCTCAAGGTGCACGTGGGTGTCGCCCTTCCAGAAACCAACATTCAACACTGTTTTCAACCGGTATATGTTTTGTTGTTCAATGATTGGTAGGTTGATAAGGAATCCTATTTCTAGACGCTGGGGGTCTACGAAGATTGGGATAGCACTGCCAAGACTATATGCCAAGTGTACCTGAGAGGATTGGACCACGGTGGTCGTGGCGGATTTTAAGATTTGTTCAACCAGAGATAGGGAGACCAGGTAGGGGGGTATGTTACCCCCGCTCAGACTGGTGACTGAGGAGGCTATCTCCCGGGTAAGGTCTTGCATCAAGTCTCTGGTCGCGCGCACCAAGGTCATGTCCTCTCGGACTACGTCGGTTAGAGTCTGCAGGGCGTAGGCAGTGCGGTTAATGAGGACAGAATGGAGGTTCACAGCAACTAGAGTGCCCTGAAGGGTTTTACTGAGGTCCTGTGCTAGTTTTTGTTGGAGAATGAGGCTCTCTCGGATCTCTGGCATTTCACCCTCTAGTTCGCTCATGTGTCGTTGCAGCGTGTTGATGCTGACTGCGTTAGTTGCGGAGACCCCCACTGAGAACAGGGAACCCACGGCAGCGGCTATCATGAGGAGACCCCCCAGGAACCGCTTGGGGCGTTTGTGCCCACTCAAATCTTTCTCGGTCACCAGGAATTTCTGGAGTTGCTCGAGGATGTGTTCGGTGGTCTGCTTTGCGTGATCCACCGTGTCTTGGACCTGGGTAGCGCTGGGCCTACCTTCAGTGAGTCGGGGTGCGGGGCCGTGCTTACGGTACACGTCCCAGGGGTCTAAGCGCACGTACACTCTCTGGGTGTAGATGCGGCAGCGGGTGAGCAGGAGTCCGGGGACCCCCTGTAGGACTATGCCAGTCGGTGGTCCGGGTTCGACCACCTCGTGTGGTAGACTGGCTTTTAGTGCGAGGAAAATGCAGAGGACCCATGAGAGCTTCATCCTGGAACAAATCAGAGGATCTGGGTTACTAACGCTAGGGTTTTGGAGGACCTAGGTTAGTAGTTAGTGCATGCTTGAGGAGTGAGTGGGCATGCACTTCCTGGCTACCCTATGAAGTTGTGTTCACCTCCTCCGGGGTTGGGCTTGGCCCCCCCCTTGGAGATGGGTGTGGTCGATGGGGCTTGATTTGGTTCGCATGCACCCATTTCAGGACCGGTGGGCGCCTTGAGCGCACGATTTTGATTTGGTAGGCCACTGGGGAGAGTTTTCGCATGACCTCGTAGGGTCCTGCCCAGCTGGGGAGGAATTTCTTAGAGACCCCCACGGGCTTGTCGAAAATGAAATAGAAGACTTGGTCACCTACTTCGTACTCGCGTTGGGATGCCTTCCTATCGTAGTAGGCCTTGGCCCCCTTGGCGCTAGCCTCCAAGTTTGTCTGGGCCCACGCGAACGTGGACCTGAGGTGGGCCCTCAAGTCGGTTACATACTGTGTTGCTGTGTATGCGGTTGCGACACTGATGTCCTCGGGGTGGTACAGGAGGTGTAGCGGAAGAGTCATTTCGCGTCCTGTCATCATCTCGAAAGGAGTGACCCTCGTAGCGCGGTGCGGTGTGGCCCTGATGGCCATCAACACTAGGGGAAGTTTCACGTCCCAGTCTCTTCCGCTCTCGCTCACGTACTTCTTAAGTATGTGAACGACTGTGCGGTTCGCTCGTTCGACCTGGCCCGAGGATTCGGGGTGGTGGGAGATGTGAAACTTTACCTCTATGCCCAGAAGGTTGCATAGTGACGTTGTCACGGCGGCGGTGAAGTGGGTGCCTCTATCGGAGTCGATAGAGAGGGGAAGACCCCACCGGCTGAACACGTGGTTCAGAAGCAGAAGCGCGGTTGTGACTGCGGTGTCGTTAGTAGCCGGAAGACATTCGACCCATTTTGTGAACGCGCATGTGACCGAAAGGAGGTACTTGTTACCTCGAGATGACTTCGGTACCGGTCCGACCCAGTCGATCTGAAGGTGGGACCACGGGAACTTCACCCCCCTCTTCTGGAGAGGAGCTCGGTTCAGTGGGTGCGACGGCTGAAATTGGCTACACACGAGACACCCTTGGACGTACGCTTTGACGTCGCTGGACATGTGTGGCCAATAGGCGACTTGTCGGATCGTTTCCAGGGTAGCTTTGTACCCTCGGTGTCCTCCGACGGGGAGGTCGTGGGCGTGACTCAGCATCACCCCCCTATGGTCGGCGGGTACCACCCATTTTGCGGCTGCCAGCTCGCAGTCTGAGTGGACCAGTAGGTCTCCCTCCATCCTGAGATAGGGGAGTTGGTGGCGGAGAGCTCGAAGCTCCTCTGTGTCGTCTGGGGCTGGTGACCCAGCCTCAGGACTGTTCTCTGAGAGGAGAACAGTCCGTTTGATAGCTCGAATGGCTGGATCTCGCTCTTGCATGTCAGCCAAGTCTGTGTCGTCGGGTTGACGACCTAGGTACACGGCCTGGAGACAGGTCGTGGGAGTGTCTTTCTGACCGCTTGCCTGCTGTCGCGTGATGGCGTTAACGGCGTGGGCCTGTGGGACCGGGAGCCAGTCGTCCTGAAACTCCCAAGGTGTGCCCTGTTCAGCTCCTAGTTTGGCTAGGCGGTCGGCTTCGTCGTTACCGTCCTTGTCAGGTCCTGACGTTTGGGAATGACCTTTGACCTTCTTCCAGTACACGGTCATTCCCTGCTCTGCCACGAGGCGGTCGCACGCCAAGAAAAGCTCAGAATGTTTGACCTCTTTGTTGCGGACATTTTTCATGCCCTTTGCTTTCCACGAGGGGAAGTGTGAGACAAAGCTGTGGCGGGCGTAGTTGGAGTCAGAACATATTACCAGCTGTCTCACGGCCTGCCTGGCGGCCTGCTGGAGTGTAATGAGTACCGCTGCGACTTCCGCATACTGACTGGTTTTAGGGCCGAGTTGGTAGTGATCGGGTTCGGCCATCTTGTGGTTCACCCACACCACGCCCGCGCCGGCCCGGGCTTGGTTCTCGTGATGGAAAGCGCAGCCATCAATGTAGACCTTGGGGAGGCCTGTGCAGGCATTGTCGTCGTGGTAATGGTGGTCGGATGGAAGCGTTGGCGTGGGGGCGAGCGGAGGTTGCATGCTTGCTTCGCTCTCGCACTCGCAGTGTTGACATTCGGACAAGCCCTGCCCCAGTGCCATCTTGTGGTTCTGGGCGTACTTGATCTCGATGTCATAACCCTGTAATGCCATCATCCACGATGCAACGCGACTGTTCGACACGCGTCCTTCCCTCAGCCGTTGGCTGTTCAGGAAGGTGACGGGTTGGTGGCAGGTCTCGATGACCACCTTTTGGCCCCCGATGTAACTGCGGAAGTGCTCCACAGCCCATACGGTGGTTAAGAGGGACTTTTCGCAGTCCGAGAACTTGACCTCGACGTCGTTCAGCGGTCGGCTTGCGTATGCAACGACGCGTCTGTCAGTGTCATATTTCTGTGCCAGAGCGGCACTGAGGCAAAGGGAGGAGAAGCCTGCCTCCAAGAAGAACTCTTTGTCTTTATCCGGATAGGCCAGACAAGGTGCAGTGCACAGTTTCTCCTTCATCAGGAGGAAAGACCGCTGTTGTGGTTCTCCCCACTGAAAGGGGTTGTCTTTCCGAGTGAGCTCCGTGAGGGGTTTTGCGACCTCTGCGTACTCTTCGATGAATTGCCGCGAGTAGTTGCAAACGCCTAAGAAGCTTTGGACCTCTGTTAGGTTGGTGGGGGCTTTGATATCTTGGATGGCCCGAATTCTCCCGGCTTGGGGTTCGATGCCCTCTGCGCCCACTGTCAGCCCCACGTACTCGACTTTGGTACGGCACCACTGGCCTTTGGCGACTGCCAATTTGGCCCCAGCGGCAGCAAGTTGGTCAAGCACGTGGTGGATCTCTGCCAAGTGTTCCTGGAAGGTGTGGCTTCGCATCAAGATATCATCCACGTAAATGAGGTTCCCGCGGGCGGCGGCATCGCTCATTGCTTTGTGGAGAAAGATGTTGAACTCAGCGGGGCTGTTTGAATACCCGAAGGGGCACCGATTCCAGGTGTATTGGCGGTTACAGAAAGAGAAGGCCAGTTTGTACTGGTCTGCTGTGTCGACCTTCATGGTCCAGAAACCGTTAGCCACGTCCACCGTGGAGAAGAAGCGGGCTCCCCTTCGCTTAGGGAGCTCCTGGTCCAGGTGGATCATGGGCCAGCGAGAAAGCGGTACCTGTTTGTTCAGTGGTCGATAATCGATCGTCAATCTCCACTTACCGGATGGTTTCAAAACAGGCCAGATAGGCGAGTTGTAGGTAGAGTTACACTCCCTTATGATCTGTTTCTCCAGTAGCTGATCCAGGATCTCTTGAATTGACTCGTACGCGGCTAGTGGGATCCTGTACTGACGTACGAAGGTGGGAGGCGCGTTTGGATCAGTTGGGATGCGGACCGTGTGAAGTTCGGTTACCCCGCAGTCGAGCGCGTCCCTGGAGAAGATCGGCAGGAAGTGGTGGAACAACTTTCGTAACTCGTCCCTCTCGTCTTCAGTCGTCAGCGCGTCCGCTTTCGCGATCTGCTGTTCGACTTCAGACTCGAACCCAGGGTAGGGTTCGTCGGGCGGCGGCGGCGTGTGCTCCGGGCCAGGATCGTCAGGCCCGGGCCGGGCCGTGAGGGCATACACGACGAGGTCGCCCTTGTCATTGAGTGACGTGCTATGAACTACTTCGTCGGGGAAGGTTTCGTGACGTGTCACTGTGATCATTTTTGTCGGATACGTGAAAAGGGTTGCGCTGGACGTGTCGTCCCGAGCGAGGGACGCGGGCAGGTCTCCCATGACTGGGACCGTCAGTTCAAAGTCATGAAAAGAGCTGTCGACTAGCATTCCCAGTGGTTGTCGAGTCGGGACTTGGATGGGTGCGTAAGTCAGGTTCTGCACCAAGATGTAGGCTGAACGATTGTCCAGTTCAAGGAACGGAGTGCCGCAGATCGTCAAGTTCATTTCCCAGAAGCGGGGCAGTGGCTGGAAGAATGCCTGTTTGCCGGGTATGGTTTGCCCAGGGCTGATGACCAGGCGGATGGGGACACTCGCGGTTCGAGCCGGGACCGTGACGCGGAACTCGCATATGACCTGACATGCCTGTGGGATGGTTTGCCCTGACGTCATGCGTTCAGGTTCGCAGGTCAATGGGTGGTTCGCGGCGTCGGCCCGGGACCACAGGATTTGGTTAACTGTGTCCAATTGGGCGCCAAGTCTGACCAGTAGGTCTGCCCCCACGCAGAGTGGGGTTTGAAGCCGGGGCACTACGCTCATAAAGTGTTCTACCCGATTCCGTCCAATCTGTATCGTGAGAGCGCACACGCCGATTGCCTTAAGAAGGGTCTGAGGTGACTCAGCGGAAAGAAGGCGATGGGTTCGCATGGCGAATGCGGGGAGAAGCAGATCCTGTTTACACAGGTCATCGTACAATTCTTGGCTAATGACGGATTTCTCCGACCACAGAGCCAGGATTGCCTCCGGGACCTCCCTGTCATTCACGCGCACGCCGCCGACAAGGCGGGGGCTGTACAGGTTGGTGTCGGAGTTGACCAGTGAGCATAAGAACGACGGGTGGTCCTGCAGTTGCGGCTGCAGTGGCGGCACGGAGGGTTCACCCGCACGGTGGTTTGCCGGGCGGGGCGTTTCGACCTCCGTGACGACCGTGACTTGGTTGTCTGACACAGGCCGAGGGCCTGTTGTCGCCAGGGGTTTTGGCGTTGGGACCTGGGCCCAAATGCGGTTGCCGTGGCAGTCAATGAGCGGACCCAGCCGGTCCAGGAGATCCTGGCCAATGAGGAGTGGCTCAGTATCAAGGAGACAGATGTGGATAGGGTGGTTCAGAGCCATCCCTTGGAAAGCGACATCAAGACGAGCCCGTTGGATGATGGGGGATCGGTCTTGAGTGTAGCTGGTGATGCTAACATTGCAAGGCTCGATCCGGGGCGATCTATTGGCTGCGAGCATGGCTTTTTGGATTGTCGCGAAGGTGTTGGCGCACATCAAGCTGATTTCGGAGCCTGAGTCTAATAGGGCGAGGGTGCGAATGCACCCTCCTACAAGAACCGGGGTGTAGATGCGGTGGGCGTTTCCCTTGCGGACAAGGTCACCCAGGAAGGTTAGGGAAGACTGGTGAGGAGGAAGTGGAGAAGTGGTGTTGGGGAGCGGTTTAGGTCCCTGAGGTCCCCTCCCCCATTCGACAAAGTAAACTTTGGCGGCGGGTGGAGGCTCTCGGCCTAGTCATGCGGATGGGGGTTTGTGTGGCCCCCCCTTGGGGTCAGCTGGTCTGTCTTTGTCAAGGAGCGATTTTACCGTGTCACTTAAAGCGTTCAGCGCGTCTCGGGTCGACTGGTTTTCCGCGGTTGTTCGCCTCTCCCTACCGTCGGTGTCGTCCCCTGACTGGTTCTTATACTGGTCGGGTTTGTATGATTTTTTACCTGACTGGTCCTGGTTCTGCCAGTGCCGTTCCTGACTGGGGTGGTAAGAATTCCCTGATTGGTTCTGTTCCCACTCTTGGTTCTGCCACTGCCGTCCCTGATTAGGATGGTGAGCTTTACTGGGTACAGAACCAATTCCCTGATTGGTTCTGTACCCAGTCCTGGCCCTGCCAGGAGCGTCCCTGGTTGTTTTTTCCCCCCCTTTCCTGCTTCCTACCCCTACCTCGATGGCTGGGCTGCCTGTCTTTTAAGTGTGAGGGTGCAGGGTGTCGAGGAGCGGTGGGCTTCCGGGCCTGGGGCACCTCGTCGCCCTCTAGGGTGAGACGGTCAGGTACTGGCTTCTCTACGCTGTAAACTCCTCTATGCTGGGCTTCCTCTTCCTGAGGATAGTCTCCCATGACTGGGTAGACTTGGGGGGTCTCTAGGTGTTTCCTGGTTGGCTTGGGTCGTGCTTCCCATGCCAACTGCGCGTACTGTCGCGTATAGCTCAGTGTGGACTGGAGGAGCCTGCAATGAGTCTCTACACCGGAGCGTATGCTCTCGTGCAGGTTCGACATGTACGTGAGGAGGAACTCCCTATCTCCCTCCCCCCCCCCGACGGGGGGGCCTCTACCCTGGAAGTAGGCTGCTGACAAGCGCCTGAAGTACTCTCTGGGATCTTCGTCTACTCTCTGTTTGATGGCTTCGGCGGCCCTTCGCGCGATGATCGGGTCAGAATACTGGCGGTACTCCTGTCGGAGGGCCCGGCAGACGAGTCGGTAGCTCTTTTGAGTCCGACTGGGAAGTACGTCTATGAAATCGCGGACGGTGCTCGTGGTGGTCTTCCAAACCAACCAGAGCCTCTCACGCGTGGTAGGTCGCTCCAGGTTGGTGAGGTAACGACTGACGTCTCGTAGGTACCGATCGATGTTGGCTGCACGGTGCGCCGGGTCAAAGCGTTCTATGTCCCTGGCGAAGGACTCGATTCGCCGGTCACGGACATCTCTTTCCCGCGCGGTGAACGCTGGCTCGGAGTCGGATGACGATGAGTCGTTGAGGTCGTCCGCCCATAGGCCACGCCCCATGTGACCCGAGAAGAGGAGGGGCGTCTCTTGGTAGTAGCCTTCGCTCCTCCTACTCTCCTGGCCATGCCGGCGTTGCTCCTCCCGTGGGTGGGAGTCGGCGTGGCGTTCGTGGCCCCAGCGGTCGTCTGCCGGCCGCCCTGCGGGCGGGGGGCAGTCGTCCGGGCGGTCGGTGCGCCAGTGGTCGTCTGCCCGCCGCCCTGTGGGCGGGGGGCAGTCGTCCGGGCGTGGGTGCGGGGGATGGTCGCGCCTGTGTCTATTCCCCCCCTCCTCTGGTGGAGGGGAGACTTCGGTCCTACTGTCCTCGAAGTGTGGTTGCTCCCAGGCGGCCTTACTGTGGCCACTCTCACGGGTTAGCGACCCCCCTTGTTCGTGCCTGCGCGACGGCCTTACCAGCGTGGACTCGTACGGGGGTCGGGGTCCCCTGACCCCGGACTCGGGCATGGCGGGCGTGTCTATGGTATATAGTGAGGGTTCGACCTCACCACCGGGCCCGTTGCGCGATAGCGCTGATGCAGCAGGTGTCTGGGCCATGTGGGATGAGGATACCTGTGGAGGCGAGATTACCTGTTGCTCCTGGTTATGGACCTGTCGGGTGAGGAACGAACATGCAAGCTGGTGGGCTGCATACCTACCCGTTTTCCTTTTCTCCTCCTCGCTCTCTAGGTCCGCCTCTCTCCGGGCGTTTCTCCTTTCCCAAGTATCGATTTCCCTCTCTTGGTCCTCGACTGTTGCTTCCAGATGCGCCTTTTGCTTTTCCAACTCAGCTGCTCGTTCCTGCAGCTGTGCGTTGGTTTTCCTGTAAAAGGTATCTCTGTGGAGGACAAGATAAAGCATCTCTGACAGGATGGTAGCGTCTACCTTACCGTCAAGTTTTATGGCTTTTGCTTTTCCTTCCAACATTTTCTCACATTCTTCTGATGTGAGCTTCCGCAGATATTCGATCTGTCCATCACTAGGAGGAACCACCGTCATGAGCGTTTCATGTAACAGCTGGTCGGGCGAGGCCGAGTGCTCTGCAGCAGCACTCTGGCCGTTGTGCTGTGACATCTTACCTGCTAGTCAGTGCACTTCTTAAGCTTAGGTGGAGCTCGTACCTGTAGCTTGAATGTCAAATAGCTTGTATTTGAGAGGCAAACGTAAAATAGGCTTGTGGTCAAACTGTGTTTGCGAAAGTCCTATGGTTGAATTTTAAATATAAGCAGGTTTTAATTCAACTGTCGTTGCCTAATGTTAGGAGTTAGTCGCTATGCAAGCTTGAAATAAGGGGTTCTTAAATCAAAACGATTGAACTGTGTTAGTTGTCTGTGTCAGTCTGAATCTGTGTCAGTCTGAGCGGTGGTAGCTCTGTCTGGCTCCGCTCGTTCTGGCTGGAAGCTGTTTGGGAGGTTATTAGCATTCAGTGCTTGGCATGCGCTTCAGTGGTTACACAATGCAATTTAGGTAATTCAGTGTTTCAGTCAAAATTGTGATATTTGTGGTAAACTCTGCCTGAAAGACGCCTCGGGCGGGGCTCCAAATGTTGTGCTCGTTATTTGGGTGAATTTAGTTAATTTTATGAAATATTAATAATTTTCGGATTATTAATATTTTATTTTACCTAACTAAATTCACCCAAATAACGAGCACAACAAATATCCTAGCATCTCAAACTGTATATTAAGAAATTATATTAATTGTCAGCATCTAGACTAGGTTTAACTATAATTGGCATCATAAAAATGACTATTCATGATAAAAGGATCTATATCGCCATCTCCTGACCAAAAGAGGGAACTGAATGAGCACCAAAATGGAACAGGAACTCTATGGCCATTCTCAACAAAACTGTCATCTTTACAGACAAACCAACACATGTAGAAGCTGCCCACCATTTTAGTCTGGAGTCACAAACTGCCAAGTACTGTACTTCTCTCTGTCACATATGGATGTTAAGATTTATTGTTTCAGTTATAGAAACAGTCAGTTTAATTTCCCATGGTCCCACAAGAGTGTTACAAACTACAGAACACATAAAAAAAATGTTGAGTTGCATTTGGGAAGGCCATCTAATGGCTTGAGTATGAGAAAAACATACAACTAAAACAAGAGTAAATAAGAGGTACAAACCCTGGTGCGCCTCCTGTGAACACAAAGAACAGAATGTCAGGAATGAAATCTAGTTTGACTTTGCTTTTCTTGGATTATTTTAATTCAGTCTGTACTGAAACAAATGCGTAGTTTATCAATGTAGGCAGCATTGTAAAAGTTAACTCATTGTGCATCTACCTGTGTCTCGACATAGTGTACATTTTGTTAAAAAGAGAAATATATCGGACATGAAATGGTATTTATTTTTGCTTTCAAGTTAATCTTAGTAATATGTAAATATTACATTTTGTCAGGGAGGCCTTATGAGACCAATTTTAAATTAAATATAAACAATGTTAAAAATCACAATATTTCTGTAGATTTCACTTACAGTATATCCAATAACCAATCCGCTGGTCAAACAGAGGAGCATAACAAAATGAAAAACTGATGTCATCTGTGGAAAGAGATTTTTGAAACGGTAAATACATTGTGTGGTCTAACTTAATGTACGTAAACTTGAATGAGTTAAAGGGGAATTTGACTTTTAGAAATTCAACTTTTAGTTGGTCAGTGTGTAAAATTTTTCCTAAAATAAAATACAAGCTTATGTTCTATAAAGATATTCATGCATGGTTTCTTTTTTCAATGTATGCGCTCTCTTAACTTCTGTGTTCTTCCTTGTTCTTGTCAGTGTACAGTCCTTATGAAGCAACCCTTACATACTCACATTTTCAGGGCTAAACTTGAAGGTAAAGTAGAGAATGGATGATTGAAAAAGGTGAGGTGGATTCAGATCAGGGTACTAAAGTATAATTAAATTTTCCTTTCTAATTGAGACTTGGAAAATGGTCAAAAATCGAAATTGAAGAATGAAAATCAGTCAAATAATTGAAAATTGAAGCTGAAAATCAATTTTCAAACTGAATCGAAAAACACAAAAACAAGCAAAGTCTGACCCTATTTTTCATTGTGGCCATTCCCTTTTTATCATTATTCATTTTGGATTGGAAAAATGCAGAATTAGCCAAGAGTACACTGAAAAGTCAATTTCAAACTTCAAAATACAAAATTGAAAATTGAAAAATTGAAGTCACGTGACCAGTTCAGAGTACGCCCACTGCAAGGTACGCCCACTTCAAGGTACGCCCACAGACAGACAGCAAACGGAAATCAATTGCTGAAAGTCAAAATAAAAGTATGTCACTCTGTAAACTTAGCCTCAGTTAAATTTGGCTAAGGTCACGATTGTTACTATGGATATACATTTTAGGTCTTGTTTATCGGCCAAGAAACTGTCATCGACCCACACGACTTTATCAATAGTTAACGGGCATTATTGGCTAACTTAGTTAACGTACTTTCCAGCTCTGAACAGCTCGCCAAGGTAAGCCTATGTTAGCCATCAGGCTAACGCTAGCATATCTCTCAGATTAGCGTTAATGTTAATTATACAGTCCCCGTGGATGGTATAACGTTCATACAAATAGGTTGCGAAGAACATGTTGCGTTTTGTTTTTCAGTCAGGGCTGCGGTGAAAGTGAGTGATAGCAAGTGCAGCCTACTGCCTAGCCTTTCATGTGTGTATTATACTGCTAATGTATATAATAGGCCTACAGCAGCCTGGACGGTGACAGTACGAATGTAGGTTTAATCACTGATCGTGTCCTCATAACTCTGACAGGCTAGCTGTTATTGATCAGATTTTTGTGTGTGTGTGTGTGTGTGTGTGTGTGTGTGTGTGTGCATCCACCTGTCTGAGCCTACATAAGCCTACATTAGAACGAGCACAGCTGGGAGCACAAGACAGTAGAGGCCCGAGCCAGTCTTTAGTTTTGAGTTTGACACTACTGATTCATGTGAAACACTGAAGTGTCTCCTCCTGTATAATCATAAAGCATTTACTATTGTAGCGTCTGCGTCTCTCAATAACCAGTCAATGAGACGTCACTTTATTGTCACACATACACAGGCTACTGTGGGCCATACCCAATGCCATCTATCCCTGTATCCAATTCATACAAAGATTCAAGATCATTTGAATAGACATAGTCGTGTGTAGTCATTATAAACAAGGAATTTGGCTTTGTGCAGTATGCAGCACAGCAGTCAATAGCAGAAGATGGAGCAGACAGAAAGACAATCTTCAAATGATAAATTATAAAGTGCAGAGTAAAATACCTTTAAAGTCACATACAGTGGGGTCCATGAAAACAATTGCACTCTATTCAATTCCATGTCACATTGCTATAATCCTCATGCTTCCTTTGTGTTTTGCTGCAGTCTACCAGAGCAGAGTGAGCTGTTGGAGGAGTTGCAGTGTCAAGAAGAACCAGCAAATATCTTTCTTGCCCCTACTCTGCACCTTTTCTTTATGTTATACTTCATATTTCTGAGGAGAAAAAAACAGTACAGTATGGAGTGTTTAACAGCAACTTGCTGTAGTTAGTATTGTACACAAACCTGTTAAGGTTATTATACTCCCTGCTTTGACCATTCAAATTTAATCAGTGTTGCTGTATGAAGTCATTTGTACTTTACAAGTTTTAACTGTATAAATATAAGATGTTTTCCACAGCCTTGAACAACTGTACAGATCAAAGATAAATAAAGCCATGAGCTTTGTTAATCAAACTGTTTGCAGGCTATTATCATCAATGTCAGATTGTTTGCTGCTGTCTTTACTCAGGCATCACTAGCCGAAAGAGCAGCACTGTTTCCTTGGCTGAACCTGTTTTATGTTGAATTCCGTCATTTTGAGTCCAATTGTAAGGAAACTCTGACCATCCTTTAAATCACAAACACATTACAGTTACCAGAGAGAGCCAGCAGGGGGCTATATTAGTATGTAACTTTTGCCAATTCAGATTAGGCACTGGAGTCCACATCACCTGAAAATATATTGGAACTCTGCTGTAAACCTAATGTCTAAAAACAGTTAATCTTTCACTCAAATCATTCAGTGCATTTTCAACCTCTGAATTTGAATCAAACCCATCAATAGTAATTGTTGGCCATGGCTCTCATCCCACACTGCCCCATTTAATCAGGTTTTATTATTTGTAAACACCTTCAGTTGAGTTGGGACTTTGAGTCTGTCTTTTAGATAGAGAATACACAAGGATGTGCCTCTGGTCAAGATCACTATAGTTAAATAGATATACTATATAATAGATCTAGATGTTTATTGATTAAGGCAGGAAGGTTGGATGGATGATTTTCTGTGCATTAACAAAGGATCAATACATTGCTGTGCCCACTATAACTACAACTGAAATTAACAATAAACAAAGGTATATGAGCTCAGCTTACATTTCCAATACAGCCACTAAAGTAAACAAAGGGTCTTCAAGTCTCCCACATGATCCTATTTATACGGGAAAAACAGGTACAAGATAGCAAACATGACCGATTCCATACATTACACCAGGATCTGTTAAGTAAGATACATACACATTAATTTGGGATGTATAGCAGCAGTTAAATGTAACTCACAACAATGTCATTCACATAGACTACACACGATAATATCACCACTTACTGGTGGGCATCACAGCATGGTCTCATGCAAAGGATAGGAAACAAAATGTTTGGAACAAACATTGTGTTGCAACATGGTGGCAGACAAAGGGAATGAGGAAACACACGCAGCTCCTATATCATCTCCCCTTCTCAAACGCCTCCCCTGTCCACAGGTGAGTCTCTCCTTCCTCCCACTCCTGGTTTCACAGCACTGACACAACACAGCTTGAGTTTTTCAACAAATGTTACATTGACTGACAGTAATGGGATCATCTTATTCTTATCTTTGTGTTTAACAGTCTCAACTCCTACCTGTGCTCAAAAAGCATTGCCTCAGTGTCCAACAGTAGGTAGGTAGCTTATAGTTGAATAATCAGTTATAGATGCCAATTTCATGTGATGCTTACTGCACACTAACATCATAGCATGTGACTCCAAATTAATTTTTACTTTAATAATACATTTTATTTGGAGGCGCCTTTCAAGACACCCAAGGTTACCTTACAGTGCATGTAAAACAGTTCAGCATTTAAAAGCATACAATGTACATGTACAGTATATAAAAAACAATCCACATAAAACCAGCGACAGACAAGAAAATTAAAGACCAGTATGGGAGGGGGCTAGTGATTACAGTGAATAGGCCAGTTTGAAGAGGTGGGTTTTGAGGTGGGACTTGAATGATGACTTTGGCCATCATGAAACTGACATGAGTTTTCACACACACACACACACACACACACACACACACACACACACACACACACACACACACACACACACACTTCAAGGATCAGTAAGAATGCCTCGCAGCCCAAAGCCATGAAGAGATGTTAGGAAGTTGAGGTTTTGGGTTAGTGGTCTCTTTCATCTGTAGGATCTGAAATATAACAGATTAGAATCAGTTTGGTTTACTATTTTGTGCATCCGACTTGGTTAGCTTCAGTTTGTTAGGTTTCAGTGTCCTGCTGTTTTTACACAAACATGAAATTGCATAAGACTATACTGGAGCCAGTTTGGACGGGGGGGGGGGGGGGGGGGGGGGCATGGGGGGGGTAGGATTGCCACTTTTGGGGTACCAATTGTTTTAGAACTTGGATCAGCAGCTGTAGGAGCTGTAAAGTATCTTATTAATGGAACAAGTACATCCATGCACACACACATACACCCACCCGATATCTTCCCAATGATGTCCACCACTTTAACCTCTGCGCTGAGTTTCAGCGGTGTGGCCAACGGTTTTGTGGTAGATGGCAGCATTGAGTCACGGCCGGAACACACATCTTGCGTGTGCTCTGCGTCTGCGTGGCGTCTGCGTGGCGTTTTCATTTCGGTTCCCATGTTAACAGGTTACAGCAGCCACACCACCGGCATCAGACGCGCGTCTCAGGCGCGTGTCTTGCGAGCGTGAGACGCGCGTCATCTAGAGAATAGAAACGAAGCCTATTTTTTCAACTTTCCGCGCGCGTGTCTCTAGCGTCTCTACAGAAATACACATTAAAAATGACCTATTTCTGTTCATAATCATATCATACAAGCACTATTTTCAAAGCAGACATAATAACTGTTAGCAGAGTGGGTTAATGCAGCAGTTCTCGCGTGCACTCCCAGAGCAGCAGCAAGACGGAGGAAATAAATATACACGAGGAACAGTTTCTCTTTCTCTGTGGTTCTTCTCCGAGCTGTTTATTGACACTGACACTGGGTCAGAGACACACACACACATACATACGTTTTCCGTGCATGTCATTGGCTGTAACCACCTGTGTTGCGTTCAGGTAACATCCTAAATTACAATGTTATACAATTGAGAGCATAATTCTCTTTTATATCAACAATAAAATTCTCACAACACTTCCGTGTTTATTTCTCTGGGCGAATTTGCGGCATATTTTTTTGACTCTGGTTGCCAATCAAGGCTCGTTTTGATTTGAGACGAGAGGATGAGCTGAGCTCACAGCTGCAGTTCTCCTGCCCTCTGAAAAACCAGATAGGCTACAACGTGGCTTCGTTCCTCCCCTCCCCACCACACACACACACACACACACACACACACACACAAATCATACTGCCTCGATTCTGAAGTGAGCCCAAGCGATCTTCAGTTAAAATCATCATTGTATTGTTGATAGCAAATTTAATAAATGGTAAACTCTATAGGAAGATAGTTGGCAGACAGGCAGCAGCGCAGCAGCTGCACGCACCAGCCACGCTGCCTGTGTGGATGCCGCGGGCGTGCCAGCCGCAGCAAGCACGCCACGCACACGCACACGCCACGCACATGCAAGATGTGTGTCCCGGCCGTCAGTCTGGAGCAGAGGAGCCTTCTTTTGCAGTTTGGGGAGGCAGGGAGGCCAGCTGGGCTCTCATCTCCTCGGCCTGGAGAGGAAAGATATTGTAGGTGAGTCTTCCCCATCCTGACAACACCAAAGTGCATGTGGGGAAACCTCAACCCAAACTTTTACATACAAGTGAACAAATGAAAGCAATTCCCAGTGTAATCTATCTTTCTTATAATTTGAGAAGTGTCCATGTGTGTGAGCAGAATTTTGTCCGGCCACAGCTATGCCGTTTTACGTGTGATGGGGCTGAAACTTTCAGGAGGTGTAAAGAGCACCCGTGCGGGTGACCTGACTGAGCCGGATTTTTTAATTAGGGCAGATTAATTGCCCTAACTGCCCTAAGGCAGATTGCCATAAGGCTGATACGATGATGTCACTGATGACATCAGTGATGATTTCATCAGTGATGTCATCAGTGATGTCGTCAGTGATGACATCAGTCTGAGGCTCACAAGAGAGACTGAGGGAGAGAGAAGACGGAGGCATAGAGAGGAGAGGGAGAGATACTGAGGGTGAGGATGAGAGACTGAGGGAGAGGGAGATAGAGAGGAGATGGAGAGAGACTTGAGGGAGAGAGAGGGGGAGAGAGACTGAGGGAGAGAGACTGAGGGAGCGAGAGGGGGAGAGAGACTGAGGGAGAGAGACTGAGGGAGCGAGAGAGGGAGACATTGCGTGCACACATAACTGCCTCTGCTAAAGCACATAATGTCTCTTTGTATGCATTTTCCTGTGTGTTACCTTGATCTTCAGACTTCTTGACTGTCTCCGTCTTCCAGTTAGACGCCTAGACCCTCGGCTTCTGTCATCTCTGCCATGTGGGCGGCCGCTCGTCTCTCCACTGGAGCAGTCTAAGGAGACTGAGGGAGGGGTGGATGGAGGGAGAGAGGCGATGGAAGGCAAGACACAAGGAGAGGAATATGGTGAGAGATTAATAGGGCAGGCAATGCCACACAGCAGCCGAGCTGCGGGCAAGGCGTGAATGCGAGCTGCAGGGCCAGCTCGACGAGCTGCAGGACAGGTGAGCCTGTGCACCGGGCGAGCCTAAAGGGCAGTTTAGAGTCCAGCGATTTATGGTCGTTGCGACCGACCATGATCACATTCCATCGTCGGTGATAAGACAAGTGTTTATACTTCCAGCGACGGGCGATATGCCATCGTTGCGATGAACGTTGTGACCATCGTCAAGACTTCATCTCGATTCAACTTTGACCCCATCGTTCACTCCGTTGTCATGACAACCACAATTGTTTCTCTCCTACCGCAGTTTCTGAAGCCACTAGTTAACTCTAGCTAGCTAGTTGAATTAACAATGGAAGAAGATAACATATTTGTCGAAAACTTAATAAACACAATGACACGGTTCCCGTACCTTTGGGCTAACGACTGGGCAGATGATAAAGATGCTGTTAAAAAGGCAAATACCTGGAAAGCAGACATTCTCAAC
The DNA here is from genome assembly GCF_964638095.1 of Poromitra crassiceps. Classification (NCBI taxonomy): domain Eukaryota; kingdom Metazoa; phylum Chordata; class Actinopteri; order Beryciformes; family Melamphaidae; genus Poromitra; species Poromitra crassiceps. The sequence goes on from NC_139630.1 coordinate 4,086,523, forward strand.
ACAGACGGTAAGTAACAGCTACCACATCGTTAGCATGGATAATCATACAGCATGTTAGCAAGCAGATCAGACAGTTTTGTAATGTTGCAATCAAAATGGTAAGGTTATACCTTGACTGGCAGCTTCTCTGTCTGTTCGTCCGGCATTAATCCATGTGAAAATATCACAACACATCCTGCTCTGTGCCTCTGCGATGCATTCTCCTATCGCCTAGGTGTTTATACTTTTTACGAGCGACAGCGTCCAAAGTCAGCGTCGAGCGACACTGGAACGGACGTCATGTTCAGCGATGCCAGTCGGGCTATGATAAATCGCTGGAGTCTAAACTGCCCTTAAGAATCGAGCACGCGTAGGGCGCGAGATGCCTAGTTTTATAAAGTTTTCTCAATAAACTGAATTAATTGTGCAGGCCTACATTATGTGATTCATAATGTGGAAAAGATAAGTCATAAATAGGTCTACCTTGCCCTGTGGTTTGTCAGCATCACACTCCCCCTGCATGGCAGCAGCCATCTTGCTCATGGTAGCGATGACAGAGCTGCAGACGAGACACCTATACTGTACCTTGATGGAGCAAAGGTAACAAAGACAGATTATTTGAAAGTATTATTTGGCCAAGGCCTGGTCAAGTCAAGTCAAGTCAAGTTTATTTATATAGCCCTAATTCACAAGCATGTCTCAGAGGGCTTCACAGAAAGTATGTCTAGCTGATTCTAGCTGACACAACAGTAACAAGAATATACAAAATAAAGATAACATTTGAACAATTGATAATATAGAAAATATAGAAATGAAGAGAGAGCAGAGGAGAGAGCAGGAGAAGGGAGAAGAGCAGGGGGAATGTGAGAGAGTGATAGGGTGAGGAGGGAATGGGAGATGTTGGAGGGTATAGGAGGTGGGGAAGGAGCAAGAGGAGAGAGCAGGAGAGGGGAAGGGGGGGGGTATGGGCGAGAAGAGAGCAGGGGGAGGGAGGAGGTGGGGAGAGAATGAGAAATATAGACGCACATCTTGCAAACGGACATATGTCAATTTCTTAGCAACCAAACTATGCCTAATTTAATTGGCTGCAAGCCTTTAGTAGTGAGTCCTGGTCACAATTGTGAAAAATTCAGATCCAACACATTCCGATGACTGTGGCATTACATGCTTATTTTATGACATTTTTCATTTAATCTTACATTTCTTTGAGAAGTTGACATGTATGGAATCATTGTAGACTTTGAAACAATGATTCAAATGAACAATTACATCCCATCATCATCATAAATGGGAGCTAGGGCTCCGTCTGTCTATTTCTGTCCCACATCAGTGATGTCATAAATGACATCAGTAAATCACATGGTGCCTTCCATTGAAAGTCGGGTGTCCGAACCTCTGACGCAGTATTCCGTCTTCCGCTCTTAATGTGTTCGAGTGCAATTGCGCGGTAAAAAACAAACATGGATGGCTAGTAGGCTACCACATGCTTCTATCAAGCACAAATCAACTGTATGGGAATCGAAATGGCAACTAAAAGTTGCTTCATAACACAAACACTACATAAAGTGAAACAGCTGTGAAAAAGTAATTGCTTACTTATCACAGTGTGTGTCTATTTGTGCGCCGGCCATGTTGATTGTGACGTCACCCAGCGAGCATTTTTTGGTTGAAAAGACTTTTAAAATACGTTTAGGGTCAACGTTGAAAAAACGTGCAAGGAAGGTTTGAAAGTGAAAGTTTTTTCACCCACTTTTTGCAGACGTTGATTGAACGTTCAGATTTAGACCATATTTCACCAGGATCTTCAATTAAAAATCCAACGGCGAACACGGGATGGCATTCAGGCCAACACGCTTTATGAAGTGAGCTATACGTTCACTAGAAAGGTACTGGGCTCCATATATTACTATCTCGTACATAAGTTGTACATGATTGTACGGCACCACAGGCTAAACAAGCAGGAACAGGTATATTTTATATTATGTGTGCCAGACTATTGTAACAATTAAATGATGTTGACTGTGTGTGCGTCTATGTAGGCTGTAGCCTACGGCTTCAGAGGCTTAATTTAACACCGGCAACTCAGGGAGAACAGAGCCTTGGTAGCCTATACAGTCTGTTAATAATATAGCATGCCCAGAGCACCTCCTTCTGCACTTGGGGTGTAGACCGGTGCAGACTGTTTGGACTAGTGACTAGACTCTAGTCAGTCACAGCTAGCGACTAAGTAGTACTTGCATACTATTTTATAGCGCTAACGTATTAATTGTGCCCTGGAAGCTTTTTGCTGACAGCACATAGCCTATAAAGTCCCATATTTATGATATTTCATGTGACATAAAATGCATTGAAATGTAGTATTCGTGTAGACCAGATTTCAACTCTGTTACACAATAAATCGGACAAATGCCAATTCACACACTATCAATATTGTCTCTATTTCAAGCTACAACGAACGTTTTAACAATATGATTAACTAAATTGTGTTTTTTGACACGTTGACGTTGTAACCGCATTTTAGGTCTTACGACGTTCAAGTGATGATTTCACTGATGACAATCATTGGCTGATGTCATCAGTGATGTCATACATAGGCATTGTGACATCATCAGTGATGTCATGAATTCACTCGCACACACACAGCGCTATCCACCTTATTTCTAGCTGCCATGGTGCCTGATGGGCGCTTCTTCCGCTTCCAGTGTAATAGACTGTGTCAATAAGTACGGACCCGCGGCAGGCAAACCTAGGATGATTGATTGATATGTGCAAAGTTTTAATCCATAATATTTAACATGGAGTATTCAGAGAGCCCATTCAGGCATGTGTAATTATAAATAAGAGGAAGTAAAACAGGTGCCTGCGTGAGAAACGCAGCAGGGGTCTGAAGATGTGTGGAAATGTCCCCATGGAAAGTCACAAGTGCTGTAGGGTGGATATTGAGTAAGTTCAGTGTCCTGTTCGGAAGACAGTCGGGGGGGAAAGGAGGAAGTAGTGGTGAGGTAGGATATTGGTTAAGGGATGATTTGGCGAAAATCTATTATAAAAGAAGAGAGAAATCTTCAGTCGGGTTCTTCACGTCCCTGTGCGTGCAGATGCTATTGCCGATTGAACCACGAATCAATCCACGGACCAGCCAGCCAGCCTAAGACAGCCACGGAGCGAGAGCGATCCCTGACCGAGACACAGTTTGACTCTGACGGGTAGGAAACCTTTTGAACTCAGGTGCAGGATGTAGTCCGTATAAGGAGATCATCTGTCGTTAGCACAGGTTACATTTAGATGGGTTGGGAGGCTGGGAGGAAGTTTGATGTGATTTAGCGGTGGGGAGCGTACTATGGTTGGTGAAGCCGTTTTGTCGTAAAACAGGAAATATATGATATAAGGGGAAAAAGCCAATTTAAAATAGGAAACTACAATTTGTAATAAATATTGTATAATAATTTGCCTAAGATGAGGTAGTTTATTATTGGATATATAATTAGAATCATAGTCGGCATTTATAGGAGTGGGTTTTTCTATAAGTAAAGACCTAGGGTAAATTATTCTATTCAGAGAAAATGTGGATAAATGATCTGTAATTATAGAAGAGTATTTCTCATTTGTTAAAAGTTTTGAAATAAGTCTGTTTCATACCTGCACACCGGCACTTTTAATGTGTCATGCATTGTCATCTATGAAAAGGCTTTAAATGAATTTCCTCACTTAAAGTAAATGCATTTATGTAATGTACAATTATAGAGGAATAGATTCTATTTGTTAAAAGTTTGGAAATAAGTCTGTTTCATACCTGCACACCGGCACTTTTAATGTGTCATGCATTGTCATCTATGAAAAGGGTTTAAATGAATTTCCTCACTTAAAGTAAATGCATTTATGTAATGTACAATTATAGAGGAATAGATTCTATTTGTTAAAAGTTTAGAAATAATTCTGTTTCATACCCACACTCCTGGTTATAGAATGGAGCATTGATATTTTCAAAGTGACATGCAATGTCTGTTATGCTAAAAACCCTTTAAATGAATTTCCTCACTTAAAACAAGTGCATTTATATAATATACAATTATAGGGGAATAGAATCTATTTGTTGAAAGTTTAGAAATAATTCATTTTCAGGTCTACGCACCGTGATCAAAATGTTAAAATGCAATGTCATTCACTTATTAGGAAAGAGGGTTAGAATGGTTTCTCATTTGAAGTGAATACATGTACTATGGATGATTAGAGGGTCTATGGGACAGCATTTTATTCTGGGAACGGTTGTAATGGAATTCATCTAGCAGGATTGTTTCAAGTCCTGGGTAACAATGTGTTGATTTGTCATGAAGTATTATTAGAAGTGTTATATTTACGTAAAGAGAGAGAAAACATTTCCTCTTTGGTAAAGGAACTGAGTGTGGGGCACTTGAGCCGTTGCAAACCACAGCATGTCCACACGCGCAGGAACTGATGATAAAGTCAGACTAAAGAAAAGTCGTTATGAATCATAGTAATTGTGATTCTAATGCATATGACTTGGCACGGGATGAGAAGATGATTCATTGGGGAATTGAGGATTAATGGGTGTTTATTTAAAGTTAGTTCAGAAAATAGGGGAGTTGCTTTCTCCCTCTGAACCATAAGTGAAGCAACCTTCCCCTTTTTCACTAGCCGACTGCTATTATTAGGGGACAGGAAGACACATGTAGCAACGGACAACCTAGGAGGGAGATTACAGTAACTGATTTAAAACACTGTATCTATACAACCTTTGGGGAGCTGTCTGAAATGCAATGAGTGGAGTGAGATGTATTCTGATGTATGCATCTTAGTGGGCCGTGGGATCCGATGAATACGAAGTGTTATGTAATTCAAATGTGAAATATATGCTGTTTCAGTCTGAATTGAAATATTAGTCTAGTATGAAGAAGCAATGATATTCAATAAGTTTGAGGGGATAGTTGTGGTGAGATTGAAAGTGTTTATTCAGTTTAAGGTTAGGAGTGAAGACAAATGATATTATGTAGGCTTAAAGGCTGGCTTTTCCGTGGGGGATATGAATATATATTAAATCTCACGCCCCTAAGGTTTTCGAATCCGTTGAAATTTTTGAAATTGGAGGTTTACTCACAGAGATATCAACCGAAATCCACTCTGTGTGTGTGTGGGGGGGGGGGGGGTGGTGGGGGGAGGTGCGGGTGCGGGGACTCGAAATACTACATTTCCCACAATGCACTGGGCTCGCGTGGCCTTCGTTTCCATGCCCACCCCTCAGTCATTTGGCTGATATCAAACTCCAGTAGGTGGCGGTAATGCACATATATGTTTGCCAACTGCCATAAAACTCAAAGAAGAAGAATGAGGAAGGCTTCGACAATAAAACATATAGAGAAGAAGAAATAAATCGAAAATAAAATTGCCTCCAAATTGCACCAAATTTAAACCGAAGTATATATGTCGGGAGATGTCTTCATAAAAAAAAATTCATGCATTTTAAGGCATTTTCGTAGGAGTTACGCGCATCTGATGTTGTAACTATTTTCTGTAAAAATGTGTAAAAACGGGTACATTGCTCAGCGTTGATTTCGTTACTTCAACCCACCTACTACTAGATGTAAAATTTGACGAGCTTTCCAATGCCGCCAGTCCCGTGTCGGTACGTGCTTCCGTTCCCGAGATCGGTCTCTTTGCAAGGAACTATGGAAAGCTAATATTAGCTACAGCAGGCTAGGCGGTTGAAAAAGATGGCTGCCTTTTTGTTTTTGGTCAAGGCCTCTGAAGGGGCGTGGAGGACCTCTAGAGGCGGGACCATGGCCAACAACAGTTGTAGTTCATAGGTGCACGACTTCCGCAAGGCGGGGATTGTCGCTCTGACGCGTTTTGCGTCAGAGCGACATGGAAATAATGTGATAGATGCTTGATAGGCATGGCAGTGAATAACCAATTTCAAAAATTTCAACGGATTCGAAAACCTTAGGGGCGTGAGATTTAATATATATTCATATTCCCCACGGGAAAGCCGTCCTTTAAGTGTGTATTACATGAATGATTTAGAACTGTATAAGAGATTGCAATTGTGCTGGGCTTTTTGCTATGATGCTAAAATAAAAAGCAACTATTTTGCGCCAACATCTGATTTCATCTCTCTTATTTGAACGAAGGTCCATCTAATAGTTGATAGTAGCTTCTTCTCGTGATGTAAAAATTCTAGGGTCATTTGGTTTAGCCTGACGTGTCACGTCTTTAAAGGTTACTCTGGAGGCCTTTTGTAATGACAAGCTTAAAACGACTACTTGACAGGGAAGGTGTGTCGAAACATCGTCAGGTTAAGCAAGAATTGTCATCTCAAGGGAAAAACTTTAACACGACCTTAACCAGTGCAGATTAACACATAGTTAGAATTAATTTTCCAACAAACACAACAACAGACAGTGCTAGAGAGAGCCACCGTTAACTCGAGTGATCACCCCTAGGGGGTGTAGGCCACTGCCTCCAAAAGGGTGACTACAGCAGGTCGGACTTGAGAATAGGAGGTGGTTAGCAGTTGGACAAATCTCTCTACCCCGCGGGTTACTAGTGAGCTAGGCATTCTATACCTTAGCAGATGTCCATAAGAAAATAACCAACGGATTGGCTAGCCATAGAAGAGATGTAACCCGCGTCGATACGCTGTACGGCATATCGAGCACAATGACAACTGTTTTACAGTCTATGGTTTTAACTTGACCAAAAAAACGTCCATGAGGATTTTACAGCATTTTCGGGTGGCTCGTTCGCGTGCTGGGATAACGTAATAATTTGGGTCTGCAGCCGAGTATAACAAAGGAAATGGCAAGCTGCAACAATAATTCACGTTAAACCGGACCTTGTACCCACAATTATTTTTTACAGTGGGGCATTCAAAAATAAGGTGGATAGTTCAGTGATTATACATCAGTGATGTCACATCAGTGATGTCATAAATCCCACTGATGACATGTCATAAATCCCACTGATGACATCATCAGTGATGTCATAAATTCACTCACACACACACAAAGTCACGAGAGAGACTGAGGGAGAGGAGGAGACGGAGGGAGAGAGAAGATAGGGGGGAGAGACTGAGGACGAGAGAGAGGTGAGACATTGCGCGACAGGCAAGGCTGGCCGCACAGCGGCCGAGCTGTGAATACGAGCTGCAGGACAGGCGAGCCCGCGCAGTGGCCGAGCCTGCGCAGTGGCCGAGCCTAGGAATCCAGCACGTGTAGCACACCAGATGCCTAGTCCCTGCAAATAAACCGTATTTCAATGTAAAGAATGCCAGAATGTAATTTGCTGTGTTGCAAGAACTACACATTTTAAACTGAGAAGCTGCTGAAACATTAGGTGGATGTGCAGGACTCATGTATTTTATCCAACTTTTACTTGCAGTGTTAATTCTTGTTGACATAAAGATACATCTCGCAGCGTAGTGTAGTAAAACCTTTGAATAAGACACCGTCTATGACCGACACTCATCTGTGAAATCACCAAACTGCAGGGATTGAATTTACAGGTTATGCCTCTTATCTTTTGTAGGATCTCATCATCAGCGGTAGCCTGAGCCATTATCTTCCACAATTCATTTGAGACTGCAGCAGCTCTTTGACTAGATTCACATGTAGCCTATACTGTTTCATTTCTGTTCATATTTGACATTTGTTTCAGTACCGTCATTGCAGCTCATGGGACATTACATCTGCCCCAAGCATTTCTTTAGCTGGGCTGTACTCTAGCTGTATTTCATATTTTTATCATCTTCAGAAATAGTCTTTGGACCTTGGGTGGTGTGTTCGCCAGGCTTTTCTTGGCAATAGTGGCTGGAGGCTTATGACCTGTTTCTGCCCACACTGTTTCACCAAATACAAGGGACTTGTCACAAAGTCTTGCCAGTTACAGTACAGTTGGGTTGCCATTTGCCAATGCCATTAAGTAGTTCTGCATGTCTGGGTTATCTATATTGCACACTCCATTTTGCTGCGTCTTGCAGTGTGAGTGTAAACAGTAAGTTGTGTGCGTGTTTCTGTCTAATAACCCTCTGCCCCCCTTCCCCTCACTCCCTTCCTCCTGTGGACTGACAAGTAATGTTTGAGTAGTGATTTTTTTTCTGCTTGTTTCTGCTCCCTTTTTAAACCCATTTTGTTTTAAACATTTAGTGTAAAACTTTTATTTTTACATTAACTAGGCAACTCGTATTTAAATTACTCTGTCAACGGTTTCCCATTGTTAAGATAACTTCAGAGGAGTGTTTACTCACCAGTTGCTGCAGTCACGTCCACCGTCTTGACTCTACATACTGCATGGCTGGAAGCAGCCAAACTCTGTTGCTGGGCGTGATTTCTAACCCCACATAGGATAAGCAATAACCACGCCCTGTGGCGCTGGGATTGGCCAGCAGCATTGAAGCTTGGCACTAAAGCACCTGGGGTTTTCATCTTTTAAAATAAAGATGTTTAAAAAACTATTGCTTGTTACATTTTCAGTGCTGTACCTTTTCTCTGGATACGAATTGAGCTTGAAATTAACGATATGATACATTATATTATGAGCTATGAACGTGAACACAACACCGTTTATATTATTGCATGTTTTTGTAGATTGTGTACATTGTGTAGATTACAATTATTATGCTTATTATTATTATTACTATGCTAAGGTGACCATAATTAATTTCAATGTCCACTCTCAATGTCCGCTCTCGAAATCGCTGTCCGTTCTCAAGAGATATTGAGTTAGTTCATGGAATCGCTGGGCTGCGTGCCCTCCAGTGTTGCTCCTGGCCAATCCCGGCGCCACAGGGCGTGGTTATTGCTTATCCTATGTGAGGTTAGAAATCACGCCTGGGTGACTCCCCAGTCAACACTGTGGAGTCCTTCCGCTTCCTGGGGACTGTCAGTGAAAATTATTGACTGATTGATTGATCGATTGATTGTTGATCATTATTGTCTGTGTTCAGTGTTGGTGAGCGGCCTTCCCCATCGGAGATGTGCTGTGGTTCCAAAACATCATTAAAAAACATCATTAAGATGAATCATCTCTGCTTGCTGAGCTTCAAAGGCCTTCAGGCATGTGAGGGAGATAACGTCCAGGTCTGCTTGACCAGAGTTAAAGTTGAATCCTCCTGGTGAGGTGATGGAACTTTACAGCAGACTCCAGAGGGTGGGGGCCAGCCACTCCTCGTTATTTCATTTTCATTTATTTGTTTATTTGAATAGGGACAGGTACACGTACATATAGCGTTCACAACATAAAATGTCAATAAACCTATGATGTGTTGTACCAAAGCATGTATAGCCCAGGGCTAGTTTGCAATGCCAGTCCCTAGATGTAACCCGACATTCCTGTAAAATAAAAATAATAATACACAAAAATACAGCAAAATACAATAAAAAGACACATATCAAAGGTCAGATAGGCTACTAAACGTAAAATTCAGGTCAAATGTCAGTACAGTAACAATTCAAATATCACAGTTAAGACAGTTCAAATTATGTTCAGTTTAGTTAAAAGTGTGTGCTTATTGTATACAAACCTGTTGGAGCTTCAACCAGTCTTTGACGTTTTTATTAAAACCCTTAATTTCTAGGTTTAGTTTTATTTCCTCCGGCAGTGTGTTCCACATTTGAGACCCCTTAATGGAGAACGCGGACTGTCCGAAAGAGGTTTTGCGGCGTGCAATTTTGCAGTTTCCACTAGCCGTGCCCCTGGTAACCCTGATGCCGTTTTGTCGACTGACAAATATAAGATATAGATATGAGTTAGCTTTTGGGGCACTTGTTCTGAAACTTCCAATTGAGTGTGACTCTCTGTATACAGACAGACCATTACTTGGAAATAAATCCTCCTTTGTTCATTTCAACGAGCGACTGATTGTTTCAAACAACAAGCATTTTTTGCCATTACAATCTTGGGGGCTTCATCCGGGATGTAATCTTTTTGCTGAACTAGGCTGTTTGCGGGGAGTCGACTGATTGATCATCTCCTGCTGACAGGACCTCAAACCTCGACTTAGCTCACGAGTGGAGGGGTCGGCCTGCCCGCACAGCCCTGCCCGGTGACTGTGATCTACAAAAATCGGTGAGACGCATTTAATGCATTGTTGTTGATTGATCAATTATACCAAATTTGAATTAGCTACCAAAATTTGAATACTGTTATACAATTGGTTTTAAAACATAGACAATTGTAACTACTGCTAAAAGCTGCAGGTCTGGGGGATGGTTACGGATATAGCCACTGCCTTAGCCAAATCTTTTGTCTAATAGAGGGTGGTGTGGATGTCTAAGGGAGACATTTGCATGAGATAAATATAAAACTCACTATTGCCGTACTACGGATATACTCACTGCCTTGCATGGGTAACTATTATCCAGAAGAGAGGGTGAGGTGTTGCATCAGGAGGGATGCACGCGTAAGGAAGCTTACTAAAGCCGTACTCGTTTTAAGCAAGGTTTAGAGAAAAGAAAACCGGCCTGTTTGTCGACGGGCAACAGAAAGACGCAAGGTAGCAGAAGAGGGTATGCTTGGGGTCCAAACTGCAGCATATAAAGATAAAGAAAACACCATACCCAGACCTGAGTTTTGCGAAAGGAGGTATAAAATAGTAGACAAGGTATAGAATTACAAAAAAAAAAAAATCAAAGTGATTTGGTAAAAATATCTTTCCATTCAATTTACAAAAAGAAGTTGTTTCAAAAGGTCTCTTTCCTTTCATAAAAAAAAAAAAAAAAAAAAAAGTGAGAGAATGAGGGGAAACAGAATGAGCAGTGAGGCTCATTATAGAAAACTCACAAAATTACAAATTAAACTTTTCATTTGGGGTTTTAAGGTTTCATAAGTGTTTGAATAAGCCGGCCGGCAGGATATAAGAGGAGGTGTTTTTGTTTTGAAATCCATGGTGGGTTTACTGCTTGTTTTGAGTTCTATGGTCTAACACCCACACCAACAAAAGCACGGTTGTTTTGTCAAATCAGCTATAGCCTACACCAACCCACGCCATTTAAAGCACAGGTATTTATTTGATTTGCGGGTATTTATTTGATTGGTACCAACGTTTCTACATTTTGAGCCATAGAAATAAGACTGTATAAAAGTTACGGTCTAAGTCGACATAAAAAAAAAAGAAAGAAAGTTGGGAAACAGAAATAACAATCTTCCCCTATATTGCTGTTAAAGCCAAAAGCAATACAACATGATATACATACATTTATTTTGTTATTTCTTTATACATTGTTCTCCTGAACATTTTCTTATTAGAAAGTGTATACATTTACATACATATACATATTTCCATTTATTGTATGAGGACAGGTAATTTCCGCTAGTGTCTCTTATTGTGTCTTTGAAGGACTCGATCTGGACTTGGGCGGCGCCACACCCCAGCAGTAGCAGACCGAGATGCAGCTGTCCAGGCACCAGCGCAGGGAGAGGAGGCATCGATACCCACACAACAGCCACCATCGTACAGTGGCGCTGGAAGTACTTTTAGGGGGTGCTGCAGCACCCACCGCACAGCGCCGTTGCCATCGTATGCAGACCTCCCCGGCCCATCAACACCAAGTCCGCTTTCGCCCTCATGATGCAGAACTCCTCCGGACCACGGAGGGCATGAGGCTTCAACTTGAGGAGGGTGTCAGAGACCAAGCAGAACTTCTCCAGATTATGGAGAGCATGATGAAGACGTGCATGCGACTTCTTGTTCGCCTCACTGAGACTTTCAAGCAAGTGAACGCCTTGCACGAGGAAATGTTGACATTCCTCCACAACAGCAACATGCAGCAGAGCGATGGCAGGGGCCGAGGGAGAAGAAGAGATGAACAGTTTGGTGGCAGGGGTCGACAGCAGAGAGAGCAACGTTTGCGCCTACCACATGACCAATGTGCTATGTGTCGCTGCTTTGGACATTGGGCAAAGGACTGTCCCCAAGCCATGGGACAGTCTGATGCCCTGAATGGACAATTACAACCTGGACAGTGTCAACAGCGACAGAGAGGATTCATGCCAAACGAATCCAACTGACTAGGAGGGGGTGTGGCGCTGTGCTGGGAACGGAGAGAGGGCCTCCACTGCAGGACACAAGCAGGAAAGTGTAAACACACACACACACACACTTACACGCTACAGCTGTTCAAAATACGATAGGCTTGAGAAAGTGTACAACACACACACATACACTTGCACACAGCTGTTTAAAATACAATGTATAGGCTTGAAAAATCATTGCAACCACCAACTGACTCATACATTATGTATAATGGCAGCGCCCACAAGGCGTTGCCACAGGTGCGGCTCTTGGTGGACGGTGAAATGATACAGTTTTTGGTGGATTCAGGGGCATCCGAAAGTGTAATTTGTCATAAAGCTCTGTCTAAAAAACCAGCTCTGAGTGGGCGTTGGTTGAAATCAATTACTGCTTCAGGTAATATTGTGGATGAGAATTACGCTGTGCCACTGCAGTGTGTAAATGAGTCAAGGAAAGATCAAACATTCATTCCTGTACTCCACAAACTGTCCCATCAATTTGTTGGGAAGAGATTTGATCATTCGTTTGGGCATCTGTCTAATTTCCACGCCTGAAGGCATTCATTTAAAAAGATTGACAGAGCTGGATTCAAATTCAAATTACACAATGGTGAAACAAGACCCTACGATTCCATTGTACGTTTACCAGTGGGACATTGTACCCACCGCAGCTGGCAATGTGAATACTGATTTACTCAGTAAGGCCAAGGCCAGATGTCACCCAGGAGCTCAGCTGAGGAAAACTGACAACTTGCACTGCACAGCTCATGTACACAAAGGTCCAGATAAAACATATGAACTACAATGGGACAAACAGAGTGATCATAAGGAGAAACTTACACTGAAAACAATGTTTTGGACAGGCACTCGATGTGCGGTTTCGGTTTCGTTATCGAAGCCTAGGCCGCACACCGACCCAAGGGACATGTGGAAACATTTACCCAATTATACATTTCCTTTTGACGTGCACAATTCTTTTCCCCGCGTATCCCTTGCCAAAAGTCCGAAGGACAAATGGCGTGATTTGGGACCGTGGGTCAAGGAATGTGAGCGCATCACCTCCTGGAAATGAACAAATGATGATGATGTAATTAATGGTGGCTACCATGCCTGATAACACCAATGTTTTTAAACAATCCTACATGGCAGTGGTACAAACTGTCAGGACTGTTTCATTAGCAACCACTAGCAGGGGGAAAGTCATTTTTATGTCAAAAGACAAGAGCATGGTAAAATGTGACATATCAACAATTCCTGAACTTTCCGAGGTACCTGAGGGTTTGTGGGCTAGAGGCAATTGTGATGTTGGTCTGATTAAAAGCATGGAACCAGTGGTGATCACCCCAAAATCTTGCTATCGACCGAAAGCGAAACAATATCCGCTTAAACAGGAGGCTATCAATGGCATTACACCGGTTTTCAACTCTTTGTTGAAGGCGGGGGTAATCATACCCTGTGAAGGCTCTCCTGTACAGACACGTTGAAACTGATGCAACATCTTTATGACAGTGGCCACAAAGCGAGCGCTTCGAAATTGCAGTACTGTCAGACAGAAGTTGTGTTTCTAGGACATGTGATCACTCAAAATGGCAAATCTTTATCGCCAAAGCGAATAGAAGCCATACAGGCCATACCAAAACCAGTGACAGTAAAACATTTTTAGGTATGACATCCTACTGTAGGACTTTCATTATTGACTACTCTTGTTTGGAAGCTCCGTTGAGTGCCATCGCACACGGACAAGGACTGACTGCAGGTAGTAAGGTGACATGGACACCTGAGGCAGAGGCCTCATTTGAAAAGTAAAAAATGGCTTTGCAAAGCACCCCCACACTTGGACTACCTGACCAGACTCGACCTTTCACTCAGACGGTAGACACCAAAGAGGACTTTATGACCTCTGTTTTGCTCCAAGAGCATGGTGCCCGCCTGCGACCAGTGGCATATTTTTCCACAAAACTTGACCCAGTGGCAGCTAGACTGCCAACATGTCTTCACACCGTGGCCGCTGCCGAGAAAGCCGTTCATGCGTCACGTGACTATGTAGGCTATTCTAGTCTCACTCTACTAGTGCCGCATGCGGTGGCAATGCTACTGCTTGAACAGAAGACTAGTCATTTGTCAACCAGCCGTTGGTTGCGATACAATCATTGCATCTTGGACATGCCAAACATTACAGTTAAAAGATGCACAGTGCTTAACACAGTGTCCAAAGGCAATGCACTAGCCATTTACCCCAGCATTTCTCTTTGCTAAGTGAAGAGAGCATTATCCCACACACATGCACGCCACCGCCCCTCTCTGAGCTGCAGGCTAGAGCTTGCCCTGAGGAAGTTTCACTATGGCGTAAGCATGGATGTGTACGAAGGGATGGGGTGTGGGAGGGCCCTAATGGTAAACCAAGTCTTCCAAAATGGCTCTTTCCACACTATGCGAAATTGACACACGGGTTCACACATGTGTCAAAGAGAGGAATGCAGGCAGCTGTGGGGCAGCATTGGTTTACAAAATGCTGTGCTGAGACAGGCCTCCCGTGGAGAAAAGTCCTGCCAATTGTGTTATTTCAAATAAGGACAGGAGTTAGGGCCAGATGTGGCCTTAGCCCATTTGAAATTCTCTATGGCAGACCTGCCAATACTGGCATAGGTCCAGCAAAAGGGATCTCGTTGTCAACGGATCTCTTCGATCATGACATGTTGACTTAATGTGTGCACCTAACCAAAACTCTTTCACAGGTGCACAGACAGGTGAAAGAAGCACTACCCAAACCTGCACCGGACCACTGCATAATCTGGTCCCAGGAGACTGCAAGAGAGCACCACCGCCAGACGCTGAAGCTCAGCCTGCTGAAAGTCAATAGGCCTCATCATCGCTGAGAGTGGGGCCCTGCAGCTGAGTGTGAGGAGGAGAGTGAGAGGTTCTGAGCCCACTGCGGGCGGCCTCTGGGATCACTATTTCCCTTCCTGGTGAGAGGTTTTGAGCATTTGTGGCCTCTCGGAGCATTTATCAGCTTTGTCTCTTTTACACAATACACACGAGGAGGTTTGAGGCTCTGTGCTGCCTCCTCTACATGCACATACATACATACATGAACTTTAAAGACAACCGGTACACACACCCCATAACCAACCTGAAGATTGGATCAAAATCACAGATCATTTGCGTAAAAAAATCGTAAAACAGAAGATGATGAAGTGTTTGCTGTAATTGCCATTGTTTTGTCTGTGCCATTCATATGGTGGGAATTGTGAGGTTGAAGTGAACAGGTATGCTTTGCTACGTTTCATCAATGCCAGTGTAAGTGTTGACACAGCCATCCGGAAGGAATTGACAGCCATACGTATGATGACGCTCCAACACAGGTTGGTGCTTGACCAGATGCTGGCCGCTAGTGGCGGCGTATGTACGGTTATTGGCGAAAATGATGCAGATGGAGGTGAAATCTCCAGGGGTATTCAGGCCATGACCAGACTGCGAGATTAATTAAAGACTAGAGAAGTGAAGGGAGAGGGATGGTTTGATTGGCTGACTGAACTTGGCAAGGCTTACTTGTGAAGGTGGGAGTAATATTGGCTGTGATATTGGTATTTGTGCTGATCATGAATTGTGTCCTGGTACCAATGTGTCAGAGAAGGTGTGATCCAGCTACCAGGATGTTGGTGAAGTGATGAGTGGGTTCCACCTTATTTTGATATCATGGAGTTGAGTGAGATAGTAAATGAATAGAAAATGCAGCTGAACATGTACCGTAAATTCCGGACTATAAGCCGTGGCTTTTTTCCCGTTTTTTGGCCTTTTTTGGCCCCTGCGGCTTATATAACGGTGCGGCTTATCTATGGATTTTTTCAGCAAACGGCCACTCGGGAACCTCCAAAATCTATGGATGTTGGTATGAGGCAGAACGAGAGCAAGACAGACATTACGAGAGCGAGACCCTGATTGGATGATGTTGCAAAAAATGTGCCTCGCGACCTGATTGGAGCACTGTGCCACTAGCTCTCTCAGCCACTACGGTAAAACACCCTCCCTCCTCCCTCGCTCCGGGGGGAAAAAGGCAGCGATTGAGCCTGAAAGACAGTCTGAATGAAATTGAATGTAACATTCCCAATTCTATGTATTACATTCTAAAAAACTAACAGCAACATTTTGGAAGGCTAAGCCACACAACTAGCTCGTTGTAATCTAACATCATGCTTCAAAAGATGGAGAACTGGCTGTGTTACGACGATGGCGGCGAGAAGAAGAAGGAAAGAAGGAAATCGAGTAGCAGCACGTAACCTTGGCATCAGGGTGTTGACACAGAGAGCAGACGGCCGAGGTGCCGTTCAGATCCGACTGAAGGCTCAAGTTTGCCAGTGGATCCTGACAGCGTGGAGGAGTGTCAAAACATCCACGATCACCAACGGGTTCCGAAAGGCTGGACTGCTGCGTGATGAAGAGGAGGACGCCGCCAGCTGAGGGCCTTCAGAGGCTGTTCGATTCCGACAGTGACGAAGAGGAGTTCGTTGGTTTTGAGAGCGACAACGAAGGAGAGAGGAGAGTGGCTGACGAAGCCACCCTGAGCCTGTTCGTTTCCGACACTGAAGATGAGGACTTTGGTGGTTTTAGTACGCAGGAAGAAGACGAAGATGAGGATTAATGACTTGACTTTTCTGGTTACAGTCGTGTACTGCACCTTAGCCTAAAAGATGAAGACGAGGATTAATGACTTTTCTGGTAGGCTGATTACCGTATATTTTAAGCAGCCGTGTTACTGCAACTTTAGGCTTACACGCTTACTGTCGTGTTACAGGCACTTTATTTTGCACTTTAAAAAAAACACATTTAATTTAGCCATTGATATTGCCTCGTCAAGCGCTGTAAGCTTTGTTTTTTGTTATGGTACTACTGTAGGCTATAATGTAGATCAGTGGTTTTCAACCTTTTTCATACCAAGGACCCCTAAATTTACACAGCACAGTACATGTTCTGTAGCTACTATTGCACTAAATGGTAACACTTGAATACGTTATGCAAATGCAACTTGTTTTGTTGAAATGTTAATAAATGGGAGCTTCCCCAAACAGCCATCTCTTTTCCGACAATCCCCTCTGTGCACGAACCCTTACATATGGTAATTAAACATCAAAACACCCGCGGCTTATAGACCGGTGCGGCTTATATATGTAAAAAACAGTCAACTCTGCAGGTGCGGCTTATACACCGGTGCGCCTTATAGTCCGGAATTTACGGTACTAATGAATTTAATGTTTCACAGGTTGCTACTAATTGTTTTGATGTTTCACAGGTTGCTAAAAATAGCTTTAATTCTAATGTTGTGAGCTTTCTGATATATTTGAATCCAACATTTTATTATCCAACAATCAAAGGGCTAAATTTTACAGCATTGTATACATTTTACTGTAATACAGAAATAGTTTTTAACTAGTCATTTGATATTGTTTTGATGATCATTTTCTACAGGTTAAGCATACAAGTGTTATAATGGCTGTATTTGTTAAAAGGTTTCTTATCAATGATTTTTCTTTTAATAATTGATAATAATGATTGATTTTTATCAAAGGGAGGAAATGTCAGTGAAAATGATTGACTGATTGATTGATCGATTGATTGTTGATCATTATTGTCTGTGTTCAGTGTTGGTGAGTGGTCTTCCCCATCGGAGATGTGCTGTGGTTCCAAAACATCATTAAAAAACATCATTAAGATGAATCATCTCTGCTTGCTGAGCTTCAAAGGCCTTCAGGCATGTGAGGGAGATAACGTCCAGGTCTGCTTGACCAGAGTGAAAGTTGAATCCTCCTGGTGAGGTGATGGAACTTTACAGCAGACTCCGGAGGGTGGGGGCCAGCCACTCCTCGTTATAAGATATAGATATGAGTTAGCTTTTGGGGCACTTGTTCTGAAACTTCCAATCGAGTGTGACTCTCTGTATACAAGCAGACCATTACTTGGAAATAAATCCTCCTTTGTTCATTTCAACGAGCGACTGATTGTTTCAAACAACAAGCATTTTTTGCCATTACAGGACCATCATCAGCCAGGACCTAAAATGGGAGCTGAACATCAGAGCTCTCACCAAGAAGGCACAGCAGAGGATGTACTTTGTACGGCAGCTGAAGAAATTCAAAGTGCCAAAGGCCACAATGGTGCACTTCTACACCTCCATCGTTGAGCCCATCCTCACCTCCTCCATCACCGTTTGATACGCTGCTGCAACTCCCAAGGACATAAACAGACTGCAGTGTATCATCCGCTGTGCTGAGAAGGTAATTGGATGCAACCTGCCATTGCTCCAGGACCTACATGCAGTCAAGACACTGAAGTAGTTAGTTATCTTCCTACTTCTTATCTCTGTATATTGATGTGACCGCTACGCTGCATACAGACACTAAGACAAATTCCTTGTATGTAACTTGCATACTGTGGCAATAAAAGTGATTCTGATTCTGATTCTGATATTATACAGCACTGGCCTAATGGTTTTAGTAGTACAGTGCTCCTCTATTGATAGTATGCTACATGTTGCTTTGCTGAACTGTGAAACTTTGGGCTATGGTAGCCCACCACTGACTCAACAAAAACTAGATAGGGCCTGTGTCAAAACAGCTTTCAATTGGCTTTCTTATATTGTTTTGACCAGTTAATTTTTTAATCTTTACTCAATCGCTTTTATATTACAGTGAGACTTGTCATTTATTGCGATGAAGTTCTCAGTTTCCCAGTTCCCTTGTTGCACACAAAACGATGCAGCACATTCCCACACAACAACCCAAACTAATTTGTAATGGAGCACTGCTTCTGTGCATAAAGATAATATCAAATGATGAATTATATTAATATATATGGTAGACAGCAGGTCACATCTACATGTTGGTGCTTCAGAGAGCTCAAAGAGGAACATATTTAATGACTGAACTGACTCCTCCTGACATCCCTCACATAAACCTGTTTGGTTTTGTTAGTGCACAATGTCCCAAATAGTATGCCATCGCCAAAAAGGAACAAATAACACTAATCTACACAAACTACACGTCCAAATACTCAACCTGACTTCCTCTTCTCATTGGATAAGTATTGGTTTTGTAATATCTTAAGGTTTTGTTTAAAAACAGCCCAAACACCTAAAAGGGGTCAGTGCACTGAACAGTGCAATTAGGTGGAAAGCAGATTATTCAAAAACTGTCAAGAATATAACACTCTAGTGTCACTCTTGTTGAATCGACATAGCTGAGGGAATTGTTTACATGTGGAGTTAGATTTTGTGCAGTTAAATGTGGTGGATACACATATGTCAAAGGTTACTGCATTTCTGCAGCCGTCTGGGAACATGGAAAACAGCCGTATTAGTACAACATATTTCCATGGGGGGGGGGGGGGTATAATAAGTCTTTATGCTCTCTGCAATCAGCAGCTCAGTCAGCAGCATTGCTGGTCATCAGTAACACAGCCTGATACATCTGTCTAACCATATCAAAATGATGGTGTGCACAGTCTGATACATCTGTCTAACCCTGTATCAAAATGATGGTGTGCACAGCCTGATACATCTGTCACCCTGTATCAAAATGATGGTGTGCACAGTCTGATACATCTGTCTAACCCTGTATCAAAATGATGGTGTGCACAGTCTGATACATCTGTCTAACCCTGTATCAAAATGATGGTGTGCACAGTCTGATACATCTGTCTAACCATATCAAAATGATGGTGTGCACAGCCTGATACATCTGTCTAACCCTGTATCAAAATGATGGTGTGCACAGCCTGATACATCTGTCACCCTGTATCAAAATGATGGTGTGTGCACAGTCTGATACATCTGTCACCCTGTATCAAAATGATGGTGTGCACAGTCTGATACATCTGTCACCCTGTATCAAAATGATGGTGTGCACAGTCTGATACATCTGTCTAACCATATCAAAATGATGGTGTGCACAGTCTGATACATCTGTCACCCTGTATCAAAATGATGGTGTGCACAGCCTGATACATCTATCTAACCCTGTATCAAAATGATGGTGTTTAACACACAGCCTGATACATACGTGGGCCTCCCCCCAGGCAAAACTTGGAAAAAGGTGCCCCGCTGGCTCAATTCCTAGAGGCCTATTGGATCATGATTGTTTGATCACATAGACACTCATTGAGCGTAGATAGCCTTATACAGTATAAGGCTATAACAGCAGTATAAGTTATACTGCTGTTTGGCATATTTCAGACTAAAAAAAGGTCTGTCAGAAGGCACTTATTTGGTTCTGACTCAGAGAAAGTGTGTGTGTGTGTGTGTGTGTGTGTGTGTGTGGGGGGGGGGCAGTAAGGGGGGGGGGGGGCAGTAAAGTTCTATTTCTGAGCTATTTCTTTTTGATCACCTACCTACTAATAACTATATATTTTTAACTTCCATTCACTGAGCCTCCCATGAAACTGCTTGGAGGCCCCTCTCCGACTTTAACCCCTGGCTTAAAAAAAGAAGATAGGCCTATTGACTAGGCTAAACCAACCTAAAGCGGAAGGGTCAACACTTTGCCGCAATTTTGCCAATACTATAAAAGTCCGCATTGGCTAGCGGCTATCCTTTCGTTTTATTCTACTTTTTTCTCCACACAGCCAACGCTACAATGGAGGACATCACTTGTATTAGCCACAAACAGAGAATACAGATTCAGAGAAATCGACGTCTCCGCTGCCTCCTTGTCTCATATTTTTAAGGTAGGCTAAATGTTATATTTTAATTACAGCACTTGTTTAGCTGTAGGCTATAATGGCATTGAAATGTGGAAACCAAATGCGAGTAAACTTTTCTACGTGGAGAGAAAGAAACTAACGCTAATCGTAACATAGACGTTAATAATACTACTAATGACATGCAAGCAAAAAAGTTGATATAGCCTACATCAGTGAATTATTGTGTTTAGCTTTCCACACAACATGCATGCACGGTAAAACTTGCGCCTGGGGCCGTGGCTCCCCAACTTCGCCATGCACCAAGTGATTTTGCACTGTGCTCAAAGTTGAATTTGTTCATTGGTTTATTAGTTTGACCTATTTACCGCTGATCTCGCTTTAACTCGTGGTGAGAGATCATGTGGAGGCAGCTTAATTAACTGTTATGCTGTGTATAATGGTTTGGACCCAGGAGCAGAGACGACAGAGTCAGGAGTCAAAATACTTGTCTTTTTACTTGAAGACTTTGAACACAGGAACAAATCAACAATAACCAGCAATTAAGCCTAAAGCTAATTCTAGCCTATACAGTAGTCGGAGACCGACGAATAAACTAATTCTCTTGAGACAGATGAATCATGAACACAGTCCAGCACAAAGTTCACTGAGGTCCTTCCAGAGGGTCTCGAACCGGAGTAGCCAGAACACAGCAGCAGCTAGGCAACGATCAGCACTGGAGTTTGCAAGCAGAAGAGGTTATAAAGGCTGCCAACCAGGTGCAAACAATCACAATAATCAAGCGAATGATGTCATGGCCTTTCCCTATAGGCTAGTTTCTCCCGCCGCTGTTATGAGCGCGGGATCTCTGTTCAGCACCCTGGACAGCAACGGCCCGGCGCGTCCTGGTTGCCAGCGCTCCGGCTGCTTCAGCACCCCGGATAGCCCCTTGAGCACTGCTTGATGCCTCCTCCCTGAGTCGCGTTCCCAAGGGTGTGTCAATTAACAAAGCATTTCGTCTGAGTTTCCGAGTTGTACCGACGACAATGTAGATCGCCACCAACCCTAAGATAGCGTAATAATCACAGAGCAATTATTCATGTGCCACCATGCAACCCCCGCTTAGAACCATGGTTAGAACATGATTAATGACACATTGATGATGTTCACTGGCTTTTTCTTGACCGGTTAGCCTAGGCTATTTAGATTGGGGTGTGTGTGTGTGTGGGCTGAAATCAAGCCAAGAAATAAACGACAAATAAGTCATGTACTAGCCTACACCATTGGTATAATAAGCTCATAAACTTATATGACTGCACTTAGGCCTATTTCAAGGGTCAGACAGCTAAATCTACATCCCTCCCATATTTGCATTACACTAAAGGTTGTAGCCTACGTGTTTGAAGCAAAAACTCAAACTAGGTGGCGCCGTGTTGGCCATGGAGCTCATGGAAAGCAACTGCCAATTAACCATTGAGATGTGATGCCTACAGAAATTGTAGTACTAACCCGGGAATTCAAAGACACAGATAGGGAACACCACATTATAAGCAAGAAATGACTTACATTTCTCGTCATGAATGCACACAATAATGAGACAGCAAGCAAGATCAATTAACAGCCGTCAACCATCCATCCTGAAGTCGTGGCTCTGACGTCACACCAGGCACGCAGATTGACTTTATATATGCTGCAGTACCGAGTCACATGAGCAGAGTTCTGCTATTGGCTTTACTACCAAGCTAATAGGCTGGCTACACCATACAGTCAATGGCTACACCATAACTGAACTAAAGTAACTGGACATTGCAGGGTCTTTTCTCTAGTTTCATTCTCACTGTAGAGTGCATCAGCGAGGTAATGTTAAGTGATAATATCTACTGCATCTTCAATTGTCCAATTGAAAAGTATAAAGTTACACTTTGTAATTTCAACATGTGATTTCAGAGAATATAGTGATATTGTTAGGGGGTTTTCAGAGAGAGAGAGAGAAATCAAAAATAATTAACTGTAGAAATATATTGTCATCCCTATAATTTCAGCTTGTGGAGCCATCAATTTTTTTGATCACGGAGGGGGGGCTAATTGTACTCCCAGACCCAGCCGGCTACTTCCCTATCGGGGATGTTGACCGACCCTGCCCCTGTACAAGCTCCTCCAGGTAGGGCTGCAAATAAGTATTACAAAATAATTTATTTTGTTGATTAATCTATTTTCTTTGCCAATTAGTATAGGCTTGGTCGCTGTATCGATTATGGGAATCAGAAAATGATCAAAATTGTCGCAAGGTGAAAGTCCATTCCAAAGCCCGAGAAGATGACCTCTTACATGTTTGTCGTGCTTTGACCACAACCCAAACCAATTAGGTTAAAAAGCATGTTTGGATTTTGGAATCAATTGATATCTTGGGCTCATGATTTGTATAAGAAATACACCAAAAACAGGCACCCAGTGCACAAATTTAGAGAAAAAGTTGTCATTCTAAATGGGTGTTCTCCTCTTGTGACATCACTTGTTACTGGACGTTCTGCTGGCGCTGACATCACAGGAGGCAGTTCCATTTCAGGAACAGTGGTTAGGTGCTTTTTAAGTCTAGATGCAGCTATGTGTTATGCCATATCCCCCCGCACATATTAATGCCGTTTGTGTGTAGTCTTTCTTTGATAGGTTTAGTTCAACGCATGAAAAATGGGAGCTAAAACAAAAGTGCTGTGTTTATTATTTTTAATCAGAAGCACTTTGTTGGCAACAAATTGAATACTTGTTGCAGCACCTCCAGCCGCTCAGCCCGGGTTCCGGGTGTTTCCTGCGGCTATCCCGGCTGCAGTGGGACAGGCAGGACTTCCAAGACCTCCACCACGGGCGAGGACCTTCACCAAGTATGAAAGCTAAGAATATTGGCCAAAAATTATTTTATTAGCGAATGTATTTCGCCCGTATATCTTCATCAGGTTCGTTCAATCTAATGTCACGTGCACTCACAGGGGTGTGAAATACATATGGGTCACATGACTAATTAACACATTGACTGCCAGCCGTTTTTTTTTTGCTGTAGGTAGCTTCTGCCAAGCCGTTTTTTGAGGATTCTGGCTCATTTTAAAAGAGCCGAGGATTCTTTTCTGCTTGGAGTTTGTGAACACAAAGTTCACAAAAGTACTAATAGAATGTGTGCTTTCTCTGTCTAAAAGAGTTAGTTTGTAGAGTTAGTAGTTATGTAGATATTAGCCGTTGAGTACAGCATGGTTTCAGCGTCTGAGAGTGAAAGCTGAGATAATCGCAGTTTTGTGAAATTCAATCAAACAGGCAGAACAGTCACTTTAACCATTTATTTTTGGCATCAGTGAGACATCAGACATCTAAACAATATAGTTCTGAACGCCCTCTCCTTCAAACTCCTCCCTCCGTGGGCGTGTCTGGTGGCTTTCAGCCTGCGTTTGTCACAAGCGAGTGTTCTGCTGCTGCTGCTGCTGCTGCGAGTTTGAGCAGCCTCCCTCCCTGGCAGCGAGTGTGGATAGGGCTCACTTGGTTCTTGGGTTTGAGAGCTTTGATGAAGCTTTGTGCGATTCTAGGCTTTATGCTGCGTGTTTCAAACTGTGTTTTTCAACCGGGCTATTTTTGGAACCCCCCACCGTTGTGCGCCCGTGCAGCAGCGTGAAAGCGTTTTCGCCTACAGTATGAGAATGAGGCTCGTTCGTTTCTGGGTTTTCGGAATGCGTGCGATTCTGGCCTTTCTGCGGGTGTTTCAAAGTGTGTTTCACCCATAATCTATTATGCAAATTTGCAATCCCCCACGCCAGCACCCAGGCACCGCTCTCCGCTCTCGGTGTGCTGCTCTGCTGGCGCGGCCGCTCTCGGGCGAGTCTGGTGACTGATGACTGTAAAATCGCCAAGCCATTTCCTTGAGAATGGCTTTCTCCCGCGGCTGTTTTTGGTTGGCTTTCTCTCTGTCGGGGGAGCACTGTCGCCACTTAGTTGGTCAGTAAAATAGATTATACACATTCAATACTTCCAATATTGTTATAGGAGACGTGGGGGGCATTGATCCACGTAGCACCGTCAAAAAAAAAAATTTTTTTTTTTTGACGACTCAACTCGTCATTGGCAGTGAACGGTTGGATTGTGTTTGACGAGTCAACTCGTCATTGGCAGTGAACGTGTTAAAGGTGGTATTTTTTCTACGAAAAATAAACATTTACTAGAAACACAACTATAACAACCTGTTGGAATGTTATGGACATAATGAAACAGGACAGTTCAAATTGTGTTTACACTTCCTGTGACTCATAAACCTGGTCTGACTCATGTGAGTCAAACTAGGTTTGACCAGGTGAGTTAGAATAGTTTGAGCAGGTAAAACAGCCGGCAGGTAGGCGTGATACAATGGACCAAGTGGGCGGGGCTACAAAAGGTGAATAGGGCTTAGGCTGGAATAATGGCACCCACATGGAAAGAATCTATATGAACATATATGCAACTATATGCAACCTATATGCAACCTATATGCAGCATATATGAGCATATAGGCCATATATATGCCGCATATAGGTTGCATATAGGCCAGATTTAGGTGCATATATGCGCATATAGGAGCATATAGGCCATATATATGCCGCATATAGGTTGCATATAGGCCAGATTTAGGTGCATATATGCGCATATAGGAGCATATAGGCCATATATATGCCGCATATAGGTTGCATATAGGCCAGATTTAGGTGCATATATGCGCATATAGGAGCATATAGGCCATATATATGCCGCATATAGGTTGCATATAGGCCAGATTTAGGTGCATATATGCGCATATAGGCCACATTTATGCCGCATATAGGTTGCATATAGGCCAGATTCAGGTGCATATAAGTGCATATACCGGGCATATAGGTCTCCTATAGCTTCTTTATATCCACATATAGGTACTATATGTGCACATACAGGGCATATATGTCTCCTATATAGCTTCTTTATATACACATAAAGGCCCTATATGTTCATAATACAGGTCATATAGGTCTCACTTCTTTATATCCACATATAGGCCATATATGTACACAATACAAGGTATATGCCTCCTATATAGGTCATTTACAAATCTGTTTGTATACACTGTGTCATAATCCATATATACCCAGCGAGCACAAAACGTTTTTTCAACGTTGATTTTTAGTTTAAATCTGGGTGATATTGGGTTTGAACGTCTAAGACCTAATTTCACCCTCTTTTCAACCGGCTAAAATGCGGTTACAACGTAAACGTGTAAAAAAACACAATTTGGTTCATCATATTGTTAAAACATTTGTTGTAGTTTGGAATAGAGACAATATTGATAGTGTGTGAATTGGCATTTTATTGTCTTTTATTGTGTAACTGAGAGTTGAAATCTGATCTACACGAAAACTACATTTCAACGCATTTTATGTCACATGAAATATCATAAATATGGGACTATAGGCTATGTGGTGCCAGCAAAAAGCTTCCAGGACACAACTATGGTTAATAGTTTAGCGCAATACTATAAAATAATGAATTCAGTTCCTGCAGCAACGAGCATGCGCAAGTACTTACTAGCTGTGACTGACTAGACCAAAGCGGTCTGCACCGGTCTGCACCAAGTGCGGAACGAGGTGCTCTGGGCACACTATGTTATTGTAACAGACTATACGAGGCTCTGTGTAGGCCTACCTCCTGAGTCTCTGGTGTTAAATGAAGTTAACCTCTGAAGCCGTACAGCCTACAGACTATAGATGCACACACACACACAACATCATTTTAGTCTGTTACGATCGTATGCATCACATAAAATAACTTCCCGATCGCTGACAATTGTGGTCTACGTTGTGTGCGAGAGAGTATATAATGTGCCCGGCTCTCTGGTTAGTATAAGAAAATGTATAGCTCAGCACTAACGGGGTGGAGAACGGGGTTCGAATCCCGTGTGCGCTGCTATTTTTTTTTATTTAAAACCCTACATATAGGTACATATATGTACATATAGGTTTCCCATATATGGTGCATACATAAAATTGGCCGATTTCCTATATTATATGTACATATAGGTACATATATGTACCTATACATATAGGTACATATATGTACATATAATATAGGAAAACGGCCAATTTTATGTATGCACCATATATGGGAAAACTATATGTGGCCCTATATTAAAACATATAGGGTACATATAGATTCTTTCCATGTGGGCATATTCAGCGAATGCCGTATGTAAGGTGGTAACTATATGATTAACTGGTACCTTCGAAACAATAAGTCGTTGTTCGGTGCTTCCCCTGTTTAAAGGTCTTAATTAAAGTCTGATTTATAGGTAGCCTTTAGTTAAAGACTGATATTGTACAGTAAAAGTAAATACTTGCCAAATCTGTCTGGCACTGAAGACTATTCTCATAATTGTTTGTATATTTCATAGTTACAACTTATTCTGTTTCTTGCTGTACACTCTGGCTGGCCTAGAACAGTCGGCTACTAGCTCCATACCTCATCTCATCTGTTACAAGCAAGTTGTAGCATAAGTTGTTGTTGCACTTATGCTATAAGGGGTAATTTACCTATTTTCCAATGCCATGTACAATCCACTAGTCGTTGTTACATTCAGACAATTCCAGAGCTTGGTCCAGAAATGTTCTTTTGTTGGTATGGTTTGGCAAAGTCATGTCCTCTTCTGTGCAGCGTTCAGCATCTGAACCAAGGGATTTCATACACCATTCTTTTTTTAAATCGACATTTTGTAAAATTCTTATCAAAACAGTTTTACTTTGTCAAACCATTGATTCAACTAGATCTAGAATCCCATACTTGAAGTGAAGAACTCATAATAACAATGGTCAGATTTTTTTTGAATTGGGAATGTGAAAGTTTAAGAGAGATGTAACAAGATTATTACTGGTAAAGACAACAAGGACATAATTCTCTGTAGGTTCCAGCAGTCTCTTGGATACAGATGATACTCAAAATTTGTTCTGTTAGGGAGAGATCACGTGACCGGCAACCGCGATGGCCGCAGACAGCTAGAGCTCCTCATAAACCTCCATATTTTATCACTAAGTCAGGTTTATTTAACCACTAAATAGGTGGAATGGCTACTCTATGGGTCCAGGACGATGTCTAGTGGTACAAGGTCGAAAATAAAATCGTTGTCTACACCTGCGGACAAGCAAAAGAGAACAGCGAAAACAGCTAGCAAACATCCAAGAGCAGCTAACGTGGCTAGCGACAAGCAACCGGGAGTAGCTAGCGCGGCTAGCGACAAACAACTCAGAGAAGCTAGCGGGGGTGACGATAAAATGGAGCACGACATGGAGGATATTATCGCCAAAGTGTTAGAGAAACAACAAGGCATGCTCGAAGTCGTTGTTCACAATGCAGTAAAGGGAGCAGTGTCTGAGATCAACACTTCACTACAATTTATTCGGGCAGAACTTGAAACATATAGTACCACTGTACGTGACCTGGCGCAACGGGTGGACAATGCCCAAGGGGAAACACGGGAGATGAAAAAGTCAGTCAATGTCTGTATCGGTGATCACCTGAAAATTGAACACAAGATGGCCGAAATGGAGGACAGGTCTCGGCGTAATAATATACGCATCGTTGGGCTGACAGAGGGCCGTGAGAAGGATGACCCAATCGGCTTTCTACAAAAACAACTGCCGGAGTGGATCCCCGTTCTGAGCAACAAGCCTGTCATAGAGATTGACAGGGCTCACAGAATATATGGCAGAGGCTCCACACGCACCATGATATTCAGGTGCTTGAGATATCAAGACCGCCAGGCAATTCTGCAAGGCACGAGAGAAGCACAGAAGAACGGGCCAATTCGTGACTCTGGGAAGCTGTTACGGTTTAAAGCAGACTACAGCTCATTTACCATACAACGCCGTCAAGCATTTGTGGACGTGCAGAGAGAGCTTTACGCCAAGGGAATCCTCAACTTCCTGATTTACCCGGCCACTCTGAGGGTAAATCACAAAGGAAATACGCACAACTTCACCACAGCCAAGGATGCAGAAGAATTCTGTCTGGAGCTGAGAGAGGCAAACAACAGGGACAAGGACCCCAGACCACGACAGGACACCCCACGACTGGAGGCAGGACAGGAGAAGGAGCCGGACACCAACGATTAGCTTCTGAAATGCGTGGGCTAATCTTCACTTTTACAGCGGGACATGCGCAGCCTACTATTGTGATTACGTTCTTATACGGACTGCTGGATCCACGGAAAAGCTGACTCTCTTCATACGGAACTGGCAGATTTACGTTTTGTTGTGGGCGCACGTTTATTGATATGATTAGGACAGCCATGCATTTCGCCTATCACGGTGGGTAAGTTTTGCTCTCACTTTATTTGGAATAGGCTGGACTCTTTTCTGGACTGGGAAACTTATGATTTGCGCTATACAAATGGAAATAACTTGTTTAACACTGCTCTATCTATGTTAAGATAAGTCTGATTATTGTTTATACCCTGCTAATAAGTTAACGTTACGAATGTTGATGCTAGTTGTCACCCGAGCTGTAAGGGCTAATTTGACTATGTAAACAAACCTGACTCATTCTAGTGGGGAACGTTCCAGCCTACGTGACAGCTGCGCTTGGGAGTAGCGCGATTCATGTGAAACAAAGTGTCTCTAAACACACATACACACAAAAATTATTTGGGTGGTCACGAGTATTTATCTACTCAGTAGTAGTGTCACAGGACAGACTATAGTTAAGGAAGTGATATTTCACATACTTTATGATTGTGTGGGAGCAGCACTCCAGAGCAGCGGATGTGGGTGGGTCCTGGAACGTCCCCACGCTTCAGTTAGAAGGAGGTAGAGGGTTAGTGTGTGCGATCTGCGTTTGATGTGGTCGCGTATCTTGACAACAGGGGAGGGGTTTTGCGGTCTGAAGGAGGAGGGGGTTTTTCTTTTTTCTTTATATATGAATCACACTTTGCTCAATGGTTTATACATATTACTGTCTTCAGTAATGTCCGACAGGGGAACTGACAATAACCAGCTACAATTTGATAATGGCTGATCTCTCGCTCCTTTCAATCAATATTAGGGGGCTCAATGGACCAATCAAACGGGCTAAATTCCTTGACTACTTAAAAAGAAAGAATGTTGATGTGGCTCTCATACAGGAGTCACACTTACGCAAAGTTGATGTTAACCGTTTACAAAACAAATATTACAAGGTGGCGGCTTCTTCTAGTGAAAGTACGAAAACGAAGGGCTCAATTGTTTTACTCTCTCGAAAATGCAACTTCTCAATAGATAAAATTAGCAAGGATCAAACAGGTAGAATTTCCTACATATGTACCACCATGAGAGACAGGAAAATTGCTTTTGTTTCTGTGTATGCGCCCACGGTATTTGATGCAAACTTCTTTCCACACTTAACCAGTGAATTGCTAACACTTAGTCAATACTCCTTAATTATAGGGGGAGACATGAATGCAGTATTAGACCTGAACTTAGATAGATCAAGGGCTAGCCACACTAATGTTCAAAGTCAAGCATCAGACATGTTTAAGGCAATGGTGGAATCCCTAAATCTCACTGATATTTGGCGGCTACATAACCCCTCGAGTAGAGATTACACCTTCTTTTCTACACGACATCATACACATTCCCGTATTGATTATCTTTTGTGCTCTGGTGAATTCAAGACTCTTTTTAAAACAATAACAATGGATCCAGCTATTCTATCTGATCATAACCCGCTCATAACTACATTTGAGTACACTGCATTGGGTGAAAAGTCCAAACGATGGCAGTTTAACACGTCCCTTCTCCAGAACACAGATTTTGATCTGAAATTTAGAGCCAAACTCAATGACTTTATTTCAATTAACTCAGGTTCAGTCTCTGACCCCTCTTTTGTGTGGCAAGCAACTAAGGGTTTCATCAGGGATTTCACATCATCATTTGCTGTACATTTGAAGAAAAGTAGAGAAGCGAGAATTGTTGAATTGGAGGAACAGTGCCTTTCTTTAGAGCAGTCCCTTAAGACGGGTTTTTCTAAATCCACACAAAACCTTTTAATGACACATCGAACAGAATTGAACGACCTGTTAAGAAGAAGAGCCGAATTCATAATGCACAGAGTGAGGCAAAACTACTATTTCAATGGCTGCAAACCAAGTAGGCTACTCGCTCTTAAACTTAAACAAAGTGAATCCCGAGCGGCAATTAACAGCATTCGCACACCCAGTGGTGTTTCAGCCAATCCAAAAGATATTAATGCGACCTTTCAATCATTTTATTCAAAATTGTATACAGCCGACTCCAATTCAGACATGACCCAATACAAAAAATGTATAGAAAACTTGAATCTACCCAGTCTTGACCCCGAGGAGGCAGAAGAAATCGGCCAACCAATTCAACTACAGGAACTCCAATCAGCTTTGAAAGGGGTTAATAAAGGCAAAACTCCAGGGCTAGATGGAATCCCGTCTGAGCTGCTACTACAGTACTTTGATATATTAGGGCCAACCCTTCTTCAAGCCATAAACTCAGCTGTAAAGAGAGGCACTTTTCTTCAACAGACAAACACTGCTTTAATTTCCTTAATACCCAAAAAAGGTAAAGATCACTTGGACTGTGCTAACTTCAGGCCGATCAGCCTCCTGGGGGCTGACCTTAAGCTGTATGCCAAGGTGCTGGCACTCCGACTGGAACGTTTTATCCGTAAACTGGTTCACCCCGATCAGTCGGGTTTCATACCTCAGCGCCTGGGCGCGGACAACATACGCAGGCTATTACATGTGATTCATGAGGCTAGCACATTCCAAGTACCTACTGCAATTCTATCAGTTGACGCTGAAAAAGCCTTCGATCGGCTAGAGTGGAACTACCTTTGGCAAGTTATGGAAACGCTTGGCCTCGGGGCCAAGTTTATTGAGATGGTTCGCGTGTTATATGCAAATCCCACAGCCATGGTTTCAACAAACGGACTGCACTCAAAACCCTTTTCGATTGGAAGGGGTTCTCGGCAGGGGTGCCCACTTTCTCCCATGCTTTTTGCGATTTCTCTTGAACCATTGGCGCAAATGATAAGGCAGAAGGAAATTTGTAATATCAAAATTAAGTCATGTAACAATTCAATCTCGTTGTATGCAGATGATATTCTGTTATATATCTCTGACCTCAAGGAATCTATACCAAACATTCTCAAGACATTCAACGAATTTGGCTCATTCGCCGGCTATAAAATCAATTGGGATAAATCTAATTTGCTTTTTCTAAACAATAAGACAGCGACACCATCCGTGTATGATAAGATACCGATTCAATCCAAAATTACATATTTGGGTATTAGCATACAATCCTCACTAGATAAGATTGTCAAAGACAATTATGAGACAATATTAAAAAACATTCAAAGTGATCTGGCCAGGTGGTCCACTCTTCCAGCGTCATTACGATCTAGGATTGCTGTGGTTAAAATGAACGTGTTACCTCGTATTAATTTTCTCAGTCAAATGATTCCTTTGCCCCCACCAACAACTTTTTGGAAAAGACTTGATTCACTAATCCGTAGCTACATATGGAACAATAAGCAACCTAGGTTAAAATATTCTACCCTGCAACGTACAAAAAACAATGGTGGTTTAGCTTTGCCTGATTTTAAAATGTATTACATGGCTTATCAATTACGATGTATAAAAGTGTGGATTAAACCCTTGTCTACAGTTCCATGGAGAGATTTAGAGCAACAAGTGATTGGAGTGCAAAGATTGCAGGATGTGGCTTTCTCAGGTGTTAAGTTAAAGAAGTGTAGGTCAACCGTTGGTCCCATCATAGCCAATACCATAGTCAATCTCAAACGAGTGGAGGAACATTTACGTTACACTAACAAATGGCATTTCCAAACTCCAATCTGGAACAATATGCATATACTATCTGGGAATAAACCCTTTGTTTGTAAGCAATGGAGTGAGAAAGGCATCTATAATCTTAATCACATGTATGACGGGAATGGTTTATTATGCTTTGAGGATCTAAGAACTCAATTTGATGTCCCAAGAAATACCTTTTTTGTTTATTTACGTTTACGTTCTGCCCTGAAAGGTTATGGAGCTCCATGGGGGAGAGGTCTTGAGGCACACCCAGTCATTAACTGGATTTCTGGTTCACCCTTTAGAGGATTGGTGTCGAGACTGTATGCCAATCTAACAGATGCACACATAGGACAACTGCCAATAAGTAGAAAGTGGGAGGAGGATTTGACCTCAGAGGGAAACATGATTGAGTGGGACACAGTCTGGGAAAATATCTTCAGCTGCTCCAAGAACCCAAATCACCAGTTGATCCACTTCAACTTTTGTCATAGGACATATTGGACTCCTCAGAGAAAACACATGATTAGAGCCATTCCCAATCCTTTCTGTTCCTTCTGTCAACCGGAACAAGTCGGAACTTTTTTACACATGGTTTGGGAATGTGAACTAGTTCAAGAATTCTGGGATAAAACAACTTCAATAATATCAGATTTAATTGAACACCCACTCCCTCTGGACCCAATACTTCTATTAATTAATGATGACTCTAAGCTTAACTTATCGGGGAAGCAGAGGAAGATTTGGCTTGCTGGCCTAACCGCAGTCAAGAAAATGATAGCCCAAAGATGGCTTCCTCCTCACTCACTTAACATTCATAAATGGCTGGCATACTTTCGCGATATAGTAATGCTTGAACTTTCCACTGCGAGGGTTAATAGAGCGAAGTCCTCAACTCTTGAACTCTGGAGAGGTGTAGCATCTCAGATCTCTGACTTAATGACCTCAGTGCCTCAGGAACCAGTGCTCCAATAGCGAAGTGTGAGACAGTTAATTTAAACAAGAGACCGCGGGGGGGTGGGGGGTGGGGGGTGGAGAGGGGGCTCTCCTATATTTTATTTCATTTTGTATTTCTTTTTGTGTTGTGATAAATACAAAACTGATGTCACTCTGCATATATTCTGATGGGTATTGGGGGGGTGATATGAGTGGGCAGGTGGGTTGAGGGCTCATGCATCCTGACTAATGTCTGTCATATTGTCATGTAACTATGCTGAACTACTGATGTCAATAAAAAATTGATCACAAAAAAAAAATTTGTTCTGTTATCTTTTCTTTAGCCTGTGCTTTCTGGAGCAACGGTGCAAGAAAGGTGGTGGCAGTCCTGGAAAGCCAGTTCCAGGCTTTAGGCCAAGGAAAGCGGAGGAAGTCCAGGTAATAACCTTTTAATTTACACAAAGTAAACAAACATCTGAAAATGAATTCCTTAATAGAGATTAAAATCTGCTGTTAGAATGGGAATGTCTCATCATTTTGGCAATTGTACGCAATAGCCGCGAGGGGACTAGCCCGTTAGAACATCCTGATTCGTGATCTCACCAACGTTCCACACTAGAAGTAATGTTTTGTGACCTGTGACTGTATCTATAGCTAATCAAATGTTTACATTTAAATGGTGGAGAGATCTACTTAAAAGTGTTTCCTTTTTTTGTGAGGATAGATTTGTCCTGATTCTAATATGTAAAAGATGTAAAGTATGCAAGTACTAGACTACATCAAATAAATTGTATCTTCAAGCTCCAAGC
Organism: Poromitra crassiceps; assembly: GCF_964638095.1. Lineage (NCBI taxonomy): Eukaryota > Metazoa > Chordata > Actinopteri > Beryciformes > Melamphaidae > Poromitra > Poromitra crassiceps. Next base: position 4,120,783 of record NC_139630.1, read on the forward strand.
ACATAATCCAGATACATTAGCTGTTTGGTTATCCACTCATGAGTTATTGTACTGTTTGTAAAAGAAAATAGGAGAGTCAAGGGTGTATTGTTTTATGTAACCCTTTTGTTTGTTTGTTTGTTTGATTTTTCATCTCCTTATCTACCAGTGTACTGGAAGATGAAACCTTGGCCATGGTCGAGGAGCTGCAAATGGCAGCTCAACACCTGCCAGCTATATCGGCATCGATAGTGGACCTCGGCCGAGTGGCCCGTGAAAATGGGGTTTCCTGTGTGTCCCTCACAGAGGTGCAAAAAGCCTCCATCAAAGGCACCTTACAGTGTGTCATCTGCCGCGGTTTGTAAACCTACCTGTTACATCTATTGCAGAGATTCTGTTAGCAAGTATGTTATGTAAGACTTAAAAATGTAAACAATGCAAATGATAGCAAAATGCCTAATAATGTGTGATATCCTGTGAGTTTGAGTGGGCTATTTAAAACTATTTTCTGGATATTGGTGACCTCTGTTCTGCACAAACATGATAGAGGTATCAAAATGGCATGAAGATAGGCTATACTGATCCAGTTGTTGTTCTGATGTACTATTTTTCTAATTCTGCAGACATCATGTCCTCTCCAGTCACAAGCAGCTGCTGCCGCAGCCTTGTTGGCTGCCATGCCTGCATCAGACAGTGGCTGGTGAATCAACAAAGCTGTCCGAGATGCCGCGACCGCAACTTCGCAAACAACCACTATGAGGTCACAGGGATCGGGGAGATCATTTCCCTGTTGAGGGGAATCCTCACACATGAGGGACAGCAGGATAATTAAAAAATAGGTAACAATGTCATGACAATGATTTCTTGTTTGTTCAGATCTGTTTAAGATCAGGATTAAATGTTCCTTTTTGCACACTAATTTCAAAGGTCCTGTGGGAGACTGTGTGGTGTCCACCCGCTATGCAGACCACCCGCAATGCCGACCTTAGGTTTAGGCGTGGGGGGTGGGAGAGGTTAGGGTCTGGGGGAGGTTAGGTTTAGGCGTCGGGGTTGGGAGAGGTTAGGTTTTGGGTTAGGGTCTGGGGGAGGTTAGGTTTAGGCATGGGGGGAGGTTAGGTTTGGCGTGGGCTGGGAGAGGTTAGCTTCACCGACACGCTGCACACCGCCTCGCTCAGCTGGTTCTGCTTGTGGGCTATCGGCATTGCGACTTGTCGGCACTGCGGCCTGTCGGCACATAGACGCGGCACGAGACTGGGTACGCTATTAGAGGTGATTAAACATGTAGGGCCCTATCTTCGTACGGCGCTATATCATTTGCGCTGCGTTTGCGCACCTCTTATTGCTATCTTCCCAGCGTCTTAAGCTATCGTCTGCCTCCACCGTCCAGTTTTGCGCTAGGATGACACAGGTGTAGGCGTTGCCCAGGCACCCATGGGCCTCTAGCCTATCATGTGTCTCGCGCAAGTGTCATTTAGCGCTCTGGGGAAGTTACTGTCGGTATGTTCTGAGAGCAAAGAGAGGTTTGGGCGTTGACCATTCCAAAATAGGCGTTCCAGCGCAATGTGTTAGAAAAAAAGGCCTTGGGTGCTCTCAATTTTAACCCCACCAAATAGCAGGTCTCAGCGGAAAAAAAAACTACGCCAGGCGTACGCCTGAGCGCAGACACTATTCTCCGGCGCAGTGCAGGAAATCCTCGCTTGGATAGGCCCAAATTACGCACGGCCCGCGCTGAGAAAAAAACACACCTTGATTTAACAATGAGAATTCGTTTGTCATGGTTTTGTGCGAAAAAGTGATTTGCGTTTTGAATTGGATTACCAGAGGAACGAGGGTCTGGGGGGGCGGGAGTCTGTGTGTAGCGCGGGGAGGGGTGCTTTGTGTTCGGCTAGTGTGCCGTGTCCTGGAGGGGGTCTCCCCGGAGAAGGTGTGAGCTGGGCCGTGTAGGCAGGCCGGGTGGGTCGGTAGGCTACAGGGTGGGTAGAGGCACTGCGTCAGCGCTGTGGGTAGAGGCACTGAGTCAGCGCTGTGCGCAGTCCCGTGGATCGAAATCAGTTTCTGGTAGCAAATCACTTTCTGACACAACACCGGCCAGTAGGCTATACAGTAACCATTGATAGTAGTAACATCTCTACCTGCAATTGCACCATGCAACAATAGCTTAACACGAGTGGACAATTCTGGTATAGGCTATTGAAATAGGCTAGAATTAAAATCTCACACATTCCTACCTTATTAAAGAAACAAATATTTTTAGATGTGTAGGCCTATGTTATAGCCTATAGAACGAAATGTCTAATTACAGTAAGCGCACGCTTTGGGACATCACTGCGGTCCTCTCTCTCTTCCCTCTCTTGTCCCCCCCCCCTCTCTCTCTCCCCCTCTCTCTCTCCCCCGCTCTCTTTTCTCTCTCTCTGTTTCTTTGCTTGCTCTCAGCAAGAAAGAAGCTGGTGTGTGATGGCGGTGATGCTGTGGCTTTTAAGGGGAGTGATCTCATCTTGTGAATCCTATATGGGCATAAACACGCCTATGGACGTTTGCGCCGAGATGACGTAAAGCGCAGCGGGCCGACACGCCCACAATTAGGGCTTTGCGCGGCGCAAAACGGGCGCTACCGCAAAATTACCGCCGTTGCGAAGATAGGGCCCGTAGTGGCTTAACACATATTGGGCTCTATCTTCCCAAAAGCGCTAATTTAGCGTTTGCGCTCGTTAAACGCCGTGCGCAATGCAAATTGGGGGCGGACACAAGCGCATGCCTGTGATAATTGTACTGGGCATTGGCTGCCACAAGCCAAAGCAGATGTTTCAGCGCTAAAATGTGGTGATAGATGGCATTATGCTATCGTCAGCAGCGTGCAATTACTTTGTGCTAAGAGCTTTTAAAAGCACCTCTTACACGCTAAATACCCCGTTGCGCTTGAGCGCACCATGATCTCCGTGCGCAGTGCAGAGTAAAATTCCTTTTGGATATGTCATTACGCACAGCCTTGCTATGCCAGGACATCAAATTCTGCTGCTATAATTGGGTATTAGCAGATAATTCAGTGAGGCAATCAACTATAACTCACTGAGAAACTTTTATCACATTGCAAAGAGGGAAATGAATTGAGAAAACTTGTGGGACAATGGACATAGGCTATTTACCGTCATAACCCGGAGGGTCGTTGGCACCACAGACGATCTGTCAATAAGCTCTCTCTGTCCTCACACAAGTGAGTACACTCTATTACGCATGGAGAGAATTACAGCATATTGCATGCCTCGGCGAGGCAACCTCGCGCAAACAGCCATTGCGAGACGGGAATCTGATTGGTTTTGATTGACGTAATGCTCAGCCTTGCCTGGCCACGCCTGTGAATAATTCTGGTAGTTAAGACCGCCCAACTCCCGTTTGCGCAGGCATTTTGGGGCGCAGATGATTTCGGCACGGCTCTAATTTGCGTCTGCGACAGGTGCCGTGAACGTTTCCGCATCCCGGCCAAGAATTGCATCCCCAACATATTCCGAGGCTGTTTTAACTTAGAAATCAGGGAGGTCACGTCTACCAGCCGATTATATCACTTTTAAACAGTTACATTTCTGTATAAATGATTACAAGTATGCTCCCGTGAGGTGGCGCAAGGCGGAGTGCTATCTCCCGTGCCTTAAAGCATGCGCAGGAGATAAAGGGGATAGCGCCTGTCGGAAGATAGAGGCCATTATGTATGTGTGTGTGTGTGTGTGTGTGTATATATATATGTTTGTGTGTGTGTGTGTGTGTGTGTGTGTATCAGTGTTGGGAAGTAACGAGTTACTAGTTACTCGTTACTGTAATAATATTACTTTTTCCAAGTAACGAGTAGTGTAACGAATTACTATAGAATATAAGTAATAATATTACAGTTACTTCAAGATAAACGAGCTTGTTACGTTAGTCGTTACATCTTTTGTTGAGTCCATTCTGTGATGCCGCTGCGCTGCAAAACGACACGCAGTCGGCATTCACTGATCACAAGCAGCATGGCTTTGTTCCCAAAACAAGGTGACATCACCGCAGAGCACATTCAGAGCACCAGGCAACAGGCAGGCACACCTCCCTCTCTGCCCTGTTGAGCCGAGGAGGAAAATCCGTGGCTGACTTTGTTTTTGTCGGGAAGAAAGGTGACACGATTGAACATCAAAGTCAAATGTAAACGGTGTCCAGGACAGGTAGGCTACTAACATTCTTTCCACTGTGAAAAACACGAGCTCAAACTTCCTAACGTTAACGTTACGAGACGAGAGGACAGCACAACAGAAGCTGGTGGACATCAAACATTGCTGTTATTATTGTCAGGTTAATGTTAATGTTGCAGAGCTAACGTTATTTGTGACACAAACTTGTTAAGCAAAGATGTAGCCTATACATATTGAGTTTGCATTGGCAGTGCATACTTCATTCTATAAAACAGACACTGTTTAAAAGATTGCATCTTGTCAGTCATCACTTTGAGCCAGGTGTGCTCTTCATCAAGCATCTCTGTAGGAAGCTGTGCTCTGGCAAAGCGATTAGTTTAAATGGAACGGCACATAATAGACCTAGTTCACACATTCGCACCGCAAAGTCTGCATTTTGATGAGAAAAACGCCATGGGCCTTTTTCACAACGGCCATTTGTGTCTAGAAGACAGAGTATACACAGGTGCAACCAACTAACTAATTAGGGCTCCAGCACTGGAACACCTAAATGGACTGGAAGTTGGAAGCCCTAATTAACATCCCTAATCTTGGTGCACCTGTGTTACCTCCTGCCTTTTAGACACAAAATCGCTGCAGTGAAAAAGGCCTATTGCCATTTGTGTGGAATGTAACGGAAAAGTAATATAACGAGTATCTAACTAATTACTTTTGGCATGGAGTAATAAGGAAAGTAATAATATTACTTTTGAAAATAGTAACGAGTAATATGTAATATATTACTTTTTTAGTAATGAGTGCCCAACACTGGTGTGTATATATATATGTTTGTGTGTGTGTGTGTGTGTGTGTGTGTGTGTGTGTGTATGTATGTATGTTTGTGTAACAGGGTAGTATAGATTTCATCAACCCATGTAAAGTGTTGGTAATTTAGAAGGGTTACAAAACAGTTCCATAAGTTCTAGTTAATTGTGAAGCATTTACAATGTCTGCCAAGTCTTTTATTTTATTTTAGTTGGGAAATCAGTATCTAGGAATGTAATATTCTGTCTCTTTCCCCGTGGAATTGAATATTTGGTACATTCCTGTTTGCAACTCGCATTCTGTCTTTCCCCCCGTGGGATTGGAATACTTGGTATGTTCCAGCCTGCTTTTCACAGAGCGCGCTCACTTCCTCTTCAGTTGAACGAGGCGACTGAAGAGAAGGTGTGTACTTTTGTCCTCTTCGTGTAAAATACATACATACATGTCATTTTCCATGCAGAGATAAAACTGTGCATAGGTTAGCACATTTCTAGAGTGGTTCGTTCTGTACGTTCCCTCCAAATCATTGTAGAAGATACAACTTTAAACGTATTTACCCAAGTGTTTATATCAACTCACGTTAGGTTTTCATGTGGGTAGAAGCCCAGTAATGGCGGCGCTGGTGTTGATATCAGCAAGTAATTTGGTTAGTTTAAGAAAAGGAACTCTGATGTAAATGGAAACGGTATTTTGTATGTATGTATAAAAAATGGTTGTACCTTGTCCATGTGTGTTAAGTGTGAACAGAAAAATGATTGTAAATGTATAAGTTAAAAGATATCCTGTTTGTATTCACTCAGTGATAGTGGCTGTGACCGTCCTGTCTGTGCCTGTATATTCACTGCTGCCTGGGATATCTTGTCTGTTCACACAGGTATGTGATGACACTGTTGTAATTAAGATTCATTCATTTCCTTGGAGTTTTTTATATTCAAGTGTATAGGATAACACCTGTGAGTTGAACGAGGTGACTGAAGAGAAGTGATAGTGGCTGTGACCGTCCTGTCTGTGCCTGTATATTCACTGCTGCCTGGGATATCTTGTCTGTTCACACAGGTATGTGATGACACTGTTGTAATTAAGATTCATTCATTTTCTTGGAGTTTTTTATATTCAAGTGTATAGGATAACACCTGTGAGTTGAACGAGGCGACTGAAGAGAAGTGATAGTGGCTGTGACCGTCCTGTCTGTGCCTGTATATTCACTGCTGCCTGGGATATCTTGTCTGTTCACACAGTAAACAAGTCAAATCAACTTGAACTACTGCTGTCCTCGTGTGACTTCTTGGGGAGTTCCTGCCGTATGCAGCTGGTTACATTTGTATATATGTACGTATGTACAGTCAACCCATTCTCACTCCGAGCGCATAGCATATTGACGCTTTGTCACGTCCCTTGTGCGTCGCTTGTTACTAACACGGTACCCTTGAGCGACCCATTAAACGACTTGGGCTTTCCGACTAAACTCAATGTAAACCCATGGAAGTCATCTTTGACGCTCATGGCAACTGCTCCCCCATTAGTCAACTGCTCCCCCATTAGGGTCTGGGGGGAGGAGCTAACCTCTCCCAGACCCTAACCCTAAACCTAACCTCTCCCACCCCCCACACCTAACCTCCCCCAGACCCTAACCCTAAACCTAACCTCTCCCACCCCCCATGCCTAAACCTAACCTCCCCCAGACCCTAACCCTAAACCTAACCTCTCCCATCCCCCACGCCTAAACCTAACCTCCCCCCAGACCCTAATGGGGGAGCAGTTGACTAATGGGGGAGCAGTTGCCATGAGCGTCAAAGATGACTTCCATGGGTTTACATTGAGTTTAGTCGGATAGCCCAAGTCGTTTCATGGGTCGCTCAAGGGTACCGTGTTAGTAACAAGCGACGCACAAGGGACGGGACAAAGCGTCAATATGCTACGCGCTCGGAGTGAGAACCTGTTGGTACAGTATGTATGTAGTATGTACTGTATGGGCATGTAATATATATGCCTATATTTCTTATCTTTCTTTGGGGTCCTCCCTTTTTGATGTTTTTGTATCCTCTCCCCCCCCCCCTTTCTCATGTCTATGTGAACTTGTTTCTCATGTTGGGGGGTGGGGTGTTATGCCTTGTTTTTTGTGTTTGTAAAACCGGGTAACGTCATACTTTCAGAGGAAGGTATGTTTAAGATTGATAACCCAACATAAACAAACATATGAAAAAACATACATATGAAAAAGAGAGAAAAAAAACATAGTGGCTTAGAACAAGTAGCAATTGAATGTGATTCTTTTCTGTGGGACGGGGGTTCCCGAGGCTGTGGAAAGGCATCCTATATGGAGGATAGATATTAGCCACCGATTAATGCATACATTTATTATTCTAAGGCGTATTTACTGATTTGACCAAAGCATTTGGTATTAGTAATTTTGCTATAATTGCTTTTCCCTCTGTGACTGATGGCTTGTTGGGAGTGTGCCATAGTATGTGCACGTGTGTGTGTGTGTGTGTGTGTGTGTGTGTGTGTGTGTGTGTGTGTGTGTGTGAGAGAAGTTGGATTTCTGCCATTATCCTAAAGAACCAATATACCCGCAACGCCTATGGAGCATCTGCGCTACACTTGACCATGAAGACATTTGAACACAAAACAGGCGTATCTAAAAGTTACACGGTCAATACACAGATATTTTCACAATGCCCCTTCAGGAAAGCCCTTTGAGCCTGTTTCTGCATATCATCTTCCTTTCTTCTTCCACAAGCACACAAGACCAGGCAAGGGCTGACAACGCCAGTGCCAAGTGGTGAGTGAGAGTGGTGTGAAAATGGTAGGCCAACGCTGCGTTGTTGCATGTATCTGGTTTGGTATATCCGCAGTCACTAGTTGCACTAGTTGACCGCCGGCTGTAGTCTTTGCAGAGTGTGGGCCCGACACAGGCTACGTGAGGCGAGGCAACATTCAGCCTTTGTTGCTGATAGTTCTTGGCCGGCTTAACCAGTGATGTATTAACGAATGGGCCTACCAGGCCCAGGCCCACGGGCCCAATAACTCAGGGGGCTCATAACCCAGAGCCTCAGGGATGGGACTGAAATGATCCCTTATGGTCCCAGCCCTTAATTTTGACTAAATGTTCATTTATGTCTGTCGTCAATTAGAGGGTTTGGCTTTAATTGAGTGTAGCTGCGCTGTAAATCCTGTGTTATCCTGTGTTCCACAGGGTCCAAAATGACCACCAGCCAAATCTTATTGCAAATCGCGCGCGCACACACACACACACACACACACACACACACACACACACACACACACACACACACACACACACACACACACACACACCAACAACAACAACAACAACAACCGGTTGGATGCAAATAGTTTAATTCAGCTTGAATGGAAATGCATTACATGCAAATGCATATTGTTAGACAAGTTTAGCCAAAACAGACAGAAAAAACAGGAAAAAACTCTATATTGCTCTATATTAAAAAGAAACCCCCCAGTAATCTCTCTAAAAAAAGACACTTAAAGACCCCTAAAGTCAAAAATGTGTTTTTCTTCTTGTTCCTTCAGGTGTTTGAGCTTCAGAATGATGTCTGTGAGTTAGTTTGACACTAGAAGGCTGTTTTCACATTTATCTGCTGAAAGTGGAACATTTCTCTGTATTCATTGAACATCCAATTTTAGGGGCGGGACATGATTTGAGATGTCACAAATAGTTGAAGCTAATCCCTGTCCAATATTTAACTAATTGTGATGTGGAAACTTGAAGCCTCCGGTGCACATACACTGAGAATGGACTTTACAGTGAAGTAGGAGACATCTTGTGTCCAGCAGGAAAACTTTTGAGATGAAATATATTTGCAGACTCTATAATACACTATCATTTTGTAATGATGGAGAAGGAGTAGATTTTAAGAATTGTAACAAGATAATTCAACCTTTTTTTTTGGGGGGGGGGGGGGGGGGGGGGTACCATATGAGACACAAATTATTATTCAAAGTAGAATATTTTACATACATCTTAGAACATGACTTTATGGGGTCTTTAAACAGTTTACTCTGTCCTAAGAAAATCACACTTCTTCAATAACTAAAAGAGAAAGATATTGTATAGAGCAGATAAGGACTGGATTGTCGTTACACAAGAACTGTACGTCGCTGTGCGTCTGACATTAGCGTGTGCACCGCATGACCTGAGAAGAGGTGGTGACGAGCCAGAGAATTCCCAGGTCGTAGCTGACATGCTTCATGCTGCAAAGTGGGACGGACTTCCATGCGCTCCCATATGGAAGACTGCTTGAGATGCCGGTTCTGTTGAGAGAGGAGATGAATGTACAAGTCTGTCAATTGATCATCGGTGGTCGATGAGTTGAGTTCCCTCACCCCTTCCCCTCCCCTGAGTGAAGCGCTTTGAGTATTGAGGAAGTATACTGTATATATACTGTGTATACTGTGTATGTACTGTATATAAATCCAATCAATTATTATTATTGTTATTATTATTATTATTATTGTGTATATATATATATATATATATATATATGCTCAAGTTGGCCGGGAGGTTATGTTTTCGCCCCTGCTTGTTTGTCAGGATATGTCATGAACAAACTTGCACGAAACTTTGTAGAAAAGTAGGACACGGTCCAACTTACAGTAGACCTGATTAATGTCTGCCCACTGGTCAAAAGGGGGCATGACAATGGGTGATGGCAATCACAAAAAGACACCTAACTTTAACGGATTTATGCTACACAACACAACTTTGTAGAGAGGTTGAAAGCGCCGGTGGTGGCATGATGCACTCTGCCGAGTGCCCTCTAGGTAGCATGCACTCTGCCCAGTGCCCTCTAGTTTATTATTGGGATCATTATTATATTAACACAATATTATGGGTATTTGGCTCACAATCACAGTAAAGACTGCCCTCTTGGGTGTTGTTACCTGATCGTGTGGAGTAATGGCTTACCTCTCGTAGACCTGGCCGGAGCTGGTCACTCCAAAGACACTGCCGTCACTGCCCACCTCAACCATTTTCAAGTACACTCCCGAGATATATTTCCTGCTTCCAGAGACTTTGCAGGTATACGGATTCACCTGTAAAGAGGTGTCAACATCAGAACGACTGCCATCAGTTGCACACAAAAAATATATATATCAGTAACTACCGAACTATGGCAGTCATGATCTATGAGTGTTCGATTAATGTACTAAATAATAATAATATAAACATAGCATAAGAGTTAAGGGGCCCTATCTTCGCAAAAGCGGTAATTTAGTGTTTGCACTCGTTTAACGCCGCAATGTAAATTGGGGGCGTGGACAAGCGCATGCCTGTTATAATTTGACTGGACATAGGTGTGCCACATGCCGAACTAGGCGTCTCAGCGCAAAAATGTGGGGATAGATGGCATTATGCTATCATCAGCAGCGCGCAATTACTTTGTGCTAAGAGCTTTTAAAAGCACCTCTTACACGCTAAATACCCCGTTGCGCTTGAGCGCACCATGATCTCCGTGCGCAGTGCAGAGTAAAATTCCTTTTGGATATGTCATTACGCACAGCCTTGCTATGCCAGGACATCAAATTCTGCTGCTAAAATTGAGTATTAGCAGATAATTCAGTGAGGCAATCAACTATAACTCACTGAGAAACTTTAATCACATCGCAAAGAGGGAAATTAATTGAGAAAACTTGTTGGACAAAGGACATAGGCTATTCACCTCCATAACCCGGAGGGTCGTTGGCACCACAGACTATCTGTCAATAAGCTCTCTCCATCTCTCTCTGTCCTCGGCACGAGTGAGTCCACTCTATTGCGCATGCAGAGAATTACAGCATATTGCATGCCTCGCGCAAACAGCGATTGCGAGACGGGAATCCAATTGGTTTTTATTGATGTAATGCCCAGGCATTGCCTGGCCACACCTGTGAATAATTCTGCTACTTGAGACCGCCCAAATCCCTTTTGCGCTGGCATTTTGGGGGCGCAGATGATTTGGCACGCCTCTAATTTGCGGCACATGCCGTGAACGTTTCCGCCTCCCCGCCGAGAATTGCATCCCCAACATATTTCTGGGCTGTTTTAACTTAGAAATCAGGGAGGTCACGTCTACCCAGACAATTATATCACTTTTAAACAGTTACATTTCTCTATAAATCATTACAATATGCTCCCGTGAGGTGGGGATGCATTTAGCTACTGCCGGGCAGGGTGCAAAACTCGGCATAACACCTGGACAAATGCACAAAGCGGACCACTATCTTCCCTGCCCTTAAAGGTCTTAATTCGTGCAGCTGTAACCTCTTAAAAACGTGTGTCTCTGGTCCATAAAACATGATTCTGGATTAATTTGTCGAAAATATAGCAACCCTGTTCGTTTTGACGGAGTTGTCACTTCCTCATCTCGTCGCTTCCCAAGAATGGTCTGTTTCTATAATATATTCAGAACTAACAGTTCCCACTAACACTCCCAGCGGCCAATCAGATTAGCGTCCGTGGACCAGCATGCTAGGTTGTGTCCACAACTAATGTTAGCAACGAGCTATCGCTAATTTAACGGTTGCTACGCTAAAGAGGACATCTCAAAATGCCTAGACTTACCGAATGCACCGCCGCAGTTGCTGGATCACGTACAGTTGGCGTCGCTCCAGCTAGAAGTGTTAATTTTGTGGCTATAGACAAAATGGTGCAGGTAGCTTGTGTGAGAGAGACCGCGCGCAGTATGCTTAAGGACCCGCGTGACGTCACTTTAACCCGTCTGGGGGAACAGAGTGTAAGGGGCGTGGCTTGAAGGAGACTGCAGGGGGAAGCTGGATAGGGACAAATACAACTCTGGCAGTTCTGAGGTTGTGACCACTCATTACAGGGAGGGATGACAGCAGTAAATATACATTTACAAGTAAAAACAGCTTTTGCACGGAATGGGACCTTTGAGGCACGCTAAAACAGGTGCGCAAGTGCAAATAGGGGATATCGCCTGTACTAAGATAGGGCCCAAGGTTTCATGGGCTCTGCAAACAGTTTCCCACCTTTATGAAGAAGACATAGTAGTATTTTTTGTATATTCCCCAGCATCCGTAGGGGCCGCAGCTGTAGTAGATAAAATAAGCACTCGTATATTTCCAGTAGAGAGAGCCCTTGCGGAAGCTCAAAGTGTAGCTACTCCGTAGACAGTAGGCATAGAGGTTGCTGCTAGTGGCTCCCACAAGGAAATTATTACCAGCGTCAACCTGCTTCATTGAAGCTGCAAACAAGGAAAAACACAGAGGTATTGTATTTAGTCAGCATGTTGTCCTGACTTCATAAATATGTTTTGTAAATCTGTTTGTCTGGATTCTTTCTAGCTCACAGGAGCAATGTATTAGCACAATGAAGACACTAGCCCTGTTCGAAACCGATCCCTACTATGACAGAAATAGTGGACTATATAGTGTGTTGGCCATTTTGTACTCGTGTCCGAATTCTCATCTGTTAATTTGATTCACTATATAGTCCACTATAAAATACCCACAATGCATTGCAATTCCTAGTGAACAGAATGTACCCTACATGTTCTCCTATCTACCACAATGCAATGCTGCCGTGTTTACCAAAGGAGAAGAAGAGTGAGTTAGTGTCCGAAACTTGTTTGATCATTCCCCATATTATTATTAGTATATGATAAACACCACCTGGAGAATAGTGAGTGAGTGAGTGAGTGAGTGAGTGAGTGAGTGAGTGAGTGAGTGAATGAGTGAACCATTCCAAACACGGCTAGTCGGCTACTGTATCTGAAGTTTTTAATATGTTCTGTTTTGTGTGTGTGTATCTTTTCAGTAAGGTAATTTATCTACTACACTTTACTGCAGCAATGACCCAACTTCCCCAAGGTGAAATAAGGCATGCAAATGACAACAAATTCTCCCCTTCTTACTTCCAGATGCATATTTCCAGTAGCCACCCACAAATTTGTAGACGTAGTTACTGGTGCTGACGCCCCACATCCCTGCCTGTCCCACTGTGATGTGCTTGAGGCTGGCTGAGGGCAGTTTGAACCAGGTGGATCCACCCAGGAAATAGTTGCGATTGTATTTGTCTGTGGCGACCACTTGTCCCTGTCCAGCGTCAATCTGTTTGGCATAGGACAGGTTTGGGCCGTCGTTACAGTTCCAGGCTGTGGAGAGGAAATCATCATCAGTGAGTGGATTATTCTGTTATGTTGCAGGAAAATATACAGTATCAGATGGTGACTTACCATGACTGATGTGCAGGTGACACAGCACCACCAAGAAAGCTGCAATAGTTTTCATGATGTCTGTGGTGTCTCTGCCTCTGTTGTGCACCTCTGGATGTTCCTCTGTATCTCTATGGAGCTGATGTACTGCAAGAATGAAGCGTTGTCTCGCTTATATACAGTAACTAAGCATACAGTGGACCTGACCCATGAATCCTATTACAGCACCAACCGGTTCACCAAGAAGTTCCAAGGAAGCCGGATGGGATACATTTCCATCCGGCTCTCCATCAGGTCAATCATTTTAAAGGATGGCTTTACCGATGATCAACCCACTTTGTATCATTATAATGTTGTGGGAGAAATCCAACTCCATTTGTCCGGCTTGCAGAAACTCCACCCCCGCCAGCTGCAAGTCATTCGTTTTTTAGGGTTAGTGTTAGTTTAGTTTATTAGTTTATTTGCCACATATGACACAATATGACATTAATCCCCATAGGGGAAGAGATGCATTGTAACAGATTAAACGATAATTCAGGTTTTTTACAACCTGGACCTTATTTCCAGTTTTAATTATGATTTTTTTTTTTTTTTTTTTTTGTATATATACAACAATATACGAACAAGACAAGCAGGCTCAGGCACAGAAAAAGAAAGGTAAAAAACATACATACATCATTGACCAACCATGGAGCAAAAAAACAATTACAACAAATTAGCATGTGGACAGAAACATCTGGAAGACTCAAAACACCCCTAACTTGTTTTAGGTTTTTCATGACAAAACTAAAATTTAAAAGGTCCCAGGTTTCTCTAACTTAGCAAATAGCATGGCTGTCAAGGAAGAGTTCACAATGGAGCTGGCCTCCATTTTCAGACACAGGGGGCCCCAGGAAATTAAATTACCTGGAGTCCCTTGCCGCCAGTACATCAGAGCCCTAATGTTGGCAGCCCAGTAGTGTCTAAATACTGGTAGGGCCAGTCCTCCCTCAGACTTGGGTTTTTGCAAGTGAATTTTCGAAATTCTGTGGTTATACGTACATACATACGTACTTCCAGATGTAGGACAGAATCACAGTCTAATTTCTTGAAAAACGCTGATGTGAGAAAGATGGGAAGATTTTGACAAAGATAAAGGAACCTAGGAAAGGAAAACCATCTTGATTTTATACGGCCAATCATGGAGAGGGGCAGGGTCCTCCAGTTATCTATACACTGTTTAAGTCTTGAAACAAAGTCCGCAAAGTTCAATTTAAATATTAGTTTAGGATCTCTGGGTATGGTCAGGCCAAGAGGTGAGGCGGTCCCTTGCCAGTTTGAATGGGAGATTTTCTAGGAAACCAGGAGTGAAGACATCAGAAAGAGGCATAAAGTTACTCTTTGTCCAGTTAATTGTGTATCCAGACAGCTTACCAAAGGAGGTGATTAATTATATGAGAGGGGGGATCGATTGTTCCGATTTACAGTATGTAGCTATAGTATTACGTTGTTGGCGTACAAACTGATACGGGTCTCAATACCTCCGACCTTCAGACCTGGAATACCTGGGTGACCACGTATTTTTAATGCAAGGGGCTCGAGCGCAACAGTGAAGAGGGCCGGCGAAAGAGGGCAGCCCTGCTGGACAGAGCGAAGTAATGGAAACCTGGCTGACTTATAACCATTGGTTATATGTCATGTCGGACTAGCGTATAAGCTTTACCCAGGATATTAATGAATCACCAAACCCAAATCTACACAGTGACTCAAACATATAAGGCTACTCAACCTGAGCGAACGCTTTCTGCGCGTCAAGTGATAAAATCGCTGCACCACTGTCATCTGTGTATGGTGTTGAGGAGACGTCTGACATTTGAGAAAGAGAACCTATTCAGGATGAACCCTGTCTGGTCAGGATGAATGATGGATGACAAATGTCTATTTAGCCGGGCAGCGTTTCAGTGATTGCCTTTCTGTCATAATTCTGGAGCGCTATGGGTCTGTAGCTGGCTGGATCTGCTTCCTCCTTCCCCTTCTTTAGAATGAGAGAGATGTTAGCTTCATACAGAGTTTTAGGTAAGACTTTGTCCTTCTTAGAGCTAGATATTTTGAGGAGTGGGGCCGCTGGGGCGAGAATATCACAGAATTTCTTATAAAATTCAGGACCAAATCCATCCGGCCCAGCTGCTTTGCATGATGGAAATGATTTAATGGCAGAAATTATTTCTTCCAATGTGAAATCAGAGTTTAAGTCCTCTCTGGCAGCGTCGCAAAGTTTGGGTGTTTCAAGAGTCAAAATTCAGATCAGATTGAGCGTCATCACACTTAGATGAGTAGAGTTAACTGTAAAACTCCCTAAAACGGTAATTTATCTCCTTGAGATTAGTCTTAAATATGATTTTTAAGTCACCCTGGTAAGTCCGGTTTGATTCCCATTAACTGAAACGCTAATTTGTTTTGAACTGCGACCTGAAAACAAGGAAAACGGGGCATGTGAAATGCTTGTAATTATGTTTTTGACAACGTAGATTGAATGACAAATGCAGCTGAAGATGTTCTAAAATGGCCACTTTACTTTTGGGAACCAGTTTGCCATCAAACAATTCCAGGAATCCTATAGCAGGATATTACACAGAAACCAGAGAAACTGAGAGGGCTCAGGTATCAAAGAACACTGTTGGCAAACAGCCCCAAAACACTCCGTTTACAGAAGCATGCAACAAGGGTAAGCATTGAAAAGCATGTTTAACTATCACATTCAGGAACATCCTGCTGATAGAACAGAGCACATATTTACTGTTTGAGAGGGACTACGTGTTTGATGTTGACTGATCACCTAAAACACACAAGTGTTCAATTTCCAACTGCCTCTATGTGACTTTGCTTTTCTGAAATATTGTTCACCCTTAATGACATATGTTTAATCTTTCATCAAAGTGCATATTATAGATGATTCCAGTAGGGCTACACTGCCCTATAAAGCCTAACCACAGTAACTATGCTAACAATGAACTGAGAAAAATGGCTTTAAGGTTTTTAGACTGTCCAGTAGTGATGCGCGGGTCACCCAGAACCCGCCGGGTTGGCAAATTATGAAAATATCGCGGGTGCGGGCGGGGCAGGCTCAGAACGTGACAAAGCAACATTATTAAATAGCCTAATTTAGAGCAGAGAAACACGCAGAGTAATTAACCTTAAAGACGTTAACTCTCTCTCACACGTAGGTACACACAATCAGACAAGACTCCTGCTGCACTCTCTATAACCTACATGGAGTAAAGAAACGCTTCAATGAGGTAACCTATGTGGTCTCAAAACAAACATTTCGGAAGGATTATTAGCTGTAATTATTATTTGAAGTGTCCATATAATAATG
The DNA here is from genome assembly GCF_964638095.1 of Poromitra crassiceps. Taxonomy (NCBI): domain Eukaryota; kingdom Metazoa; phylum Chordata; class Actinopteri; order Beryciformes; family Melamphaidae; genus Poromitra; species Poromitra crassiceps. The sequence continues at coordinate 4,137,270 of NC_139630.1, forward strand.
CCACCGCAGATTTTCTGTTGTGGACCTGCTGCACTACTACGTTTAGTAGCCTACTACTGCAACATGGCCAATTGAGAGCGCATGAGGTAATTAAAATAAATGGGGAAGAATAAGAACTGTTTCTGTAGCCTGCCTAGTGCCTACCTCTATACCTGCTACCTCCATTTGAAACACTGCGGTCACGCCATCCGCACTTTGGGGAAGCGTAGTCAGTCGCGCTATCTGAAGACCATGGATTAATTGAAGAAAGACCGACATGAAAGCAGCAGCGCAACTCATCCAGAGCAGTATAGTAGGCCTAGGCTACAACTGTTGTCGCGCACGGCAGCATGTGAGTGTCTGTGTGTGTGTGAGAGAGAGGGGGGGAGAGACACAGAGTTATTAGATACTTTGCACACCTTGGAAGCTCTGCTGTGCTCCTCCTGAGTCCGGAGACATATTACATTAAATTGGCCGTTGCGGGCTGCTGGGTTGGGCTGGGTTCGGAATTTTCAGATATTTTAACGGGCTGGGCGGGGCGGGCTGGCTCCAATGACGGGTTGGGTTGGGGCGGGCCTTAAAAAACCATGACCCGCGCATCACTACTGTCGTCAGCATCATCTTCACCACTGGTGGTGTGGTTTTTGGTCATCATTCTGACACAATGAATTGATGAGCACTGTTTTTTATTATCTTAATTTAGAGCAGTTTTTCATTACAAATCAGATCAGCTTTTCAGATGGATAATACATCCAAGAACATAGCATATTAAAAATGTTGAATAAAATGAATTACAGACAGAGTTTTAATGATAATTTATGCAGCAATTAAAAAGCTCATCCTGATGAGCTAGCTAGTGATACCAAACTATTATCACTATCTACTATGATTGGGTTAGCTGATAATAGCCCACAGATGAAGAGTTCCTGTTGGAGAACATTATCTCTTATGGATTGCTAGAGATACAGCATCTATGATTTATGATGATAGACACTGAAGATTCATTCATTAACAATTTGGACGTCTGTCAGTGCGGAAATTAACTGGATTAACTAAACGGATTACACTTGCACGTGTCAGATAGCTAGCGTTTGTTTTTTATTAATTTGTTTTACTACAGTTTGGTAGACTGATTGGATTTGATAATTACAGAGGGATTCCCAGTGAGAAAAATATTATGCCTTGGTGATTGGTGAGAGGTGTACAAGCACTAAAGCCTTCAGGGAGCAGGTAGGAAAGTTATAACTAGGCTATTACAACCCATCTAGTTTATCATAATCCTTACCATTTTCTGGATATTTGCGTTTCAAAGCAAGCTTCACAATTCTTTCCCCCAGGATTGTGCCATCATGAGGGAGTGACATGAATTATGTTGGGCTTTGTTATGGAAAGAGCAGGAAAATTGCAGTAACTACAAAATTCAAACAAAAACCAAGGCGAACTTCAAAGTGTAGTTACTGCATGTAAAGTCAATAGTTTTTTTTTTACTTTTGTAGGTTCTAGTTTTCTGAATTTTGTAGCGGTGAAAACTTCTGGGTCTTGTTTCTTGTTAGATTGCCAATTCTAATTACTCAGCGTGACCGGCAGGAAGGACCGGTCACGCTGAGTAAAAGACCGGAAGAAAGACCTGACGTGTCTTCAGTTGTATCAGAAGGAGAATACTGGAGCACTCAGGTCGTCTTTAGATGGTTTATTATAAGGTGCAGATCAAACACTGATGTTTCGACACTTGCTCTTCTTCAGAGTGAGCTTTGCATTGGATTCACAGTGTGTTTGAATGAGGAGCAGAGGGGAGGAGCAAGCAATATGCAAGCTGGCTGCCAAATCATACAATCAATCATCCAATACAACTTATCACCACATTAACAGACCAGCAAAGAATTCAGTATTAACTGTCAAATGCAAAAATATATAGCAGCAAGATGACAAATACATTAAAACCAACAATGGTTAGATAAAGACCTTTGAAAAAGTTCAGGAGGTGAATCACTCAACCAGGGTTTTGCCTGGTTACAGAATACAAGGAACATACAGTTAGTATAGTAAAGTAGATGTAACCTCAAAGACAAACCAACATAGAAATCAGTAGTTTGTCAACTGCAAGAAATACAGCAGATTGACCAATGTATGTTAAAAACAATATAATGGTAAAGTGCAATTATAGAAAACAGGACAGGTTAAGTTCCTCATTTAAACCTAAGGGCTCTACTGAGTTTAGCTCATGAATCCAGAAACTCTCTCTTTTGAGTAGTCTGTTCACTATATCACCACCTCTAGGGGAGATCTTGATTTTTTCTATACCCCAAAACTTTAATGAGGCTGGTGAACCGTGATTAGCTTTGACATAATGGCGGGCAATTGAGTAATCTAGATTTTTATTACGAATTGCTGATTTATATTCTGCTATTCTAATTTTAAGAGTGTCTTCCTTCTAGCCTGACATGCTTTGTCGACCAAGAATCCAAACTATATTCAGTGGTGTATAAAGTACTCGAAATCCATACTTGAGTAAAAGTATAGATACTTTACCAGAAAATGACTTGGGTAAAAGTCAAAGTAACCCATTAAAATATTACTTGAGTAAAAGTCTTAGAGTAGCAAATATTTTCTGTAGCCTACTTAAGTATCAAAAGTATTTTTTTATATTAAATGTACTTAAAGGTATTGAAAGTAAAAGTACAAGTAAATCCTGTTTATAAGAAAGCAAACAGTCCGGATTTTCAGAATTTTTAGCTTTATTGTGAGTTTGCTTACATATTTATCTTATAGTCTGCCATTTGAACTGACTGCAGCTTTTGGCACAAGTGTCTGCTTTAGGCTGTCATGGCGATGGGATATCTCCATGTCAAGGGGAAATATATAATAATAATAAAATAATAATAATCCTCATCATAATCACCGTCCATTGTGGACATCTCCTCCATATAGCTATATGCCTGGATATTGTCACGGCCAGATAAACAGTTAATCAATGTAATCACTCTATAGAAATTGAAACGGACGTTATACCTTTCTGAAACACAACAGTATTATTGGGCTGTGACAAAATAGCGACAGTTACAGCAGACTAGCAACGGAAATACCACGATTTACTTTCAGAATAAAATGCTTCTCACCGTTGGAGAAACAAATAAAGCACTTAGGATTTTATTTTGAAATCCTTAAGCGGAAGACCTATACTTTTACGTTCTGGCTGCGTGGACGCTTGACCAATTTGAAGCTTACCCCAATTGAGACGCTTGGTTTCTTGTTTTCTGGTAGCATATTCTGTCATTCTGGTTCAATTGGGCAGAATGTAAAGACAATTTAGAGTACCGTAATTCTTCCAATAATAATAATAATAAAATAATAATGATTGGATTTATATAGCGCCTTTCCAAGTGCTCAAAGCGCTTCACAGAATCATTATTCGTTCACACCATTCGTACCGGTGGTTCGAAAGCGTGGCAGCCACACATCGGCGCTCAACGGCCCCTCTGACCACCATCATTCATGTCTAAATTCATACCAATCATACGAGGCAAGGAGGGTTAAGTGTCTTGCCCAAGGACACAACAACAGCAGCGGGGATCGAACCGCCAACCCTTGCGTCATTGGCCGACCCGCTCTACCTCCTGAGCTAAAGCCGCCCCAATAAGCGCCTGTACTCTAATTGCTGCCGGGTCTTCCCTTTACCGCCGGGTCCAAATTGATTTAGCATAATAAGCGCCCGACTCATTTTCCCGCCAGGGCGTTTTTTAGAATAAATATGTTTTTTTGTACTGTATGTTTTTGTGATGACTAAATTCAGTCACTTACGGTAATTACATTGTTTGGAGGAAGTCAGGTGGAAGTTTCTATTCTATATTCTATTTCTATCTCTATATTTTCTATTCTAGTTTTATATTTTATTTATACATGCTGTACATGCCCCCTAGCTATCTATCCCCTAGCTCCGTGCGGCCCAGGCTGTGCCGGGACATTTCCTTCGGCGGCTGGCCGAGCAGGGCATCACGTACCGCGGCCAAACACAAAAACTCCTCGCGCTGCCCTCCTGGAGTATTTTCCGGAGGGTGGGGGTTAGGGACAGGACCTAAAACAGAGCGTTTCAGTCAGAGGGTGAACTGAAGGGGGCAGTGAGAGCCAGTACAAGATAAACTGAGTTTTTTCAACTATGAATGATGCAATAAGTTACTCTACTGGAGGCCAACAATAAAATAATAATACATTATATTAGCAAAATATGGGCCCTTTAATATAATATGAATATGAATAGTTAATTAATATAATAACAATTAATATGTGTGTATATATAATATAATACTAATAATAATAATAACTTATATTATATATTTAATATAATAATAATAATTAATAGTTATTAATTAGTGTGTGACAAAGACTTAGAGACATTGTTCATGTGTGATGTACTGTAACTGCTCTTCCTTTTGTCCCGTCAGCTACCTGTCAGGCTCACATGGGGGGGGGAGCGGAAGGGGTCTGCAGTATGACTTCTGTCACTGATGAAGCTCTAGAAGCAATTCAGCATTATTGTTACTCTACACAGCCTTGACCTTATCAGGAGACACATTGACAAAAAAATATTTTCAAGAGCAACAATTCTGCATTTGTTCCCTATATTTTGGTTATTTATTTATTGGGTGGTTTATTTATTTATGTATTCATTCATTCATTCATTCATTCATTTAAGTCGAACAAGAGCCACAACAACTACCCAGGCCAGTAGCCATAAATGAGGCTCACTCAGTCATCACTGGCTAGTGGCTACGTAATACATATCGATATCAGACAAAGCCAAATTACAGTTGCACTTATTTAACTCCGTTTTTGCTACATAGACCACCATAAGATGTGATTTGCATCCCCTCCAGACCTGCCCTCCAGACCTGCCCTCAGTGCCCTGGCACATAAACACAGACTTTAAAGCATAAAAAAGCATTGAGGTGACTTCCATGTTTTGGGGGCTCTCTCCTAGCACATGAAGGCTGAGTTTGGTGCTTAACATCCAGGTAGAGGTGATCTCGACATCTCGGGGCTGGTGGGGTGTAAAATGGCATTACAGGCTGCTGCATGCCTGTCTGTCTGAAATTTCAACATGAAACTGAAATGGGGGGGGGGGGGGGGGTGGCTCTCTGTATAATTCTTTGTTTTGACAAACATACATACCTGATTCATGTTGACTGATATCTGTCAGTGTGCGCCGGCTGTGCTGCTGTCATTCAGTCTGCATGTGGCTGAGTGCACTGCTGGAGTGGGCGGGGACGGCCGTTTTGGGCTGCTGACTTCAGGGGCGGCTTGAAAAAACACTGGTCCATGCAGAGGCCTATTATAAATGGTGCATTCAAGGCCAAGAGAGCTCGGAAAAGGCATTTCTCTTTGAATGCTGCCTTCAGTGACGGCACTTTTTTTATTTTATATTAGTTCAGATACAATCACATATGACAGACACACACACACAGTGTTCCTTGACCACTGGGTTCTTCTGACAATTTGATCTATTTCTGCTTGGGGAAGGGGGGAGGTTGGGGGACATTTATCAAGCATTAAAGAAGAGAAGAAACAAACAAAAACTAACAAACAAATAAAAACAACTTCAGTACAGCATCAAAAAGAAAAAGGTAGCAGCTAGTCAGTCGTCCAGATACAGTTTTACAGGTAGCCATATCCGCACAAAACTATCTCTCTTCATCTGCAGCCGTGCGGTCATTTCCTCCATAATGTATACCTGTCTCAATCTCTTAGTCCATTGTTCCACTGTAGGGGGTTGTTTTTACAACCAAGATATAGTTATCATTTTCCTTGCAATTAAGACAAGTATCTTAAAGACATACAGAGTGTTTCCATGAGGTATGTTACTTGGTGTACATCCCAGAATATAATACAGTGGATTTAAAGGTACATCAATATTTAACATAACATTTATCTCATTTTTAATACTCTCCCAGAATTTCTGCAATTTTGGACAATCCCAGAAAGTATGTGTATGGTCTCCAATCATACCACAACCTCTCCAGCACAGCGGTGAGGACCCACCTCCAAACCCAGAGACCACTTGAGGGGTGCTAAAAAACCTAACTTTAACTTTCCAATCAAACTCCTTCAGCATAGGACTATTCATGGTCTTATGGGTAGTTGAGAAACTCTCCTCCCACTCTTCATCCTCTATTATCACATTAGCTTCTAGTTCCCATTTTTCCTTAATGTAAAGTGTGTCTCCTGAATCATCTAGTTGTAGCATCCTATAAATATCAGATATATATTTTCTTTCACCCAAATCCTTTTCTATCATGCTAATAAAATACTGTTCCACCTGTGTTGGAGGTCTCTTAATTGCTTCCCATTCTTTGTGAGTTGTTAAATAATGCCTGATTTGAAAATATTTAAACAGATCTTGCGAAGGCAGCCCAAAACTTTGTTGTAGTTGTGCAAAAGATTTCAGACAATCTCCTTCCAGTAGTTGATTAATAGTAACCAGGCCAGTGTCTGCCCAGCTCTTAAAGCCACCCTCACGGAAATCTATATTCTTTGCTATGGGCATAGCCCTTGATATTGACCTGGGTCCTCCCCCTTTTTTTCTTATGTCTCCCCACACTTTCAATGTATTTTGTATCCAATTATTTCCAATCTTAGTTATTTTCCAGTATGCTGGACCCAAGAAAGCTATTGATTGGAGAGAATGGCAGGAATTGAATTTTGTTCAATCTGTACCCATCCTGTATCCAAATCACCCTTAATCCAATAGACCAAAGTCCGTAGCTGGGCCGCCCAGTAGTAGTTTTTAAAATTAGGCATGCTCAGACCACCCTTCTGTTTTGATAAAAGGAGCGTTTTGAGCCTAACTCTAGGTCTTTTCTTTTGCCAGATATACTTCAAAAAAAGTTTCTCTAGCATCTTAAAAGTTGTAGAGGGTACTGGTATGGGTAAAGACTGAAAAAGAAAAAGAAATCTGGGTAGCACATTCATTCGAATTGATTCAATTCTTCCAGAAAGAGAAAGAGGTAGAATTTCCCATCTAGCAATGTCAGATTTTATATGTAAAATCAACTTCTCATAATTTGCTTGATATAACTGAGTAATCATGGGGGTCAAAATAATTCCTAGGTATCTAAATCCTTCTTTAGCCCAATAGAAGGGAGCTATATTGTTCAGGTGAGGTGGCCAATTTCCCACAATCATCATGGCTTCTGATTTGGTCTCATTTATTTTATAGCCTGATAGCTCACCATAGGTTCTAAGACTTTTCATTAAAGTTGGAATGGATTCTGAGGGGTTTGTAATGTAAAGTAATATATCATCTGCAAACAACAAGATCTTATGTGAAGTACCTTTTTGGTCATTTATTCCCTGTATCTGGGGATTTGATCTGATCTCCGCCAATGGCTCTATGCTAATCGCGAACAATGAAGGAGACATTATGTCCCCTTGACGTGTCCCTCTGTGTATCTCAAAGAAATCAGAGCAGTGGCCATTGACCCTAACTCTAGATTTAGGATTTTTATATATTATTTTTATCCAGTCAATAAATGTGTTATTAAATCCCATACAATTCAATGTTAATTCCAGATACAGCCAGTCAACTCTGTCAAATGCTTTCTCGGCATCTAAGCCGAGAAGCAAAGCAAAGGGCAATTTCCATACAAAGCACCATTAGAAATGTTGCATTCATGGTCAGGAAAGGGCACTTTTTACAGACTGAAAAAAAGGCAGGGGCTCAAGCCCCCTTTGATGTCTATGTGTGCACGTGCCTGCCTGTGTCGGCCGGCTGATAGATGTGGGAGGGGTGCAGCGAGCTTGAGAAACGAGATCTTCACTGTCAAGAAACAAGCAGCACACAGCTCTAATGTTAGACCGGATGAAAACAACACAACTGTGTTTTCCCCCGATGCAAGAATGAATAAATACTCCGGGGTTACGGCAGCCAATCGGCGTTAAGCAGCAAGCGACTGTTGGCAGCGAAATTTCGCTCGAGTTGGGATATTTCATCTCGGGCGACGAGCGAATTTTCGCCCTATCTCTCTGTCTCTGTCGCTCAGACGCCCAGCGATTTTTCTCCTGGGCAAATATATGCTCAATCGTTCGTTTGCATTGACTTTGTATGTGAACTCGATGCCAGCCAGCGACAAACGTTAATAAGTCGGTGTGAATGCACCTTTAGCACAAAAACACTGGTGGTTGGCACGCCTGGTTTACCAGGAATGGGGTTCAACTCCCTACAGTGTCCTGCTTATTGGTGTGGCAATTGGAGGAAATCAAATATTGTTTTCTCAAATCAACAATATTGTCTCAGTTCATGTTCATTTCTATGGTTAGTTTTAAATTACAGTTCAATAGAAGGTTTGTGTGCACATCCAACCTTTTGTTAGGCCAGGTGCTGGGTACAGCAGCACAATATAGAAAAAATAGAGAAATACCCACACACTGGAGCAGCTCCAATATATTTAATTAAACAGCTACTGCTAGTTTTAAATTAATTACACACACCAAGGATGTAATATGATGTAATGGTGTTTTCCCTCCTCTTCTCTGACTCCAGTGCCGTGTTCTACCTGGCAGTGATGGGTGAAGCCCCTGCTTCTTGGTCATCAGTGCTGGCCTCGCTCTTCCCTGCAGCAGTTCCCACCTGGATGGTATGAAATGCTGCCACTATTTTTTTTATTTTTTTTATTTAACCTTTATTTAACCAGATAAAACAATTGAGATACAAAATCTCTTTTACAAGTCAAGTCAACTTTATTTATAGAGCACATTTACAACAAAAGCCGACCAAAGTGCTTCACAGATAAAACACTAAAATATAGAAGAAAACGACAAGTACAGAATACACTGCTACAGAGCAAGGTGCAGTACAATGCAGCAAATACAAGTCATAAAAACAAAGTGACTAGGTTGTTAAGGGGCAGGCTCAACTCAGGTCGAAGGCCAGTGTTACGACCCGGCCTAGGGGAACCGGACCATACATGAAATGAGCCCCATCCTCCCCAGAGCTCAAGAACAGCCACAGAACAAGTTGTTTGGATATGAAAAAGTAACAATGAATTTATTGTAAAACATTAAACAAAACAGAGGGTTGCAAATGACAGAGCAAAATAACATAAAACTGGAGGTTGGCTTCAGAGTAGGCCAAAGCCCAAAAAGTACTACCTAAAGGCTTACCTAACAAAATAAGAAGAAGAAACCAAAATACATCGTCTTACCTCCCTAACTACAAAAACAGGAGAAAAAAGGGGGTTAAACATAAATGGCGGCCTACTCCTACAGCTCCAGTAAATAATATGCTAAAGATCAATTGTGGCTGGTTGAGGTCTGGGCAGTCTGGGTTGTGGCCCTGCGCGCACCAGCCTCTGGTTGTTGGGTCTCTTATAAGGGCTGGGCCTTCCCACCTCCAACCAATCACCGCTCCTGATTTCAGACACTCACACATACACACCTGGAACCCATGCACACAATCACTCAGACAATCAGGGGAGGGAAACACAAGCAATTAATGAAAAATCAACCCAACATAAAGCCAAAATACGACAGCAGTCGTAACACCTCCTTTCCCCAAGAATTAGGCATCCCCCTAAGATGCCCGATATCAAGTGAAAGAGTGGAACACTGCGGCAATTTCATTATATAGGCTAGACAAAAATGAATCTCCTAGTTAAAAATTTGGTCTAGTTTTTTTTTTGTCGGTGTAGACTTGCACCGTAGGCTACGTCGGACAAAACACACTAACGGACGAAAATACTGTCGGACGAAACACACTATTTCAAAACAAGCTATTGTAAAGGCACATATTCTCCAGTACAGACTGGATACCACCGATTACACACCAACAGTATTTGGCTCCCGTCTGTGTCTTCTTGAGCGAGCCTTTTGAGGGGACGGTCGCGAATCGCCACCTCCAGACTCAAAACCAGACACAGACTAGGCGTAACCTGGACAAAATCACCAGACCACGAGGGATACACTCCAAACCAATGTCTGATTTGGTGACGGGAAACATCCTTTCCAATAGAAACGAAGCTCACAAAAGTCATACGGACATTGCTCGAATCACATGTAACAGACCAAATCTATTCACTGAGTTTAACATGCTACCACAGAATATAAGAAGACAGCTCACTCACCTAAGTTAATAATAAACTCCGACAGATCCACAACTTCACACATTTTACGAGCCTTGCGCGCGCGTAATCGCGCACCTGAAAAACACAGTTGGCTCAAACGAGGTGACAGGGGCACACACACACACACACAGGCACATAAAGTTTTGGGTGAAGCACACTTTTCCTCTGGCTAAATCTTACAGAACATCCAAAAACGTAACAAACGAAATGGAGATCCACATCCCCATTCTGCACAGGCTGTGGGTCAGAGAGAGGACTGTTTTCTCCTGATGACAGGACAGTTACCAATCAAATGGCCAGACTCATGACAATAGAAACACTCACGGCTCTCACCAAAAGCCGGAGATGCGTTTTTACGCGCAACATTTGGTGACATATTACGCGCAGGCATGAAGTCTTGCCCACGTGAGACAGGCAGAGCGAATTTATAAGTCAAAATGAACTCCTCTGCTAGCACGGCGGTATTAGTTACAGATGCAACTTTTTGCTCATTAAGGTAAACCATGATCCTGTCGGGAAGACACTTTTTAAACTCCTCCGGCAAGATCAACTCTCTCATCCCCTCTACAGTTTTAACACTACATGCCTGGCACCACTTATCAAACAACAAACTCTTCTCGCGCGCAAAGTCAACATACGACTGATTGGCAGTTTTCTCACCATTTCTAAAACGTTGTCTGTAGGCTTCAGGCACAAGTTCATAAGCCTGCAACACTGTTTTTTTCAACAGCTGATAATCCTGACTTTGCTCAATGGACAAACTCGCACAGACTTCCTGGGCTTTCCCAACAAGTTTGCACTGTAACAGAAGTGACCAGAACTCTGTGGGCCATTTTAATGTAGTGGCTATGTGCTCAAAAGCGCTGAAATAAGAATCCACCTCAGACTCACGAAACTGTGGGACTAAACCGATGTGCTTACTGAGATCAAATGCCGGGACAGAGCTGCTTGGGTGCCATGGCGCCAGTCCGATACCTCACGAGTCCGACACCTCACGAGTCCGAAAAAAGAGGCATTGGACAGGGGATCATGTCTATGTTTCCCGGGTTCTATATTCCCCGTTTTTCACTAACCCTAAACCTAACCTCCCCTGACCCTAACCCAAAACCTAACCTCTCCCAACCCCACGCCTAAACCTAACCTCCCCCAGACCCTAACCCAAAACCTAACTTCTCCCACCCCCACGCCTAAACCTAACCTCCCCCAGACCCTAACCCAAAACCATGAGGTGTCGGACTCGTGAGGTATCGGACTCGTGAGGTATCGGACTAGGGGGCAGTCCCCGCTGCTTGTGCCTTGATGGAATGATTGGACGGGGGTGGAGACCACAGGTGCTCCCTATTCCAACTCAAGAGCTCTGACGCGGAGATGCATGGCCTGCACCTCTAGCTCTCTGCTTTTTTCTCTCCGCCTCCTTTATCTGGAGGGTCATTTGGAGATCCTCAAAACCCCCAGCAAGTTCACGGGCAGGACCGGACCCCACACCAGCAACGAACCCGCCAGCAGCTCCCGCCACTTTCGCGTCTGTTCCTGCTGTATCAGATCCGCCATCCCCCTCACCTGCCACCAATGAGGGAGACTGAGGCAGCACACCTTTCTCCACCAGCACATCACACAGCTTCTTTTTCACGTCTGCCTTCCGGGCACAGTAAAGCACATCGATTTTAAAATGGGTTGCCACAGCCAACAAGTCATTTTTCCTACATTTATCAATTATGTCCCACGAAGGACTGTCCACAAATTCATCCACTATCTCCATTTGAAAAAAGAAAAACCTACACAATACAAAAACTGCCAAACAGAAGTATGAAAACTACTTACCATGACTTACCATAACGCGAGAAGAAACAAATGGACGAGCCCCCAATTTCATGTTACGACCCGGCCTAGGGGAACCGGACCATATATGAAATGAGCCCCATCCTCCCCAGAGCTCAAGAACAGCCACAGAACAAGTTGTTTGGATATGAAAAAGTAACAATGAATTTATTGTCAAACATTAAACAAAACAGAGGGTTGCAAATGACAGAGCAAAATAACATAAAACTGGAGGTTGGCTTCAGAGTAGGCCAAAGCCCAAAAAGTACTACCTAAAGGTTTAAAGCTTACCTAACAAAATAAGAAGAAGAAACCAAAATACATCGTCTTACCTCCCTAACTACAAAAACAGGAGAAAAAGGGGGTTAAACATAAATGGCGGCCTACTCCTACAGCTCCAGTAAATAATATGCTAAAGATCAATTGTGGCTGGTTGAGGTCTGGGCAGTCTGGGTTGTGGCCCTGCGCACACCAGCCTCTGGTTGTTGGGTCTCTTATAAGGGCTGGGCCTTCCCACCTCCAACCAATCACCGCTCCTGATTTCACAGACACTCACACATACACACCTGGAACCCATGCACACAATCACTCAGACAATCAGGGGAGGGAAACACAAGCAATTAATGAAAAATCAACCCAACATAAAGCCAAAATACGACAGCAGTCGTAACACCAGGGAGAAAAGGTGCGTTTTGAGCAGGCATTTAAACGCCTTGAAGCTCTGGGCTGATCTAATACGGAGGGGGAGGCTGTTCCAGAGCCTAGGGGCTGCTACGGCAGCTTCGCCACATAAACGTACTAGAGCTGGAGGCGGTTCGCCTGGCTCTCGGGCACTTCCGACATCAGATAATGGGCCATCATATACTGATATGTTCGAACAACACCGCGACAGTGGCGTACATCAACCGGCAGGGCGGTTTCCGGTCACTGGCCCTGAACCAGCTGGCTACGGTCATCCACGAGTGGGCCCGTTTCCACCTGCTCTTCCTTTTCGGTGGCACACATTCGGGGCTACCTCAACCTGGCCGCGGACCTGCTGTCGCGGGGCAACCCCTGCAACTCAGAATAGGTTCTCCACCCACAGGTGGTGGAACAGATCTGGGCCAAGTTTGGTCGAGCCAGCGTCGATCTCTTCGCGTCGTGGCTCGCACATCATTGCCCCCCCCAGTACAGCAACCATTTTAGGGCCTCCTCCTCCGTCAGAGTATTGGCTATCATTCCTCAGTCTAAGCGTTGTCAGTTCTCCTAGTAAACCATATCATGTGTGCTCTGAAACACCTTCAGTCCTCACACGAAAATGCTTTCATTCTTCCTGCATTACTGTTTCGCTCCTCACACGTCAGTCATCGCACAATACGGCGTCACTCGTCAGTCATCAGTCCTCAGCCATCAGTCCTCACTCGTCAGTCATCAGTCCTCACTCGTCAGTCATCATTCGTCAGTCATCAGTCCTCATTTGTCAGTCCTCAATCGTCAGTTATCACTCCTCACGTCTTACACGAAAACGCTATCATTTCTCCTGCAACATGCAAGATGTTTTTGGTTGTTCTTCCGTGTGTGAGGGGGAAACTGCAAGAACGCCTCCGTGAATTGAGCAACACTTTTTTACAACTTTACTTCCGGTTGAGTGATTTTGCCTTCAAAATAAAGGCGCACGTTTTTTATTTACAATATAGATTTAAGTAGTAATCTATGAGACCCAACATCATCCCACCCTCCAAATGCTTTTTGAGAAAACTGTAATTAGACAAGCTAGGAAAATTACTGCTGACCCCTCCCATGTTTTGCATATAGAATACGAACTGCTTCCATCTGGTAGACGCTACAGAGTCCCAATCAAAAACAAAAAACGATACCTCAACAGATACAAGAACTCTTTCATCCCCATATCAGTTAGTCTCCTAAACTCGGGTCATAATAAGCATCTACTGTAACTATGATGCACTTGCACTTTAATTGTATGTTTGCACATGTTTGCACTGTCTTGTGGTTTGCACTGTTTTGTATGTAGCAGCCGTATGTATGTCCAAGACAAATTTCCCTTGGGATAAATAAAATAATCTTGAATCTTGAATCTTGAATCTTGAATAATTAACCTAGTAACACTAACGGTACGGCCACATCTACGCGTCGTTTGACGCGGGCTGACGCTTGGCAGTATTGACGCTCAACGCTTGGTGGGCATGGAAATCCGGAAGCAGCAGCTAGCTCCCAAGCTAGCTCCCAAGCTAGCTGCTGCTAGATTTACTTTGCTTCTTTGAAAATTGGTGGTAGAGAGGAAGTGGAAGAGGACAGGAAGGGTAGGATAGGTCCTAGGACGAGCTCAATTGGCTAGCTTTGTACTTTGTCAAATTCCACCCCGCCCCCTATGTTGCCCACTGTCGCTTCACAAGCCTGCTACGCGTCGTCTGGTCTCCCAGCATGCTTCGCGAGGCGTCGAGCAGCATGTTCCAATACAAAGTGGATGGGCAGCAGCGTCAGCCCGCGTCAAACGACGCGTAGATGTGGCTGCACCGTAAGAGGAACATCTAGTTTAATGTTTGATGACAGATAGACCATATATATATATATATATATACACACCTAACCCTAACCCTATATATACAGTATATACCATATTGCGGTTTCCCCATCACACACGAAAGAACAACCAAAAACAACAAATGACAGCGTTTTCATGTGAGACGTGAGGAGTGATGACCTACAGCTAGTTTGAGTGATAACTGAGGCATGTTGCAGGAGGAATGATAGCGTTTTTGTGTGAGGCGTGAGGAGTGATGACTGACAGCTAGTTTGAGTGATAAGTGAGGCATGTTGCAGGAGAAATGATAGTGTTTTCGTGTGAGGCGTGAGGAGTGATGACTGACAGCTAGTTTGAGTGATAAGTGAGGCACGTTGCAGGAGGAATGACAACGTTTTCATGCAAGACGTGAGGAGTAATGACTGACGAATGAGGACTGACGAGTGAGGACTGATGACTGACGAGTGATGACTGACGAGTGAGGACTGATGACTGAGGACTGATGACTGACAAGTGACGCCGTATTGTGCGATGACTGACGTGTGAGGAGTGAAACAGTAATGCAGGAAGAATGACAGCGTTTTCGTGTGAGGACTGAAGGTGTTTCAGAGCACACTTGATATGGTTTACTAGGAGACACAAGAACTGAGGGAGGAGGAGGCCCTAAAATGGTTGCCATACCCCAGTGCCGAATTGCATGAAATTCGGCACTGCACTGTGTCGAGTTCCCATCAGCGCATTCCCCAAATTTCAAGTCGATGGGACGAACGGTTGTTGAGATAAGTTGTTGAGATAAACATGTTTGTTTTTTGGTCAGGTCAGTGCACTCCGTCAGTCACATACTCCTTAGGATACTCCCAAAGTTTGAAGTCGATCCGACCAACGGTTCTCGAGATATGCGAAGGCAAAGGTAGAGGAGAGGAAGAACACACAGGAGGAACACACAGACAGACAGACGCACAGACAAACACAGCTGAAAACATGATCTCCTGCCGGAGATAATAATAATAATTGTGACACCTGCCCACTATTTGATTGTGACAGGTAGGACCTGCCCACTATTTGATTGACAGGTCAGACTGGGCCGATTGCTAATCACCATCACCTGTGAGCTGCTGAGAGCATTATGCTCCTTGTGTTTGGCTGTGTTGGGCATTGGCTGGGTGTGTAAAGCCAAGCGCAGTATTGGAACCAGCAACTGACTTGTCAAGAGTGGCCCTAAATCATTCGGTATGTTGGAACTCACATAATTGTTTATCTGTAATTGTTTCTTTTTTGATTATAATGTGTACACACATTTTAGGTGGTCGGGCAGTGCTCCAGGTTGTGTAGTGTGGCAGCCAGGTTATCAGATGAACCCAATTGAGGTACCGGTCATTCCCTTCATACCTCAGTTATTTTATCTTGTTGGGGAACAAATGATTTAAACTTGTGTTATGTTTAGGCCAACCAGTAGGATCAGACGACGCGTCTCCTGTGGTGTTTGCCTGGTGTGGGTGGCCAGTTCCCATACATTAAAGGTAACATACTGTACATTGTTAGGGGTAATTGTACGGGAGTGGCCCCGAGGTATGTAATCATATCAGTGCATTAACTCATTCAGGGCCAGTTTAGGACTGCCAATATTTAGCACAGGCCAAAGATTTTCATAATTGTTGGTCATCTTTCAAGACCCACAGTAAATTATCTATTAGCACCAGAGTGATTTGCAATACCTCAAAATGAAGATGTACGTCTCTGGGTTCACCAGGAAAAAAAAAGTGAGCTTTTAGCATGTTCTGTACTCTACTTATAGCCATTTATATACACCCTGTTTTCCCCCAGAAGGTCTCCCAGAGAAAATAAACAGGAGAAAAGGCAATTTTTGTAAAAGGGCACAATCTCAGGCATAACTCACTCTCAATTCTTTTATTTTGAACTGTATTGACATCAGACATGTAAATATTATTCGTTAGGACACAAATGACAAAAAAAAAAAAATATATATATATATATATATATACACATGAAGTGCTTTTTTTTTTACATTCAACAATACAGTTTACTCGGTGTGAGTGAGTGTGCAGACAGACAGACAGACAGACAGACAGACAGACAGACACACCGACAGACAGACAGACAGACAGACAGACACACACACACACACACACACACACACACACACACACGATCCCCCTTTTAGATTTCTAACCCCACATAGGATAAGCAATAACCACGCCCTGTGGCGCTGGGATTGGCCAGGAGCAACACTGGAGGGCACGCAGCCCAGCGATTTCATGAACCAACTGAAGAGCTCTTGAGAAGGACAGTGGGCTGCTGTGACTGCCTTCTGCCCGCTGCTGCCTAGCTGTTCCTGTGTTTATTTTGATTTGTTCTGGTACACCCGTCCTCGTCCATGTCTCCCTGTCATATCCTCTCTGCTATTTGATCGTTCCCGTTTTCCCCTCGGCTATTCAACACGTCCTCACCGCCCTCGCAAACTGATCGATCATTTCCTCATTCCTCCGATGATCAAACACATCTCTTGATTACTTTCTCCCGTTTTCTCCTGGCTGGCACAGAGGAAGGCGACTCCAGCTCGTGCAGCGCGCCGAGGGCGTTTCAATGGCGTTTCTCCTGTCTGCACAAGGAAGCGTTACCCGTTTTCTGCTTTTCCTCTTGCTCAATTTCAAAACAACAGCTGCGGTATGTGTTTGTTCACGTGTTGTCTTAGATGCTAGGGACCTGATACCATGTGACAGGCTGGGGAAGTGTTTTAACTATGCGCTGCACGAATAAAAACAAAAACACGTCAAACACGTCATTGGCCCTCTGGGCTATTCCTGATAACACGTCAAAGACGTCATTGGCCCTGAATGAGTTAATGATTGTAACACAAAGTACAGATTTAAACAAATTTTGTTTAAATCTGTACTTTGTGTTACAGGAGGCTTGTTGTGGCTCTCTGCCAGTCGCTGCTTTGCCCATATTTAGTTTTAGGATTGTTTTGAGTTGCAACAACAATAACCTATAGTTATTTTGCCTCTCTGTTTTATACCAGTTGTAATTGGGTACAGGCCCAGCACCAAGGGGAGAAATCATCCACCTTTACTCAAGTTTTCTTATTTGTTTGCGGTGCACTCACAAAGTCGTGTGTATTGTTTTGCAGTGTGTTTTTGTTCTATATACAGTGGCATATATACCCGGTGGTGCTAGAACCCCTTGGCCAGGTGGGCCTGTGTCTCCTATCCCCCCCCCCCCCCTTCTTGAGGCTAATTAGCGTTTTATGAACTATTGACTGATTTTAACTCATTAAGTGCCATAGACGACCTAACTCGTCTTACATAATCCAGCGCTTAAGTGCCAAGGACGGACTAACTCGTCTTACATAAAGATTTTTTTTTTTTGACAGTGGGACATCAATCAACCCCTTTTACATCTTCGAGATAACTATTTGGAGCAAGAGCATGTGTGTAATCTATTTTACCGACCACTAAGTGGCGACAGAGACCGAGAGAAGTCACAGCCACGGGACCCAAAAGCCACAAAAGCAGCCGCCTCCCGCGGCACACAGAACGGACAGAGATCCCTTCCCCCCAGAGCCGCGCAGCAACGCGCGAACACACACACACACACACACACACACACACACACACACACACACACACACACACACACACACACACACACACCGCGGAAGCAAGCCATTCAAGGAAATGGCGACGCGATTTTACAGTAATCCATTTCAGACTCGTCTTGCCCGACAGGCAAGCAGGCAGGCAGGCACGCAGACAGACAGGCAGGCAGCACAACGCGCTTCTGACACGCCCGCTGAAGCCAGGAGGAAGGAGGAGAAGACACACGGAGGGAGGAGTTTGAATGAGAGGGGTGTTTCCTGTTGTTATGGAGGAAATTACTGTTCAAAACTATTGTTTAGAATGTCTGACGGTCTTACTGATGCCAAAAATGAATGGTTAAAGTGACTGTTTCACAAAAAGCCATTTATCTCTGAATAAATTTCCAGACGCTGAAACCATGCTGTACTCAACGGCTAATATCTACATAACTACTAACTCTGCAAACTAACTCTTTTAGACAGAGAAAGCACACATTCTATTAGTTATTTTTAGATGATTGATGTTCATGAATTCTTAACAGAAAAGAATCCTCGGCTGTTCTAAAATGAGCCAGAATCGTCAAAAACACCCCTGGCACAACTTACCTACAGGAATGAAAACATGGCTGGCATTCAATGTGTTAATAGAATAAACCTATTTTCATATTGGAAAGCAACACGTCTCTGTTTGGTTCCTTCATAAGAACAACTTGTGTGCGGCTCATTGGTGTATTGTCTCTTAAGCTACTATGCAATTTTATTGTTGAGAGTGCCCACTTGGTTACATAATAATAAAAAAAACTCTTGAAATTACCCCACGCTGGCTATTCTACCTGTTGTTCTTTACATAGCTAGTAGCCTACATTTTGGGACAGCCTATCCCATTTCGAGCACTCGATATCCAGATTTGGTAATCCTGAAAAGTTTGTATCACAGTAATCCAATCCAAAAACCAGCACAAAAATAAGATGGATTACGTGATCCTGGATAGCAAAAAATAGGATTTCCAAATCCGGATCAGTTTTATCCGGATTAAACCTTTTGAACAACCGGGCCCAGGCTACAACTGTAGTACAACTGTATGTGCTTTGCAGAAATCTCAACCAAATGTGACATTCCAAAGAACGTTTTCTTCTTCTCTTATTCCATGTAGGTAAGATAATCACATTACAGATTAGTAAAAGCATCATAAGCCAGCTGCCCTCCTGCACACACTCGCACACCACCCTCACCTCTCTGCTGACAAGAAAAGCAGGACTTGTCCAAGTTGTGCATCAGTGCTCTGCTCCATCACTCCAGAACAACTTCAACTCATTCAACATGTTTCTGCATCAGCAGAAGTACCTGCTCCAACTGGTGAGTTGCGTACGGTAGCAATAATACCACTACAACTTCAGTTCTCAGAGATGAATATTTATTTGACAGGACTTTCAGTTTTAGGTGAACACAGTCTCAAATAGACAAAACACAAAGAAAATGACTCAGTCTGCACCATTGCATTGTAGCCTATACTAAAACTGTCACCTTAATACAAGGGCATCAAGTAACATGCTAGGACTCATTTGCAGGCTCATTCACACAGCTAAATGGCTCTACAAAGACAAATAATCCTACAGTTACTCTAAAGCAGCATCCAATGAACAAAAATAAACATTTGTACAGGAAAGAAAACCTTTCCACTCAGAAGCTTTACTTTACTTTACTTTATTGGTATTTAGCAGACGCCTTTATCCAAAGCGACTTACATCATGATCATATACAGCACACAATAACATGAATAGATCAAATAGAAAGACATTAGTAAAAATGAGAAGCCAATATAAAAGGGGAGATTAAAGGTGTGAACAATTAAAGGAGCAAACATTTAAGAAACAAATTTGAATTTAAAACACATGGAAAGCAGGCAGAGAGGAGGGAGGGAATTCAGGAAGGGTCAATATAAAGTCTGAAGAGATGAGTTTTAAGTTTTTTGCGGAAAATGGGGAGTGATGCGGCAGTCCTGATGTCCGGGGGAAGTTCATTCCACCACTTTGGGGCCAGGTAGGAGAAGAGTCTCGACCGAGAGCGGCTTCTGAGCCCATGTAGCAGGGGAGGGGCGAGACGTCCTGCACTAGTGGAGGGGCGGAGCGGGCGGTGAGAGGTTTGGAAAGTGACCATAGACTGTAAGTACGAGGGGGCTGTTTGGTGAACGGCCTTGAAAGCTAGTGCCAGAGTTTTGAATTTGATGCATGCCAGGATGGGAAGCCAGTGAAGCTCCCGGAAAAGGGGGGTGACATGGGAAAATCTAGGTAAATTGTAGACCAGACGGGCTGCTGTGTTCTGAATGAGCTGAAGAGGAAGTTTTTACTTTGTTTCAAACTCAAGCTCTCACTAGTGCCTAGTTCGCTGCGTACGCAGCACCATGGAAGACTGTCATTTTTGCTCCAAAAATTACTTTACATTAAAACCTGACCACGCCCCTTTAGGTGACGTGGTGCCCCCCTGGGGCTGACTGGGCCACCCACCTCACCCCCGTGACTACGTCACGGCCAGTCAGCCCAGGGTCCGCCACTCTTTGTTTCTTCCAGCCAGTGTGAGGACGTCGTTTTCTTAAGCTCCGCGGTTAGCTCTGAAATTAGCGCTCTTCATAGCTTGGATAAATAGACTCGCTCCGGTTGATTTGCCCACCTCAAGAGGTTCGCGTGGACGAGATAAATCAGGATTCGGGGACCCGTTCCTGTACTCTTCACCAGCGGCATCGGATCAAGCCATCCAAAGCTAAGAGTGTCTTTCATTGTTAACTGTTGTTTAGCTGCCGCCGTGCAGCTCATGTGAACGTTTTCCCCGGCTACGTTGTGTTAGGCTTGGGCGCTGACTCAGGTCTGCACTCAAAACTCTTAGCTAGGTTGCATACGTGCACAATAGCTTGTACCGTTAGCACTAGAACAACGGGCTAATTAGCACAGTTGTCACAGATAACTAGCTTGCATCCGTGCGGTTGCTTCTGTTTGCTAGGTACTTTAGGCGCCAGCTACTAGCGTTAGAGCGCGCGCGTTTCTCCGGCTGGAGTAACGTTAGATAGATAGCTAGCTAGTTGTCTCGTGCAGCTAGCAGCTAGCTTGTAGCACTCCAGCATCTTCACCGTTGCAAGCTACTGTAATTAGCCAGCTTACACGGTTAACTCCCGCTAATTCTGGTACAGTCGGCGGGGCTTGTTGGCGGGTTAGCTTTGCTTACTCGCAGCCATGAGACAGGGGGAGACAGCCAAGAGCTGTGTTAGCTGTGAGGCTACATTGGCGATCCAGGACCGCCACAGGGAGTGTGTGTTTTGCCTCGGGCATAACCATGCTAGCGACGCCCTGCTTAAGCCAGATTTCTGCCGGGCCTGCGAAGGCTTTACCCTGGCCGTTTTACGGGAGAGAGCTATGCTCTTTGTCCAGGTGGGCCTGCGGCTTAGCCATGCACCTCCCGACGGAGGCGCATGCGGTGGGTCTGACCGCTCGGAGGAAGAGGAGCTACCTGACGAGCAGGGCTCCCCGGTCCTACCCGAGCAGCAGGTTTTAAACTGGGGGGACGAGCCCATCGACCCTGTGTTACAACAGGGGGGGCTCTTCCCCTATGACCCCATTATTCCCCCCCAGGACGCCCCCCAAGGGGAGTTGTCTGGCGGGGAGGAATGGGACCGCGCTACCACGGTCACCTCTCTGGTAGGGACCCGTTCGGAGGCTAGCCTCAACGAGCCCTATCAGAAGCAGTTTCTGGGGGTAATGTTTAGGGCTGCGGCGAAGCTCGGCATCGCTCGGGCCGAACCACCTCCGCCCCCCGAATCAGTGCTGCAGGGTTGCTATTACCAGCCACTCCAGGCACCACAGGCACCCCGCCCGAAGCCCCGGCTGCCCGTCTGTATTGACGTGGTTCGCGCGGTGCAGTCAGGATGGGAAAGGCCTCAGGAGGCCAAGCCGCTCTGCGCGGGCATGGCTCCGTGGTCGGCCGTAGAGGGGGCGGATAAACTCGCGTTAACCGCGATGCCTCCCCTCGAGGATATGGTGGCCAGACACCTGGCCCCTAACCCCGCGAGGCCCGCTTTGCCCTCTAAGGCGTGCCAACTTACAGCCAAGTTGGCCGAAAAGGCGTACTTGGCGGCGGGGCAGTCCGCCGCCATGACCAACAACCTGGCCATTTTGCAGGGCTACCAGGCGGTGCTCCTGCGGGAGATGCAAGGTGACCCTGCCCCCGAGCTGTTTACAGAGCTCAGGATGGCCACGGATTACGCCATGCGTATGGTAGACTGCCTGGCGCAGAACAGTGGGAAGGTCATGGCCTTCTCCGTTCTCACCCACCGCCACCTGTGGCTAAATCTTACCCAGCTCCTTGAGCAGGATAAGAGGAGGCTGCTGGGGGCTCAGATCTCCCCGGAGGGCCTGTTCGGCTCCTCCGTGGAAGACTTGGCCCAGCGGTTGGAGGCGCGTCAGAGGGACTCGGCGGCGGTCAGCACCCTCATGCCTCCACACAGCGAGGGCATTAAGTCGATGCTCCTCGGTGTCAGTGCTTCAGTGCACAGTCATGTTGGGCCTGATGGCCTTGGCACTGCATGTGCTCCCCCTGGGGAGGCTACACATGCGTCCGTTCCATATCTGGTCCCTTAGGCTTCGCCTTGACCCGGCCAGGGACCGTCATCACAGGGTTCCTCTGACAGGTCAGGCCCGGCAGGCGCTGGCCATATGGGCGGACCCCCGTTACCTCTCGAGAGGCACTCGGTTGGGCCTTGTCCCGCTCAGGTTGGTGATTCGCACCGACGCCTCCCTCTGGGGATGGGGTGCGGTTTGCGGGCATTTTTCGGCGAACGGCCGGTGGGAGGCTCAGGAGCTCGCCACATAAACATGCTAGAGCTGGAGTCGATTCGCCTGGCTCTGCTTCACTTCCAGCAGATCATACATGGACACCATGTTCTGATTCGCTCGGACAATATGGCGGCGATCGCCCACCTGAACAAACAGGGTGGTGTGCGGTCGGAGGCGTTGAACCAGTTAGCGGCGGGGATTCACCTGTGGGCGTATTCCCGTCTCCTTTCAGTGTCAGCGGTTTATCTGCCGGGACGGCTGAATTACGGGGCCGACCTGCTGTCTCGAGGCAATCCCCGTCATACGGAGTGGTGCCTCCACCCTCAGGTGGTGGAACAGATTTGGGCCAGGTTTGGTCGTGCCCGCGCGACGCACTGCCCACTGTGGTTCTCGATCCAAGAGGACAGCCCCCCGTTAGGACACGACGCGATAGCGTTTCCCCCGATCCCCCTGATCCGTCAGGTGTTGGACAGGATGAAGGAACAGCGCCTCCGGCTCGTTCTAGTGGCCTTGTTTTGGCCCAGGCAGACATGGTTTGCGGACCTGGTCTCCCTGGCGCAAGGTCCGCCCTGGGCGTTGCCGGTACGGGCGGATCTCCTATCCCAGGCGGAGGGGGAGGTGTTCCACCCCTCCCCAGGCAGGTGGACGCTAGCAGCCTGGCTCCTGAACGGGACCATTTGCTAGCCCAGGGCTTGCCCAATAATGTGGTATGCACTATTCAGAGTGCTAGGGCTGCTTCGACCCGCTCTCAGTACACGTACAAGTGGCGGGTCTTTTCACATTGGTGCACAAGTAAGGGCGTGGATCCAGTGAACTGCAGTGTGCGACCAGTTCTCTGTTTCCTTCAGAGCCTGCTTGACGCGGGGCAGTCCCCGCAGTCGCTTAAGGTGTACGTAGCCGCAATTTCTGCTTGCCACATGGGAATTGAAGGGAGCCCCGTGGGGGCGTGCCCTTTGGTCTCGCGATTCATGAAGGGAGCGCGTAGACTGTGCCCGCCGTCGCGGTGCATCTTTCCTAAATGGGATCTGGTTACGGTGCTGGACGGGCTAACGGCCCCATGGACTCCCCATGGAAAATTCTGTCCTTAAAGACCACACTGCTGCTGGCCTTGTCGTCAGGAAAGAGAGTTGGTGACCTGATTGCCCTCTCGGTGCAGCAGGCCTGTATGGTTTTTGGGAATGATGGGCACAGGGTTACGTTGCGACCTAACCCGGCTTACCAACCTAAGAATATTAATGCCAGCTTTAGGTCTATGGTCATAGACTTGTCAGCATTCTGTCCCCCGCCGTTCAGTTCGGGTGAGGAGAGGCGCTTGCACATGCTGTGCCCCGTAAGGGCGCTCTCGGCCTATGTAGCCAGGACGCGTTCATTACGCACTACAAACCAGTTGTTGGTCTGCTTTGGGCAGAAGGCCCAGGGTGGGACCCTTTCCAAGGATCGCTTATCACACTGGATAGTGGAGGCGATCGCTTTGGCATACTCTGCGGAGGGTATCAAGGCGCATTCTACGCGAGGTGTTGCGACATCCTCCGCGTTGTTGCGTGGTGTTTCGGTGGAGGACATGTGCGCTGCGGCCTCATGGTCCTCTCATCACATGTTTGTTAGCTACTACAGCCTCGACGTGTCCGGTTCGCGGTTCGCGCACGCGGTACTGTCAGTGGCAAGAAAGTAGTATCGTTGCCGCTCTAAAATGTCATACGGTCGGGCATGAACGTTTGCCATGCGGCCGTGGTTCACCGATGCCTCTCGGGTCACTCTGTGGGGTGCTCCCGGCAGCAAGGGTGGTTGAATTTGGCACTAGAGTGAGAGCTCAAGTTCGAAACAAAGTAAAACGTTAGGGTTGTACTACAACCCGGGTTTTACGAGTGAGAAGGAGAGCTCTCACTACCCAGCCTTGCTGCGTCGATGCGTTGTTGGTTGCGTCGATCCTCAGCGGGCTGGAAGAATGAGTGGCTATCCTGTGGCTGAGCGGGCGTGACGTACTAGTCACGTGGGTGAGGTGGGTGGCCGCATCAGCCCCAGGGGGGCACCACGCCACCTACTGGTGGGTGGTCGATTTTAATGATAGTCATTTTTTGGAGCAAAAAATAACAGTCTTCCAGTGGGCTGCATACGCAGTGGATAAGGCACTAGAGTGAGAGCTCTCCTTCTCACTCGTAAAACCCGGGTTGTAGTACAACCCTAATGTTTTTTACCTTTCTTTTCCTGTGCCTGTGCCTGCTTGTCTTGTTCATATATTGTTCTATATAAAAATAAATAAAAAATAAATAATCATAATTAAAACGAAATAAGGTCCAGGTTGTAAAAAACCTGAATTATCCTTTAATCTGTTACAATGCATCTCTTCCCCTATGGGGATTAATGTCATATTGTGTCATATTGTGTCAAATAAACTAATAAACTAAACTAACACTAACCCTAACCCTCAAAAACTAATGACTTGCAGCTGGCGGGGGTGGAGTTTCTGCAAGCCGGACAAATGGAGTTGGATTTCTCCCACAACATTATAATGATTCAAAGTGGGTTGATAATCGGTAAAGCCATCCTTTAAAATGATTGACCTAATGGAGAGCCGGATGGAAATGTATCCCATCCGGCTTCCTTGGAACTTCTTGGTGAACCGGTTGGTGCTGTAATAGGATTCATGGCTCAGGTCCACTGTATGCTTAGTTACTGTATATAAGTGAGACAACGCTTCATTATTGCAGGACATCAGCTCCATAGAGATACGAGGAACATCCAGAGGTGCACAACAGAGGCAGAGACACCACAGACATCATGAAAACTATTGCAGCTTTCTTGGTGGTGCTGTGTCACCTGCACATCAGTCATGGTAAGTCACCATCTGATACTGTATATTTTCCTGCAACATAACAGAATAATCCACTCACTGATGATGATTTCCTCTCCACAGCCTGGAACTGTAACGAGGGCCCAAGCCTGTCCTATGCAAAACAGATTGACGCTGGACAGGGACAAGTGGTCGCCACAGACAAAAACAATCGCAACTATTTCCTGAGTGGATCCACCTGGTTCAAACTGCCCTCAGCCAGCCTCAAGCACGTCACAGTGGGACAAGGAGGGATGTGGGGCGTCAGCACCAGTAACTACGTCTACAAATTTGTGGGTGGCAGCTGGAAATATGCATCTGGAGGTAAAAAGGGGAGAATTGGTTATCAGTTGCATGCCTTCTTTCACCCTGGAAGATGGGTCTTTGCTGCAGTAAAGTGTAGTAGATTACCTTACTGAAAAGATACACACACAAAAAACAGAACATAAAAACTTCAGATACAGTAGCCGACTAGCCGTGTTTGGAATGGTTCATTCACTCACTCACTATTCTCCAGGTGGTGTTTATCATATAATAATATGGGGAATGATCAAACAAGTTTCGGACACTAACTCACTCTTCTTCTCCTTTGGTAAACACGGCAGCATTGCATTGTGGTAGATAGGAGAACATGTAGGGTACATTCTGTTCACTAGGAATTGCAATGCATTGTGGGTATTTTATAGTGGACCACCATATAGTGAATCAAATTAACAGATGAGAATTCGGACAGGAGTACAAAATGGCCAACACTATATAGTCCACTATTTCTGTCATAGTAGGGACCGGTTTCGAACAGGGCTAGTGTCTTCATTGTGCTAATACATTGCTCCTGTGAGCTAGAAAGAATCCAGACAAACAGATTTACAAAACATATTTATGAAGTCAGGACAACATGCTGACTAAATACAATACCTCTGTGTTTTTCCTTGTTTGCAGCTTCAATGACGCAGGTTGACGCTGGTAATATTTACCTTGCGGGAGCCAATAGCAACAAAAAAACCAACTACTGTCTACGGAGTAGCTACACTTTGAGCTTCAGCAAGGGCTCTATCTCCTGGATAAGTGTGAATGGTCCTTTTATCTACTACAGCTGCGGCCTCTACGGATGCTGGGCAGTATACAAAAACCCCTACAACTCTCTCTTCTTCTCAAAGGTGGGAAACTGTTTGCAGAGCCCATGAAACCTTGGGCCCTATCTTGGTACAGGCGATATCCCCTATTTGCACTTGTGCACCTGTTTTAGCGTGCTTAAGGGCAGGGAAGATAGTGGTCCGCTTTGTGCATTTGTCCAGGTGTTATGCCGAGTTTTGCACCCCCCGCCCGGCAGTAGCTAAATGCATCCCCACCTCACGGGAGCATATTGTAATGATTTATAGAGAAATGTAATTGTTTAAAAGTGATATAATTGTCTGGGTAGACGTGACCTCCCTGATTTCTAAGTTAAAACAGCCCAGAAATATGTTGGGAATGCAATTCTCGGCCGGGAGGCGGAAACGTTCACGGCATGTGCCGCAAATCTGGGCCGTGCCAAATCATCTGCGCCCCCAAAATGCCAGCGCAAATGGGATTTGGGCGGTCTCAAGTAGCAGAATTATTCACAGGTGTGGCCAGGCAATGCCTGGGCATTACATCAATAAAAAACAATTGGATTCCCATCTCGCAATCGCTGTTTGCGTGAGGCATGGAATATGCTGTAATTCTCTGCATGCGTACTCACTCGTGCCGAGGACAGAGAGAGATGGAGAGAGCTTATTGACAGAGAGTCTGTGGTGCCAACGACCCTCCGGGTTATGGAGGTGAATAGCCTATGTCCTTTGTCCAACAAGTTTTCTCAATTCATTTCCCTCTTTGCGATGTGATAAAAGTTTCTCAGTGAGTTATAGTTGATTGCCTCACTGAATTATCTGCTAATACTCAATTTTAGCAGCAGAATTTGATGTCCTGGCAGAGCAAGGCTGTGCGTAATGACATATCCAAAAGGAATTTTACTCTGCACTGCGCACGGAGATCATGGTGCGCTCAAGCGCAACGGGGTATTTAGCGCGTAAGAGGTGCTTTTAAAAGCTCTTAGCGCAAAGTAATTGTGCACTGCTGACGATAGGATAATGCCATCTATCCCCACATTTCTGCGCTGAGACGCCTAGTTCGGCATGTGGCACGCCTATGTCCAGTCAAATTATAACAGGCATGCGCTTGTCCACGCCCCCAATTTACAATTGCGGCGTTAAACGAGCGCAAACACTAAATTACCGCTTTTGCGAAGATAGGGCCCCTTAACTCTTATGCTATGTTTATATTATTATTATTTAGCACATTAATCGAACACTCATAGATCATGACTGCCATGATTCGGTAGTTACTGATATATATATTTTTTGTATGCAACTGATGGCAGTCGTTCTGATGTTGACACCTCTCAGGTGAATCCGTCTACCTGCAAGTCTACCTGGAAAGGTATATCAGGAGTGTACTTGAAAATGGTTGAGGTGGGCAGTGACGGCAGTGTCTTCGGAGTGGACAAGTCCGGCCAGGTCTACGAGAGGTAAGCCATTACGGTGCCGCATCTATGTGCCGACAGGCCGCAGTGCCGACAGGCCACAATGCCGATAGCCCACAAGCAGAACCAGCTGAGCGAGGCGGCGTGCAGCGTGGACCGGCTGGAGCTAAGCTCTCCCAGTCCCCACGCCTAAACATAACCTCCCCCAGCGCCTAAACCTGAGCTCCCCCAGACCCTAACCCTGACCCTAACCTCTCCCACCCCCACGCCTAAACCTAAGGTCGGCATTGCGGGTGGTCGGCATAGCGGGTGGTCGGCATAGCGGGTGGACCCCAGCCATTACTCCACACGATCAGGTAACAAGAGGGCAGTCTTTACTGTGATTGCGCGCCAAATACCCATAATATTGTGTCAATATAATAATTATCCCAATAATAAACTAGAGGGCACTGGGCAAAGTGCATGCTACCTAGAGGGCACTCGGCAGAGTGCATCATGCCACCACCTGCGCTTTCAACCTCTCTACAAAGTTGTGGGGTGTAGCATAAATCCGTTAAAGTTAGGGGGGACCGCCTTCCATTCCAAAACACCACCGTTCCGACACACCCCCACTCAGAAACCCCCCCATTCTGAAACCCCCCCACTCCGAAATTGAAATTGATTTAACACCCCCACTCCGAAATGGATTTTCAAGTCCATATTTCTCCCGAGTTTCCTGCATTCCTGCAGCTTGAAATAAACGTTTCAACGCATTGTTTTTTTTTTTATATGTCACTGTCTTCATATAATTTCGCTATAGTAGTAAACACGAGCCTGCTGCATTCAGATAGATAGGCTACAGGAATGTGAACGTTGGATACATCCTAAAATCAGCTGTGGATCACAGACATGTTTGCACTCTGTGTTGTTCAGAATCGCGCGAGCCACTGGGCACAGCTGTCCCGCTTGCTTTCTCTCCCACTCCGCAAAGAAATAGGCTACATCTTGACAACGCACACTCTAGTTAAGTGCGTATCGGGCCCGGAGCAGTGTTTTTATTTTTAGGCACACAGACTTTCCACTCTGCTGGTCTAAATACCAGGTGTGGTCTTGCGCATTCCTGGCTCGCAGTTTTCGTTTTCTGCAGGTGCACAGAGATTTCTCTACAATCACTAATCATTGTTCATTTATGTTGTCTTGCCACAGAGTTTGTTAAGTTTGTCAAATGCGTAATCCGAGAGCGCAAGGATGTGTTGCACAGCAGCATATTCAACGGATTATTTATATCTCCTGACATGCCACAGGATCTAATCATAAATTATGTTTTCTACACATCTAAAGGTGAGCTGTTACACACGCCCACATTCATACCGTGAAAAGTTAATAAAAAAATAAAATAAAAAAATAATAATTGTAACTTTGAGTCAAATGCTCACAGTTGAATAAGGTTCATTGAGTCATATATTAGCAAGATGAGGACGTTCTTTGTGAATGCCAGTCTGGTTGA
This sequence comes from Poromitra crassiceps, assembly GCF_964638095.1. Taxonomy (NCBI): domain Eukaryota; kingdom Metazoa; phylum Chordata; class Actinopteri; order Beryciformes; family Melamphaidae; genus Poromitra; species Poromitra crassiceps. Next base: position 4,166,931 of record NC_139630.1, read on the forward strand.
ACTGATTTTGTTTTATGAAAATCTGAGGAAATTAGCTTCCCCATTCCCGATGGTCTAGCGCCGCCTATGCATATTTTCAATAAAAAACTATGAGTTGCAGTGTTTGATGCAGGAAACTCGGAGAAATATGGACTTGAAAATCAATTTCGGAGTGGGGGGGTTTCGAAATGGAGGGGATGTCCCCATTCTGAATAGCGGTGCCTTTAAAAAAATGGCAAACCCCTCCATTACGAAGAATGGAGGTCGATCTTCAGAGTGGGGGGGTTTCGAAAAGGCGTCTAGTTAGGTGTCTAAGTTAGGTGTCTTTTTGTGATTGCCATCACCCATTGTCATGCCCCCTTTTGACCAGTGGGCGGACATTAATCAGGTCTACTGTAAGTTGGACCATGTCCTACTTTTCTACAAAGTTTCGTGCAAGTTTGTTCACGACATATCCTGACAAACAAGCAGGGGCGAAAACATAACCTCCGGGCCAACTTGAGCATATATATATATATATATATATATATATATACACAATAATAATAATAATAACAACAATAATAATAATTGATTGGATTTATATACAGTAGCACCTTCCTCAATACTCAAAGCGCGTCACTCAGGGGAGGGGAAGGGGTGAGGGAACTCAACTCATCGACCACTGATGATCAATTGACAGACTTGTACATTCATCTCCTCTCTCAACAGAACCGGCATCTCAAGCAGTCTTCCATATGGGAGCGCATGGAAGTCCGTCCCCGTTTGCAGCATCAAGCATGTCAGCTACGACCTGGGAATTCTCTGGCTCGTCACCACCTCTGCTCAGGTCATGCGGTGCACACGCTAATGTCAGACGCACAGCGACGTACAGACGTACAGTTCTGTGTAACGACAATCCAGTCCTTATCTGCTCTATACAATATCTTTCTCATTTAGTTATTGAAGAAGTGTGATTTTCTTAGGACAGAGTAAACTGTTTAAAGACCCCATAAAGTCATGTTCTAAGATGTATGTAAAATATTCTACTTTGAATAATAATTTGTGTCTCATATGGTCCCCCCCCCCCCCCCCCCCCAAAAAAAAAAAAGGTTGAATTATCTTGTTACAATTCTTAAAATCTACTCCTTCTCCATCATTACAAAATAATAGTGTATTATAGAGTCTGCAAATATATTTCATCTCAAAAGTTTTCCTGCTGGACACAAGATGTTTCCTACTTCACTGTAAAGTCCATTCTCAGTGTATGTGCACCGGAGGCTTCAAGTTTCCACATCACAATTAGTTAAATATTGGACAGGGATTAGCTTCAACTATTTGTGACATCTCAAATCATGTCCCGCCCCTAAAATTGGATGTTCAATGAATACAGAGAAACGTTCCACTTTCAGCAGATAAATGTGAAAACAGCCTTCTAGTGTCAAACTAACTCACATACATCATTCTGAAGCTCAAACACCTGAAGGAACAAGAAGAAAAACACATTTTTGACTTTAGGGGTCTTTAAGTGTCTTTTTTTAGAGAGATTACTGGGGGGTTTCTTTTTAACTCATTGAGTGCCATGGACGGACATGTTCGTCATTTCAAATAGTAACGTAGAGTGCCAAGGACGGACATGTTCGTCAATTGCGTTTTTTGACGGTGGGGCGTCGATCAAAGCCTTCTGCCTCTCCTGTACAAATATTATAGCTATTGGAGGTCTATAACCTATTTTACAGAACCCTTAGGTGGCGACAGTGCTCTCCAGGTTAACAGAAAGGCAGAGAAAAACAGAGAATAATGTAATGCATTTCCATTCAAGCTGAATTAAACTATTTGCATCCAACCGGTTGTTGTTGTGGTTGTTGTTGTGGTTGTGTGTGTGTGTGTGTGTGTGTGTGTGTGTGTGTGTGTGTGTGTGTGTGTGTGTGTGCGTGTGTGTGCGTGCGTGCGTGTGCGTGCGTGTGCGTGCGTGTGTGTGTGTGCGTGCGTGCGATTTGCAAAAAGATTTGGCTGGTGGTCATTTTGGACCCTGTTGAACACAGGATAACACAGGATTTACAGCGCAGGTACACTCAATTAAAGCCAAACCCTCTAATTGACGACAGACATATTGAACATTTAGTCAAAATTAAGGGCTGGGACCATAAGGGATCATTTCATCCCAGGCCCCAGTCCCGTCCCAGAGGCTCTGGGTTATGAGCACCCTGAGTTCTTGGGCCCGTGGGCCTGGGCCTGGTAGGCCCATTCGTTAATACATCACTGGTTAAGCCGGCCAAGAACTATCAGCAACAAAGGCTGAATGTTGCATCGCCTCACGTAGCCTGTGTCGGGCCCACACTCTGCAAAGACTACAGCCGGCGGTCAACTAGTGCAACTAGTGACTGTGGATATACAAACCAGATACATGCAACAACGCAGCGTTTGCCTACCATTTTCACACCACTCTCACTCACCACTTGGCACTGGTGTTGTCAACCCTTGCCTGGTCTTGTGTGCTTGTGGAAGAAGAAAGGAAGATGATATGCAGAAACAGGCTCAAAGGGCTTTCCTGAAGGGGCATTGTGAAAAATATGTGTATTGACCGTGTAACTTTTAGATACGCCTGTTTTGTGTTTGTCGTGTTTTGAATGCATCGAGAGAAGAAGGAATTAACCACAGAGACATGATGTCTATTTAAAGTATTGTTTTATTTGCATGTGATATCTGACATGGCTCTCTGATAGAGTCATGGAGAAAGATGGTCTTGAGCGTGTTCTTTCTGACCTCTAAAACCTCTGTATTTAAAAACTTTCTAAATTGAGCCTCCTCCTCCTCTCAGCCTGTCATACCCCACTCTCTCATCCAATCATCTCCCTGCTTAGATGTGTATGTGCTCTCTGAGAAGCTGCTTCAGTGTGTCACCTGTCAATCAAACCCCCATCTGACAGCTGTCTCTTTCATCTTTGAAAGGGCCTGCACAGCTTCTTGCTCTTTCCTGCTTAGATGGCCCCACCAAATGGTGTTATCGGTTTTTACGATGGCCTGAAGGATCATTTCCCCCAGTATCCCCACTATCTCCTCTCAGTATCACAACAGAATGTGTGCATGTGACTGCTTGAGAGCACTTGAGCATGTGTGCTCATCCTCTCATAAACAAGCCTCTGTTTCTTCTGTGTGTGCGTAACCCCCTAAACTGTACTTTTGTGTGTAACTCTCCTAGTCACACCCTGAGATGCCATCTAATCCTCTTGTTAAAACTCCTGTGTGTGTCTTCAGCTGTCTATTTATTGCTCCTTTCCAATGCTTCAAAGAGGAGCCTGCCTGCCCCTTTTGTCTCACTAGCCTCAACTCCCTTTAGTTAACACTGATTTAGTTAACACTACACTTCATAACTGCACTCCTCTCTTAATGATAAAATATAAGATAATATAAAATATTAAAGGGTCAATGGGCCATATACCACATGTTCAAATGTCTTCATGGTTAAGTGTAGCGCAGATGCTCCATAGGCGTTGCGGGTATATTGGTTCTCTAGGATAATGGCAGAAATCCAACACATACACACACACACACACACACACACACACACGTGCACATACTATGGCACACTCCCAACAAGCCATCAGTCACAGAGGGAAAAGCAATTATAGCAAAATTACTAATACCAAATGCTTTGGTCAAATCAGTAAATACGCCTTAGAATAATAAATGTATGCATTAATCGGTGGCTAATATCTATCCTCCATATAGGATGCCTTTCCACAGCCTCGGGAACCCCCGTCCCACAGACAAGAATCACATTCAATTGCAACTTGTTCTAAGCCACTATGTTTTATGTTTTTTTTCTCTCTTTTTCATATGTATGTTTATTGGGTTATCAATCTTAAACATACCTTCCTCTGAAAGTATGACGTTACCCGGTTTTACAAACACAAAAAACAAGGCATAACACCCCACCCCCCAACATGAGAAACAAGTTCACATAGACATGAGAAGGGGGGGGGGGGGGGGAGAGGATACAAAAACATCAAAAAGGGAGGAACCCAAAGAAAGATAAGAAATATAGGCATATATACTACATGCCCATACAGTACATACTACATACATACTGTACCAACAGGTTCTCACTCCGAGCGCGTAGCATATTGACGCTTTGTCCCGTCCCTTGTGCGTCGCTTGTTACTAACACGGTACCCTTGAGCGACCCATGAAACGACTTGGGCTATCCGACTAAACTCAATGTAAACCCATGGAAGTCATCTTTGACGCTCATGGCAACTGCTCCCCCATTAGTCAACTGCTCCCCCATTAGGGTCTGGGGGGATGTTAGGTTTAGGCGTGGGGGGTGGGAGAGGTTAGGTTTAGGGTTAGGGTCTGGGGGAGGTTAGGTTTAGGTGTGGGGGGTGGGAGAGGTTAGGTTTAGGGTTAGGGTCTGGGAGAGGTTAGCTCCTCCCCCCAGACCCTAATGGGGGAGCAGTTGACTAATGGGGGAGCAGTTGCCATGAGCGTCAAAGATGACTTCCATGGGTTTACATTGAGTTTAGTCGGAAAGCCCAAGTCGTTTCATGGGTCGCTCAAGGGTACCGTGTTAGTAACAAGCGACGCACAAGGGACGTGACAAAGCGTCAATATGCTACGCGCTCGGAGTGAGAATGGGTTGACTACGTACATATATACAAATGTAACCAGCTGCATACGGCAGGAACTCCCCAAGAAGTCACGAGGACAGCAGTAGTTCAGGTTGATTTGACTTGTTTACTGTGTGAACAGACAAGATATCCCAGGCAGCAGTGAATATACAGGCACAGACAGGACGGTCACAGCCACTATCACTGAGTGAATACAAACAGGATATTTTTAACTTATACATTTACAATCATTTTTCTGTTCACACTTAACACACATGGACAAGGTACAACCATTTTTTATACATACATACAAAATACCGTTTCCATTTACATCAGAGTTCCTTTTCTTAAACTAACCAAATTACTTGCTGATATCAACACCAGCGCCGCCATTACTGGGCTTCTACCCACATGAAAACCTAACGTGAGTTGATATAAACACTTGGGTAAATACGTTTAAAGTTGTATCTTCTACAATGATTTGGAGGGAACGTACAGAACGAACCACTCTAGAAATGTGCTAACCTATGCACAGTTTTATCTCTGCATGGAAAATGACATGTATGTATGTATTTTACACGAAGAGGACAAAAGTACACACCTTCTCCTCAGTCGCCTCGTTCAACTGAAGAGGAAGTGAGCGCGCTCTGTGAAAAGCAGGCTGGAACATACCAAGTATTCCAATCCCACGGGGGGAAAGACAGAATGCGAGTTGCAAACAGGAATGTACCAAATATTCAATTCCACGGGGAAAGAGACAGAATATTACATTCCTAGATACTGATTTACCAACTAAAATAAAATAAAAGACTTGGCAGACATTGTAAATGCTTCACAATTAACTAGAACTTATGGAACTGTTTTGTAACCCTTCTAAATTACCAACACTTTGATGAAATCTATACTACCCTGTTACACAAACATACATACATACACACACACACACACACACACACACACACAAACACACACACACACACACACACACACACACACACACACACACACACACACATATATATATATACACACACACACACACACACACACACATACAGGCGCTATCCCCTTTATCTCCTGCGCATGCTTTAAGGCACGGGAGAAAGCACTCCGCCTTGCGCCGTCTGCCAGGTGTTCTGCCAAGTTTTGCTCCCCCGCCCAGCATAAAAAAAGCATCCCCACCTCACGGGAGCATACTTGTAATCATTTATGGGGCGGCTTTAGCTCAGGAGGTAGAGCGGGTCGGCCAATGACGCAAGGGTTGGCGGTTCGATCCCCGCTCCCTCCCAGCTGCTGTCGCTGTGTCCTTGGGCAAGACACTTAACCCTCCTTGCTCCCGATGGTGTGTAGGCACCCTGCGTGGCAGCCTGCCGCCATCGGTGTATGAATGGGTGAATGTAGACTATCTACTGATTGTAAAGCGCTTTGGATAAAAGCGCTATATAAATGCAGACCATTTACCATTTTACCATTTACCATTTACCATTTATACAGAAATGTAACTGTTTAAAAGTGATATAATCGGCTGGTAGACGTGACCTCCCTGATTTCTAAGTTAACACTTTGAGTGCCACGGCCCTTGGGCAAAAGGTTGCTGTACTGTGCCACATAGGCTGCAATGCATTTTAACTCATTGAGTGCCATGGACGTCTTTCGACGTCCAATTAAATAGTGACGTAGAGTGCCACGGACGTCTTTCGACGTCCAATGCGTTTTTTGACGGTGGGACGTCGATCAAAGCCTTCCGCATCTCCTGTACAACTATTATAGCTATTGGAGGTCTATAACCTATTTTACAGAACCCTTAGGTGGCGACAGTGCTCTCCAGGTTAACAGAAAGGCAGAGAAAAACAGAGAATAAGTCGTTGGGGAAACGGAAATCGCATCGCATCCGTATGCATCGATATGCATGAAGCGTTTTAACGTTAGATGTGCCTGCAGCAGCAGCAGCCAATCTGCTCCCACAATTGAGCTCCTCCATGTCCGCTGCAACAGCCAATTCGCATGATCAGCCGTGGATTTGTTATTATTCTCAACTGGAAGCATAGGAGCCGGTGACAAACACACGCGGAAGCTGTAAAAAAGCTGGATGTCGCGCACATAGACGGTCGCGCACCCTTCACAGTGCAGAGCAAACTCAGCAGAGAGCCACCTCCCATAAGGAGGAGTGTGCAGTTGAGGAGTGGGAGGGGGGGGGGGGGGGGGGCACGCAGAGCAGCACACAACACACAACACCCAGACAGACCCAGGCAGCAGGACATTAGCTTCAGAGTCAGTGATGTGTTTGAAATGTTTAATTTCACAAAAGGGCCAATATCTCAGCTTCTAGAAAAAAAAGGCTCTTTTTTGTTAAATCAAGCTATCTTCTCCGGCTGATAACTAAAGAACGGAAAATGATATCAATAAACCTGTTTTTGCTGATGATAGAAAAGAGTCTCATCGTTCTTTTTGCGTGTTCATTGTTTACATAGTAATATCACACAATATTCTGTGGGCCTCGAGAAATCACTGAAAAAAGCTCTGAAACTCTGGCACAGGGAGCGTCCGTTCTCCAAAAGTGGCTGGCACTCAATGAGTTAATATAGCCATATCATTTTTTGTGTTCCTCTTATATGGACAACCAATAGCCTCAATGAAACTTTGAACCCTTCTGTTTCATTTAAAAAAAAAATGTGTTTATAAACCGTTCCATTTTGGAAATACACCCCTCTGAAAAAGAGTGTTTTCGACCGAAAAGAGCATGCTGAAATTAGTTTCTGAGATAATCACATCTTTATGTTAGAAAGGCGACAGAATGAATTCTGCTTTGAGTTGAACAAAATGCTATAGCTGAAATGAAAGGTTAGAATGTCTAGTTTACCTGCGGGAAAAAGTATGTCAAAAGAAACTACACATTGAAAGCTTTAATTTGTTGTGTAACATAATAACAATATTCAAAACACAACATGTCCTGCACTGTTTTATCACCCCTTGTTTTATCATTCAAGCACATCATTGACTCTGAAGCTAATATTTTCTGATATAATGACACCTCAAAAATAATTTCCTTCAATAAAAGAGTGAAAACAAAGGAATTTTGTTTGGCCAAATAATATGTTTTAGCTGCAACCAGCAGCGCTGGCCCCTGCGTGCGCAGACCCTACACCTTCTTGCTGGTCTTGATTTACTGCTGGTGGGCATCAGATAGCCTATTCTAGCTTGTTTGCTCTCTATGCATCGAGCCTGCTGTTGTATGCTGTTAGTGCCCTGCGTGCCCCACCCCCCTCCTCCTCCTCCTCCGTGGTGGGAGGAGTCGAGTGTCTCTGCTGCAGTTTGCTGAGTTTGATCTGCACTGAAAAGTCCGCTGCCTGCATCCCCCCGCTTTTTTACAGCGTGTCCTCGGCTCCCAGCTGAGAATAATGTAACTTTTCAGAAAGACGCTGGTGTCGCCGTGTCGGCAACTAAATCATATGGATGGACTATCGCAGCCGACACGGATGGGGCTCAATTGTGGCAGCAGATGACTGCTTTTCACAGGCACAGCTAACGTTATGCTTCAAGCATATCGATGCGATTTCCGCGTTTCCTCATGACTTCTTCTCTCTTTTCTCCTGGCCTTTGTCTAATCGGGAGGGCACTGTCGCCACCTAAGGGTTCTGTAAAATAGGTTATACACATTCAATAGCTCCCATATTGTAAGAGGCGATGTAAGAGGCTTAGATCGACACCCCCCCCGTCAAAATATGAATTTGGAGTTATTGACGCCATTTGGCGTCGCTGGCAGTCTACGGTAAATTTCTCTTGACGCCATATGGCGTCGCTGGCACTCAATGTGTTAAAACAGCCTCGGAATATGTTGGGGATGCAATTATCGGCCGGGATGCGGAAACGTTCACGGCACCTGTCGCAGACGCAAATTAGAGCCGTGCCGAAATCATCTGCGCCCCAAAATGCCTGCGCAAACGGGAGTTGGGCGGTCTTAACTACCAGAATTATTCACAGGTGTGGCCAGGCAAGGCTGGGCATTACGTCAATCAAAACCAATCAGATTCCCGTCTCGCAATGGCTGTTTGCGCGAGGTTGCCTCGCCGAGGCATGCAATATGCTGTAATTCTCTCCATGCGTAATAGAGTGTACTCACTTGTGTGAGGACAGAGAGAGCTTATTGACAGATCGTCTGTGGTGCCAACGACCCTCCGGGTTATGACGGTAAATAGCCTATGTCCATTGTCCAACAAGTTTTCTCAATTAATTTCCCTCTTTGCAATGTGATAAAGGTTTCTCAGTGAGTTATAGTTGATTGCCTCACTGAATTATCTGTTAATACCCAATTATAGCAGCAGAATTTGATGTCCTGGCATAGCAAGGCTGTGTGTAATGACATATCCAAAAGGAATTTTACTCTGCACTGCGCACGGAGATCATGGTGCGCTCAAGCGCAACGGGGTATTTAGCGTGTAAGAGGTGCTTTTAAAAGCTCTTAGCACAAAGTAATTGCACGCTGCTGACGATAGCATAATGCCATCTATCACCACATTTTAGCGCTGAAACGTCTGCTTTGGCTTGTGGCAGCCAATGCCCAGTACAATTATCACAGGCATGCGCTTGTGTCCGCCCCCAATTTGCATTGTGCACGGCGTTAAACGAGCGCAAACGCTAAATTAGCGCTTTTGGGAAGATGGAGCCCAATATGTGTTAAGCCACTACGGGCCCTATCTTCGCAACGGTGGTAATTTTGCGGTAGCGCCCGTTTTGCGCCACGCAAAGCCCTAATTGTGGGCGTGTCGGCCCGCTGCGCTTTACGTCATCTCGGCGCAAACGTCCATAGGCGTGTTTATGCCCATATAGGATTCACAAGGTGAGATCACTCCCCTTAACTCATTCACCGCCAAAGACGTCTTTGACGTGTTATCAGAAATAGCCATCCACGCCAAAGACGTGTTTGACGTGTTTTTGTTTTTATTAGTGCAGCGCCTAGTTCAAACACTTCCTCAGCCTGTGACATAGTATCAGGTCCCTAGCATCTAAGACAACACGTGAACAAACACATACCGCAGCTTTTGTTTTGAAATTGAGCAGGAGGAAAATCAGAAAACGGATAAACGCTTCTTTGTGCAGACAGGAGAAACGCCATTGAAACGCCCCTCGGCGCGCTGCACGAGCTGGTCGCCTTCCTCTGTGCCAGCCGGGAGAAAACGGGAGAAAGTAATCCAGAGAGATGTGTTTGATCATCGGAGGAATGAGGAAATGATCGATCAGAGGGCGGTGAGGACGTGTTGAATAGCCGAGGGGAAAACGGGAACGATCAAATAGCAGGGAGGATAGGACAGGGAGACATGGACGAGGACGGGTGGACCAGAACAAAACAAGCGGCAGTCAGAGCAGCCCGCTGTCCATTCTCAAGAGCTATTCAGTTGGTTCATGAAATCGCTGGGCTGCGTGCCCTCCAGTGTTGCTCCTGGCCAATCCCGGCGCCACAGGGCGTGGTTATTGCTTATCCTATGTGGGGTTAGAAATCACGCATCGTGTGTGTGTGTGTGTGTGTGTGTGTGTCTGTCTGTCTGTCTGTCTGTCGGTGTGTCTGTCTGTCTGTCTGTCTGTCTGTCTGTGTGTCTGTCTGCACACTCACTCACACTGAGTAAACTATATTGTTGAATGTAAAAAAAAAGCACTTCATGTGTATATATATATATATATATATATATATATTTTCATTTGTGTCATAACGAATAATATTTACATGTCTGATGTCAATACAGTTCAAAATAAAAGAATTGAGAGCGAGTTCTGCATGAGATTGTGTGATTTAGAAAAATGCCAATATCTGCAATTTATCTTGTCAGAGAGACCTTTTTGGTGAAAACAGGGTGTATATAAAGGGCTATAAGTAGAGTACAGAACATGCTAAAAGCTCACTTTTTTTTTCCTGGTGAACCCAGAGACGTACATCTTCATTTTGAGCTATTGCAAATCACTTTGGTGCTAATAGATAATTTACTGTGGGTCTTGAAAGATGACCAACAATTATGAAAATCTTTGGCCTGTGCTAAATATTGGCAGTCCTAAACTGGCCATGAATGAGTTAAAAGCCACAGCATCACCGCCATCACACACCAGCTTCTTTCTTGCTGAGAGCAAGCAAAGAAACAGAGAGAGAGAAAAGAGAGAGAGCGAGAGAGAGGGGGAGAGAGAGAGGGGGGGGGGGGGGGGACGAGAGAGGGAAGAGAGAGAGGACCGCCGCGCAATTACGCAGTGATGTCCCAAAGCGTGCGCTTACTGTAATTAGACATTTCGTTCTATAGGCTATAACATAGGCCTACACATCTAAAAATATTTGTTTCTTTAATAGGGTAGGAATGTGTGAGATTTTAATTCTAGCCTATTTCAATAGCCTACCAGAATCCACTCGGGTTAAGCTATTGTTGCATGGTGCAATTGCAGGGAGAGATGTTACTACTATCAATGGTTACTGTATAGCCTACTGGCCAGTGTTGTGTCAGAAAGTGATTTGCTGCCAGAAACTGATTTCGATCCACGGGACCGCGCACAGCGCTGACTCAGTGCCTCTACCCACAGCGCTGACGCAGTGCCTCTACCCACCCTGTAGCCTACCGACCCACCCGGCCTGCCTACCCGGCCCAGCTCACACCTTCTCCGGGGAGACACCCTCCAGGACACGGCACACTAGCCGAACACAAAGCACTCCTCCCCGCGCTACACACAGACTCCCGCCCCTCCAGACCCTCGTTCCTCTGGTAATCCAATTCAAAACGCAAATCACTTTTTCGCACAAAACCATGACAAACGAATTCTCATTGTTAAATCAAGGTGTGTTTTTTTCTCAGCGCGAGCCGTGCGTAATTTGGGCCTATCCAAGCGAAGATTTCCTGCAGTGCGCCGGAGAATAGTGTCTGCGCTCAGGCGTACGCCTGGCGTACAGGTTTTTTTTTCCGCTGAGACCTGCTATTTGGTGGGGTTAAAATTGAGAGCACCCAAGGCCTTTTTTTCTAACACATTGCGCTGGAACGCCTATTTTGGAATGGTCAACGCCTAAACCTCTCTTTGCTCTCAGAACATACCGACGGTATCTTCCCCGGAGCGCTAAATGACACTTGCGCGAGACACATGATAGGCTAGAGGCCCATGGACACGCCTGGACCACGCCTACACCTGTGTCATCCCAGCGTAAAACTGGACGGTGGAGGCAGACGATGGCTTAAGACGCTGGGAAGATAGCAATAAGAGGTGCGCAAACGCAGCGCAAACGATATAGCACTGTACGAAGACAGGGCCCTACATGTTTAATCACCTCTAATAGGGTATTCAGTCTCCCACCGCCTGATCCGGGCTGAAGGAAACTATTTTCTCACCTTTGTCGATGCCAACGATCGACCTCGTCTTTGCTCTCCTCCCCCTCTCTTCTATAGTAACTGTGCCTTCCCAGCGAGCTCTCTCCTCCACACAAGGTCAGATACGTCTGTCGGTGCTGATGGAATAGTGAACTCGGTACAGAGGTCGACAAAGATTAGCCCAATGCTGCCGTTGTTTGGGTTCTTTGTCGTTTGCTGCACCTAGCACAGGTCCAGGGGGGATCCTCATCCTGTTGGAATGAAATCTTGTGTTTCATGTTGAATACAAACACTCTTTGTATAATGATGTTAATTAATTGTATTACTGTAAGCATATTCCAATTGATTTATATTCCATTAAAAAAACTTTCAAATTGCATATTGTGACAATTTTCTCTCTCTCCTGGGGATAATGTCAGGGTAGATCTTCCTCATTTGATGACTAAATAGTTGTCAATTTGAATTTGTGAAATTCTTTGATGTCTGAAAGCACTGTATGCAGTGTTGGGCGTCGTTACTCAAAAAACGAATATGTGTAGCAACGAGCTAGCAGGTTTCTGCCGTTAGCTTGCTAGCTAGTTAGCGGTGTTGTTTTCACTGAGGCGGCAGGGCACTATTTACAGCGACACACAGGGAGGAGGGAGCAGAAGCCGCTCTGAGTGACATGGTCGGAGCCAATGACAGAGTTTGTAATAAGCCGGGAGCGGACATCCGGCTGCCACCGAAACAGTCGCTCCAATGGGAGAGCAGCTGTAGAGCAGGGTAGGGCTTATCCCAGTTGCCTGTTTCCGTGGCGCCAGACTCCTGTTAGGATGATGTCATCATTCCTACTGTGATGTCATAGATCACTCACTGATGATGTCATAACACAAGATGATGTCATATCCGGGACCTATAAAGGTTCGGTTCTGCAAGTCCTCTGCAGTTGTTCATAGACTAATCTCACGACAACCGTCTGCAACAGTTCCCATCTTCGAACCTTGCAGACTCAGCTATCAAGTTCCACAGTTCCACAGTTCCACAGTTCCACAGTTCTAGTTATCGAGATTCCGGTTTACCAAGTGTGTCTTGGCCATTGAGTATCCGCACCTAAATCCACATGTCTCACAGCAACCCTAACAACTCCTCGGAGGGAAGGGAGAGGAGGCTGGCCAGCGAGACTAGGTGCAAGGTGACTTTACAAATCAAAATCCTGCATGTCTAAGATGTGAAGGCTTTGTGGAGGCGGCCTTCCATCACATGTTCTGTGCATTTGATCCATTTTTGAAGGTCTCGGGTTTGATTCCGTGGAAAATCCAAGTAGGCTATAGCAAAGCAAAAGAAACAGGCAAAGTAGATCAAGAATAAAGAAAGTGAAACCAGATCACAAAGGCTATAGAATATAACTTGAGTGTTATCATTATCACAGTTCAAAGTGAATGAACTTCTTTTTAATTTATATAAACGATATGAAATCGGCCTGTGACTGCAACCTGTTCCTCTTCGCGGATGACTCCGCCCTCCTGTTCTCTCACAAGGACAAGGGGGAGATCGAAACGAAATTGAGCTGTGAGCTTCAAAATGTTAGTGTGTGGCTCTCGGACAACAAATTATCACTTCACTAGCAAGGACCACGCCACAACAAGAGTATCGTTAAGGTTCTTTACTGAAGAGAATGAGTTGTGTATGGTGTAGTGTGGGTGCGAGATGAGCCGTCTGTTCCAGGAGGTCACGTGTTCCGGGGGGAACATCCTGATGACCGGGGCAGAGGGAGACTCAGGGTGGGGGTTCCGTCTCAGACGTGGTCTGCCCGAGCGGGTCTGGCGTGAGGCGTGTTTCAGCCCGAGCAGATTTCAGGCCCCCCCGGATGGATCCTAGAACGAGACGTGGAGAGGCATGCACCGTGCCTAGTGAGAGGGAATGAGGATGTTTAGGGTTGAGGGGTGCGGGAAGGGATAGGGGATTGAGGGATGAGATATACAAGGGAGGGAGGGTGGGTCGAGAGATCGAGACAAACAGGGTGAGGCAGGTTAATCAGGTGTAGTAATATTGCCACGTAATTAGAGGAGTGGTTTAGAGTGGTGGTTAGGAAGTTGGGGGAGTGGTTGAGGCGTGGCCCAGCTCCTGAACTTAAGTTAAACGTTAACTTTCATTTCACTAGCAAGGACCACGCCACAACAAGAGTATCGTTAAGGTTCTTTACTGAAGAGAATGAGTTGTGTATGGTGTAGTGTGGGTGTGAGATGAGCCGTCTGTTCCAGGAGGTCACGTGTTCCGGGGGGAACGTCCTGATGACCGGGGCAGAGGGAGACTCAGGGTGGGGGTTCCGTCTCAGACGTGGTCTGCCCGAGCGGGTCTGGCGTGAGGCGTGTTTCAGCCCGAGCAGATTTCAGGCCCCCAAAATAAGTTGGATTAAGTTGAGCTGAGTTGCACGTGAGCTTGACTGATCCTTGAGATCGTTAAGATCATTGAGATCGATAAGATCATTGAGATCATTAAGATCATGGAGATCGTTAAGATCATTCAGGATGCAGAAGCGACATGCGAGAGATTACGAAGGGTCGAGGGGCTCGATGGTTTGGTTCGATGTGCTCAGTCTGACGTCTATGGAGGAGTGGCTTGAATAGTGTTCTGGAGATAAGCCTGGAGCTGAGGCTCGGTGTAGGTACTTCTGGAACCAGAATAGTGTGGCAATTCTTCCTGTTTCCATGAAGAGAGTGGATGTTGAGGTGATGCCTGTGGCATGCCTGAAACTGTTGTATTTAGTCGCTGGCTTGTATAACTAAGATAGGAGTTGAGGTGGAAGTAGGTCGGGAGACCGATTCTCTGATAATCTATTGCTCCGTTGGAGTGGCAAATGCGGGTAGTTATGACCGATAGACTGGGATGAGGAGAAGACCATAGGCAGGTGAGGTCAGTAATTCGGGGGACCTCCGCAGCCTGAAACCGGCGTAAGCGTGGATTTATGAGTAGCTTAACCATTGAAGATATGTTGACCGAATGTAGAGAACTGATACAGAGGCTGAGTGGAGAGAGAATGGCGAGTAAGAGGCCTTTTAAGATGGCTTCTAGGAGCTAGTAGAATGATGTGGCTGTTCCTGAGATGAAGTGTCTGTATTCCTGTTAGGAGGAGTGAGGGTGGATGAGTTGGGACTTCCCAGACCCTACGTGCCCCCAAAAAATGGCCTATCTGAGGCTGATGTGGCGAACTGCCTCTGCGGCAGCTGATGGGTCTGTAGCAGCTGATGAATTGAACTGCGTTCTGTGCAGTGACTGAAGGAGTAAACTGCGTCTGCAGCGACTGATGAATTGAACTGGGTTCTGTGCAGTGACTGAAGGAGTGAACTGCATCTGCAGCAACTGATGAATTGAACTGCGTTCTGTGCAGTGACTGAAGGAGTGAACTGCATCTGCAGCGACTGATGAATTGAACTGCGTTCTGTGCAGTGACTGAAGGAGTGAACTGCATCTGCAGCGACTGATGAATTGAACTGCGTTCTGTGCAGTGACTGAAGGAGTGAACTGCGTCTGCAGCAACTGATGAATTGAACTGCGTTCTGTGCAGTGACTGAAGGAGTGAACTGCGTCTGCAGCGGCTGATGAATTGAACTGCGTTCTGTGCAGTGACTGATGAATGGAACTGCACTCTGCGGTGGCAGATGGAGCTAACTGCATCTCGACAGCTGATGGCGTAACTGCTCTGCTCTGTGCCGTAACTGATGGGGCAGACTATCTGCAATAGCTGATGGAGTGAACACTACTCTGTGCGGTAGATGAGGCTAGTCTGTGCAATAGATGAGGCTGACTGCGTCTGCAGTAGCTGATGGAGTGAACTCTACTCTGTGCATTAGATGAGGCTGACTGCGTCTGCAGTAGCTGATGGAGTGAACTCTACTCTACTCTGTGCAGTGGATGAGGCAGACTGCATCTGCAGTAGCTGATGGAGTGAACACTACTCTGCGTGGTAGATGAGGCTGACTGCGTCTGCAGTGGCTGATGGTTTGAACTCTACTCTGTGCAGTAGATGAGGCTGACTGCATCTGCAGTAGCTGATGGATTGAACTCTACTCTGTGCAGTAGATGAGGCTGACTGCGTCTGCAGTAGCTGATGGAGTGAACTCTACTCTACTCTGTGCAGTGGATGAGGCAGACTGCGTCTGCAGTAGCTGATGGAGTGAACACTACTCTACTCTGTGCGGTAGATGAGGCTGACTGCGTCTGCAGTGGCTGATGGTTTGAACTCTACTCTGTGCAGTAGATGAGGCTGACTGCATCTGCAGTGGCTGATGAATTGAACTCTACTCTGTGCAGTAGATGAGGCTGACTGCATCTGCAGTAGCTGATGGTTTGAACTCTACTCTGTGCAGTAGATGAGGCTGACTGCATCTGCAGTAGCTGATGAATTGAACTCTACTCTGTGCAGTAGATGAGGCTGACTGCGTCTGCAGTAGCTGATGGAGTGAACTCTACTCCACTCTGTGCAGTGGATGAGGCTGACTGCGTCTGCAGTAGCTGATGGATTGAACTCTACTCTGTGCAGTAGATGAGGCTGACTGCGTCTGCAGTAGCTGATGGATTGAACTCTACTCTGTGCAGTAGATGAGGCTGACTGCGTCTGCAGTAGCTGATGGATTGAACTCTACTCTGTGCAGTAAATGAGGCTGACTGCGTCTGCATTAGCTGATGGATTGAACTCTACTCTGTGCAGTAGATGAGGCTGACTGCGTCTGCAGTAGCTGATGGATTTAACTCTACTCTGTGCAGTAGATGAGGCTGACTGCGTCTGCAGTAGCTGATGGAGTGAACTCTACTCTGTTCAGTAGATGAGGCTGACTGCGTCTGCAGTAGCTGTTGGAGAAAACTGTGTCTGTAGCAGCTGACAGATAAAACTGGTGAGGATAGACAATGTGGACCAGGCTGAAGCCATGTGGGCCGGGCTGTTGCCATGTGGGCCGGGCTGTTGCCATGTGAGGAGAGATGAAGGGGTCGAGGGGATGAAGGGATGAGGGATGAAGGAGTCCAGCGATTGCTGGATGTAGGTTGCGGGGGGGGGGGGGTGGCCTCCTGTAGCCAGGTGCTCCTGCCTAGATTGGCTGCTGCCAATGCTGGAACTGGATGGCAGGGCTCTGTGTCATTCCCTGAGTGAAGCGGGTTGACCACGACGACCGTCCTGTGGTATGTCGTCGTGTCTTGTTGTGTTCTGTGATTGAGCTCACTAAATTGAATTCCTGTCAACGATGATGAAAGGCAATGAAGTATTGGAACTTGAAACTTGAAACTCGTGGTAGCGGCAATATCGGTTCTGATGGGGACTGACTGTAGGTGGCGCTGTAGTAATAACTGAAGCACCGTCCGTAGGTGGTGCTGTGGTGAAGGCTGGAGAACCTGCTGTAGACAGCGCTATGCTGAAGCTGGATGACCGAAGGCAGGAGCGCTGAGGTAAGGCTAGGGATCAGCTGTGGAGGTGTTATGGTTAGAGAGACAGCCAGGTGAGTTATACATTTGGGTGATGGGGAAGGGAGGGGGGGTTGAGGGGGGGGGGGGGTTTAGCGACAAGGACAGACCAGTTGGGAAAAGAGGAGGGTTGGGCTGATTAGCCGAAGCCGTGTTGGCTGAGACAGAGAAAGTGGGGGCAGAAGCCATGTTGCTGTTTTTTGGCTGAATGAGAGTTAGAGGAATTGAGGGATGAAGGGATGAAAGGATGCATGTGTACAGGGTTTTTGTGCAGCCTGCGGGACTGGGATGAGAGGGAAGCTGAGATCAGCTGAGAGAGATGGGAGACATAGGAAGCAGGCACGGGATATGACTTGAATATCATGTTTTGAATGAATGTAAACAATAATACATGAAGAGATGAGATCAGCTGTGAATGTCTGGCAGAGGGAGCCAGGGAATATACGACCTGGCTGCATCCATCTGCAGCTTCAGTGGCACTGTGACATCAAACCGGACAGCGCTGACGGTGATTGGCTCATGGCTCTCGCAGGTTTGGCTCTGGATTGGCTCTGCCAAGCAGGACCCGGAAGCGCTGTCTGCTCGGAAAGTTTGTTGTGATGGACGGGATATGACTTGAATATCATGTTTTGAATGAATGTAACAATAATACATGAAGAGATGAGATCAGCTGTGAATGTCTGGCAGAGGGAGCCAGGGAATATACGACCTGGCTGCAGCCGTCTGCAGCTTCAGTGGCACTGTGACCTCAAACCGGACAGCGCTGACGGTGATTGGCTCATGGCTCTCGCAGGTTTGGCTCTGGATTGGCTCTGCCAAGCAGGACCCGGAAGCGCTGTCTGCTCGGAAAGTTTGTTGTGATGGATGCTGAATGGCATGAATTACTATCGTTTTTCCTCTCTCTCTTATGTTGAAAGGGGATGCATTTCCTTCTCTGGAACGTTGGGTGCAGGTGACAGTAAAGTCTGTATTCGGCTCCGTTGTGTGAACGTGGAGTTTGGCACGTGAAGACCGGGGTGCGCCGTGTTGAAGGGGATTCGGCATGACACCGGGAACGTAGTTGAAGAAGATGCGCTGCCTCGCTGGAATGGATCGCCTTCCGCGTTTGTAGAGTCGATTTGGCCCAGGAATATTGACTGATGATGCCATCTGGCTGGCCGTGGAGACTCTGCTTTGGCACGGAGGCTGTGATGTGACGATAGCATGTCTGGTGGACGCTGCTAATCGGTAGCAAATCACGCAGTCGCCGTCTGAATCGGGTGGATTGCAGATCTGGATTGCGGTGAGTTTGGCTGTTTGAAATGGTAATTCCAGCGTTTGGCAAAGTTTACTGATGTCTAAAGTGTGTGATGTATGTGTGCTGCCTGCACAACCTGTCTGTCGAGAGATCGAGACAAACAGGGTGAGGCAGGTTAACCAGGTGTAGTAATATTGCCACGTAATTAGAGGAGTGGTTTAGAGGGGTGGTTAGGAAGTTGGGGGAGTGGTTGAGGCGTGGCCCAGCTCCTGAACTTAAGTTAAACGTTAACTTTCATTTCATCTGGGGAAAACGGAGTCTATTTTATTTGGGTCAAATTTTAATTTAAAAAAGTCCCCCGGGTTTAAAATTATGGTTGGTGACGTAGCTGTTAACACTAAGGAGGAGATTACTTACCTTGACTGCATTTTAGATAACAAGCTCTCTGGAGAGAGCATGGCCTTAAAAGTAATTTCCAAAGTAAATCAGAAATCCAAATTCTTAGCCAGAATCTCATCCTTCATAGACAAGAGCGCCCTTGAAACCTTGGCAAATGCTCTGATTCAATGTCATTTTGACTATGCTTGCTCCTCCTGGTTCACGGCAATCACCATAAAACTCAAAAACAGGCTTCAGACGTCTCAAAATAAACTAATACGGGTTATCCTGAAGCTGCATCCCAGAATCCATCTCCTCCCCTCTCACTTCCTTAGCCTTAGGTGGCTCAGAGTGGAGGAGAGGGTTTCTCAGATCAAACTGTGCATGGTCTTTAGGATTTTTAAACGGGAGGCTCCTCGTTACCTCTATGACTACTTCTGTAAAGTCAGCGATGTACATGGCTACTCCACAAGAGGTAGCACTGCCAACATTGTTCCGCCCGAATTTAAATCTTTAAAGGGTAAATGTACTTTCTCTTACACAGCAGCTATTTTATGGAACAAACTCCCTGAGAGTATAAAGACCCTTAATTCCAGGTTTTCTTTTAAGCTTGCATTGAAAAAATGGCTGGTTGGTTCCCAAATGGGTTCCTAACCTTTTTATTTTCTTCTGTCTCCAGTATGCTCGCAGTTTTTAAACCCATGGTAGGTCTTTGATTTATTATATGAGCTGGTTCTCTCTTTATTTATTGATTGGTGCACTTTGTTGTTGTTTAAATAACCATTAATTCAATGACTGATCAGTCATTGAGTGTATGACTGTGTTGTTTAATGTTTTTTGTTTGTTTATGTTGCCCGCGCACACACACGCTCACATCTGCAACACATACATTCTCTCCACTTGTCCCACACATAAGGACCACAATGGAAACAAGCCCTCGGGCTTTATTGTGTTTTATTCCTTTTGATCAATATTGTTTTGTTGTATTGTCTTGCACAATTCTACTTTTATTGAATCAATAAAGATATCAATCAATCAAAAAATGATAAATCCATTACAAACGTAAAAGGAAAACATAGATGTGATTTTTTTCCAGGTTAGTCTCAGGCCAAACCTGAACCTAACTTTGATGTTGAGATGATGTTTATGATTGCCCATATGACCGCCAAGATACTTGATTTGTCAGTTGATGTAACGTCTGCATAAACATTACTTTGTTTTGTTGTATCCAAGTGGAAAACCATAAACTCCATGAACCTTTCTGGACTTGAAAGGACTCGGACAGTAAAATTTGGAACGATCAGAAACTAAAACAAAATAAATAAATAAATAAATAAATAAATAAATAAATAAATAAATAAATAAGTAAATAAGTAAATAAATAAATAAAGGAGAGAGAGAATTGGGGCCGTATCGTCGCAAAAGCAGTAATTTAGCATTTGCGCTGGTTTTGCGCTGGTTTAGCGCCGCACGCAATGCAAATTGGGAGCGTGCACAAGCGCATGCAATTGTACTGGACCTGCATGGAGTAGACGCAGGGGCGAATTTTCCACTGGGGACAGGGGGGACATGTCCCCCCCACTTTTCAAAACCTTGATTCTGTCCCCCCCCCCCCCACACTTTTTAAACTGAAAAAATCGTGGGTAAACTGAAAAAATCATGCTCAATACGCTCAATAAGCCATCATATTATGGCTGAGAATGTTAACTCATTCTCTGCCAAAGACGTACCCGGACGTACTTTTAACAATGGCGTTCTGTGCCAAAGACGTACTCGGACGTACTTTAATGTTTTGGCTGTTTACATTACATCAGACACTTTCCCAGCCTGTGACATTGTTTCAGGTCAAACTGATAAAAGGAACCCGCTAGTTTAGTATTTATGGGTGGAGCCTGTGGTCGAAACAGAGTCCGACCCAGAGTTCTCGGATGGCGACGATGGCGAGGAAGACGCCGGCGTTTTTGTTGTTGCTCCACGACGGAGCGCCATGGCGACGAAGGCTCCCCTTCACAGCGTTCTGATCCGTCTGACACAGATGAATCGGAGGAGGAGAAATGGGTGCCACTTGGAGAGAGCGATGACGATGGTAAAAAGTAGCCTATTTTTTGTATCGCGTTTGAGATGAAATGATCACACACACAACATTCGAGTATAATTGTCACGCATTGTTTATAACTTATGCCGCCGGCATGACTCGCTTCACGTTTCCTCTTGCCAGCTCTCCCTCTCAAGGGAGAGCTCTGTCACACTCAAGGGAGGGGGAATCACATGGATACGTCAAACGCGTCAAACCGCGTCACACACCCGTCCCGCAGCAACCAAGGCAAAACATGTGTCACATAAACATTTCAAAGTTTACAGCACTAACGTAGCTATTGTGTGATCTTCTGTGCTAACGTTAGTTATGAGAGTTAACGTGACAGCAGGTAACGTTACAGCACTCGTTATTCCTGTGTGTGTGTGTGTGTGTGTGTGTGTGTGTGAGAGAGAGAGAGAGTGTGTGAGTGTGACCACATAAGGGTTCGTTCCATTTGTTTATGCTTTTATCAAGCTAAGCTAAAAATCCACATGGCAACTGTAAAAGTAAATTATTTATTTGATTTTGTGCACATATTTATCATACTTTGATAAATACTGCGGCCAAGCCTCATCTGTCAAGAAACCCCAGGGGCCAGACTCTCTCTCTCTCTCTCTCTGTAGCCGCTCACTGGGCGGGATGGACCGACACAGCTCCCTCAAATACATTCTCTTATTTTTTTTTATTTTTTTTGGGAAAACAAATACTGTATAATGTGTCTGATGTGTCACTGAGGCAAAAAATAAAAGGCTCAAAAGAGAGTTCTGCTTGAAACGGTGTCCTTCACTAAAAACCTCTTTTTCTCCTATTTCTGTTCCAAGGAGGGCATTTTTAGTGAAAACAAGCTAACTTCCACTGCTTGTAACTAAACAAGGAAACATGGTAGAGTTTCAGTTTTTTTACAAGGGGTAAGAAGAGAGTCTCTGCTTTATTGTGAGATATGTTGTGTAATTTTATTCCTAGCACAGAATATTCTGTGGGTCCTGGAAGATCAGGAAATATGCTCAAAATCCTGGCACTGGGAGCACACAGACCGAAATGACCCTGGCAGAGAATGAGTTAATTGAGTTGCTAATTATAAGCTATAGGCTACTCCAAAAGATTGCCACGGATTTCCTCGTCTGTAAAAAGTGCCCTCTCCAGACCCTGAATGCATTTCTAATGGTGCTCTGTATGGACATTCCCCTTTTCAAGCCGTCGCTGAAGGCAGCACTCACAGTATTGTAACAGCAAATTTAACTTTTGTACTAATATTATTCAGTTTGTGGAGTTATTTTTCTGTGACAAGTATCATCCAGATGTTAATTAAAAATGAGATATTCCTCTAAATCTGGCTAAAAACTTTACAACTTTTTTGCCAGCCCCTGCCCCTCTAACATTCTCTGCACATCCCTGGACACAGGTGCTGCCAATTGTGCACAAATAGTATCTCCCTGCCCTCCGGCCCGAGGGCAGAGTGCACTCCCGGTTTGCGGAGCGATTTAAACACAGCGACAAAACGATTCCAAAGGGTTGAATCGAGCGACAGGGAGAAAAATAAATATCTCGGTGTGATATATGGATGGTAAAGCAAAACCTGCATTAGCAATAACATATGAGTGGCAGCATTTCATACCGTCCAGGTGGAAACTGCTGCAGGGAAGAGCGAGGCCAGCACTGATGACCAAGAAGCAAGGGCATCACCCATCACTGCCAGGTAGAACACATCAACCTTTATTTAATCAGGCAAGTTCATTAAGAACAAATTCTTATTTTCAATAACGGCCTGGTGGGAGGCAAAAAAAACCTCCTGAGGCGAAGGGGGTTGGGGAAAAACAAAAGCATAAACAATAGACAGACAGAACAATAGCGTGCCTACAGAGAAGAGGAGAGAGAACACCATTAATTCAAATTACATTTAATTTGTGCTGTATGAAGTAAATGTTTCCCTATTTAAAATGGGTACTGATATAATGCTATACTGGAGTCAGAAGAGGAGACAGAGGAAGCAGCATACACACAACTTTCAAGTTTCAAGTTTCAAGTTTCAAGTTTCAAGTCAATTACGTCGAATTTAAAATGTCTGAACACGTCTAACGTATGCACAATGCCTAATGTTTAATTGTATGTTTAATAAGGTGCATGCTATTTGCACTGTATGTCAAATACGTCGAATTAAAATGTCCGAACATGTCTAACGTATGCACATAACATGTGCACCTATGTGCAATGAATATGCCACTGACTTGTCTTATCGCTATTCTGCCTCATTGCCTATTGCTGCTTAGTATTGCTTATTGATGCCTATTTCTTATTGCCTATTGCTCATTGCTTGTTGCCTATTTGTACTATGTCGTAAACGGAGTCCACAGCACAAGAATTTCACACGTGATACTTGTACCATGGAGTGACAATAAAAATCTTGAATCTTGAATCTTGAATCTTGAGTTGCCTGTCCCTCTCGTCTTGGGATCGCGGTGGCGGTCACAGAGCCGGATGAAGATGGTCTCAATCACACAGCAGCAATCTGGCCACTGGGGAAGCGGGGCAGTAGTTGTGAGTGCCTCTTCACACTCTCCACCCCTGGAGTGAACTCCTTTCTCTTTACCTGAACCTCCCCATGCCCAGCCTGGAAGGAGACAGAGAAGCTCGGCTGGACACAGTATCTTCCTCCAAGCGCTCGTCGTCTTCTTCCTCGCCGTCATCCACATCCCTCTGAGTCAGGGTTCATGTTCAGGGGCTCCAGGCTGACTCAGCAGGTAGTCAACACCAAGCAGCTCTCCTATGAAAAAGGAACACAGACAGACAGACAGACAGACAGACAGACAGACAGACAGACAGACAGAGAGACAGACAGAGATGTTATTAGTTCTATTTAAAGCATTTTAGATCATGGCTGACCAATTTGGGGCCGGGGGGCCAAACTTGGACCACGCTCAGTTTGTTTTGGCCCTCCATGGTTTTGAAAAGGGGAAAAAACATGGCCAATATTACTTATCGTCTTGCAGAGAGTGTGGTGGGCTCATTTTTAAAGCTAGCTTGATGATACTTTCACCATATGAATCTAGAAGACCTATTTTAGATTTAGAATGTAGATTTAGATTTTATTAGATTAATTCATGCTTGCAGTGGTACCAAAAGCCCCACTGAAAAACTGCAGAATTTTACAGTCATGTAAAACAATTGTAAACAAGACAATTACAGAAAAATAAAGGTAGTAAGCAAGGCAAGGCAATCAGTCAGTAGCAAGCAATACGGTATGAGGGCTCTATCCAGAGCAGAGGCGGGTATAGAAATAAGAACACGCTGCTCCAAAGTCAAAATAATCTTTTTTTTTTCTTTTCTTTAAATGAGTGTCTATCAAATAAAAAGTTAATGTAATTTCAGATAACGTCAACATTTATTTTTGGCTCACGGCCCATCCATCCAGATTACTGTTGGCACTTAATAGGAAAGAATTTGGGCACCTCTGTTCTCGATTGTTTAATTTTAAATATGAGAGTTGTATGTATCATGTTATGAGTGTATGTTTTGCTTTGGCCATGGGAATGATACAAATTAAGCCTCGTTGAACTTAAGTTAGAACACTGAAAACACACAAATCAAGTCTATGCTGCCAATATCAATTGGACATACCAGTATATTTGAAGGTTGGCCCAAATGCCTGGCCAAACACCTTCAGGCTGTTGGTGTTGACACAGTGGGCCACATCTATGGAGTAGGTGAGGGATGATGGCTTGCTGGTCACAGCGGGTTCTCTCTGATCCTCTGACTGGTGAGAGAGACAGTCAGGAGACAGAGCCACATGTAATTTTAATATCATGATGTACTGTATGTCACTGTAAATATTAGCTTTAGTGAAATAATTTCCAGAGGTGCAGTGCAGCCTATATTATCTTTGAGTTAAACTGAATATAGTAATAGAGGATATTTAAGAGGACTGATTGCTATCTAGGAGGCTTTTTAAATATCACTGATTTGTTTAACAGGTCACAGTGGAGACAGGGGTCTGATCTGTCTCCTCTAATCATGTTAAATCAACCTGAACTCTGCTGCTCTGAGTTCAGGTGACTCAATATAAGGCCAAACTAAAGTGTCTTCCTGGTTTTGCTAAATATGTTTATGCAATAAAAGTGATGCCCATCTCCTAACTGGCAACCTTGTGAGGCTCTTATCCTTCCATCCGCTGCACAGTCTTGATGATGAACCCATGCCAGAGACATTCACAGCACACTGCCTTCAGACACTGAGCTTAGCTGGACCCAAACTAATCTGATAGAAAACGTGTCACTCTGCAAATGTCTGATTAACGTTACTTGTAGCCTATGTTTGCCAACGTTAGCTCTGCATCATTATAGAGGGATGCATGGGATTAGGTCTTATACTTTAACGTTATAGCATTAGCTAGATAACGTTAGCCTACAAGTATTAATCAGAACGTTAATCAGAAATTTACAGAGTGACAATTTTTACATCAGATTAGCGTTAGCTAGTGATAAGTAAGGTTTCATTATGCTTGTTCGGGACATCTAACTATGTTAACGTTCTACCTAGCTAACGTTAGCAAGCATCAGACATTTCCAGAGTGACAGATTAGCATCAGCTAGTGACGTAACACAAGTAACGTTTCATTATGCTTGTTTGGGAGAAATACATATCCGACGTAGTCACAAATGTATGAGGAAGCATAGCTTAAAACTCACCCATTTTGGTAGCGGGGATGTTACCCTAGCTGCATAATGTAGGGTGACATGATGATGGATCGGTTATGCTCATCTTGGTAGCTAGCTCCTGGAGGCATCTTGTGTAAAATAGCGCCATATTAAAAAAGGATAATCAAATCAAAACCGTAAAAACAAATTTGATCTTATTGATTGTACATGTTACACTACAGTATATCGCCGGCGTCAAATGTTTACAGCGAGCCCAGCTATGCAGCCCTAACAAGCTAATGTTAGCCGCTAGTTGGTTGGCTAGCTAGCGAACGTTAGCCGTTAGCTAACGTTAACGTTAGCTAGACAAACACAGACGTGTTATGCGTGCTCTGAGACTGGTGGATTTACGTGCGGATACTTGATGTCCAAGACACACTTGGTAAACGGAAGTCTTGATAACTAGGAACGCTGTAGCACTAGATAGCTCTGCCAACCGCCTCGGTGTCCTCACGCCGTCTCTGGGCCCTGCTGGCAAGGTCGAACCGAAGAGGCCGGTAGTGCAAACGGGCACGCTGAGGAGGTCGGTCCTCTCGTGACCATGCAGGCTGGTGAGCTGCAGCCAGAGGTGACGCAAGGTGGCCACCGAAGATCCCATGACCCTCCCCGAGTCCTCCGACACACACTCCAGCATCTTGAAGATGTAGCCGGAGACCCGGCGTAGCTCGGTGAACATCTCAGGCTCGGGGGCTGCTTGGACCAGGTCAATCAGGAAGCCCTGATACTTCAGCAGGATGGCCATGGTGTTGGCCATGGAGGCCGCCTGGCCTGCTGCCAGATAGGACCAGGAGTGAAGCAGTCTGCCTGCAGGCTGGGGAGGGGAGCAAGGGCTTCCCTTCCTTCTTCTGGCCTGGAACCAGATGGTCCGCCACAGCCTTCTCCAGTGGGGGAGGATGTTCGTAGCCCGATTAAGCCCCTTCCACGATGCTAGACCAGCACTTAAAGCATCAGATGGGGGCCTCAGAGGAGTAGGGCTTGGTCCAGGATCGCTGAACCTTCCGCTGCACGTCGGGGCAAAAGGGCAGACTGCCCCGTAGCGGCGTATCAACGCCGCGGAAGTAGGAGGCGGAGAAGGTGTCCTTCTCGACGGTAGGGGGCGTAGGCCAGTCCTTCATGTATCTCGAGAACCATTTGTTGGATCGACTTCAAACTTGGGGAGTGTGCTTAGGGGGGACCTGACGGAGTGCAGTGTGTGAGCGGGGGTGGGGGTGGGGGGGGGGGGGGTGGAGTGCCTATGGGGTTGTGCTTTGGGGGGAACGGGCACTGCACAAGTAAAACCTACAGACTGGTTTAAACATATACACAGGCATACACTCAGTCAGACTGCCCGGTCAGTGTTTTGCGGGATTTTTTCCACTCCAAAGGTATATTCTACCCAAATACTACTTTCTGTCAAAGTAAAATAGTTTTGAAGGGATACAGTATTCTTCCGAAATATACTACTTTTTGTCCAATTACTTATAGTTTTAAAGATATATTCCACGCAAATACTACTTCATGTCAAAGTACTGACCTATAGTCCAGAGGTTCTCAAATGTTTTTCAGCCAAGGACCCCTTACAAGATAGAAAATATACCGGGGACCCCCTCATTCTGATTTGTGATTTTGGGCTAAGCTTAATTGTTTCCACGGTAATGTGCTTGACTTTTAAATTTATATGTTTGTTAGATTAGAATGTAATCCATGAACCATTTTAGATTTAAAGCATACAATATTTCCGTTGAACTATGAAGCTTTTGCACACAAAAAAAGTGTTTATTTTTATTTTCCTGAAAACGTTTTGCGGACGTCCTGGCAAAGTGCCACGGACCCCTGGGGGTCCCCGGACCCCCATTTGAGAACCACTGCTATAGTCCAGCCAGATACTACTTCTGTCTAAGTACTTATGGTTTTAAAGGACAGAATGTAATGTACGTAATGTACCTATACGTACTTTGACAGAGAGTAGTATTTGGGTGGAATATACCTTCAAAACTATAAGTACTTGGACAGAGAGTAGTATTTGTGTAGAATATACCTTTGAAATGATAAGTACTTGGACTCCGGCTCTACAGATCCATAGTATAGCTCTACCGACTAACCTGATTCAACAGTCTGGTGAGCTCGTTTGGTACAGCTCCAGGACAGTGAGGGTATGGTCAGAGGAGGGAACTGAGGCTCTTAGAGCCTGTTTTGAGGTAACGGACTGGCAGGCACTCTGTGACCCACATGGCGAGGATATTGACGGGATCACAGAGTGCATTACGGACTACATAAACTTTTGTGTGGACTGCAACATACCCACAAAGGAAATAAAATGTTTTCCGAACAACAAAGCTTGGGTAACTAAAGACATTAAGGCCATCCTGAACGCCAAGAAAAGTGCATTTAGGTCGGGGGACAGAGACAGGATCAGAGCCATCCAGGGAGAACTGAAAGCGAGCATTAGAGTAGCTAAAGAGTGCTATAGGGCAAAGCTGGAGGCAAAGCTTCAGCAGAACAATATGAGAGAGGTGTGGAGAGGTGTGAGAGCCATCACGGGCTTTAACAAAGCAGGGGGCGGGGGGGTGGAGGGGGGGGTTGATCGGGCCAATGAATTGAATCTGTTTTTCAATAGATTTGATGCAGCTGGCCCGGGTGCCCCCTCCCCCGACTCTCCTGACCGCTGCATTCCAACAGCAGCCCCCGCCATACGGCTCTCCCCCCCCCCCCCCCCGCCCTCTCTCTCCCTCTGGCTCCGGCTGATGGCTCACCTGATGGCCCACCTTCCCCCCCCCCTCATACCCCGTCACCCAGAGACGAGGTCACATCCCCCCCCCTCCTCCTCCCCCCCCCCCCGAAGGGCTTCAGAGCTGAGGATGCCACTCCCCCCCCACCCACGCTGACCATCACAGCGGACCAGGTGAAGAATCAGCTGAGGAGACTACACACGAGAAAAGCAGCTGGCCCGGATGGCGTCAGCCCCATGGTGCTCAAAGCCTGTGCCCCCCAGCTGTGTGATGTGCTACAGCTGATCTTCAACAAGAGCCTGAGTCTCCAAAAGGTCCCCGTGATGTGGAAAACGTCCTGTATCGTTCCTGTACCGAAAAAGCCAAGACCCAGCGGCTCCAATGACTACAGGCCGGTAGCTTTGACGTCCCACATCATGAAGACCCTGGAGAAACTCGTCCTGCAGCAGCTCAGGCCTATGGTCAAACCATCCCTTGACCCCCTCCAGTTCGCCTACCAGCCCCGACTGGGAGTGGAGGACGCGGTCATCTACCTGACCAACCGTGCCTACGCTCACCTGGACAACCCAGCCAGCACTGTGAGAGTCATGTTCTTTGACTTCTCCAGTGCGTTCAACACCATCAGGCCGGCTCTACTGGGTGAGAAGCTGACGGCGATGCGAGTGGATGCCCCCCTGGTGGCCTGGATTGTGGATTACCTGTCTGGCAGACCACAGTATGTGCGCCTACAGAACTGTGTGTCAGACAGAGTGGTCAGCAATACGGGAGCTCCACAGGGGACGGTCTTCTCTCCCTTCTTCTTCACCATCTACACCACGGACTTCACCTACCTGACTGAGTCTTGTCACCTTCAGAAGTTCTCTGACGACTCTGCGATAGTGGGATGTATCAAAGATGGTGACGAAGATGAGTACCGGGATGTGGTGGCCAACTTTGTCACATGGTGTTAGCAGAACCACCTGCAGCTCAACGTGTCAAAGACAAAGGAGCTGGTGGTGGACCTGAGGAGGGTCAAGGCTCTGGTGACCCCTGTTTCAATCCACGGGGTCAGTGTTGACATAGTGGAGGATTACAAGTACCTTGGAGTGTACATTGACAACAAACTGGACTGGGCTAAGAACTCTGATGCACTCTATGAGAAGGGGCAAAGCCGTCTCTACTTTCTGAGAAGACTGAGGTCCTTCAACGTCTGCCGGACCATGCTGAGGATGTTCTATGAGTCGGTAGTGGCTAGTGCCTTCCTCTATGCTATTGTGTGCTGGGGCAGCAGGCTGAAGGCGGCGGATGCCAACAGACTTAACAAACTGATCCGTAAGGCCAGGGACATTGTGGGGCTGGACCTGGGCTCTCTGACTGCGGTGTCAGAGAAGAGAACGTTATCCAGGCTACGCTCCATCATGTGCAATGACTCGCACCCACTCCATGGCGTGCTGGTCAAACACAGGAGTACATTCAGTGAGCGACTGATCCCACCTAGATGCAGCACGGAGAGGCACAAGAAATCATTCCTGCCTGTGGCCATTGGCCTATTTAATGCCTCTCTTAACACATTGAGTGCCAGCGACGCCATATGGCGTCATTAGAAATTTACCGTAGAGTGCCAGCGACGCCAAATGGCGTCAATAACTCAAAATTGTTTTTTTGACGGGGGGGTGTCCATCTCAGCTTCTTACATCGCCTCTTACAATATGAGAGCTATTGAATGTGTCTAACCTATTTTACAGAACCCTTAGGTGGCGACAGCGCACTCCAGATGAGAGAACGTGGAGTGAAACACACAGAAGAAGTCCCCATGTCGTTGGGGAAAAGGAAATCGCATCGCATCCGTCCGTATGCAGCTGCTTCATTGAAGCATAACGTTTAGCTGTGCCCCTGCAGCAGCCAATCTGCTATCACAATTGAGCACCTCCGTGTCGCTGCAACACCCCATTCGCATGATCAGCCGTGGATTTGTTATTATTCTCAACTGGAAGCATGAGAGCTGGTACACGCGGCTGTAAAAAAGCTGGATCTAGCGGACTTTTTCAGTGCTGAGCACACGCACAGCAAACAGCAGAGCCAAGCAGAGCAGAGAGACACTCCTCCCACAACGGGGGGGGGAGGAGGAGGGGGGGAGGTGGGGCACGCAGAGCAGCACACAGCACTGACCCAGACAGACCCAGACAGCAGGACAGGGTTGGCAAACGCAAGCCAGAATATCCGATGCCCACCAGCAGAAGCAAGAAGCTGCAACCAGCAGCGCACGCAGGGGCCAGCGCTGCTGGTTGCAGCTAAAAATATTATTCTTCCAAACAAAATTCCCTGTCCTTCACTGTTTTATTGAAGGAAATTATTTTTGAGGTGTGACTACATCAGAAAATTAGCTTCAGAGTCAGTGATGTGCTTGAAATGTTTAATTTCACAAAAGGCTCATTATCTCAGCTCGTAGAAAAAAAGGTCTGTTTTTCGTTCAATCAAGCTATCTTCTCCGGCTCATAACTAAAGAACGGAAAATGGGATCAATAAACTTTTTTTTGCAGGTGATAGAAGAGAGTCTCATCGTTATTTGTGCGTGTTCAATGTTTACATAGTAATTATTAAAGAAATTATATGACTGTTTTAAAATGCATTGCGGCCTATGTGGCACAGCAAGCAACCTTTTGCCCAAGGGCCGTGGCACTCAAAGTGTTAAAAGAGCACCTCGGAGACGCTCAGTCTCCCTGAGATTGAGCCAGCCGATAGGCTAACTGGAAAAGTGTCTGGCTGAGCCACGTGTAACGTATAGGGCAAGCCGAATAATAATACATGTTCAGTGTGCAATAATTTAGATAGGCTAACTGGAAAAGTGCCTGGCTGAGCCACGTGTAACGGGGCAAGCCGAATAATATAAATATAAGTTCAGTGTGCAATAAAGACAATTTGACACGTAAGGTATACTCACTCTACGTGTTTGCTTACTTAAACGTACTCCACTACTTTGCTCCTATCGCAGTAATACTGGTTAACGTTTATACTGTTTATACTGTTTATACTGTTTACTCCATGCTATGTTGTGTTGTTTCTTCTATTCTGCTTATTTTACTATTGCACTACTACTGTGTATTTATTTTAGGCTATGTGTGTTTTGTGAACGAGCAACTGTGATTTGTCCCAATTTCCCCCCGGGGATTATTAAAGTCTTTCTGATTCTGATTCTGATTCTGATTCTGAAAACCTGACTAACAACCCTAACGACGCCCCCCTCGTGACGCCGAGATACATATAAATATATATATATATATTTATATATACCCATATAAATAAAACTCCCTTCTAGAGAGATGAGGAGGAATTGAGGGAGAGACTGTTATAGTAACATATCTGCATAGAGACGCATGATACTGAATGGATCAAGGAAGCAAGTCTTTATTTGAACATATGTCACAGAAAATGACTTATTTTGTAGTTTAGTCTGAAGAAAAGAGCAGCAAACTGGAAACAAGTCTGGATATCAAATAGCTGATGATTGAGACAGAAGATGGGGATGTCTGAGAGCGCTCACACAAGCACAATCTATGCTACTACAGACAACTCTGAGGAGCGTGACTCCAGATCACGGACGAAGGATATATATCAGGAGCTAGGTGAGTTACACACAGTCACCCCGAGATAAAGGATTATTTTGTCTTCAGAGAGGCCGATTAGCCTCTATATGTTATATGTTATATGTTATATGTTATATGTTCTACATGTTATATTTTTCATAACATGCTTTGCTGCAACGTTGATATGTTGAAACAAAAGTGATCTTAATGCAAACAAGTGTGTGTGTGTGAGCGTGCGTGGGGAAGGGGGTGGAGGAGTGGGAGGTTATATGTTAGTTTGACTATGGAGTAGGTGGGCTGGGGGTTATATTGTGGACTACTAAATAGGGGTGTCACAATATATCGTCCCACGAAATTTCGCGATAGTAAAACGTCACGATATGTATCGTTGAGATGAAATCTCATATCGCACAAAAAAAAAAAAAAAAAAAAAAAAAAAAAAAAAAAAAATAGACTAAGAAACATCTTTGTTTGTTGAAGTTCAATGTGTGGAAAGTAGTTCAGTTGAACACGAGAAGTTATACAGGAGAGAAACCATTCAATTGAGTTTCTGGCTAAACTGTTTAATTGACAGGAAAAACTGAAGATGCATAAAAAATAGATTAAGAAAAGTCTTGTTGTTTGAGTTTGAAGAAAAACTGAATGCATAATGAGAATTTATACTGCTGAGAAACCTTTTAGTTCAAAGTAAATCTACTAGTAAGCCTTATCTCCAATCTCATGTTTTTTCTAGTTGTTATTGTAATAACAATTTCCCACAACAGCATGTTTTGTATTTGTGCATTTCAAATAAAATTACTACTTTTCCAGTCATATATTGTCATTATTCAAGTTTAAAAAAATATTGTTAAAATCGTATCGTATCGTATCGTTATCGTGAACCCAGTATCGTGATACGTATCGTATCGTGAACTGAGTGTATCGTGACACCCCTACTTACTAAATGTTAAATGGTTGTATAACACCTAACTTTAACTGCTAAAAGAGTGCCCCTTGTTTTAGTTTTTTTAGTGCTATAATAATTGTGTATGTACATGTGCATGTATGCATGCATATATCTGTGCATAATGTGCACATGTATATATACTATGTGTTTTGTTTTGTTTTTTTTATGTCACCTGTTTACACGAATACAGGCTGGTCACCCTTGGGTGGGCTCAGACTACAGGATTTTGAAAATCCTAGCCGATTTTGAAATCTGGCTGTGACACGCACTACAGGAGAATCTTCCCAGATTATCTTCCCTATAATCTCAAACATGCACACACTACAAGATTTGTAAATGTGGCGCACCACGCACTACAGGATATTATTAAGATTATCCTGCCCAACGGAGCCGGGCGGGATAATCACCTTACTCCGAACCAGTTTCAATTTTGGAGCTCAAATGGGGTTCCAGCAGCGACCAAAGCGCTCCGCCCCCACCCCACCTCTCTCTCTCCTCTTTTCCTCTCTTTCATGCCCGGCCGCCTGTCTCGCATATGCTCCCCAATCTCACGGCACTTTTTAAACATAGTGTAGCGTTCCTGGTATTTATGAATCATGAGGCTTCTTGTTGGTACAGGGTTCTTTATTCACAGTTAGTTATCTTACAACTCTTGGCGGTTGCTACGCCCATAGCTAGCTAGCTGCTTTCTCCTTAGGCTGTTCATGGAGACTGACTCACGCATGCTCTGTCAGGACAGGAAGTCCTCCCCAAGCATAGTGTTCCCCCCCAGGAACACTCCCACACAACAGTTCCTAGCTGCAACTGAGACACTCCCATTGCACACCAAAACCCCGAATCGCTACATACTCCCCGCCCAACAAAAAGGCCAGCTCCCACGCTGGCACCACTACCCACACATACCCTCCTGTACCAAAACACCCCCACATAGTCTCTTCTTTTTTTTCACAACTTCTTAATTTTTCAACACATTTCTCCAGGCCTTTTTTAACCTTTCTCCAACATTATTTCATCCCCCAACAACACCCCCATGCCATGTACATTTTTTCTTTTCTTTACAAACATTTCCAAACCACCACCATCCTCTCTTTTTTTTTTTTTTTTTAGTACAGCATAAAGTCCTCAAATGTCCTGGAGCCCGTGGCTCTCAACGCGGCCGTGTTGCTCCCTGTGATTCTGCCTGCGGGACCGACCCCGCCTGCAGTGTCTCTGAGACTTCAAGTCCCTGGGTGGTGGCCGTCCGGTCACAGCCGGACGCCCCTCTCCGTGGAAACAGATTCCTTCTCCTAGCGCGTCTAGGTGAGACCGCGGGCGACTGAGATCTGGGGGAAGGTGATGCACCCCCCCCGGTACGGGGCCAACCTGTCCCGTTGGAGTACCTTCCAGTACACCACCTCCCCCATTCTCTCCAGGACCCTGCACGGCCCTGTCCAGTGACAGTCCAGTTTAGGCATCGCCCTTTCTTCCTCTGGGGTGCGTACACCCAGACCGACTCCCCCTCCGGAAATGGTTTCCCCTCGCCCTTACATCATAGTTCCTTTTTTGTCTCATGCCCGCCTTCTCCAGCTGGCCTCGAGCAAAGTTATGAGCGGACTCTAACCGGTCTTGTAGCTTCCTGGCGTACTCTCGCCCCGGGGGCGCATCTAGTGCATCCGGTGGTTTGCCGAACCCATCTCCGCTGGTATCCGCAGTTCTCGGCCCAACATGAGCAGAGCGGGTGTGCAGGAGGTGGACTCTTGGGCAGCAGATCTTAGGCCATGAGGATGAGGGGGCAGGTGCGTATCCCAGTCTCTCTGGTGCTCCTCGGTGAGGATGGCCGATTGAATCTCTCCCACAAGGCCATCGCTCTGGGGGTGCAGTGCTGTGGTCCGCATTTTTTTTATGTTCAGTTTCTCGCACATGGTGGCGAACACCCGTGACTCAAAGTTCCTCCCTTGGTCACTGTGGAGGGTCTCCGGTGCTCCGAACCTACTGAACATGCCCGCCACCAGTGCGTCGACCACTGTTCCCGCCTCCTGGTCGGGCAGCGCGTATGCCTCTGGCCATTTTGTGAAATAGTCCATGGCGGCCAGGACATATCGGTTTCCATTCTCCGTGCGCGGAAACGGTCCCATCACGTCCACCGCCACCCTCTCCATGGGAGCCCCCGCTGCTAGCTGTTGGAGCGGGGCGCGAGACTGGTCTAACGGACCCTTGTACGCTGCGCAGAGGTCGCAACGGCGGCAAAAGTCTTGGACGTCTCTCCTCATCCTCCCCCAATAAAAACCCTGCCTAAGGCGACGGAGGGTTTTATTTACCCCAAAATGTCTGGCCCCTGTAGTTGCATGGCAGCTCCTGCACACCGCCTCTCTCAACGTCGTCGGCACTACTCTCCGCCACTTGCTCTCTCCCGTCGCTGGCTCTTTCCAGGACTTCAGCAGCACCCCGTTGCTCAAGCTCAGGGTTTCGAACTCTGACCACAGCCCCTTGGTTGCGTCGGTGGCCCCGGCCACCTCTTCCCATGGCGGCTTCTGGCCCTCTTCTACCCACTGCAGGACTGGCCACAACTCCATGTCGTTCTCTTGATGGGCCCTCCAATCTGCCGCTTCTGCACCTGCAGCGCCTTGCACACTGGTCCGTCCCCCGTATGGTTAGGGCATATCCTCGCTTCCTCTTGGAGCTCTCTCTCCCTTCCTTCTCTCTTCTCGCAGTACACACACCCTCTCTGCGCAGGGCCATCGTGACAGGGCGTCTGCGTTGACGTGGTGCGCCCCTGCCCTGTGCTCTATGGTGAAGTTGTAGTCTGCCATCCTTTCTAACCAGCGGCACACCTGTCCCTCCGGCTCCCGGAAGGACCACAGCCACTGCAGCGCCGAGTGATCGGTCCGGATGGTGAACCGAGGCTGTCCCAGGAGGTAGTATCTGAAGTGCCGTAATGCTTCTACGATGGCGAAGAGCTCCCAGCGGGTGACGCAGTAGTTTCGTTCTGTTTTGTCAAACGTTTTGCTGAAGTACGCCACCACCGCCTCCCCGTCCGGCCCCGTCTGGGACAGCAAGGCCCCCATACCCCCCATTGCTGGCGTCAGTGTCCAGTAGAAACGGCAGTGTGGGGTCTGGTGCTCTAAGCACCGGAGACTCGGTCAGCGCTTTCTTGAGGGTTTTGAAGGCTAGGTGGCATTCTGTCGTCCAGTGGAAGTCTGTGTTCTTTTCCTTCAGCCGGAACAGTGGCTCTGCGATTTTAGAAAATCCCTTTACGAATTTCCTATAGTATGAGGCTAGCCCTACGAAGCTCTCGAGTTCTCCCTTGTCTCTGGGGGTGGGCAACTCCACGAGCGCCCGTGTCTTCTCTTCCAGGGTGCGGATGCCCCCCGCGCCGATGCCATGCCCTAAGAACTCCACCTTCCTCTTCAGGAAGTGGCACTTATCTGGGTGTAACTTCAGACCCGCCTCGGCTATCTTCTGCAGGACCTTTCGTAACGCCCCCACTGCTGCCTGAAACGAGCCCCCGTGTGTCAAGATGTCATCTAAGTACACAATGCATTCGGTTTGGGGAATGTCCCCCAGCAGCTTCTCCATTAGTCTCTCGAACGTTGCTGGTGCGTTGCACAGTCCGAAACTGAGTACTCGAAACTGCCACAGCCCCCTCTCGGTGCGGAAGGCGGTCTTTGGCTTGGCATCGTCGCAGAGGGGCACCTGCCAGTACCCGCTGTGGAGGTCTAGGGATGAGAACCAGGATGACTCCCCCACCGCATCTAACAGCTCCTCGATGATGGGCAGCGGGTACGCGTCTTTCTTAGTCACGCTGTTCAGCCCCCTGTAGTCTACACAGAATCGCATCTATTTTTCTTCTTTACCAACACTACCCCCGACGCCCACGGGCTCTCGGACGGCTCAATGATCCCCGCACGCAGCATGTTCTCTACAGCTTCGTTCGCTATTTCCCTCCGCGCTGCTGGGACTCGACGGGGATGCGACCTGATGGGCCGCGCCCCCCTCAGTGTCTATTTGATGCTGCACCAGGTGGGTACAGCCTAGCTCATCATCGGACATCGCAAAAATGTCTTCATATTCCTCTATTACTCGCCACAGTTCTTCGCTCCTTTGGGGTTCTAAACCCTCACTCTGGCGTTGATGCAATCTTCTCAGCACCGCTAACCTCTCGGTCTCCCCCTCCGCCTGTAGCGGTGGCAGCGGGAAAGTGTTCGGAGGTGGACCAGGGGCATGGTTTTGGGGAGGGGTTTGGTACGGGGCAGGGGTCTGGGTTGGGGGAGGGGCTTGGTGCGGGGCAGGGGCTTGGTTTGGGTGATGGGCTTGGGTCGCTGGGTGGGGCCCCGTGCTCAACAGTGACGCGGTATACAGTGATGCTATTGACGTTTGGTTGCTCCCCTGGAGCGGTGGGAGGGTGACCCATCTGGACTACTGGCCCCCCTGCGAACGTAAGTGTGCTCTTCCCTAGGTCTACTGTGCATTGGTTTAGCGTCAAGTAGTCACCCCCCAAGATACAGGGCCCCGCCATCTCTACTACCCATACTGGAAAGTTCACTGTCTGTCCCCCCACAGTTATCATCACGGACCCCCTTCCCCTCATCGGCATCAACTCACCGGATACTGTCCTCAGCCGCTGTGCCGCTGGCTGCTCCAGAAGCGCTCCCTCTGGCATCATGTTGGAGTTCACCAGCGTTGCCGTACACCCCGTGTCCACCAGGGCGACACAGTACCTCCCCTGCAGGTAGACTGGAACATGGCAGCCGTTCATCATGCGCGGCCTGTTCTGCATGCTGACAGCTCTGGCGATGTCGTCTACTTTGGGGGGAGGCGGAGCCCCACCTCCCCGTCGATGTCGGTGGGCTCCCTCCCGCGATGACGTGGCTACGGGGAATATGACATCGGGGACCCATCTCGCCCCTTCTAGACGGGCCCCGTGCCGTTTCCCCTGGTTCCACGTTCTCCGGCGGCACTCTGCTTCCCGATGCCCGGGGCGCCCACAGCCCCAACAGATCATGCTCCCAGCCCCTCTGGTCCGGTTATTGTTCCGCGGGGTGGGCTGCAGAGCGGGGGTGGGCTGCAGAGTCGCGCTTCGGAGCAGTTGTTCTTTTAACTGCTGCACCGACTCGGACAGTTCTCTCACCATGTTGCCTAGCTCCGCCAACGCCGTCTTCCATGCTGACTCATCTTGCAGCGGGCTCTCTGCCGCCATTCTCACCACGGGGGCGGCTCCCCTCGTGCCGCTGCTCACGGCCCAACCCTCCACTGTCTCTCTTTCAAGCGCCAACTCCAGCGCCACCTCCAGTGTCTTTGGCCGTTCCAGCATTACCTGATCACTTAGATTTCGCGGCACGATTGCCTGGATAAAGTAGTTCCTGGCCAACTCATCCAGCGACTCTGGCGGCAGCTGGCTGTATACGCGCCGGCTGAGGATCTCAATGTCTGTTGCCAGTGCCCGCAGCGACTCTCCCGGTCGTCTACGCCTGTTACACAGTTCCGCAACCACGATGCCTTTCTCTTCGCATTGGCCGAAGCGCCTCCGCAGGGCCGCTATCACCACATCTAAGTCTTTTGTATCGGCCATCGCCGCCACGCACGTTATCGCCTCACCCTCGAGGGACATCACAAGATGGCTGGCTCTTTCCTCTCTCGACCAGCCATTCATGTCCGCTGCCACGTTAAACATTGTGCAATATGGCTCCCACTTGCCTTTACCGTTGTATTTCGGTGGATTCACTTCCTTCTTGCCTCGGCGGGCGCCGTCCCGCGCCGCCTCGGTCCGCGCCGCCTCGGTCCGCGCCGCCTCGGTCCGCGCCGCCTCGGTCCGCGCCATAGCTCCGTCACTGGCGGAATAGCTTCCATGGCTACGGCGGCAACGTCGTCTGGCTCGGGCTTCACCCCCACCAGCACCCGGCTTTCCACCGCCTGCTCCGCTTGGAACTCTGCAGGAGCGGCTATGTCTGCCTGGTTGTGCTCCTCTTCGGACGCCTGGCTGTCCGCCCTGGCTCTCTCTCTTCCCGCCTCTCGTTTGATTCTTCTCCGCTCTTTCCTCAGGAACTTCTTCACCCTCTTGCCGACATGGAGGCAATATTCACCGCTTAACTTCCGACACCAATGTAGCGTTCCTGGTATTTATGGAATCATGAGGCTTCTTGTTGGTACAGGGTTCTTTATTCAAAGTTAGTTATCTTACAACTCTTGGCGGTTGCTACGCCCATAGCTAGCTAGCTGCTTTCTCCTTAGGCTGTTCATGGAGACTGACTCACGCATGCTCTGTCAGACAGGAAGTCTCCCCCAAGCATAGTGTTCCCCCCCAGGAACACTCCCACACATCAGTTCCTAGCTGCAACTGAGACACTCCCATTGCACACCAAAACCCCGAATCGCTACAATAGCAAGCGTGTAAACAACGCAACTCTTTAGCAAGATTGTCTGGACCATTGAGAACACAAACACACCGGCTACCAAAATATATTTCCCTGCTCCATGTGATAAGATCAGATTGGCAAAAGTTTAGATAGACTGGATTGCTTCCCGCAGGAGCAATGCCTTTTCCCCCCACACTGCCTGATAGACAGGTAGGAGATTACGCCTCTGACTGGCAGGGGCTCAAAACTACGGTATAACAACTTTTTATTCATTGGTCATTCATTGTGATATAAATTAGTGCCATTTTCCCCAAAATACTCATGGTTCTGTGCTGTTGGTATTTGGTAGCCTAGCTGATGCCTGCAGTGCAGCGCATCAAATGAGCCGCGTCAATTAACGATAATGACGGGAGTCTTGCGCAGCAGCAGGATGATGTATTCGTGCAGATTTTCTGTCCTAAATATCAAACATGTTTGATATGATCAGGACGGCCCCGATGAGGCTGTGAGCAGATCGGGAGGGTTAAGATTAGATCTGCAAACCGCTCACATTACAAGATCATCTGTGCTGAACGTCGGGCCGACCAAGCTTGGCAAGCTGCCAGGCCAGATTTCTCCTCAGATTCTCAGGAGGGGTAAATCGGGCCAAAAATCCTGTAGTCTGAGCCAGCCTTTAGAGGCAGAAGTTGGAATGTTGTTTAAGGCTGAAATATTTAAGAATGTTAATTTGATCTCTAAGACCTGGAAAAGAAAGTAAGCTCAGCTCTTTAAAGGTCTCTTATCAGTTTACATGCCTAACTATGAGGACTGTTGTCTCTCATGTTGTATTAAAATTGCCCTGTATGTTTTTGGGTTGTTTCTGTTGGTTTTATGTTTGATCATTGTTTATGTCAAATGAATAGTAAAAATGTCCTGCAGGCCCATATGGACTGGGCTTCATTGGACGCAGGACACTTAAATCAAGAAAAACCAGTCAATTCTGGTCTCATTCTTCACCAAATCACCCATAGTACAAGTTCTGCGTCTCTCTCTCTCTCTCTCACACACACACACACACACACACACACACACACACACACACACACACAGAGCAGAGAGAGAGAGAGAGAGAGAGAGAGAGAGTGTAACGGTCCCTGGTGCTCGTGTTACTAAAACAGCCGGTCTGTCTTGTTCTTACAGGTCATGTTATCCAGCCAGTGAAGAAGCCCTGCAGGGTTTATTTATTTTATTTATTTATTTATTTCAGGCACAGTGCAACATTAATGAACATTTGCATGTAAATGTGCCGGATTATAGCCTTAGCTAATTTCCATCCGTAGTCCCTCGACAGGTGAGGTACAAAAAAGTTTAAAAAGAAGAAATAGAAAAATTAGTGCATACATAGGGCATACATAACTGACAGGGGTACAATGTAAGTGACACATACATACACATAGGGTAAAAAGGAGAGGAGACATACATATTCACGATGGAGGCATTTAACTTTGCAATTCAAGTGGGCACATACAGACCTTCAATTCCGGTATGTAATACAAATAAAACAAAAACAGGAAACACTTGGGACATTGACCAAGGTGGACATAGAACTTTCAAAGATACACATATACAAAAACAACACATGAAACAAAAGGGTTTAAATATGGTCGCAGTTTTGATTTGATCTGAGCCATGACTTTAACAGCCCCTTAGGGTGACTGTAGTGTGTCCGCTGCTGATGTGTCTTCTCCTATTGGCTGCTCTTATAGGCGGTGTTGTCCACTGTGAGCCATTCACTTCCTCTATTGCACAAGAGATTTACACTCTTCAGCATCCATCTTGTGTATTTGTTTCAACCTCATTTCTACCACTGTTTTGGATGCAGATAAGCTGAAGAGAGGCTCTCAATGTGTAACTGCACATCCACAGATAGAATCAACAAGAAGGCTCAGAACAAGCTCGGTGAGTCAGACTGCCTGTGTGTGTGTGTGTGTGTGTGTGTGTGTGTGTGTGTGTGTGTGTGTGTGTGTGTTTAATGTGAGCGTGCATTTACTGTACATGCAAATGTGCAAATGCATTGTGCTTTTATTTGGTGCTCTTAAGATGCTCTTCCTCTTGCATAGCGTCTCTGTGAAGCTGGATGTAGATCATTCAACAACCATTTTTACTACATTTCTACTGATGTAAAGAGCTGGGATGACAGCAGGCAAGACTGTCTACAGAGAGGAGCAGACCTGGTCATCATAAACAGCCAAGAAGAACAGGTAAAGGGAAAAGTGGCAAAACGTCCCCGCCCCTCCCCCCCAAGTTGTAAAAATCTCTTTGCTGTTAATTTAATTGGGTTAAAACTGTCTCACATTCCAAACTGTTTGAGTGCTTCACAAGTGTGTGTTGACGTAATTTGTCTTTTAAATAATTCAACAGAAATTCATCAATTCCTTGAAAAAGTACACCTGGATTGGTTTGAGTGACAGGGATGAGGAGGGAATCAGGAAATGGGTGGATGGTTCACTTCTGAACAGCACATGGTAAGACATCCATTCTTCAGTCCCATTTACCAGTAGTGGTGTAAATGGGGGGGGGGGGCACCTGGAGGTGTATCAGAGTAAACCTTGAGAGGAAACGACGAGAATGAGAGGGTGAACGGCCCTCCTCCCAGATTCCCCTTAGAAAATGATTGCAATGCAGTGGAGAGCAGAGCAGTGGAGAGCAGAGCAGTAGAGAGCAGAGCAGAGCAGTGGAAAGCAGAGCAGTGGAGAGCAGAGCAGTGGAGAGCAGAGCAGTGGAAAGCAAAGCAGTGGAGAGCAAAGCAGTGGAGAGCAGAGCAGAGCAGTAGAGAGCAGAGCGGAGCAGTGGAGAGCAGAGCAGTGGAGAGGAGGCAGCATGAAAGGAGAGAATAGTAGGAGAACATGTATTTGGAAGCTGAATAAGCAGCGTCAATATTAATGTGTCATCAAGTCTGTCATAAATAAAATCAAGGGGAAATAATTCAAGATTCAAGATTTTCATTGTCACTCCGTAGTACAAGTAGCCTATCACGTGTGAAATTCTTGTGCTGTGAACTCACACGTTTACAACATAGTACAAATATAACAGGGCATATGAGTGCAAAAACAACAAAAGACACAACAAGCAATAAGGCAGTAGAGTGATAAGACAAGTCAGAGACAGTGGCATATTCACTGCACATAGGTGCACATGTCATGTGCATACTTGGACGTACTTAAACAATTCTTTGAATTCAAATAGCATATACTTAATTAAACATACAATTAAACATTAGACATACATAATGGTAGCATCTACAGTGCGGTACAGTA
Source organism: Poromitra crassiceps (assembly GCF_964638095.1). Taxonomy (NCBI): domain Eukaryota; kingdom Metazoa; phylum Chordata; class Actinopteri; order Beryciformes; family Melamphaidae; genus Poromitra; species Poromitra crassiceps. The sequence continues at coordinate 4,209,488 of NC_139630.1, forward strand.
CAGCTACTACACTATTTGTGTATGTTAAGGAGTCTCTAATCAATACTGTAGATCTGCAATCTTATTTAAGGAACTTTTGTAAGAGATTTGTATATCGCTCTAATGTAATGATGAGTGAAATCAATAAGAAATAAAAATCTACAGACATTCAGCTCTGCCGGGGGGAGGGGGGGGTTGGTTCTGGACAGCGTCAGGAGGCTCCACCCTGCCTAAGGTTCCCACAGTAAAACCTGGCCATTTCCACCACTGAACAGGTTGGTCTGAAAATGCATTGTGCATCTTATGTTCCATCAAGTACAGTTGACTATACATCTTCTTTTTTCAATAGGTTCTGGAAGAGAGGCGAGCCCACTGGATCTAACAGTCACTTTGACTGTGCTTTCACTTATAGTTATTATCCAGACCTAAACAGCTGGAGGGTTGACGACTGTGACACAGTGTGGCACTGGGTCTGTGAAAAAGTGATAGACTTCTAACATGATGTGTAAGCAAATGAAAACAGATTGTGACTTCACACCTCACACCAAGATTGTCATTGTCATTCACACGGAGAACATGAAATTATCCTTTTAAGGGATTGTGTGTTTTATTGTTTGTGAAACACTTTCTCATCTATTTTTCATCATAGCTTCAGAACAAGAATGGATCAGTATTTGTTCAACAGTAGAAGTGTAGATTTACCAGCTTCTCTTTTCCTCAGTCTCAACAAAGTGATGTTTGTTACCAAGACGAGACCGTGCAACATCCTGCCTGAGGAACTTAGATAAACTACTTCAATATTCTCTTTCAAATCACGTCTCAAAATACACTTTCACCTTCTGTTACTTTTGCATGTTTTTAATTTTCTTATGGTGTTTTTATCTTTAAACACTTGTGCTTCCCACTTTTTAAGTCCTTCTAGTATATTTTATAATTCTTTCTTTTTTGCATTATGATAAAGTAAACTGCAAACTCTGCTTTTAAGACAACAAGAAGACAAGTGCTATATCATCATCATCATCCTCACTTTATTGTCTGACACAAGGTCCATTAAAAAACACACACAATACATATAAAACAGGTAACAACACAATAAGAGCACCTAACATTTCTACAGTAAGGCACTGTACCAGTGTTTCCAGATGGAAGACATGTATCTAGTGTCACTGAGATTGGGTTGAGAGAGCAACATAATGAGCATATTCTGAGACATATTCAGACGACAGATAAACCTATACATCAGGTTTCTCAACAGGGCATGAAAGGTGCTCACTCCTGCTCCACAAAACATTTCACTGGCGCTACTACACCTTGGCTTCCTAAGAAGGATCCTCAGGCAGTCATTATAAGCAACCTGGAGCTTTTTAATGCTAGCCTGCTTATACTTGACCCACAGGGGGGCAGAGGAGTACAGTAGGCTCTAAACAGGTTAACCTTTACATCATCTGAGCAAAAATAAAACTTCTTCCTCAGCATGTTAGCTTGAGCATACAGTACACGCCTCTGTCTGTACATGTCATCATCACTCATTTGATCAGTTATAATATGACCCAAATATTTAGTTTGACAGCAAACTGCCAGCACCTGCCCAGACAGATAAAAAGAAGGGAAGGAGAGATCCTTATCATCTCTTGTTCTGCAGATCATAGTGACACTCTTTTTAGCATTATATTTCACATCAAAATGACCTCCATAGTCAGAACAGGTATTCAGCAACTGTTGGAAACCAGTACTGCTTGGAGACAGGATAACCAAATCATCGGCATACATAAAGTGGTGTTACCAATCACATATCCCGTTCGGCAGCTGCTGAGCTGTACAGAGAGTTCATTCATATATAAATTGAACAGGGCGGGGGAAAGAAGCCCCCCCTGACGGACGCCATTGCCGACACCAAAAGGAGCAGAGACCGTATTACCCCACCTTACCTGCATGGTCTGGTTAGCATACCAGAATGCCATATCAATACTATATCAATAAAACTGCCAACTTATTCTGGATCGATTGAGAGATTAAATGTTTTTCAGGAACACGACTGTCTATTTCTTGTCTACGTCCTGTGCACCACCATATTGGATGCTGAATAGGCTGATTCAGTCTGCTCACAGCTTATTGGTCCTTTACAGTCAACAACTAATGAGCATTAATAAAAACCAAGGCTACAAAAAAACTACACCCAATCAGAGAATTTATGTTAACACTTATTACAATGCTTTAATACTGGAGGTGATACTGTTGATAGCCTTCCAGTAATATAACCAGACTGGATATTTTCAAAAATCATTTGCTTTAATCATTTGTCAAATGTGTTTGTTTGGGTGAGGTGTGGCAGGGAGCTGGGAGTGGGTATATACACCTGTTTGTAAAATAATATATTATATTGTAATTGTCCCAATCATTTGCAAACTGAAAACAATAGAAATATTGTTTAAAAAAATAAGGCACCATGAATGTTGTATGTATGTATTGCTCTAGTCTAGCTCACCCAGATCAGATCATGACCTGTCAAAGCTCCTCCCACTGATTCTTAGATTAGATTTTGTAGCCTCATTAACTCAAATCAACTCTCAGTAACTGTCAAACTAGATGAATGATGAATAGTTTGACAGTTATTGAGAGTTGACTTGAGTTAATGAGTTATTAATTTGAGTTAGTGTGGACCAGTGATGTCACTGGTCCACACTTTAACACTCAATAACTGTCAAATTAAATGACAGACTTCAAAACCGTTTACAGTTTTCTGATATACTACTGATGTTCTAATGATACAAAGCTGGTTGAAAATGGGTGGAGTGTTCCTTTAACTGTAGGGCCAATAAGACAGAGAGTACACAGTCAAGTTAACTGACAACCAGGCAACAGAGGGGGGCGTGTCTAAGACAGAGACAGAGGTGAGGCAATGGAAAAACACTGACACATACCAAACCAAGACCAGGCTTTGACCAAGGCCGTAACAGAGGAGTTGTATGAGGTACTTATAGATAGTTGGGCTACCCACAATAGATTGCATCCAGTGCACTTCCAGTTAGGAGCAGCGGGGAAGCTCTGACAGGGAAACAGAGCTCTCTCTGCTTCTGTGACTGGGGGTCATGAGCAAGAACGTAATTTAACCACCTAAAAGAAGGCTCAACTTTTTTCTTGTTTTTGTTCACATTTTATGCTTTGTAAGGATTATTTTGACTATTGCTTCTCATTTCTGAGGTAGAGACAATAACCCAATAAGCCCACTTGGGGTTCCTGTCTCTACCCACATGTGTTTCTCTACCTTTCTTTGTTTCTGTATTTTGTTTTTAATATCTGCAAATAAATAAAATAATAAAGTAAATATGAAGTTTTATAGTCTCCCATCTAAAATGAAATAAGCGATTGTCTTCTGCTGCCGCTGCACGGACAGAGGTGTGACTTTCATGTCACTCTGCACGCCCGTACACACGACACAACCGGTGACCATCTCCCCTCACTGGTGAAGTCAGAGCAAAGTGTTGACTCATAGGTGACAACTCAAACTCCCACACTGTTGTGTGGCCTTGAAGACAACGTCTGAACAAGTGTGAATTCTCAATAGCTGCAACCAGATATGTGAATTTATAAAATGCATTGTGATGTCATCTATTCAGAAAAGAAAAGCAAAAAACAGTTTAAATTATTGGTAAAACAGCACTTACTACTGTGATAATATATAATATATATGGTGATGGTAATAGTTATATGTATAATTATATATATAAGATATGGTAATGGTATATATACACAATATGTGATGTAGTTTATATATATTCTACACATCTGTAATGATATGTAGGTATTTCTGATGTATGCAATACCTTGAAAGGTACAGTATGTATGTATGTAATATCCAAAACTGTACTGTTTGTACAGAATGTATTTTTTACACAGAATGTAAATTTTGTATGTGATTGAAACTATGCAAATTGTTTGATGTCTTGAAACTATGCAAGTTGTTTGACCCCAGGAAGAATAGCTGCAGCTCTGCTGTAGCTAATGGGGATCTTAAATAAAGACTAAAGACTAAAGACTATCTATTGTGATGTCATCCACTCTATTGTGAAATCCCCCCCCCCCCCACTGCCCCCCTTTTAGCCAATGTAGCATGAACACAAACACACACCTTCTCACTCTCACTCACTCACACACACACTCTCACTCTCTCTCTCTCTCTCTCTCTCTCTCACACACACACACACACACACACACACACACACACACACACACACACACACACACACACACACACACACACACACACACACACACACACACACACACACACACACACACACACACACACACACACACAGAGGTGTGCCAGGGTGTGCAAATGCCACCCAGACAGGCCGCTGGCACACCTAAAAAAAAAAATGGGGTAAAAAAGGTTTTTTGTTTTGTCTGCAAAACACATATCAACGCTGTCATGCACTGTGTCCAACTGTCCGCTGACCTATGTGCCCCGGAGCATCATGGGAAACTAGTTAAGCTGTTGTCCACGTAAAGTAAACAAATGCATGCATGCACAGCAGCAGCAGCAGCGCCAAATCAAGAAGACATGAAACAAACAGTAGCGTAGCCAGACTTGGCTCATTGGGTGTGCCACAGAAGGCCAGGGTATGCCAGGGGGCGGACCATTTGGTGGCGGCCGCAAGGCCGCCGGCAAAAAAAGATTTGGGTCTTTTCAAACCAGATTTAGAGGAATATTTGTGTGTTGTTTGCTCCTTTTCGCACTCATTATTAGCAGGTAGAAGCAGTCAATTAAATTGTATTTTTTGGCAACATGTAAAACCACTTTGTTTAGCATCTCAAAAAAGTCTCACCTACTTTTTCCAATGAGTGTTCTAGTCGGGAAAGAACGCAAATTTGGTTGGCATGCAGGTTCGTCTACTGCAGAGAGATCTGTAGCGTCAGTGTCCTCTGGCTCTGCACAAACCTCCGGTGTGTTGTTGGCTGCGTTCCTCGTCTGTCTCTCCTCCACTGTACACCACCAATACAGGTGCGGGAACGGGTGCACTACAATCCGCACTTGTTGAGGTTTTTTTTTCCCCTTTTTAAGCCATATTTAGAGTAATATATCATTTTAAATCAACATTAGGATTATACTATTGTGATGTCATTATTCAGTATATTCTCTTTCATGTCACCACCTGCTCAGCTCTCCTGTCAACATAATTGTAACTAACAAACACAAACTGTTTTAGCCAAATTCATATCAAAATGACACCTACAAACACAGGTACACAACCCAAGCCGTACACAACACACAAAGTCATCATCGATAATAAAAAAAACATACAGAGGGACATTTATTTATTCCTGATAGGAACGATTGAAAAATAAAATAAAATATATTATGTTGTTTTTTACTTTACACCACCTCTTTTTGTTACTTATTGGGTCATGAAACTGAAACCATGCATATAGCCACCTGCATACCTGACTTCGGGAGCTTGGCAATTGGCATCATGCATGATTAGCCAGTAGCATCCCAACGTGTCACACAGGTAACATTACTTAGACAGACTAGACACTTACTTTCTTGGTTGTTGCTAAAAAATCTGTCAGTGTCACTCACTGTCTGTCGTTCACTTCGCTCACTGTCTCGCAGCTCGCTCACCTTCAATTATCTCGCCAGACAGACAGTCATCACTCACCACCATGCTGCTGCTCTCTCGGAATCAAGTTACCGCGGACGCGGCGTCAGATGACTTCCTGCCTGACCTGCCTTTCGTTTCAAAATAAAAGCGATCCCGTGTTTTTCATGCTTTTCCTGTTTTCCATGCAGATTGTTTTATTTTTTTACAATCTTCGTTCTCAGGACTCTCTACAATTTTCTGTTCCCAAAGTCCGAACTGAATTGGGGAAGAAAGCTTTTAGGTTCTCTGCACCCACCGCATGGAACAGTCTGCAGTCTGATCTTAAACTTAATAGCTTAGTAACCTTAAATGGTTTTAAGGCTATGGTAAAATCTCTTGAGAACAGGCTGTCTGTATGCAAATGTTTTATTTGATCATTTTAATGTTTTTCAATTGTATGTGTTTATGTGTTTGTTTGTTGTAACTTTGTGTTGCTGCTGTTTCTTGGCCAGGTCTCTCTTGTAAAAGAGATCTTTGATCTCAATGGGACAAACCTGCAGGCTAAAAAAAATAAAAATAAAAATCTCTGAAATATTAAAAAATCTCTGAAATATTAGGGGAGGTCCGGACCTCCCCGTCCTCATAGCTAGCTACGGCCCTGCATCTTCATGGTGTAAATGACAGTGTTATGTTGGTGTCCTGGGCACACAAGCTAGGCTGTGGTCGCACTCCGCATCATTCCAATTCTTTCCTGTAGTCAGAGGTTAGAACACAAAGAAACAATATTATTAAGCACTTTAGAGGCCTGCAAGTATTTAAAGACGTTTTCACAAGATTATAATGTATATAGCCTCTTTTCCCTTTTTCATGAAAAATAAATTCGTAAATAACACCACCTGCAAATATAAAAGGAAAATATACTGTAATTTTTAATATTCTTGAGACGTGATCTGTAGGTCTCATTGCTTCCAAATAAGAATCACAAGTCAAGAAATAATCATTTTGTACCTTGGGAGCGCAACTCCATACAGTCTTCATCTAAATGGTTGTTTGGTTCTCCAGTATGCCAGTATGTAGAGTCCAACTTGGAGCCATCACTCCACTGCCACTCTCCCTCCTGGAGGAAGAAGCATGCATGCACATTGACTTCTGTTCAAATTTTATTCTTCTCCACAGTTTTTTTTGAACATATGCAGCAGTGATACTCAACCCGAGGCTCGAGAGCCACATGCGGCTCCTTTATGTGTAGTTGTGGCTCTTTTAAGTCCTACTTGAAACAAATCAATAAAAACACAAAAAATAAAGTGAGGAAAGGACTTTTTGGATGGTGGCTCTTGTAAAGATTTCTGGGTCAATGTGGCTCCTGATTAGGTTAAGGTTGTGGACCACTGATATACAGTAAACAGATCAGCCATGGATGGCAGAGTAATGCAGGATTGACATTTTTGTAGGCCAACTCAGAAGATAGCATTTCGCTGGGCAAGTCAATCTAATTTTTGCATGGGGATTTTGCTTAGATGCCTGAAATAAGGCCTGTGGTTAACAGGTTTATGAAGACCTTTTGAGATCATCTTTACACACAATTTAGCGAAGTAAATGCAATTGCCAAAAATTGAGAAAATGCTTCAATACTGATCACAGTAGTACAGTAGTTTTGTGGAATTTATCTGACTTTCCCAGAGTCAGAAACTAATAAATGCCTTCAGTTCAGACAGACCGTTTTATGTATTTGGTGTAGTTTGAAGTATGTCAAACAGCAATATCATATACAGGCTATCTTGGCACAATTGTGTCTATGGGATCAAATAATCATAATCCTATAAGCATCCAGGAATTGAGGGAGGGGGACACCTTTTTCCAAACATAGTCTGGAGGGAGGCCCACAGTCTCACCCCTTGAAAAGCCCTGCTGTAGGGCATGTCTCTCCTCAAGTTCTTCCTCCTTGATGTTCACTCCTAATGGCACAAGGCATAGTGGCTCACCTTTATCCCATCATGGCCGCCAATCCAGGTTCTTGTTCGGGAGCCAGCCTTTGTTTTAACCAGCTGTTTGAGGAAGTCCTGCTCTGCCTGACTGTGGACCGAGGCCAAATTCCCACCTTGGGAAATGCAGGCGAGCTAATTGAGAATCAAAGATATAAATGAGAAGATTGAGGTAGGGAGATTGGCAGAGGAGGAGTGTGAATGCAGAGATAAAGTTAGGATTGAGCGATGGACCAAAAATCATATCTCAGTATTTATAGGCTGAATGGCAATACACAATATACGAGTGAATTTCACGTCATCAAGTTGTCTTCAAGATCAATATGCATAAGTAATGTGTCGGTATTGCAGTTTATGAAGACTTGAAATAGACTGTACTTTTTTGAAGTATTTGTTTAGGAACAAGCAGTTTTAAATCATTGGCAGAAACAGCCCGATAGGAGTATTGTTCCATCAATACCTCTGCATGAACCCAATCCAGCATGGAACTGTTATGGAAGATGAAACAGCGAGAGCCATGGTGGGCCCAACCAGGACAGTCCTGTTCACCACATTTTACCGTTAGAAAAAAGATAAAGAATAGAGTCTTGGATTACAAATACTAAGTGCGCAGTATGTGAAATATTGATTTTTAGATCATGCAACTTATTTAGATTATGCAAATAATTATGAAAGAAGTTTGTTTCAGGCTCGCCACCTGTTGTCTGTGTATCTGGTGTATAACACATTCAAATATCCTAGCATCTCAAACTATATTAAGAAATTCTATTAAGTGTCAGCATCTAGACTAGGTTGAACTATAATTGGCATCATAAAAATGACTATTCATGATAAAAGGATCTATATCGCCATCTCCTGACCAAAAGAGGGAACTGAATGAGCACCAAAATGGAACAGGAACTCTATGGCCATTGTCAACAAAACTGTCATCTTTACAGACAAACCAACACATGTAGAAGCTGCCCACCATTTTAGTCTGGAGTCACAAACTGCCAAGTACTGTACTTTATGTATTCACCTCTGTCACATATGGACGTTAATATTTATTGTTTCAGTTATAGAAACAGTCAGTTTAATTTCCCATGGTCCCACAAGAGTGTTACAAACTACAGAACGCATACAAAAAACACAAAATGTTCAGTTGCATTTGGGAAGGCCATCAAGCTAATAACTTGAGTATGAGAAAAACATACAAATAAAACAAGAGGAAATAAGAGGTACAAACCCTGGTGCGCCTCCTGTGAACACAAAGAACAGAATGTCAGGAATGAAATCTAGTTTGACTTTGCTTTTCTTGTTTTCTTATTTTAATTCAGTCTTATTAATACAGTACTGAAACAAATGCGTAGTTTATCAATAGGCAGCATTGTAAAAGTTAACTCATTGTGCTGTGACCTGTGTCTCAACAGTGTAAATTTTGTTCTGCAAAAACGAAATATTTGAACACGAAATGGTATTTATTTTTGCTTAATCTTTGTAATATGTAAATATTACATTTAGTCAGGGAGGCCTTATGGACCAATTTTAAATAAAATATAAACAATGTTAAAAATCACAATATTTCTGTAGATTTCACTTACAGTATATCCAATAACCAATCCGCTGGTCAAACAGAGGAGCATAACAAAATGAAAAACTGATGCCATCTGTGGAAAGAGATTTTTGAAACGGTAAATACATTGTGTGGTCTAACTTTGTATGTAAACTTGAATGAGTTAAAGGGGAATTTGACTTTTAGAAATTCAACTTTTAGTTGTCATTGTGTAAAAGAAAACATTTTCCTAAAAATAAAATACAAGCTTATGTTCTATAAAGATATTCATGCATGGTTTCTTTTTTCAATGTATGCGCTCTTTTGACTTCTGTGTTCTTCCTTGTTCTTGTCAGTGTACAGCCCTTATGAAGCAGCCCTTACATACTCACATTTTCAGGCCTAAACTTGAAGGTAAAGTAGAGAATGGATGATTGAAAAAGGTGAGATGGATTCAGGGGGCCTATGCTAACCTTTGACTATGGCTATGAAATCACTGTGTATAAGTGAAAGATCTAGCATCATCATCAGTCATTTCCCAGTGCATGTACAGATTTTCTCTTAACATTTCTACATTTTCAATAAATGCACAAAAAATACCTGAAAATAAAATGTGATTTATTGAGTAATCCCAATGCAGATGATATCCAAGGATAAAAAAACAAAAAACAAAACTATAGGCTAGAAATCAAGAATAAATCAATAATATATACTCTAGCGATGCATAAAAATAGTTAAGTGACAAGTATGCCTTTAAAAAAAATCATACCTTTATTCTGATGACTGGTGATTTGATGAAGTTGGATTTGCAGCAACAGGTTGTCCTGGAAAAGGAAAGTCTTCATTTAGCTTCATGGGTGCTTTGCCGATGTGTCATTCTCTACTTAAGACAGTATCAATGAAACTAGAAATTCACTCTTATTTCTACATGTTTCACTTAGCTATCATTTACCTTTGCTTTTCTAACAATTGCACCACATTTGCACCGGGTTTGTTTGTGTTGGCATTATGTTATGGTTTACATCACAGCATAATGGTTAAGTTAAAGCACACACAACCAAGTTAGTTTCAATCACACTTATTGAGTTGCAGGTTCAAATATTGTTGAATTGTTTGTTCTGTTCCTTCTTACCGATTGTTTGTTCCTTTGTTCAGACTCACGTCACCATGCGGTAGTTGGTTTGGGGAGGGGCCTACATGCAGCACTTCCTCCATTGTATGGTGTTGGTGATGTCATGACATCACTGGGCCAAACCAAGTGGAAAGGTTTTCTTTCCTGTACAAATGTTTATTTTTGTTCATTGGATGCTGCTTTAGATTCACTGTAGGATTATTTGTCTTTGTAGAGCCATTTAGCTGTGTGAATGAGCCTGCAAATGAGTCCTAGCATGTTACTTGATGCCCTTGTATTAAGGTGACTATTTTATTATAGCCTTCAATGTAATAGAGAGCCGCAGGGATGACGTATTTTTGTAGGCAGAATGCGGAAGTCCCGAACTTCCTGGTTCTTCACTGTTTCTGTCTATGGGATTTTTGAATGGGTTTTTGCCGCGATGCTTCAAATACGGTCTCTGGGCAGCGCAAGATTAATCAAATGCGAACCAGAGTTCCGTCGGATAATCTTCACACATGAGGACCACTTTCATGAGTTTTGTAGCGTAAATGCGAGCCCTAGAAGTAAAATGCTCGAGCTAAGCTAATCCAGAACTACACACTGTCGCATAGGCTTCCACGTCACGTCCAGCACTCAACCTGGACTGTTGATGTGTGCGCTGCTGTGCACTGATTACCCCGGGCTGAATCAGGTGAGAGAAAGAGAATTTCCGTGTTCGCCCTTTGAAGTGGTGATGTTATTGACGTATATATCCCCATCGACTCAAAAGTGTAGTCTCATTTAGCCGTTTGCTAGCTAGCCGTCCTTTTAATGCCACGTAAAAGCTTCAAAACTCGTAAAAGTGGTCCTCGTGTGTGAAGATGATATTACTAAACACTGGTTCGCGTTTGATTAAGCCAGCGTTGCTCAGAGAGATTATTAGAAGCATCACGCCAAAAACCCATTCAAAACTCCCATAGGCGAAAACTGTGAAGAACCAGGGCTGTTAGCATCGATGATTTCCGGACTCGTTCCTGCGGCTCTCTATGGTGCAGACTGATGTAAGTCTAGGTGTTAATTGAACACCATATAAGGCCAGTTGGGGTTTGCTCCTCTGGGAGACAGGATCAGAGCTGTGCTAACACAACCACATGCCTTTATTTTGCTTTTGTATTAGTTAACTTGGTGAGTCGTTTTCTTTGTGTTTTGTCTATTTGGACACTGTGTGTGTCCAAAGTCCAAATGTCCAACATGGCTTTTATTCATCCAAGCAGTGACCTGCAATCAAGCTTCTACTTTGCATCAAGCTGTGAGATGGTGCATTTCCATGTGGTTTGCATCCTAGGGCAGCACAGACCTACTAGATACTTTCATGACCCATGGCTTTCTGTCTCATGGTGAACTAAATCAACCATGCATTTTTGTTTGATCTTTCCAGTAACTGTACTTTTTGTTTGACTCTTTCCAGTAAATCCCTTTGAGGTTTGAACTTTTCCTCATAAGCAACATAGCTTGTATCATGTTGTCACAATAAATCTAAAGCATGGATGTGTTGAAATGGACAGATCCTTTTGGAGAGCATGTGGGTGCTGACTGACCATGCTCCTGTTTGTATCCTGGCATAATGGTGGAGATTGGAGAAGAGACCTTGAAAGATGATCCAGTATTTAAAGAGACAAAGTTTAGTAGTCCCTGGTCACCCTGGTCCATTACCCGGCGCTACTCATCCGGTCGCTCTGCCCTGGCAATCAGCAGTGTCGCCGTGCGGCCGCTCCTGCACAGAGTGGCCATGCCTCGCCCCGTGGCATGAAGGGTTCACCGTTCAAGGCATGAATTAGGCCTATAGCCTGCAAATAAACTTGACTTCACCCATTTTGAGTTCATTCTTTAACTGTCACAGGTTGTGTAGATGTAAAAACCATTGTGCTCTGTTTATTTCTCTTAATACTATAAATATAACTACTTATAGATATAACTCTCTGCAGTGATTAAATGAATAGCCATTCATACAAAATGTCCAAGATGGGTTTTATTCGTCCAATCACTGACCTGCAATCAAGCTTGAAACACAGCATCTACTTTGCATCAGGTTCTGAGATGGTGAATTTCCATGTGGTTTGCATCCTGGAGCTCATACCTAAGAGGATGATTTCTAAATGACCCATGGCTGTAAATTTTAAATGTTTTATTTTTATTTTTTTACTGTTGTGGGGGACAGGCTGGCCTTCTCCTTAAATGATCATGATAAAAAGGTCTTGGGTTAAAAACATTCAGTTGAAAGCACGTAGTGAATAAGGATTTCAGCCTGGATTTAACGACTGCAGTGGTCGGGGCATTGGCGGTTTGTTCCAGCACTGTTGTGACTAAAAGCTGCTTCGGTGCAATGCAAATAATATGTTTATTCGTGTTTTTGCATCCGTCTTATACAAATGAAGCACGCACAAATACAAAATGAGGCAGGTGATCAAAGACGTCTAACTTCTCAAATCAACAGTGATCAGACCTGCGCTCACAAACCTAATATTACACTGATCCTGATCCAGCCATACTGCGAAGTCAGTGTTGTCGGACTGCAAGTGAGGAGGGACAGAAAGACTGACCGAGAACATTTCTCCCTCTCACAGAAAAGTAAGGCATCATTTTGAATATGTAATGTGAATATAGAATATCCTGTCAGCTATTTGACAGAGCATTTTCATATTATTTGATTTGATTGATGATCATTTTGTCTGTAATGAGGATATTCGGTTCAATAAGATAAAAGGAACAGTAGAATTCGCTGTAGGTGCAACACTACTTAAGGAAGAGGTTAATGGCAAATGTTGATATGGACAAGAAACTTAATAAACTTTAGTCTGATGCAAATTGTATCAAAATGTATTGACGATTGTTAAACATTTTCACTCAAAAAGTAAAAACTTTAGACACAAAATAGATTTGAGATATCTGAAGGACTGATATATCAGTCCATACATTAATATACATTCAGCATAAAATATAAATGATAAAAAATAAGTTACCTTATGCTTCTACTCTTTTATGGTATGCAATCAATTACTATTAATTAAATCCAGAGCAAATACATTATTTGCTTCAAATTTCAATGTTTTCTGTTTTTGTTTTTGTTTTGTAAATCCAAAAGCCTTTTTTTTTTAACAGGGGCATCTATCTACTTTAAGAAAAATATATGTATATCTACAGTGTGCACATAAACAAACAGGAAATACAAACGTGTACTCATTAAACAAAAGTGACAGTGATTCTATCATTCTAATGACAGAGTGGTGCTGGGGAGCTGCACAATCAGCATCATGGAAGGGAAGACTCTCATTATTATGGTCTTATCAGGTTAGTGTGATTTTTATTTTTTCAAGGATTTCTAACAAAATTCAAATGTTTCACACTGAATTTACTTCACGGAAGTAATGATGCTGGGTTTGAGGCGCCAATGAGCCAGGTCACTTTTAATATCCTTGTGTACTTGATTCTCTATGAATACAGATATATATATATATATATATATATATATATATATATATATATATATATATATATATATATATATATATATATATGAAATGTATATGTTTCATACAGTATGGCCATACTGTATGAAACATATACATTTTGTGAAGATTGAACAAACCTGTTGCCATGTTCATTGGCAGCCATGTTGTTTATCTGATTAGGCCCTTTTGTAGTTAAATTATGTATCTATAGGTCCTATAAGAATTTAGACCAAATTTGGTGTTGACAGGTGAAACATTGAAGAATCCTTAAGCGGGGATTTTTTTTTTATCTCCGAAAAGTTCACAAAGGCCACCCACGTCCGAAAGCATCAATCACAACCAAACTTTGACTCTTTACAATCTAATTATAATAAAGTGTTTCCTCTGTATTCAATGCTCTGTAGGAATCATTGTATGGTAACTGAATATGCATAAAATGCATCAAATTGAATGTCTGTATTGCTGTGACAGGACTGTGCGCCCTCTCCTCATGTTTACCTCGTCAGTACCAAGTTGTTGAACAAACTAAGACCTGGGCTGACGCCCAGAGCTACTGCAGGGAGAAGTTCACTGACCTGGCCACTGTAGACAACGAGGAAGATGTGGCCGAGCTGAAAGACGTCCTGGGCAGGCATGATCAATATGTCTTGTGGATAGGACTGTATGCTGACCATGACAGCTGGAGGTGGTCTCTGGAAAATAAGGCTTACTATGGTGGAGGAGAGGCTGAGTTCAGGATCTGGGCCCTGGACCACCCGGGTTATCATTACCATAGCAACTGTGCCCTTATAGACTATAGGGCATGGTATGCTCATGATTGCAGCAATACACATCAATTCATCTGCTACAGCGCCAGCGGTAAGAAGAAAACAACAACACAATCAACAGTAAAAAAGAATAATATCAATAATACCTGTGGTTTATAAGTGCTTGGTGGGAGGGGTGGGGTACAGGGTGTGATTGGAATGAATGAAAACTACACCGTCCTACAGTATTAAGTGTTGCAACTAAAAGAAGCACTGAGCGGGTGTCATCCATCTCTCGCTCAGTCACCCTAGTCTTTCCTGTCTCTCTACAGACGCGTTGCTGCGTAGCGCGCGAGATGCCTAGAAAAGTGCAGTCAGTAGAGTGCAGATCTCTGCCAGGCCCCGCTACGCCTAACCATGGCCAACCAAACCCAACTGCGAAGGGATAACACATGGCCAAAATACATTACCCTCCAGGCATTCGAATATATAATATATATTGAATATTATAAAACGGCTCTCTCAAATCAAGCAATCTGATTGGTTCACAGCCATTGTATAATTCCAGTAACCGAGTTCAATAACCCATGGCCATGGGTTATTGGTTGCCATGGCAACTCTCTTACTAAAAGGCAGCGCTGCGCTCGAGCCAAACAGCTTTCTCCTGATCTGCTGTATGGAGGGTCACTAGTCCTTACAATGAGTCATTATGGACGCATGATGGCGCAACTCTCTTACTAAAAGTATCTCAAAAACAAAATGGCGGAGACACCTTTCAGATCCTTGTGAATCGATCTTCGCTTATAACTTTACTAATACTTCGCAGAAAATGATGTTTTGTACAAGAATAGACGCGGGCTAATGTCTTAACCCCTCTCTCGCGCGCCCTCACTCTTAACCCCGCATTTCTAAATAAGACGTAACGTTACTTGGTGGAGGCATACGGCTCTGGTGTTGGGCTTTGCAAAAGCTCTCAGCAAGCGCCAGGATTGGCCAATGTCGACTTCAGTCTCCAGAACGATCCAATCAAATCACCCGCACGTCTATCTTCTTGCTAGAGGTCCCGCCTTACAGTAGTGTTTCAACTGACTCTATCAGAATAAAATGCCAGTCAGACTTATAGTATTATTATTATTATATTATTATACTTGGAAACCGTTTTATAAAAGCAATATAGCACTCGAGCAGCGTGTGTTGTGGAATATATCCCGCTGATAAGCTGTTATCCCACTCGGCCTGCGGCCTCGTGGGATAACAGCTTATCAGCGGGATATATTCACCACAACACACTTGCTCTCGTGATATATTGCTTAAATATAATATATTAATAATATATGATATAAATAAACAATGAGCTGAGCATCAGGACTCAGATGGATGGCATAGCACTGCAACATGTGTCTTTACAGTGTTTCCTCTCATGCTGTATCCATACAGTTTGTAGAAGTAGCAGGTTACAGATATTCCTCATGGTTCTTATTTTTTAACAAGCAAGCAAGCAAGTAGGCTAAGAGAGTAAAAAAGGTACAATATTGTTTTCTAAGTGAGGAATGACTTCGTGATCTTAGTGATCTGTATCGTCTCTGTGAGCACAAGGCTACAGTGTTAGCTATAGCTGCTACTGCTTTCACTGAGTTACTGGATAGCCTGTGAACCAAATCTCTTTCAAAAGTAGCATTGTTGTAGAAATGCCTTTATGATCAATGGTGAGTGCATCACATCATGAGACTGAGGCTGCAGCATCATGACTTCTGCTAATACATATTTTCATGGGCCATCAAAGCCCCTTCCATATTCATCTTGGTGGTTGAAAAGAAGACCTGGAGCGAGGCTCAGAGCTACTGCAGGGGGCGCTACACAGACCTGGCCAGTGTGAGGAACCAAGCTGAGCACAAGGCCATAAACAACTTGATACCCATAACATCCTATGCGTGGATGGGCCTGTACAGAGAAAGGTGGAAGTGGTCAGATGGGACTGCCATGTCTTTCATCAACTGGGGTACTAAAGACGGAAGACATGTAGCAGAATCTTGTGGGGCTTCACGTTCTGGTAAATGGGAGGAATGGCCTTGTGATAAGGGATTGTACTTTGTCTGTTACAATGGTGAGTCCTGATCTACAATTAAGTCATTTTGAAATGGAGTCAATTCAATGTTCACAAAAACCCTCTTGCTTCAATTTTCACCTTTTTAATGGATAGGAAGTCTGTTTTATTAACACGTTGAGTGCCAAGGACGAGATATCTCGGCTTACATAATCCAACCGTTGAGTGCCAAGGACGAGATATCTCGGCTTACATAAACATTTATTTTTTTTGACGGTGGGACATCGATCAACCCCTTTTACGTCTCCTACACCAGAATTGGAGGTATTGAATGTGTATAATCTATTTTACCGACCCACTGAGTGTCGACATGTCTCTCCACAGTAGAAAGAGGCGACCCAAAACTGGAGGGAAAAGCGTGACGAAGCCGTTCTCATACTGTAAAATTGATGGCGAAAACGCTTTCACTTTCGCGCTGATGCACAGCGGTGGCAACGGTGGGGGGTTCCAAGAATAGATTGGATGCACACTTTGAAACACGCAGCATAAATATGACCAGAATCGCATCAAAGCTCTCAACCAAAACTCCACGAAACGAGCGAGTCCACCCAGACTTCCTCAAACAGCGGCCGCTCAAACAGGCAGCAGCCAGGCAGCAGCAACTTCGTTGTGACACGCCCGCTGGAGAGCCAGGGAGGCAGGAGGAGAACACACACGGAGGGAGGAGTTGGAAGCAGAGGGGGGTTTCCTGCTGTTATGGAGGAAATTACTGTTCAAAACTATTGTTTAGATGTCTGACTCTTGCCAAAAATGAATGGTTAAAGTGACTGTTCTATCGAATTTCACAAAAAGCCGTTTATCTCTGAATAATTTTTCTGACGCTGAAACCATGCTGTATTCAACTGCTAATGCTTACAGTACATAACTACTAACTCTACAAACTAACTCTTTTAGACAGAGAAAGCACACATTCTATTAGTTATTTTTAGATGATTGGTGTTCACGAAGTCTTAACAGAAAAGAATCCTCGATTCTTGTAAAATGAGCCAGAATCCTCAAAAAAAAACCTGGCAGAACCTACCTACAGCATTGAAAAAAGGGCTGGCAGTCAATGTGTTAACATAAATTACCATAAATATCCATAAAGTTCCAAAGCAGGTGATGAGGGTGAGGGTGAAGCTGACTAAAACGGACTCCTCTGTGGACCTGGAGGACATGAAGGAAGCCATCTTGCAGCAGGTGACATATGAGCATGATGCAGAAGGAGTGTATTATTATTATTATTATTATTATTATTATTATTGCTATTATTATTATTATTATTATTATAATTATAGCGCCTCCTCTTATCAGGGTGGAAGGGAACTGGTGGGAATAGTGTGATCCTCCCACGTGCTACATCCTGCCGGTGAAGCTCCCCCTGTCAGGTGAAAAGAGGGCTGGGACCGTAGGGGGGGGGGGATTGGGGAGTACAATTGGGGAGAAAATGTGGAAAAAATCTTAGGGTCTCCGACGGGGTCTCCAACCCCCTCCGACCCCCCTTTTCGGGGTCTTATAAGGGCCTCCCTCTCCCAGCCATCTCCCCTCAGCTGACGAGAGGGGGCTACCTTTCTGTTCTGGAAGTGACGACAAAGGCTCTTGACTAAACGTTGGTAATTGAGTCGGTAGTTGGAAATGACTGTGAGCATGGGACATATTCCATCTATCATATGATAGCCTACAGCAGGTTATTATGAAAATTCGTAAAAAACGCTTTTGCATGTCACAATGCCAGACCAGAAGCAGTCAACTCGGTGGAGTGGGCAGATTGGAAAGCCTGGACCCAGGCAACCACAAGCAGAAGGCTGAATGGTGGTAATAATAAAAGTAACATGGTGCTATAATAGGGATGTGATACAGAATTCAACAGGGCATCACAAACAACAACAAGACAATAATGAAGAATGTTTCTGTTTGTCAGATGAATCAGAGACTGCAGGACCAAGGCCTGAGTGGAGACGTCAAGCTGAGATGGGTGAAGCAGCCGGATGGAAAGGTCTTCCACAAGGAAGAAGAGAAGGAGAAAAAAAGGAGAGAAAAGTCAGACGAATTCTAAACACGTTGGCATATCTGTCCATTACAACTAGGGCTGCAACTAATGATAATTTTCATTAATTAATGTGTTGATTAATTTCTCGTTCTTTGGTCTGTAAAATGTCAGAAAATGGTGAGAAATGATACATTTTCTGTCGATCGACTAATCGATTGAAGCAATATTACACGAGAGGGTCGGTGTGCTTTACTGTGATTAATGGCAGTGATGCGGCAGCGCCGAGGTCCGTATGTGTCACTGAAGTGCCAATAATGAGGTAAAGCACACCCTCGAGTGTAATATTGCGATTATACAACAGTTATCAACAAAATACAAGATATAAACAAAGGCTGTTCATATTTGGGGCAAATTGCTCTCAAAATAACAAACTTTTTGCTATAGTGTTAAGTTCCATTTCCATAGAGAGCCGCAGGAACGAGTCCGGAAATCATCGATGCTAACAGTCCTGGTTCTTCACTGTTTTCACCTATGGGAGTTTTGAATGGGTTTTTGGCGCGATGCTTCTAATAATCTCTCTGGGCAACGCTGGCTTAATCAAACGCGAACCAGTGTTTAGTAATATCATCTTCACACACGAGGACCACTTTTATGAGTTTTGAAGCTTTTACGTGCCGTTAAAAGGGCGGCTAGCTAGCAAACGGCTAAATGAGACTACACTGTTGAGTCGATGGGGATATATACGTCAATAACGTCACCACTTCAAAGGACGAACATGGAAATTATCTTTCCCTCACCTGGTTCAGCCCGTTCAGCCCGGGGTAATCAGTGCACACATCAACAACAGTCCAGGTTGAGTGCTGACGTGACGTGGAAGCCTATGCGACAGTGTGTAGTTCTGGATTAGCTTAGCTCGAGCTTTTTACTTCTAGGGCTCGCATTTACGCTACAAAACTCATGAAACTGGTCGTCATGTGTGAAGATTATCCGACTGAACTCTGGTTCGCGTTTGATTAATCTTGCGTTGCCCAGAGACCGTATTTGAAGCATCGCGGCAAAAACCCATTCAAAAATCCCATAGACAGAAACAGTGAAGAACCAGGAAGTCCGGGACTTCCGCGTTCTGACTACAAAAATACGTCATCCCTGCGGCTCTCTATTAAACAAGAAATAGTCCCCGTTGAGTCAGCCAGGCTGAGTGAGCCAGCCAAATAGCCTCTCATCACATTGATTTCAAACAGCTGTGCGGAAACCAGCAGGGCGAAATTCTCAAGGGGAGTGGCTAGGGAGGTATGGGTGGTAGAACAGGAAAGTAAAGGAGGGGGAGGGAGAAGGGGTCGTACTCGTAGCTAAGGGATAGGAAGGTGGTAGAGAGTTGGGATTTGAGGGGTGGGTAGGGGAGTGGCTAGGAGGATGTGGGTGGCATGTTGCCATATATAGCTGAATGGCCACACCACTGCACTGGGTTGTGCTTGTTTGTTTCTTCAGGCATAAGATTTGTCTTCAACAAAGTTTTAGTTGTTTAGCTTTCAGAAAAGGTTTGATGTATTTTGTTTTGTTCCTGGTGGATGGTGATAATATTGCTACTTCATGAAATAACCATATTTATATTTGTCAATTGTCATTCATTTGGGATGTTAGTGGATTATGCATTATTAAGCGTATACTGATCTCTCTTATCTTCAGTAGACACAGACAGACACACAGACACACATGCATGCGCACACACACACACACACACACACACACACACACACACACACACACACACACACACACACACACTTCATTTCCTGCATCCAGTGTGTTCTAGGTGTTAGATTACATATTTTTCAAGTATATAATCTCCAATTGAGTTGTGTTTGTTTTGACTTTTCTTCTGATTTCTCTATTATGTTTCTTTGTCTCTTTAGCTGAGTTTTGTCTTATAAGCCCCTTGATAATGAGAGCATTAACTGATCTTGGCAGTAACTTCTTAACTTTCTTAACTTAATAAAGGATAACTAACTTAACTTAACTGATGTTGGAAGACAAGGGCATGACTTTGTGCTAAAAGTGTATTGAGAGATCTGATGATGTCCGCCTATACCTGTACTAGGTGTTCTCTAAAATAGGACAGAGGAAAGCTGATGTCTTAAAAAACAGACAGGGCTACACTCTGCTGTATTTGAACACAAATACAAAGCCACGTGTTTTCATTTCTCAAAAATAAATGTGTAGGCTTATTGCATTTCCTGCCCCCCTTTTATTGATTTTCTATTCACTCTTTTTTTACTAATTGTAAATTGGGACAGAGTTGATAGAAGAAACTGCAATTGGTCTGTTGTACTTCTTCTCATGTTCTGTAAAATGTGTTCATTTTTATTACCCTTTTATGTGTTTGAAGTGCTATACAAATAAAGATGATTATAATTATGATTCTTTTTTTATGACTAGTACGACTACTACTACTACAACTACACTACTACTACTACTATAGGGTGCAGAAATCCTGAAGACAAAATCAATAACTTTTAAGAGCTTTTCAATATATTTCAAGACATCGACGCCACTTTCGTTATATCAGCGATACCTTTAACTTAGCCTACAGTTACTATACATCGATTTTGACATTGCAAAATGAAACAGTCTTAGTTTGTGATAACTTCTATGGACCACTGTATCAATACAACAGAATTCAGAACAAAGGCAAGAACAAAGCTCAAGAGAATAAATTGAGTCAGACCTTATTCTCGCGATAGCAGACCGAACAATTACAGGAGGGGTAGACAGGGGGCAGTAGGGGACATTGTCCACTACTTCATAATTTATTTTTCATTGATTCTGCATAGATTTTCAATATATGTTTACATATATTTATTTTTCATTCACTGAATTCTGCATATTATTTTAAATGTGTTATTAGATTTATAGATGTATTGATTGATTCATTCATTTCTAATTATGGACGATTTCATCCTCATCAGCAAATACAGCTGTTCACTGGCCTGGTTTAAATCTTAATCAACCACTAGATGGCAGTAACTCACCGCCACTGTTTCTGCAGACTGCCAATCTTCCCTTTGTAAAGCTGTCTATATGCACATTCAAACATGACACACACTGTACACATATGATAGCACACACATACGGTGACTTGTTAGAGTCAGGAGGGGGAGAGAAAGCAGAGGAAAATAATTGAGAGCATTGAGAGTGTAAGAAAGAGAGAGGAGAGAAGAGGCAGGGAGAGGGACAAGGAGAGAGAGACAGGTGAGAAATGCAAGAAGAACTAGATACCATCTTGGGGGGGGGGAGTCAATCCCCTTGCTCGGATCACACCAATTTTTGAACTTGCCTTCACTTTGTACTACATACCTGTACAGTTTTGTCACTGTAACTTGTACGGTCTTGACGCTATGTAACGTTTTGTCACTGTAACTTGTACGGTCTTGACGCTATGTAAAGTTTTGTCACTGTAACCTGTACGGTCTTGACGCTATGTAACATTTTGTCACTGTAACTTGTACGGTCTTGACGCTATGTAAAGTTTTGTCACTGTAACTTGTACGGTCTTGACGCTATGTAACATTTTGTCACTGTAACTTGTACGGTCTTGACGCTATGTAAAGTTTTGTCACTGTAACCTGTACGGTCTTGACGCTATGTAAAGTTTTGTCACTGTAACTTGTACGGTCTTGACGCTATGTAAAGTTTTGTCACTGTAACTTGTACGGTCTTGACGCTATGTAAAGTTTTGTCACTGTAACTTGTACGGTCTTGACGCTATGTAAAGTTTTGTCACTGTAACTTGTACGGTCTTGACGCTATGTAAAGTTTTGTCACTGTAACTTGTACGGTCTTGACGCTATGTAAAGTTCTGTCACTGTAACTTGTACGGTCTTGACGCTATGTAAAGTTTTGTCACTGTAACTTGTACGGTCTTGACGCTATGTAAAGTTTTGTCACTATAACTTGTACGTCTTGAAGCTATGTAACGTTTTGTCACTGTAACTTGTACGGTCTTGACGCTATGTAAAGTTTTGTCACTGTAACTTGTACAGTCTTGACGCTATGTAAAGTTTTGTCACTGTAACTTGTACGGTCTTGACGCTATGTAAAGTTTTGTCAGTGTAACTTGTACGGTCTTGACGCTATGTAACGTTTTGTCACTATAACTTGTACGGTCTTGGCGATATGTAAAGTTTTGTCACTGTAACTTGTACGGTCTTGACGCTATGTAAAGTTTTGTCACTGTAACTTGTACGGTCTTGACGCTATGTAAAGTTTTGTCACTGTAACTTGTACGGTCTTGACGCTATGTAACGTTTTGTCACTATAACTTGTACGGTCTTGACGCTATGTAAAGTTTTGTCACTGTAACTTGTACGGTCTTGACGCTATGTAAAGTTTTGTCACTGTAACTTGTACGGTCTTGGCGCTATGTAAAGTTTTGTCACTGTAACTTGTACGGTCTTGACGCTATGTAAAGTTTTGTCACTGTAACTTGTACGGTCTTGACGCTATGTAAAGTTTTGTCACTGTAACTTGTACGGTCTTGACGCTATGTAACGTTTTGTCACTGTAACTTGTACGGTCTTGACGCTATGTAAAGTTTTGTCACTGTAACTTGTACGGTCTTGACGCTATGTAAAGTTTTGTCACTGTAACTTGTACGGTCTTGGCGCTATGTAAAGTTTTGTCACTGTAACTTGTACGGTCTTGGCGCTATGTAAAGTTTTGTCACTGTAACTTGTACGGTCTTGGCGCTATGTAAAGTTTTGTCACTGTAACTTGTACGGTCTTGACGCTATGTAAAGTTTTGTCACTGTAACTTGTACGGTCTTGACGCTATGTGTTCCCAAAATCTGTCCACAGAAAAACAGACAGACAGGCAGACAGACAGACATATAAATACCTGGCAAAGTACTCCCAATTCTGTGGTAGTTCCTGCTACAATACTGTAGGTGTCTCCAGGACCACACTTTGCTTTGATGACACACACAAGGTGAAACCAATATCAGCCACATGACTGGTAGCTGCCACATGCTGGGAAAAAGAGTGACATTGAGACAGACGAGCAGGCTAAGTTCAGATGACAAATGAAGCAGGAACAATAGAGGGGGAGGGGGAGGAAGAAAGAGAAAGCGAATACCCATCATCTTTAGAAGGCAGAGCGAGGACCATCTAATCAGCAGTAACGCCATTTGACCCGTTCAGCGGTTTGATGAAGGAGCGTTTGCAGAAGCAATCAAAGGAGAGCAACAGCGATGGTCCTCCATAACTCTCCTGCCGCCACTTCACTGATGGATTGTTTAACATCTGCCATTTGGTTGGAGATGATCCAAAGCACCTTCCAGTTCCACAGCTGCAGACATTTTCAGTGTTTGGCCCCTATGTGGTATTTCAACCCCTCGTCCTGGTGGCAGGGGGTCGGCGAAGTTCCTCAAGTCCTCAGTGTGAGGTGTAAAGTGATTCTGAACAGTGGTAGTGACTTGGGTTGTGTCTTGTCCTCCATAACCTCTCACAGCATGAAAACCTGTCGGCATTGTCGAAGGGGCGTGGCCAGGTAAGTTGAGTTCCGGTTCCTGTTATTCATGTAGGCTATTGAAACGTGCTTGCCCCCAGAGGTTAAAAAAATACATACTTTTTTTTTTACCGATGGATTCCCACATTGATTCCTGATAAAACCCCGAAATCAGTGATTCTCTGATTTGTTGTTCCTGTGTCGTAGATAACCGTAGATACTGGTGAACCTCAACACAGTTGGGATTGTGCACAAGGGGGCTGCAACTCAAGGCTTTAATATTTTCTCAGATGCTGAAATATTTGAGCAAATTAGAAGCAGGTCGCTGCAAGGACATTTGAAAATGAAAACAAAGACAGTATGACATCAATCAAGGAGGTCGTTTTGGCTATATGCTTGGCTTCTTCTCGGGGTAAAGCAATGTCTTCTGGTGTCTGCGGCCCGCCTGGTGGCAGCTGAGTGAAAACCAGGAGGAGGTCCAAGTGTTTTGTTTGTGTCCGCAGACTAATAAATCGTTTACAAAGGTTTTTTTTTAATGGTATCTTAATCATGTACAGCGGGGCTCCCTCCCTCTCATACTTATGGTTGTAATTTCTGAGGTGGTACTTGATGTAAAAAGGTTGAGAAACAGCTGCACAGTATGATTGGGTTTTTCAAAGGCTATTATATATATATATATATATATATATATATATATATATATATATTGGGGCCAAAAAGCTCAACCTCACCTCTCCTCCACAGCCATTTTTCATTTCCATACGCGAGCTGCCATTAAGCCTGAACTGCATTCTAACACTGTTCCCCGATCAACGAATGTATGGACTTATGCAAATAAGCTGTTCCTCTTTCTTTCTGCATCTTAAGTTCAACCTTGGCACTTTGTAATGGCTTTTGCTGTTCACTTTTTAAGTGATGCACTACAGTGAAGTGCTTCTGTGTTGGGTTTGGTAGCAGGCTACTTTTTTGGGGGCAATGCTGTCAGGCATGATAATGGCTTGCATTTATATACAGTAGCACCGATACTCAAAGCACTTACAGGGGAGGGGGTGACTCTACTTACAGGGGAGGGGCTGACTCTACTTACAGGGGAGGGGCTGACTCGTAATAGTTCAATGATGTTCATCATGTCTTCATTTATAATTAGACATTTATGTTGTAGGGGCGGTAGCGGTAGCTCAGGAGGTGGAGCGGGTCGTCCACTAATCGCTTTGGATTAAAGAGGTTGGTGGTTTGATTCCCGGCTCCTCCAGTCTGCATGTCAAAGTGTCCTTGGGCAAGACACTGAACCCCAAAATTGCTCCCGTTGCGTGGTAGCCTGCCGCCATCGGTGTGTGAATGGGTGAATATACAGTACCTACTGACTGTAAAGCACTTTGGATAAAAGCGCTATATAAATGCAGGCCATTTTACCATGTTTTCTTGTGCTCAGACATAGGTTTATAGATGTTTTTTATTTACCTTGACAGTTTCGACTTTGAAAAGCAACTGGTTGACACGTCATACCCAGCTGTCAGTGCGACTGAAGAGGACTCGTCGAAACTGTCAAGGTAAATAAAAAACATCTATAAACCTATGTCTGAAGACAAGAAAACATAAACGTCTGAGGGGCTGACTCTACTTACAGGGGAGGGGCTGACTACTTACAGGGGAGGGGCTGACTCTACTTACAGGGAAGATTCAAGATTCAAGATTCATTTATTGTCATTTTTGTCATACTTGCATACAACAAAGATGAAAATTGTACCTCACTAGAAGGGGCTGACTCTACTTACAGGGGAGGGGCTGACTCTACTTACAGGGGAGGGGCTGTCTCTACTTACAGGGGAGGGGGTGACTCTACTTACAGGGGAAGGGGTGACTCTACTTACAGGGGAGGGGGTGACTCTACTTACAGGGGAGGGGCTGACTCTAAGGGGAGGGGCTGACTCTACTTACAGGGGAGGGGCTGACTCTACTTACAGGGGCGGGGCTGACTCTACTTACAGGGGAGGGGCTGACGGAGGGACGGCACGGTGGCTCAGTGGTTAACACTGTTGCCTCACAGCAAGAAGGTCCCGGGTTCGAACCCTGGTCCGTCCCAGGTCCTTTCTGTGTGGAGTTTGCATGTTCTCCCCGTGTTCGTGTGGGTTTTCTCCGGGTGCTCCGGTTTCCTCCCACCATCAAAGAAAGACATGTATGTTAGGGTTAATACTCCTGTCAGTGCCCCTGGCCAAGGCACTGGCAAAAGAACTGGAGTTGGTCCCCGGGCGCTGCACAGTGGCTGCCCACTGCTCCTAGTTCTAGGAAGGTTCCTAGTAGAGGATGGGTCAAATGCAGAGGATGAATTTCCCCAAGGGGATGAATAAAGGATAACTTAACTTAACTTAACTGACTCTACTTACAGGGGAGGGGCTGACTCTACTTACAGGGGAGGGGCTGACTCTACTTACAGGGGAGGGGCTGACTCTATTTACAGGGGAGGGGCTGACTCTACTTACAGGGGAGGGGCTGACTCTACTTACAGGGGAGGGGCTGACTCTATGGGGGAGGGGCTGACTCTACTTACAGGGGATGGGCTGACTCTGCAAGTTGAGAAAGAATAAAATAACTTCGATTTTCTTTTCACCAGTAGCTTTCGACATCAGGAGACGAGACCTTATCAGAGCAACATTTTAACAAAGGCTATAAATACTGAATCACAGAGGAGATCGAGACAAAAAGAGAGACCGTAAGAAAGTTGAAGAGAACAAAAGGAAATAATTACCATCCTATGAAGGGAAGGATTCTTCATATTTGTTTGATTCTTCTTTGCCTCGAAGGCCCCTTTGTCTGAGTCCATCACCACAAGTTTATTTTCCCAATTAAGCCGACGTGTTCAATGAATTAGAAGCGGTGGGCTTTTGACAGCCACCAGACCGCCATGCTAAAGTAAAACAAGCTGCGCTATCTGGACTCGCCCAGCGACACATCAAACACAGCTTATTGGCTTTAGCCTTTTATTGATGAGTCATTTAAGGGGCTTTGCTTCCTGAATTAGCTCGTGCTCGACTGAGTCGCACAAAGGAAGTCATGAGGGCATTGATTGATTTGGGGGGAGGGGAGGTCCATTGGTTTAATTATAGCCCTGTTTCTTTAGCTCCCCATCTAGTCAATGTGCAAACGCTGAAACACCTTAATAAAGGTGCGTTCACACCGACCTATTAAAGTTTTTCACTGGCATCGAGTTTACATACAAAGTCAATGCAAATGAGTGATTGAGCGTATATTCGCCCGGGAGAAAAATCGCTGGGCGTCCGAGCGACAGAGAGGGAAATATCCCAACTCGAGCGAAATTTCACTGCCATCAGTCGCTCGCTGTTCAGCGCTGATTGGCAGCCGTGTGAGAGTGAGTCAAGGATCACACTGGCTTGGAACAAACCGCTGGTTTATTGTGTGGCAACAAACCGCATTGACAGCTGATTGACAGGCTGACAGCTGACATGAAGTGAAGTCTGTACTACCGGTATAGAGCTCGCGTTAGGAACACGCTGATAGGCGTAGCTTGTAAACAACTACGGTGGCTCGTAGTGGACAAACATCACGACATTGCGTAACGTTATAGCCCCCAGATGTCCGTCAATTATTGTGCCTGTTGACGAGCGATTTAAACACAGCGACAGAGCGATTCCAAAGGGTTGAATCGAGCGACGGAGAGAAAAATAAATATCTTGTGTGAACACATAAGCAGACAGGAAGGGCAGCACCTGCTCGCGGTAACACCAGGAGAGTCCGCATAATTCTTATAGTCTCTCAATAATGAGAGAGAGAGGGGAGAGAGAGATGAATGAAAGGGGGCATGCATATCAATGTATGGGATGATATAACCTGGACCGGCATTGGCTGAGGTAGTCTTCATTATTGAAATTAGTCTAAGACATTGCTACTGTCATAACAACACTCTTAACGGCTTCTGAACTGACCTTATCTGCTATAGACCTTATTCACAGCGCGGCCATCTTGGATTACGTCATCGCACAGGGTGGCAACGCATCTGAGCCTGCGTTACAACCCATGTAAACAATGGAGCGGTAGTCCCAAAACCTCAGTTCTGTTCCACCAATTTCTTTTGATCAAATTGATGGGCAGATGACAACGTCAACATCCCCAAAAGGATTCAAAAGAAGGGCTACAGTAACTGGATTGAAGGGTACATCCACGATATTCAAGGTAAATTAGGGTGCAACGTTACTGTGTACAAAGACTTGCTATCTGTGCAGTACTTGCTCCGCCGTCATATTAACTTCACTTATCGTGATTTTTGCATGTTAATCATGAATCAATCTAACACGATTCATTTGTAATCTGACAACTTTAGTAGCGCTAACATTGCTGACATCGTCAGTTAGCTGTAAGTAGATATTGGCCACTTGTAGGTGCTATGACGTTTCCATGCTAACATTGTTTTCTATCATTAGTAGCCTACTTTTCAGATAGGTTTAACGTTGAAGGATACGTTCATATCAAATTTCATAGCCTGGAAGCAATTGCTTCCAGGCTATGTAATTTGATATGAACATATCCTTCAACGTTAAACCTATCAGCAATGTTAGCGCTACTAAAGTTGTAAAGGCTCACATCCCTTGCAATGTCAACGTTACTGTAACTTGTCTTGCTGTCACCCGACCTCAAATGTTCAGGTTTATAAATGCTAATTCAGTAACGTGATGTGGTTATATGCTCAATGGAACACATATTTATTCTGTGTTATGTTCATACAGATTACATCAAACACAAAGGTGTGTTCAAAGCACGTCAACCCTGCGTGTTTTGAGGCTGGCCTGGCTGGGAAGACATACCTGGTTCCAGACAGTGTCCCCCAGCTGTTTCCATGGACTAAACCCACCCGTGTCAGGAGATGTATCACCAGAGTGTAGTAAGTGAATATTATATATTATATGTATTTTAAGTACTGTGAGCACTAATGAGGGTTTGTTTATATACTCTGTGTGTGTGTGTGTGTGTGTGTGTGTGTGTGTGTGTGTGTGTGTGTGTGTGTGTGTGTGTGTGTGTGTGTGTGTAATGTAATGCCTCTTGAACTTGGTAGCCTCTATTCTTTTTTCCTTTCTGTAAGAGAGGAGCTGTGTAGTATTGTGTATTTATCTGTTGTGTTTTATGTGTCTATCTATCAGTAAGGAGCGTGCCGGTGGAGAGGGATTTCAAATGGGTTTGCTCCAGGCACGCAGACTTTGAGGGGCTTGCCTCTGCACTACGCAAACAGAAGTCCATCCAGACAAGCGACATGAAGAGAGGAATCGCGCTTGAGCTGGAGGCAGCAGCGTTGTATTCTGAAGTCACACGAACCATCTCAAAATATTTTGTTCCAGGGACCCCCAGAAGCAAAGATTTGAGTTAAAAATGTTCGCTTCCAAAAAAAAATATTGTAACGTTCCTGGTAACGCATGAGGCAGAGGCTTCTTGCTGGTACAGGGTTCTTTATTATCAGTTAGTTATATTACAACTCTCAGCGGTTGTCACGCTCATAGCTAGCAGCATTCCCTCTAGGCAGTGTCTGGAGACTGACCGCGCATGCTCAGTCTCCCCCCGGAAGTATCCCCAACAGCATAGTGTTCCCCAATAACACTCCCACACATCAGTTCCTATCTGTAGTCGAGACACTACCATTGCTCACCACTGTATGTGTAACACTGATTCGCTACAATATATATATAATCAAAGATTTGCACAACTTTTCAAGATTTTTCAAAAATAGAAGACCAACATGCTCATATCTGCTATTTTTAAAGAGCCAAAGAAACACGTTTGGAGGCATATTAACGGCATCTGTTTTAGTTTTCCCCCGTGTGAGTCTAATCATTGAAATTACACTTTGAATGATAAAGGAAAAAGCACTTTGAAATGTATTGTAATTATTATTTCTGAATTTAATTAAAAACAATCCCTTTGTATAATGTTGTTTTTGTGATTGCAATCCTTCATCTCTTGAGGAAAAAAGTTTAAACACACAAATTTGGTCTTTAAAACTCAGAGTAGCCAATATTCTTTCCATTACACCAGTGGTTCTCAAAGTGGATTCCAGGGACTCTGTGGGTTCCTTTAGGGGGGTCTAAATTGACCCATACAAGTCTAACTGTAACTGAGTTAAGAGGAGACCTTGACATTTTTAAGTTTGAGAAACACTGCATTACACTGTCCTAATCAGGTATCCATGGCACTGATGTGACATGCTATTTCAAAATGCAATATTGTGCTGAATAGTAAACAAGAAATACCCTTGAACTTTGTAAAAACCATGATTAAATTGTGATGTTGACAGAATTGTGAAGCCCTATGGGAACCTGAAAGAATGAATGACAGATGATTTCAAACAAATGTTTTTTTTTTTTTAATCGGTCAAGAGGCCATGCTTTAGAGAATATTTACCATCCTCCTTTTCAATTAGGTATGGGCAACTCCTGTAGCTGTCCTTATTTGGGCATTTTATTTCAAGAAGGCCATGGCAGGGGTCTGCATTCAGATCTGTGACTCTCCTGTCAGGTGGACATCCTAGATGGGGGGCATTTGTATTCACCACAAACCCACTAGAGGCTACCAGTCATAGTTCAAGAGGCATTACATCACACACACACACACACACACACACAGAGAGAGAGAGTATATAAACAAACCCTCATTAGTGCTCACAGTACTTAAAATACATATAATATAATATATAATATTCACTTACTACACTATGGTGATACATCTCCTGACACGGGTGGGTTTAGTCCATGGAAACAGCTGGGGGACACTGTCTGGAACCAGGTATGTCTTGCCAGCCAGGCCAGCCTCAAAACACTCAGGGTTGACGTGCTTTGAACACACCTTTGTGTTTGATGTAATCTGTATGAACATTACACAGAATAAATATGTGTTCCATTGAGCATATAACCACATCACGTTACTGAATTAGCATTTATAGACCTGAACATTTGAGGTCGGGTGACAGCAAGACAAGTTACAGTAACGTTGACGTTGCAAGGGATGTGAGCCTTTACATGGTTGCTACACATGAAATCTTGGTTAAATCTGGTGGGTTTTGCTTCTTAAATATTAAGTCAAAGATGTGCGTTGATATTTCAGCTCGTGTACATTACATAGCATGTATTAATGCAATCTGAAAGCTAGCTAGGCTGTAATGCTAACGTGGTGCTAGATAATGCTAACAGGGGCTAACGCTAAGCAAAATCTTGTTTTACCTGGAAATTCGGTCCAATATCCCTCCGGATTTTCACAATCCATTGTCTCCTGAGTTTGTCGTTAGCTGGGAAACGATGGAACGACAATGATTTGCCAGATTCCCGACGTTTATCAGTTGCAGCCCGGGCACACAGCAACAATACATTGTTGTTGTTGCAACTTTGCCACCCTGTGCGATGACGTAATCCAAGATGGCCGCGCTGTGAATAAGGTCTATAGGTTTCATTACAATGTGCTTTGTTTTCTTACTTCTTTCTATTCTTGTTGTGGTTATTACTTCCTGCTTTGTGGCCACTACTAACCTCACAGACCGTGATCGCCACACTGCTGCCAATGACCATATGACACACACACTAATGATTTACGCCCCAAAATGTCCCAACATCATTGAAAATTCAACTTCAGACAAATAGGTGGGATTTAGGCCTGCACACGTGTTACAGCCAGACAGACAGACAGAAATATTGTACTATTTCTTGTTATTTCAATGTGAAAATGTGTTGTATTGCAGCTTTTCAGCTACAGTTTGAACCATGTTATTTATAGCTCATGTTGTCTAATTGGACCCTTTAGGGATGGGTGTGGTGGATTTATCACGGCAGGTCCAGAGCCGTGTAGATAGAAGTGTCCCGACATATCCATTCACTCCAATGGACCAGTTTTTTTACTCTCAAGAGTTCCAGGAAGTAAGGTCCTGGATTAAGCAGCACTGTCGAGTTGCAGCAAAATAGACAGTTTGTGTTGTACTCTGAAAGGGTTTTTCCCCCCTTGAATCAAATTGTACATTATCAGCTTTATTTTAGCATGTAAAAGTAGCGCGAGACCCATTCCTGGCTGTTCATTGGCTAATGAGTCTCGCATTTTGGTCCTCCGCTGATGCCACTCTCTCTCTAGAGGACACTAGGCAGGTCCAGCTCGTGGTGCCAATGTGATCACATTGTTTTGCTCTCGTTTTTGGAGCAGTGTATTGACTACTGCAACAATTCCTTGTTAGGATAAAGCCTGTGTGTGTGTGTGTGTGTGTGTGTGTGTGTGTGTGTGTGTGTGTGTGTGTGTGTGTGTGTGTGTGTGTGTGTGTGTGTGTGTGTGTGTGTGTGTGTGTGTGTGCCCGTGTGTGTGTGTGCGTGCGCCCCTGTGTGTGTGTGTGTGTGTGTGTGTGTGTGTGAGAGAGAGAGAGAGAGAGAGCAGTGGCGGCTCCAGGCACGTTTTCTTGGTAAAGCTAAGGTCGGGCTGAATTATTCAGTGTTGGGGCTGAGGTGCACTGACTGTATATTCGCAAGGCCAGACGGACGCGCCGTCCGAATCATCACACAGTATCTCCTTAACATAGAACAGTCAATAAGTAAAATAATTGCCATAACATCAAATAAAGTAGCCTAAAATAACAACTATAGATATATAGTTGCTTGACTGGTTTTGACACATAATATGTTTATTAGCCTACTCCCCCCCCCCATGACAAAGTCAGTGCATTTTCTAATTTTGTTACATAATGCGGCCACCAGAAAAAATGCAACCCCCGCAATATGTAATAATCTGCGCAATATGTAATAAATTTATTACAAAATGTGTCAAACGCTATTACATATTGCGTTGAGGTGATTTATTACATATTGCGCATTTTATTACATAATGCTTCGTTACAGGGCTTAAAGTCGAGCTGAACCCAAAAATGACTTTTCTTTTCTTTTAGTTCAAATACCTGGGTATGCAGTGCACCTATTTAATAATGTATGCTAAAAAAATCACAAAAATCAAATTTCTTTAGTTTTTCACACTTTTTCACATCAAAAGTTCATTTTTCAAGATTTCATTGATAACAGAAATCTACAGTTTGCTGACATCACCTAGTACTATCAAATTTCTACCCCATTTCAACCAATCATATCACAACACGGCAGCTGTCAATCAAATCTTCATTTCAGGATAATTTTCTCTTCCAAATGAAGTAGAAAATGGCACCTAGTGCCTGTCATCTGGCAGAATTCCTATCCCATAAACTAACTACTAACTTGGACAGTTGTATGAAACATGAACAAAAAGCAAAAACTATAATCTCTAAGAATGCAAAGAAATGTAACTGGCTCGTTAAAACGCGCATTCCAGGAATATCGTATTTACAGAAATATTGTAAAAGGCGCGCGCTTGAGAGCGTGGTTGTCAGGGGTCTCCCCAAGGAGATTCCAGGCGGGCGGGCAGCACCCATGCATCGGATTGTCCGCTCGCTCCGCACGAAGCAGCTGGCTGCCTGGTACTCAGCGGATCCCACTCGCGTAGCACGACAATACGCTGAATCCCACTCGATTTTGGGGTGGAACACGCCATGATTGACCAATGCCAAAGCCAGTCGACAGAATTGTCAAATCAAATCATCGACATGATACTGTAGCGTTCCAGGTAATCCAGGTATTACCTGTAATGTGATGTACAATAGAAGTGTCTAGAGTGCAGCTAGGAACTAATGTGTGCGGGTGTGTTCCTAGGGGAAACGGGGTATATAGGACCAGCGGCCGCTGGGCCGGAGGTCAGTCAAGCTATGGAGTGAGCGAGACCGGTTGTTGTGTGTAGAGCTAACGGTGTGAAGCTAGCTGCTAGGAGCTAAAGGAGCCTGTGAATAAAGACCCTGTACCAACTACAACTCTCCGTTCCTTGGCGTATCACCGATACGTTACATTGGTGTCAGCAAGTGAAGCGGTAGCGCCTCTGATTCGGTCGAGAGGGGAGAGAGTGAGGAGGAACGGCGGAGGAAAAGTTGGAGATCAAAGGCTCGAGCGACCTAGCGGTAGCAAGCTAGCTGTGTGAGCTAGCTGCTACGAGCGCCACGTGTGATGGTGCGCTTAGAAGAATGCCTGTCGGCGAACGGGAGAAAAGAAGAGCTGACGACGGGGATCAGCTCGGTGCTGGCGGGCATGGAAGCCCGCTTGATGCAGGAGATCAGACGGCTGTTGGAGGCGACACCAGCCTGGGCAGAGGGGCTTATGGAGCTGCTACGAGAGGTCGCGCAGCACGGAGAGAAGCGGACGGAGGAACCACAAAATAGACTGTGTTGGAGCTGTGGAGAACCGGGCCAC
This sequence comes from Poromitra crassiceps, assembly GCF_964638095.1. NCBI lineage: Eukaryota > Metazoa > Chordata > Actinopteri > Beryciformes > Melamphaidae > Poromitra > Poromitra crassiceps. The sequence goes on from NC_139630.1 coordinate 4,243,778, forward strand.
GTGGCGAGGTGGTGCCGAGGCGGCCCCGGGAGACGGACCGGGTATGCGGGACAATGACATGGACAGCAGGGAGCCTGCTGGGCATGCGGCGCGATCGGACATTTAGCCAGAGAATGTCAAGAAGCTGTCGGGGACTGGGGAACAGCGGGAGAGGAGAGACGTGCAGGCGGCGGACAGGTGAGGCTTTGTTGGACTTGCCAGTCGCCTGAACATTTAGCTAGAGACTGCACTAAGAGTGTGAACGCTGGAAGAGACACACAGCCGGGGGAGCAGCCGGAGCAACAGGCAGAGGAGCAGCGGAGTAGCGGAGCAGTGGAGCAGCCTGAGCAACAAGCGGCGGAGCAGCGGAGCAGTACAGAGCCGATTGTTCTGGGCAGGAGAGTGACTGTTGAGCCGGCCCAGGCTAGCTGCTCTGCATACCAGCCGGTGGAGGGGGACATCATCATCAGCGACGAGACCATCAGGAGAGCGGGGATCGTTTTGAACAGCCAGAGGGAAGTGAGCGACATCATCTGCAGAGCTGTTACAGTCGGGGGAGCGGCACTCGTGTCCCCGGGGGAGCGAGAGGGGTCAAGGCCGGAGGAGACGGCCCAACCAAGCCGCTACACAGCCCCCACGGCTGCACTGCAGAAAGTCGAGGTGGAGATCGACGCCGGTGGTGTTTGCCCTGCTGCCCTCAACACGCCGCCCCCTGGGGGAGCGGGACGGGAGGACGAGCGAGTGCAAGACCGGGAGGATGAGAACATGACTATGGAGGATGTCGATCTGGAGGAGTGGATACGCAGACAGGCGGAGGACGCTAGCGTTGGACCGGTGCGCAGGTGGTTGCGGCCGGATGCCGGCCTCGCCTGGAGGAGATGTGCATGTGTTCAAGTACCACGAAGGAACTGTGGGAGTTGTTTCCGGACCTGAGGGTGAGAGAGTCGGGGATTCTGGGGTTGGATGGGCGCGGGAAGAGTGGCAGCGTCGTGGTGGTGCCCAGCTGCCTGCGGGGACTGGCGCACAGGGGGGCGCACAGAGGCCGCAGGGGTCAGGGGCATCGAGGGCCTGAAGAAACACTCAGCCGCCTTTGTCGAGTTTTCTACTGGGTACAGATGAAGGGAGACGTAGAGGATTACTGCCTTAGCTGTGTCGACTGTAAAGTGCTTCAGGTGGGACAGAAGCTGTAGAAGGGGGGATGGAAATGTTGGTTTAAATTAATGTGTAAAGAAGAAAAGAGAAATACGGTAAATGTTGGGGTCAAATGTAGAACTGAAATGATATGTGGGTTGAATTGAAAATGAGTGTAAAGAAAAGAGGGAAAACGTAAATGGGTGTGAGTTGAATTGAAATGTGTGTAAAAAGAGAACGGAAATGTGGGTTGAATTTAAAGGATGGGAAAAGAGGGAAGAAATGAAAAGAAATGCAAATGGTGGTGGTGGAACGGAAATTGAAAAGTGTGCTGAAAAATAAGAGCCTATTTGGGGAAATGCGAAAATGTAGTGTTGGTGTGTTTTGGTACAGGGGGATATGTGTGGGTTGTGGGTGTCAATGTGGGCATTGACTAATGTTGGGTGAGGAGTATGTAGCGTTCCAGGTAATCCAGGTATTACCTGTAATGTGATGTACAATAGAAGTGTCTAGAGTGCAGCTAGGAACTAATGTGTGCGGGTGTGTTCCTAGGGGAAACGGGGTATATAGGACCAGCGGCCGCTGGGCCGGAGGTCAGTCAAGCTATGGAGTGAGCGAGACCGGTTGTTGTGTGTAGAGCTAACGGTGTGAAGCTAGCTGCTAGGAGCTAAAGGAGCCTGTGAATAAAGACCCTGTACCAACTACAACTCTCCGTTCCTTGGCGTATCACCGATACGTTACAATACTATGACCCGCCTCTCAACTTGTCATCTCAGACAAATTATGTTTTCAGTCTGAAACGGACTGCGACGCACGTGACGAACGGGTTCAGTTCGACTTTAAGCCCCGCCTAGCCCCGCCCTAGTGTGTGAGAGAGAGAGAGTTTGAGAGAGAATGAGTGAGAGAGAGAGAGAGAGAGAGACATGTTTGTTTATCAGAACAGAGACATGAATGATTGGATGTGATTGAGTTTAATTAAGAAGCTCTTTCTGGCTGTCAGGTGGCTGACTCTTTGGCACGCTGTTCTTATGTTTATGCCAAGTCAGAAAGATTGTACACAATGGAACATCGCTGAGAGCATACTCACCTCATCCATTACAGTTTGCTATGGCAGCACACAGTCAATCAAAAAAAAATCAAAAAACTAGAGCGCATAGTCAAAAAAGCATCCAAGATTAATGGCACCCTCTTCCATCAGTTGAATCACTATATCTCAAACGCACAATCAAAAGGGCAAATAAAATGATCTCTGACCCCTCTCATCCTGCTCACCACCTGTTCCAACTGAAGCCCTCTAGGAGGCGCTATAGATCCCTGACGATCATCAAAACATCCCGTTTTGAAAACAGCCCCCCCCTCTCTCTCTCTCTCTCTCTCTCACACACACACACACACACACACACACACACACACACACACACACACACACACACACACACACACACACACACACACACACACACAGGCTTTATCCTAACAAGGAATTGTTGCAGTAGTCAATACACTGCTCCAAAAACGAGAGCAAAACAATGTGATCACATTGGCACCACGAGCTGGACCTGCCTAGTGTCCTCTAGAGCAGTGGTTCCCAACCTTTTTACACCAAGTACCACCTGAGAAAGTAGTTGGCTCTCCAAGTACCACCATATGACCGACGTTAAAATACAGTCTATTCAGCTATGCACAGTTCACGCAGGAGGCAAATTTATTCCAACCTGCAGCCTATATGTGCAACCTGCAGCAGCTGCACTTGTGCTGGGTTGACTGCTGTCTTCACCTCCTTGTGCTTCATCGTTGCTGCTCTCCTCTACTACAGCTCTTTTACGATTCCCTCCCTCCCGTTTTTCCCACACACACACACACACACACTGCAATGGGGAAGGACTCTGAACACTTAACTTAAAGGAACACTCCGTCAATTTTCAAGCAGCTTTATCTACAAAATCAGTTGCTCTAAACCATTTTGCAGGCATTCATTTAGTTTGACAGTTATTAATAGGCATCTCGCACACTACGCACGCTCAATTCACTGATGACATAATCACTGATGCCATCATCATTAGATAATTAGGGCAATCACCTAATTAAAAAATCGGGCTCTGTCAGGTCACCCGCACGGGTGTTCTTTACACCCCCTGAAAGTTTCAGCCCGATCATATGTAAAACGGCATAGCTGTGGCTCACTCACTGATTCTGCTCACTCACACACGCACACACGCGGACACTTCTAAAATTATAATAAGATTGTAGACCAGTGATGTCATTCAAATGACATATTGTCTATTGTGCCACTGCCAGTCTTTATACCCTATACTATAATCTGCCTAACTGTTCTGAGCTTCCCTCCATGCTGTACCCTAATAAAACTCCAATGACCTTGTGGTGTGGTCATGGAATGATTCATCCATCCATCCATCCATCCTTCCGTTCATTCATAGAAAGATTGTTTTGTTTTATTTATTCATAGACAGATTGTTTTGTTTTTGTTTGTAATAATCTAACCAGCTGGAACTGCGACAGCGTCACCCTACTCCAGGCTTGTACATAGTGATTTGTTGTATAACGTAAAGACATTCTTTCACTAAAGTTTTCAAGACAAGAAAAGAGATTGGGTACAGACAACATGTGTTGGAATATAACCAGCTTTTGCTTTAAATAAAAGTGTTGAAACAACATTGCTCCATGACTGGCTCTACATAGTGATTTATTTCTTCCAGAAACAGCAACCACAATCAGTTTCCTAAAGTTGTCGTCGCTAAAAACCATTTTTATCTCATATCTCAGAAAAGCGTTAGGGTTTGATTAATGGAGACAACAAGATGATTAAGTCGGAATCTCAAGGTAATGTGAGGAAACGAATAATTAGCAGCCGCAGACATTCTTTGACTTCCGTAATTACGTGTCAGATGAACATTTTTGCATTTGTTTGAGGCTGTCAAAACTCTCTAAAGCTTATTTTCCATTTAAACGTAAAACCCTTAAAGACAAATTAGTGATTAAAGCTTTTGAGACACAAAAGGAGAGTTTTTGAAAGCTACTTCATCAGTTTTGAGGCTGTAAAAGGATAGTTTACATTTGTGACGTTCACAGCAGCCCGTTCTCATTCCCACCACGTCCAGATGTGAGGATTTGTCAGGGCCCTTGGTGTCCCTATACCGACTACAAGGTACTCTTTCTTCTCAGAAACCGACATTGCACGCAAAGGTGAACACTACGTGACGGGCACCTAACTAACTAATCACAGTTCAATCAGGAGAGACTAGAGACCAAAGAATGAATAAAATAATATGTATTACAATAAAGTGAATGATGCATTACAGAAAGAATGATGAGAATAAGGTATTGTTATTAGTCTTTGGCGGTTAGACACCGCAGGGAGATCTTGAGAGAGCTGCATCAGAGCAGCATCCAGATATATCCCCCTGTGGAGTCTAGGTACTGGTGGTGCTGGTGATCTCCTTCCGAGACTCATCATGAGAATTTCCGACTGAAGAATCGGATAGGTCTGTGATGACCGGGAGGAGAGGGGGAGGAGGAGGGTGCGAGACTGATAGCAGCGGTGTTGAGAGGCTGAATGAGACAGAAAAAACACATTTAAGGAAACCACCTCCAAGCGATTGGCTTACGATGGGGGTGAGAAGCAATGTGGTAGGCTCACTGGAGGTGTGTGGGGTGAGAGGTGATGTGAGCAGTGATGTGACACTATGCTATTGGTTAGAAGAGACTAGGCGGCAAGTAGCTGATTATTCAATTGAAGCCCGGAAATTGACAGCTTATTATGAGCTTGTGAGTAGATTGAAGGGTGGAGATATAAGAAGTGAATTTAGAAAGTGTAAAATATTATAGTCTTCCTGACTGAACTACATTACAATCAGGAAAGACTACAGATTCCAAAAATCGTTATTGAATCAAAGCATTTGACATAGACTCCATTTGAATAGTCTCTCAAGCCAGACTGTCTCTTCTACATTCTGTGAATGCATCATATAAAGTCATAACTTCACGACCACAGAGCCTGGTCAAAGGAAGTTGGGGGGGGAACCCGATTCAGACCGGAGGAAGTTCGAACCATCACCTGCCTTTAGGCATGTGAAGTGCGGATATCAAGAGGAGTCGGATCTTGCATATAAAAAATGGTTTATTTTATTTCCTATTAGTTTACAATTTGAAAATTAGGGGAAAAGGGAGGTGGAACAAAGTTCATGTTCAAGTTCATTCTGCCAGGTGCTGCGAATCAGGCCCTTATGAGCCCTGACGCACTGATGTCCCACGCAGTGGCGTGTCCAGACTGTTTTGACCAGGGTGGCACAAGAGGGGCACAGACTTTTGAAGGGGTGGCCAGGAAGGGATCCTCGGCGCCGCCAGCAAGGGCGGTGCCGAAGAAAATCTGATGTTTTTTGGACTTTTAGCCAAAAAACACACGCACTCGATCGCACTGTGCACGGCTGCACGCACACGGCACACGTCAGAATAGCGTTAATTTACCATGTTCATCCCAACTATGTAGACTACATATATCTACTTTAACATTACAGTGTCATGTTCCTGTGTTTAAAGCATAATTTAAGAGAGAGGTGAAGGGCCTTCATCACCACTAGTATCTGTGTCTGAGTCTACAAAAAAATAAGTTGCCATTAGAATGATAATAAAATCAACCTTTTTTAAGTAAGCTAACGGGCATGTTACCCATGATTATTGTACTTCTACATCAGTGGTATGCACCCTTACCCTAGTCAGGAGCCACATTGACAAAGAAAAATCTTTCCTTTCCTCCCTTTGTTTTTTTTAGATTATTTATTTATTTATAGTATGACTTAAAAGAGCCACAACTACAGTACCCATAAAGGAGCTGCATGTGGCTCTCGAGCCTTGGGTTGAGTACTGTATCACAGTTCTACACACATAATTGACAAGTTTCAACTTTAGTTGCAATGTCTGGCAATTAACCACAATTCCATTGACATCAAGGCAATATCAATAACTGTTTAGGTTACTAAAGAGAAATCTGGAACTATTAGGATTTGACAGTACTGTATATACATACCCACACATACAGCTGGGGGCTCCCGCTGTACATCCCTGTTGTCAAGCTGCTGGCTTGACTCATCTGACTGACAAGGAGGAGAGCTTGTTGCTGCTCTCTCCTGCAGCTCTGACTGTGACTGACTGGTAGCAGTGCTGCTGGCTGCTCTGTCCTGCTGTGCAGTTTTTAATTTCTTTGTTTTGATGGAGAAGAAATCCTCAATGTTCTGATTTCTTTTCATACTGTAATGGTCACATGAAGACATACTGTATGTCACTTTATATCTCTTGCACAATAGATTTCCTTGTGCATGCATGGATACATTTGACATGCTCACATCAGGCCTACAAAGTTACACAAGACAGATGTACATAGCTAGCATTAGTATTGACAACCAAACAATGACTGACGACAGGTTTGCTCATGTTAGCAACTAGCAAGCTGAGATGAAAAGACACCTGCACCACATTATCACGTAGCCTAGCACACAGGTTTATTGTCCGTTTACTCTGCTAGTAGCAGGCTTAGTTTTAAAGACAGGGTGAATTTTCAAGTCTACCGTAACATGTCATGATATTTTTTTTAGCGAGGGTGCTTAATTTCAAAGTGAAAATCTCCTTGTTTGTTGGCAGGTATGAGGTATGTTGTCTTTCTTTAAACCACTGGCACAGTAGCTATGTCATGTCTATCAAAGAGTCTACTCACGCATGCCACAATAAATAAATAGTATAGAGGAGACACCTGGTTCATGCAGCCGCCAGGAATCAGACAGAGGACGCTTCACTTCAATCTTCTTCTCTGGGGCTTTCAGCAGGCTAGACACTACTATGGCTCATTACTGCCTCTCAGGTTTAAGACTGGATTGTGCCTATACACGGAAGCTTGGTTTACTGACTGGGCAGAGAGCCAATCATATGAGGTGGCACCTGGGGTGGGCAATCAGATTCTAGGGGTGGCCCGTGCCACCCCAGGCCACTCCCTAGACACGCCATGACCCAGCCAGGCGCAGACTGCATAATCGGGCACGTCGGGCAAATGCCCGGTGGCCTGGCCTGCAAAAAAAATAAAAAAATAAAAAATCTGGTGCCCGCAGTCAGGCCACTCACTGAACAGCAGGCCAGGTGCCGCCTACTGGTTTACTAATGGTTTTATTACTTTATTAGTTAGTCTGAAGTAATAATTACACTTCAGGGTTAAAGTGGGTGCATCTCATTGTAAAATTGGACTCAAATTTTGGGCCATTTGAAGCCCAATTTGGGCTTCAAACGGCCAAAATTGAGCTTCAAACAGCCCAAATCTGGCTTCAAACGGCCCAAATTGGGCTTCAAACGGCCCAAATCTGGCTTAAAACGGCCCAAATTGGGCTTCAAACGGCCCAAATTGGGCTTCAAACGGACCGTGCGTCGGCCCGTATCGGCCTGGCCTGCTTGGTATCTAATGCCCGGCCTGAATTATGATCCCAGTCCGCTGCTGCGGCGCAGCCACGGCGCTGTCCAAGGTGCTGAAAGTGACAGCAGGTTAATTTGACAATCAAAACTGTAACAAACTCCGGGCCGATGAACGATTAACACGTTCATCACTCCAATTCCATATGATGGAGCAGCTGAATAGGTCTTCTCAGAATACTATTAAAAGGTAAGCGAATGGAGCATGCTCTTACTTTTCTATCACGGCCTTGGAACACTTCATCCACTCGACCCATCCTCCACATATGTCGTGGTAACCTCTCATCATGAACTACAACGAAATCACCGAGCTTGAATGAAGTTGATTTCACATTTCTGGTACAGTGAGCGGAACGCAGCTCCATCAGATATTCCCTTTTCCATCTGTTCCAAAACTCACCCACAAGTTTGCGGCGGTAGTTCCAGCGTTTCGTCAGTTGCTCTCCATCCACCTTCCTGGTGTCGGTAACCTGAACAGGATGCGAGGGTAAGGTGGTTATTCTGGGGTCATCCCTATGTTCCCCGGGTCCTATGTTCCCCGGGTCCTATGTTCCCCGTTTTTGTTGGACCGGGGAACATAGAACCCTTTCTATGTTCCCTGGGAGAGGTTAGGTTTTGGGTTAGGGTCTGGGGGAGGTTAGGTTTAGGGTTAGTGAAAAACGGGGAATATAGAACCCGGGGAACATAGAACCCGGGGAACATAGACATGATCCCGTTATTCTTTGTCCAATCAGGAAATGAGCTGGGGTGAGCAGTGATGGGTCCTGAGAGTCAGTATGCAAATAGGTAAGCGGCCTTGAATTGATTACTGCTTCCACTTCTGTTACCAAAGTTTGCATTTCTTCGTATGTCAGATAGGCCTTTCCAAGGACCTTTCTGATGCAGGTTTTGACAGAGCGGACAAGACGTTCCCACATCCCGCCCCACCATGCAGCTCTTTCCACTATGTATTTCCATGTGATTTTCCTTCCAGAAAAGACACTTTTTATTTTTCTCCCTTCATCACATTCCACATTTCCTATAAATCCTGTTCTGCTCGTTTAAATGTTTTTGCATTGTCGGAATAGATGGTTGTGCAGTTTCCCCTTCTTGCAATAAATCTCCGGAATGACAGCAGAAACGCATCTGTGGATAAGTCAGAAACTAACTCCAGATGGACAGCTCGAGTAACCGCACATGTAAACAGGGCGATATAAGTTTTCTGTCTGTTTGGTTTAACAAGTAAGGGACCAGCAAAATCTACACCCACTACCTCAAATGGCTGGGCTTCTGTAATGCGATCACGTGGCAATGGTGCAAAGGGTTGTTGGCCAGCCTTAACTTTACTTTTGCGACATATCAAACATTTTTCTATAAATTTCTTTGTGGTTTGTCTACCTCTTACAAGCCAATACCTTTCTCTGACTTGGGTCAAAGTGTCCTGTAAACCAGAGTGCATGACGTCATCATGGGACCTTTTTATTAACAACTCTGATAACTTGTCCTCTGATGGCAGAATCCACGGATGTTTTTGGCAGTAAGCCCAGTTTGCTTTTTGCAGTCTGCCTCCGACTAGCATGATTTTATTTTCATCCAAAAAGGGTTTCAAGGTGAGAAATGTTTATGTTCTATCCAATTCCCCTTTTGTTTCCAGTCGTCTCATTTCCTTGGAGAAACATTTAATTTGTGTCAGCCTAATCCAGTATTTCTCTGCTGCTTCAACCTCCTGAGCGCAGAGCTCTCCTCGCTGCTTTTCTGTGTTGCGCAAATTGTGCACAAATCTCTTTGCCCATGCAGTTACTCTAAGCAACTTGTTTAAACTGCTATAATTGTTCATTGTTAGAATGGGCTCAATTACTGAACAAACATCCTCTCCATCTTCTGTTATTTGATTTTGAGTGATACACTCACCAGTTGGTAGAGGCGTGTTCATTTCCTCTGCAAATGTTACGTCGGCTGATTTTAACCAACTCGGTCCATTCCACCACAGCTTGTCATTTGGAAGTGAAGTCTGAACTGAGTCCACGGGTCCCGTGATCTGCAGGATTTTCTATTCCCTTGCAATGTCTCTAGTTCTCTGGCAGTGTGAGACTCTGAATCTCCACTACTCTGTTAGCCACAAACGGCTTCCACTGCTTTGCTGTGCTCTTGATCCAATGAATGGTGATCATCGAGTCAGTCCAGAAATGACACTTTACATTGTTCAGATCCAAGATCTTGCTCAGATAATGACCAAGTCTGGCACCGATGAGAGCTCCCAACAGTTCCAGTCAGGGCAAAGTTACTCTTTTTTGGTGGAGCCACTTTAGTTTTGGAAGAGATTAAATTCACAGTGCCTGTTCCATCCGGCTTGGTTGTGCGTAAATACGCAGCGGCACAGTAGGCTCGTTCACTAGCGTCACAAAACACATGAATTTCTTGCATTTCTTGGGAATTTTCATTTTGATCAAACTGTTTGTCATAACGTCTGTTGATGGACACTTTACTCACATTTTGCAATTCCTCGCACCACTCTTTCCAACATGCGGCCAAATCCGTCGGGAGCTCTTCATCCCATGCAGCCCAAGCCTCTTTCCCACATTTCTTGAAACATGATTTTTGCTCTGATAATAAATGGAGACAAGAAGCCAATGGGATCGAATATTCTTGATACTGTTTGGAGCACTGCTCTTCTTGTGAGTTTTTTGTCCTTCACGTGATTTATCACATCAGTCATTTCAAAGACGAAATCATCCGTTTCACTTTTCCAGACGAGGCCTAGAACCTTTAATGGAGTGGAATCCTTCACCTTTTCTTGTTGTTCCTGTGACCATTCTTGTTGTAGTTCATGACTGTTTGTTTTCCACTTACATAGATCCATTCCCGCACTCGCCAATATTTCCCTGGCCTTTACGCACAGCTCCGCTGCTGCGTCACTGTTGTCGGCTCCACTTATAAAATCATCAACATAAAGACATTCTCTTATTGTTTGTACAATTTCGGGATTTTCTTCTTCATGCTGTTTTAGATGGTGTCGTACAGTAGCCGCCAGCAGAAATCGGCTTGTCATCTGTCCAGAGGAATCGCAGTGCGTTTCTGTCACTTTTGTCCAGGGAGATTTGCATAAGGCTGACTTAATATCTGCCATTAAAGCTATTGGATATTTTCTGAATTTAATCAGGACGCTCAAAAGGTCAGGATTTAAATTGGGACCTATAAGTAGACACTCATTTAATGAGCAGCTATTTTTTTCATGAGAGGAGGCATCCTTCCGTTTTGCAGCAGCATATGACTGGAATATTCTTCAGAGCACCGTCAAACTCGCAACCCTGACATCACTTTCCATTTTCAGACAGAAACTCCAACAGTTCTTTGTTGACCGCTGTGTCTGCTTCCCCCCCTCATAGTACCCCCCCCCTCCCCCTTCTCCTTTTCCTACCCCCCCTCTCCCTCTCTACCCCCTCCCCCTTCTCGTTTTCCTACCCCCCCTTCTTCCCATCCCCCCCTCCCTCTTTACCCCTTCCCTCCCTCTACCCCCTTTCCCTTCTCCTTTTCCTCCCTCCCCCCTCCCTTCTTCCCATCCCCCCCTCCCTCTACCCCCTTCCCCTTTTCCTCCCCTCCCCCTCCCTTCTTCCCATCCCCCCTCCCTCTACCCCCTTTCCCCTTCTCCTTTCCTTCCTCCCTTCTTCCCATCCCCCCTCCCTCCCTCTCTACCCCTCCCTCCCTCTACCCCCTTCCCCCATCATGCTGTGTTTTGTTTGGTTTATCCTGTATTGTTTTGTCTTGTTGTGTTGTGCTGCGTTGTGCTGTGTTGTGTTGGTTCTATGTTGTGCCGTGTTGTGTTATGCTGTGTTTTGGCTCTATCCCATGTGATTGTTGATATGTTTTATACCCTGTTTTATAATGCACTGTTTTTATCCTTTTTATCCTTATCATGACTCTTTTTGCAGCCCCTCTCCCTTACCCCACAGGCCGTCAGTGTAAATAAGAATTTGTTCTTAAAGCAGCTACGAGCAACTTTTTTGATTGTTATTAAACAGTATAAATTTAATATCAATGCATCACATCTTACCTCTAATAATCGACGAGACCAACGCAGAGTAGTCTCGCTTGAACCCCGAGTGAATCGGCCAGTGTTAGTGTGTCTGTAGCCAGGGCAGATCAGGAAGTGAAATGAAACGGTTTGCAGCAGCCACTTCGGCCATAACCACAAAATAACTTCCAAAAAACCTGTTAGAATATAACGAGAGATGTTGCCGAGAGTATGTTCACATTGTTTATGTTATGTTGCTAGGCAGCGCAAACGGCGTAGGAAGGCAGCTGCGTTTCACTTCCTGGTTTCACTTCCGCGTTTCACTTCCGGGTTACCCGGTCCGGTCGCTCTAGAGAGCTCCCTGTTGACGCGAGTTTAGACAGACTATAGACTTAATAATCACCTAAGGGAGCAATCTCAGATACACACGGCTTTGGTCTCGTCGACTATTAGAGGTAAGATGTGATGCATTGATATTAAATTTATACTGTTTAATAACAATCGAAAAAGTTGCTCGTAGCTGCTTTAATGACTCGCCTGTCTAAATAAAGGTTAAATAAAAAATAAAAATAAAATACAACTCTTAATTTCGTTGTAGCTCTTTCTTCCTTTATGACTGGATGATGTGGTAAATAATACACTGGGCCGTTTGTCTCATTATCATTTACCATTTCCAATATGTCTTCTTTTAAATAGTTTTGAATACCGTAAATCCTCTAATAGTGACCGGGGCCTTTATTTACTGAGAGCCCCCGGCCTTTGTTGGAGCGAGGCCTATATTAGAGTAGAGGCCTTTATTTCTTAATATTAAACTCTCATGGACATACCTCCTTTATTTTCATGACTTTTATTGCAAAATATTGCATAAAACCAAACAACGCAAATAAATTACGGTAACTTCACAGTTCTGGTAAGTTATTGTAATACCAATCCTATCAGTAGATTGGAATACCACAGGTATTAACAAAGTATAATATACCGTACCTGGTAAATGATGTATGGCTTGAGTTTGGTACCGTCAGCCTTGGCCGCGAGGACAACGGTAAGATGGCTTTTCTTGTGTCCTGTGGTTTTGAGAGCCACACTCTTTGCATCCCGTTTATCGATGGTAGTGGGGGACACCATATCAAACCAAATCGCAGTCTTGTCCATTGCAATGATGTCCTTCTCCAAAATCCCTTTAGCTGACAGCCTTGTCGAAGAAATCCACAAACGAAAGGAGTTTCTCAGTGAGGATTTGTGGGTCCTTTTCTGGGTACGTTTCAGAAATTTGTCGAGCCAGCCCTTGCTAGCAACAAACTCCTGGGGCCCTATTCTCCCACAAGCCTTCGGCGCTAAAACGGGCCTTAAACGCAAAAAAACGTGCCTTGCGCCTGTTTTGGGACGATATCAATATGGCTTTACGCTGCCAAATGCGATTTAGGCCGAATTGGCGTGGCGCAGTCCCAGAATGGGCCAAAGTGGGCGTGTCGGCGCTAAATACCGGCGTACTGCTATCTTCCGACCTGGCGTTAATTTAGCGCCTTGCGCCTTTGAAAAGCAGGCCTATTCAGTGGGCCAGTTGCGCGGAGCGCTCCCCTCTGGCTCTCTCCCTCCCCTCTGGCTCTCTCCTCTTTCACCCTTCTCTGTGTCACCTCTCTCCCTCTCTCCTCAGTCTGACAGGCACAATACCGACTGTCTCTGACTCCCTCGCTCAGAGTCCCATAGAAAAAATAAGCTGTAACTTCACTGCAATGTGAATGTCCCAACATGCATTGTGCCTCTCCATTTCGCTACTAAATAGCAACCAAATGAGCCGAAAACCTATATTAAGGGAGGATCTAAATAATGTGTAATGGTAAGACAACCTCCAATTGTAGAACATTTCAATATTGGACCAAATAAAACATCGAAATGAAAACACCACCCTATGTGAAACATATATGTCCTACTGGGGCTATAAATATCCCTTGTCGATTTAACGTGATTTAGATAAGTGACAGCGGAACGCGCTTCGGAAGCTTCTACTGTCATCTGCTATACTGTGATGTCCGCTCCAATAACTTGGCCCTACTCCACATTTAGTTTTACAATAAAAACACATTTATGCAATGACTTTACATAATGTAGGCTATATTTATGTGCATCATCCTTCCTGCAGCAGGCGAGAGAAAATGATATCTTTCTGGACAAACTTTCACCAATCTAATAGGCTATATTTTTCTAGCTGATGCGTTTATAACATTATTTTCACTTTGATCTTGCTATAGTGTAGCGTTTTTACATGCTTGCAGTATTTAAACTGCAGTTATATTGGTTTGAGAAGCATCATAATATGGAATAATAGCCGATATATGGAGACAGACGGGATGAAGGGAGGTGGGGGGGGGGGGGGGGGGGATCAGAGGCTTGGGTTTCTCTGGTTTTGCTGGACCACTGGAATGGAGCTTAAAAGGCAAGCATGCGATTCGTTTATTGCACTTATCCAATGAACTGACGGTGCATAATTTTACGCTTAAAAGGCGTGGTTATAATGGTTGAGGCTGCGTCTAGCGCCAAGACCAAGATATCAAGTGCGCTGGTCCACGCCCACTGATTTGCGCTGCGCCATGCGCTCGGCCTAGAAACAGCGCCGATGCAACGATAGGGACCCTGGTCTCCATCACCCACTGAAGAGTAGATCTCCTTCGCTTTGTTTTGTATCATTTTCCTCGAGACTCGTTGTGTTTGTCCCGCATTGAGTAGATCCACTCTGAAAGCGTAGCTTCTAGCTCTAAGCTAACTTTCTTCCGCCCACCACCAGCTAGCCGTGCTCTTTTCTTGTCAGCAGCTAAACGCAGTTCATTCTTCTGCTTTTTCCAGTATCGGATTCTCTTCGGGTCGATGTCAAAGTGCTTTGCAGCTTGCTGTCCCGAATTTTCGGCTGCATATTGCACAACGCTCTCTTTAAGGTTCCTTAAACGCACCTTCACTTTCTTGCAGGTCATTCTTTGGGGGTTTTTGGAGCCAAATACAAAAACATTCAGTGTTTCTTTACCTATCACTGGCAGGTTAAGTGCTCTGGAGATGTCTTCTCGAATAAAACTATGTGAGCTACCTCCATCTAAAAGACATCTAGCCACCTGACTTTGAGTGGGCGTGTCTATCCAAACGGTAGCTGTCTGGAGTAATACTGTACTGCTCATAGAATTGCTGGGAGCTGCGCTTGCGATCACTGTGTCTGTAGGGGGATTTCGGGCAGTCTGCTGTGCGTTTTCCTGTCTCCCTTCTGTGTGTGATCCTTGTTGACTGGCTAGTTGAGGGCAGACTACTTTGTGGTGTCTTCATCCACATTCTTCACAGGTAATTCCCTGTGTCTTGCAATTGCGCGCTATATGTCGGCTTCCCAAACACACAAAACACTTGCCTACTTTTCTTAGTTTTTCTCTCCTCATTTCAAGAGTCAGTTCTGTACAGTTCTTAGATCTATGATTGTTTCCTCCACTGAATATGCACTTTGGCTCATCTCTGACGCTGGCAGCGTAAAATGAGGCTGTAGAGGCTGTGTAAGATCTCCTTTTTTCCGGTACTCTTTTCTCCACATAGGATTTTTCCTATTGCTTTTCTTTGTCGGGTTGTTGCACACTTTGGGTGAGATTGGCTGTTCTTTCACGACTTTCAACTTCCTTTTGAAAATACAGTACATCATCAGGCCTTTTACACTGAACATATGTTCTTCTTGTTCACTACTGTTTTGACGGGTGAACTGCAAAGCCATTTCTTCTGGTATAATTTTCATGAGGATTGGGCAGAGCAAGTTGCCATACGTGTCTGAGACTACTCCCATTGAGTCTAAGCTGCGCACTTGAATCTCGATGTCATCATATAGTCTTCGTAAAGCTGCTACATCACAGGCCCTTTTAACTAGAGTCAGATTTAACAGTTTGTTCATATGTGCATTTATAATAACATCTTTACACCCAAATCAGCTGAGAAGCATTTTTTTTTGCATTGTCATAATTTAAAAACACGATTTCAGACGGACAAGCCCGTCTTTATTCTCACAATAAAGATGTCACAGGCCAGGAGCAGTGGTCGCTTTTTCTTTCCAGCGCCCGGGGACCAACTTCAGATGTTGTCGTCACTGGTCGGATGACGATCTTCTGCATGTTTTTAGTGGGGGGTTATGTAAGGAGGAACCCCCTGGGGGGCACGGGGAGAACATGCAAACTCCACACAGAAAGGCCCTTTCGACGAGATAGCCCACCTGGGCAGTAGGCACTGAAGATATGAGGGGGTCACAACTCCAGTGCCCACAGCGTCGCAGGAGAGAATCGAACTCAGGACCTTCTAGCTGTGAGGCGACAGCGCTACCGACTGCGCCACCGTACCCCGCACCGTAATTTTCATCTGATAAGGCAAGTCCTGCAACTACATTAGCTGCTGTGCCATATAGAAATTATTTCAAATATGTAAATTTATCAGACTTGGTTAGACTTGCATTATTGTCAACAGCCGTCTCAAACTGGCTCCAGAAACTTTGCCACTGGCTGACATCTCCGGAAAACTTCTCAATGACTAGTTTAGGCAACTTGACTGCTTGTCTTCTCACCTCACTGTTTGAGTGTCGAGAGGAAGTGGTTGAAGTTGTGCTCTCATTGTCCTCCGCATTTCTCCTTAGGATGCGCATTATCCTGGTTTTTCTTGATGTGATTCCGTCCAGGTATTCAAAGGTTGTGTTAACCTCCTCTTCCAAATTATCCACTGGTGTTTCCGCTTCAATTTCACGGTCACTTTCCAGTAAAGTTGCCTCTCTCACCGTCAGTTGTTCCAGGTATTCTTCCAACAGATCCGTGCTGGGATTTTCTTTACCAACCTCCTTATCAATCTTGTTTAAGAGTCGTGTTGTAGCAGCTCGTACTGCTCCCCTTAATTTCTTCTGTCTTTGCAGGTTCGACATTGTTGATTTGTCCTGGTATCCACGTCTTCAACTTTCATTCATCCCCTTTTTGTCTTTGATTCTTCCCGGGTTTCGGCACCAAATGTGAAGTGTGGATATCAAGAGGAGTCGGATCTTGCATAAAAAATGGTTTATTTTATTTCCTATTAGTTTAGAATTCAAAAATTAGGGGAAAAGGGAGGTGGAACAAAGTTCATGTGTGGCGAGTGTCTTTCTCTCAAGTGGCATCTGCCAGGTGCTGCGAATCAGGCCCTTATGAGCCCTGACGCACTGACGTCCCAGGGAGATCCAGGACATCTGCCTATCATTACTTTCCCTGAGTTTCCCTTTCCACTTTGGCCAAGTTTTCCCAGCGTGAAGTACAGACTGTCTATGATGCATTGTTTAATCTGCTAAGGATATTGACAGGTCACTGTAGGGTCACTGCAGGGTCACTGCAGGGGTCACTGCAGGGTCACCAGTGGCCCTGCAAGGCCCAGTCAAGATCCCAATTGAGGATTGCTACATGTGTATGGCTAATGAGAAGAAGAAACACATACAGTATGTCAAATAATGACAGGTTGTGCCTCTCCAGGATACAAAGTAACAAAATCAAAACATATGTGTCCTGACAAGCAATAGAGATGATTAAAACAGCCAATTGATACATATTGCTCAGGCTTGTACAAACACAGCAGTTCTCCATGCGCTAGCAGCTCTGTAAATGTGTTGGTCGTGATTCAGTACACCTCTTCCAGTGAATTACTGCAGCTACAACAACCAGCCTCTTGCTCCGTTGTCAACCGATTGTTTACGGCTGTTTGTTTACAGCTGTCAAGTGCGCCAATGATGATGTGTCTGCCGCTGTCCCACAGATTGCAATCCAGTTAAGTGTTTCTCGCCGGCCCTTCTTGTAACGAGCAGCGCACTGGTGCTCATGCCCTAATGGAACGGACCCAGTGAGAGGGTGGAGGGATATGTGACTGAAGGAGAAACCAGAATGCTGTCACCTCAACCGATTAGGTGGGAACTGAAGCAAAGGAAGTAAGCGGATGGATTTGTGATTGACGTATAAAGTCTTCCGGATATGACTTGTGTTTTTTTTGTGTGTTTTTTTATAAAATATCAGATGGACAAGTCCGTCTTTATTAGTCAGGGACACACATCAATGCTCTGGTGAAATTTGTCTTCTGCGTTTTCGGGGCGGAAGGAACTGATGAGTATAGCCAAGCGTGATCCTCCCACGTGCTAGTACGTCCTGCCGTTGAAGCTCCCCGCTGTCAGATGACAGCATACAGTTGCTGTATCCAGATTGAGAGGACACATTGCATTTACACTTGTGCTCAATGTGTACACAATGCGTCCCCTGACCACCTCCGGAGGTGGTTTGGCCGATCAGATTGCAATCCATCTTCAATGTGTCTTGAGGGGCATTTACACCTGTACTTTCAAGTGGTCAAACACAATCTGTTTGCAATCTGATGACAGAAAACACATTTTAATGCCAGGTGTAAATGGCCTCTTAGAAACAAATTCTTAAAATGAAGAGTTTCATCACTGGAGTAAACTGGCTAGTAAACAGGCTAGTGTAGCCTGACTTGTAATTGGCAGCTATAACGAGCTGCAGTAGGAAGCTAACGAGCTGCAGTATAAAAGGCTGTGGGAACAGAGGCAGTGATGAAAGACTGCTTCAGGCTGTGCTCAGAGGCACAAAGTGCAACTATTTGCCTCCAGGCAGGAACTATTTTGTGAAATACCTCTAACACCTGTCACTCATTCTGGTGAGCTGTCTACCTTGAAATGATCTAGCCTGAGGCGGAGGAGATAATAGGCATTTTTAAAGCCTCAAGATCCAAGATTCAATAATTTATGGGCTTGGGGTATACTGTATGTTTAGTAGGATATAGACAAAATATGCCATACAAACACACCAAGAATAAAATGGCTACAAATAGCACATAGCCATGCCCGGCCGAAATTCTGCTCTCACACACACACACACACACACACACACACACACACACACACACACACACTTCTCTTATTATAATAAAATGCTCGTTAAGGCTCTCAATGCGATTCTCCGTGGATGTGTGCATAACAGCCGCCCTCGACAGCCCTCGAGCAGAGCTTCTGCATCTCGAGCAGAACCTTTTGCCTGAGAATGAACTGGGAGCACTCCCTGTAGGGTAGAGGTTAGGGTTAGCTCTCCCTGTAGGGTTAGGGTTAGGGTTAGGGTTATCTGTAGCCAGGTAGGTCATCTGCTCATAATACTGACATCTTTTTGAAAAACGGCAAAGCCTTCCTTCGGCCATTAAGGCCTCCCTCAGGGCCTTTTTTGTACTGTTGTAAGTATAGGATTTTTTATACTATACTTCAAGTAATTTCAATGATGTCTACTGTTTATGCTACTTTTTAAATGTACACTGAGTAAATGAGTACATTCAGATTTTTGTTTTGCACACCGCACTATGAAAACAGCACGGTATTGGGCCTGCTCGCTAACAGGTCCAGAATCACTTCCGCCGAAAACTGGTGGCTCGTTAGTGCAGTGGCCAGTTAAATTAAATTGGCTCAAGACCGGCCAATTGAATTAGACAAGTGTAGACGATCCACACAATTGTAATGATCCCTATTGTCACCTTAATTCACAAATCTCAAATCACAAAATGGATGTATCTGATTGTGATATTTTTTGTGACATTCATTTCAATCGAGCGAAAACCAAAACAAGGAAGTCAAGCGCGTGCCGTCTATATAGCCAATCAGACTTGCGCGACACATTGTGACGTAGTCAGCGACACTAGACATTTCGCTAGGTAGCAGTCATTGCTCGCTGACACTTGAAAGTGTCGACTCAAGTCCTCATTTCTGTCGGCGACCGTTTCAAAAGTGTCGGCAGACAAAGCATAAATTGGGCTTTAGTGGTACACACTCTACCCTGTGAGCCACCGGAACACCCCCAATACTTGTACTTGAGTATGATTTGTGATACCCTCCTCTGGCCCTGAGGAAGGCCTTCATTGCCAAAACGCATCGACGTGATTTTAAATGATTAAGTCATAAAGTATTAAAGGCTTTTTAATCTATCACCCTCTTAAGTGCCTCAGATGTCTTCTATAAATAATTGTGTTCTCTGCTCTGAAACGCAGAGTTGTCCCACAACATACAGTAGCATCACAGTTTTAAACAGATCAATTATTGAGGGGTGGGTGGACACACTCAAATTCATCACAACAAACCGCTACTGATGTAGCCTCTGAAGTGTCGTAGCGTTATTTATTTCCACTGTTGATTTCTCCACTTGTTTTCCTTGCACATATATAATTAGAGTGCTTTGTTTAGCTCCGTTTGAACTCTCCCACTCGCTTCTGTGGGCTGGAGATAAAACACACGGGCGGCATGTCAAACATGTCAAACAGGAGGCAAACAGCCGCCCGGGAGAGACAGCGTGCGTTAACGTTAACGTTAACGTATGATCATGATGGATCAAACCGTGGCTCGCGGCCTTCTAATCTGTAAGGTGGAGGGCAATGGAGGGTAGGAGATGATGGAGGAGGTTGTTAGGAGACAAAGAGGCGGTGTGTGTGTGTGTGTGTGTGTGTGTGTGTGCGTATGTGCGGGTGTGCATGCGTGCGTGTGTGCGTGTGTGTGTGTGGGTGTGCGTATGTGCGTGTGTGCGTACGTGTGTGTGTTTGTGTGTGTGTGTGTGTGTGTGTGTAAGGCTACGTTCACACACAGCACCCAAGCCTATGCGCCTTGCCTTTACCCACGCTTTTAAATAGGCGTCCTTTTTAGTCAATGAGGCTGTGTACACAGGGCGCCTCAACGTGAACCTTGCGTGTACCCACGCCTCGCCTGAGCTGAGCCGATTTTATCGTTTAGGCGTGAGTTCTATTTTCAAGCCGACTAGGCGCGTGAAGGCAGACTTTTTCTGTCAAGCCATGAAGGAAAAACGCGACAATATCCGTGGGAAATGACAAAGTCAACTGAATTTCAAAATAAAATGGTGTTACTACATGAGCAGAGAGAGAGAGAGAGTGATTGACGGGTGGCTATCACGTGGGGCTTTCTCCCCGTCAGTAAACAAATCTTCAGGAGAGAGAATAGCGACCGAAGAAGCAAGATGGACAATGAAAAGTTAATCCACTTAGTACAACAGCATCCAGTTCTCTATGACAACAGTGACCCAAGAAGGAGACCTGGTTATACATATCCAGCATCAATAGCACATTAAATATATCAGATTTATTTTACCTATGATAATTCGGGACCACACGTGACAAAAAAAACACTAGGGAGAGAGGAGAGGCGCTTGTGACTCGGCTCAGGTTCAGCGTGGAAGGTGTCCAGTGTGATCGCAAAGGCATGTGATAGGTTCACGCCCAGCTCAAGGTATGTAGGCGTAGGCGTGGGTTGAGGCAAGGCAAGGTAGGTAGGTGCCCTGTGTGAACGTAGCGTAAGGGGGGAGGGCATTTCTTTCTATTTCGTCAGTGGTCTTGTCTTGCTGCTGGAGTGCTAGAGGGCTGCTTCAGACTGTTACCTGTCAGGTTATGGTTCAGACTGTTAGCTGCCTGTCAGGTTATGGTTCAGACTGTTAGCTGCCTGTCAGTTGTTAGCTGCCTGTCAGGTTATGGTTCAGACTGTTAGCTGCCTGTCAGGTTATGGTGCAGACTGTTAGCTGCCTGTCAGGTTACGGTTCAGACTGTTAGCTGCCTGTTATGGTCCAGACTGTTAGCTGCTTGTTATGGTTCAGACTGTTAGCTGCCTGTCAGGTTATGGTGCAGACTGTTAGCTGCCTGTCAGGTTACGGTTCAGCCTGTTAGCTGCCTGTTATGGTCCAGACTGTTAGCTGCTTGTTATGGTTCAGACTGTTAGCTGCTTGTTATGGTTCAGGCTGTTAGCTGCTTGTTATGGTTCAGACTGTTAGCTGCTTGTTATGGTTCAGACTGTTAGTTGCTTGTTATGGTTCAGACTGTTACCTGATGGTTATGGTTCAGACTGTTAGCTGCTTGTTATGGTTCAGACTGTTAGCTGCTTGTTATGGTTCAGACTGTTAGTTGCTTGTTATGGTTCAGACTGTTAGCTGCTTGTTATGGTTCAGACTGTTAGCTGCTTGTTATGGTTCAGACTGTTAGCTGCTTGTTATGGTTCAGATGTTAGCTGCTTGTTATGGTTCAGACTGTTAGCTGCCTGTCAGGTGTAGATTTTTGTGTGTGTCTCCATCTTTGTTTTGCAGCCTCGTAGCTGTGGCGGTGTTGCTGCACTTCACTCCCCAGAGATCACCTGTCAATCAGGCAGTGTGGGCGGAGCTTGGGCTTTGTGTTGATTCCGTTCTCTCTGTTCAGCCATGCTGGCTATCAGTGCTTAACGCTAACTACCCAATTCTTCTGTTTAACAAACCGGGAAAATAAAATGCATTAGAGACAATGGAAGAGGTTTAATGAACTGATACGCTGAATCACTATAATGTTATATCAGTTTGCGATAGAGAGTAGAGAAACAGACATTGATTTGAAAATGTCACAGACTTTAGGCATAGGCTACCCATTTTCATCCAGGGATAGCTCACATTCGGCCCACTCTTTTTGAGCAGCATGGCTTCACATTCACAAGAGTCCACTGCTCTTATACTATTACGATTGGGATATTTTAATGACTCCAATAAGAGGTAATGTGGTATAATGAAATGAAATGAAATGGTAATAAATATCTTTAAGCGTTCACTTGTAAAGGATAATGATTATTACCCCAGGTTTATCTTTTTTTAAAGTGTCGGCGGTGTCTTGTGGTACGCGTTTGTCAATGTCGCCGTCATGTGCCGCTTGCTGTGTCGACAAGGGTAAAACAGCCATAAGAGCTGGCACTGAGTCACCGAGGGAGGGAGAGAGAGAGAGACAGAGAGAGAGACAGAGAGAGAGAGACAGAGACACAGAGAGAGAGAGACAGAGAGAGAGAGAGAGAGAGAGAGAGACAGAGAGAGAGTCAGAGACACACAGAGAGAGAGACAGAGGGAGAGAGACAGAGAGAGAGAGACAGAGAGAGACAGAGAGAGACACAGGGAGAGACAGGGAGAGACACAGGGAGATACACAGGGAGAGACAGAGAGAGACACAGGGAGAGACAGAGGGAGAGACAGGGAGAGACACAGGGAGAGACAGAGGGAGAGACACACAGGGAGAGAGACAGTGAGATGACTCAACTGCTCGATCATATCTCATGCATGAAGCGTTGTGTGTGTGTGGTGTGTGTGTGTGTGTGTGTGTGTGTGTGTGTGTGTGTGTGTGGACACACATCCGCTCCACCACCTCTCATTACAACTTATCAAGCCGCCTGTGTGATTGTGTGTGTGGCCCCCGCTGACCTCTGACCCCGCTGCAGCTTATCAAGCGCCTGTAGGTCACTCATCAGAGCTGCTTCACCCAGTGAATATCTTAGAGAGAGAGAGAGAGAGAGAGAGAGAGAGAGAGAGTCAGGGAAGAGAGAGAGAGGCAGGGAAGAGAGAGAGAGAGGCAGGGGAGAGAGGCAGGGAAGAGAGAGAGAGACAGGCAGGGAAGAGAGAGAGAGAGAGAGAGAGGCAGGGAAGAGAGAGAGAGACAGGCAGGGAAGAGAGAGAGAGAGAGGCAGGGAAGAGAGAGAGAGGAAGAGAGAGAGAGGCAGGCAGGGAAGAGAGAGAGTCAGGCAGGGAAGAGAGAGAGAGGCAGGGAAGAGAGAGAGGCAGGGAAGAGAGAGAGAGAGAGAGAGAGAGGCAGGGAAGAGAGAGAGAGACAGGGAAGAGAGAGAGAGGCAGGGAAGAGAGAGAGATAGAGGCAGGGAAGAGAGAGAGAGGCAGGGAAGAGAGGGAGAGGCAGGGAGAGGTGGAGACGAGAGGGAGAGAGAAAGAGGGAGGGAGAGGCGGGGATAGAGAGGGAGGGAGAGAGACGGGGAGGGGGGGGGGGTGGGTGACTTTACTTCCATTCCTTGGCCACGGGTCAGACAAGTCGTATGGTCAGATTTAGGCTAACGTCTAATTCCATGTGTCAATTATGTTTTTATCACCTGTCAATCAAAGGTTACCATTTCAAAGTGGTTTAAACCTGCAGGCCTAGAACCCGCCCCCCCCCCCTCTTTCTTTCTGTTCTATAGAATGCCTCATTTTAAATTTTCTCATTTCTGCATGCATCCAAAATAGGGGTGTAACAATGCATGTAACATGTACACATGCATGTAACTGGACAGGACACTTTTCTCTAGCATCTTCTTGCTCGCGTTTTGCAGGTTAGCAGCTGTAATGTAAAATGATACTCTGCTGCATGCGCGTAGCCACGGGTGTGCCAGGGTGTGCAAATGCCACCCAGACAGGCCTCTGGCACACCTGAAAAAAATGGGGTAAAAAAGGTTTTTTGTTTTGTCTGCAAAACACATCAACGCTGTCATGCACTGTGTCCAACTTATCCTATGTGCGAATAGAAATCACGCTCCGCTGACCTATGTGCCCCGGAGCATCATGGGAATAGTTAAGCTGTCGTCCACGTAGGTAAACAAATGCACGCACAGCTGTAGCAGCAGCAGCAGCGCCAAATCAAGAAGACATGAAACAAAGCTCGCTTTTAAGCTTTTTCAGCAAAGGCAAGAAACGTCGCATTGACGACGAGGAAGAAGATGACTCGTTGTCACCCTCCCCCTCAACAAGTGCGGATTGTAGTGCACCCGTTCCCGCACCTGTATTGGTGGTGTACAGTGGAGAAGAGACGATTATGAAGAAGATGATGCAGCCGAAACAATGACGTTAACAGCGGGGAACGCAGCCAACAACACACTGGAGGTTTGTGCAGAGCCAGAGGACACTGAGAACGCTACAGATCTCTCTGCAGTAGACGAACCTTCATGCCAACCAAATTTGCGTTCTTTCCCGACTAGGACACTCATTGGAAAAAGTAGGTGAGACTTTTTTGAGATACTAAACAAAGTGGTTTTACATGTTGCCAAAAAATACAATTTAATTGACTGCTTCTACCTGCTAATAATGAGTGTGAAAAGGAGCAAATAACACACAAATATTCCTCTAAATCTGGTTTGAAAAGACCCAAAAAAAAAATTGCCGCCGCCAAATGGCCCCCTGGCATACCCTGGCTTTCTGTGGCACACCCAATGAGCCAAGTCTGGCTACGCTACTGCTCTGCTGGTTCACACAGTTTAACGTTAAAAGATAAGATATTACTTTATTGTCAGACAGAGTCCGAAATTTGTCTTGCATCCTCAGACACTTGTTTCTCATCGATACATACAACAGTGCAAAACGACAACCAACACCATCCTCAAAGTGCATAGTAGACAAAACAATAACAATAACAAAAGACAAGAATAAGAAAAGGCTGCAGCGCTTCTTAAGTCCCTGTCTACAGTCTCTAGTCTGTCACAGTTTGACAGCCTGGGGCACAAATGCGACGCGTGATGCGCGTCGGACTTTCAATAATAAAATTAGTGGTGTGTTCCTCCACCTCCACCAACAATGACGTCTCGTTTTGCTACCCTAACGTAATGACGTTACTTACAGTTGCTGCAGGGGGATCTGATGTCCCTCTTTTTCCGAGCGGGAGGAGGAGAAGGAGGCGGCGGCATGTCGGCATGTTAGTAGTGTGTGTGTCAGAGCCATGTGTGTGGGTGGGCGTTTGTTTGGTCATCAGCCAAATGAGCCAATCAAACGTGAGTTTGGGGGAAAAAAATTGGACTGGCCCATTCAGTTGTGAAAAACAGGGGTAAATGTAACTTTGAACATATTGCAAACTAATTTCACTCAATAATGGTCGGGTCAATTCTATCCTTGCAAAATATGGGAAGACAATCTAAATGACCTATATAACTGCACTCCAAAGATAATGCAAATAAGGTTGCTTAAAAGTTGGTAGGGACAATTGGACACCCTGAAATGTTGCTTGTGACTTGTCCCAACCAACCCTACCCAAATCGACGCGCTTGGCAATAATATCCCTCTGAGTGGCAAGGGAAATAGGGAATAGTCTCTGAGAGGTCAACAGTGGAGTCAGTAACTGAATCTGTGATGATTGCTGGTTTACAGTTTATAATATGCATGCACTGTGGCTTGGAGAGGCACTATATGTGGGGAAATGGGATGGCCCAAAGGAACAGAGGATCTTCTTGGGCTGGTGGTTGTCTTCCAAACGGTGGTTCATCCTGTAGGGAACACTCGACCCGGGGAGGCAGAAGGCGAGGGTTTTATGTCAACCTCTCAGTGGTCATTCTGAGTAGGAAATGGGGGAACTTTGTGAAGGCTCCAATATCTCCGACCTGATGGTAAAAATCACAACATGTCAATGCAGAAACAAACATGGCTTGTAGGTATAGGTACAATCGAGGGGGAAGGCTTTCATGATTGCATTGAGGCCAATGCAGAAGTACTAAAAATGGCAGTTCCTCCACTGGCCACTTGAGGCTGGCGGCAAATGCGATTCAGTCCCCATTCACCCCCATGTTAAGATGCCCGACTTTACAGCATAAATGAACATGTTTACAGCCTGGTTCAAAAAAGTGGTTTTGGTCTTTATAGCTAATTTCACCTTTATGAGAAATGTATGGGTATATCATTTTTATATAACTCGTCCATTTAGAGTAAAATATATGATTAAAAAGACTATGTTTTGGGTGTGATTGACAGGTCGCCTGTCCAGTGTTCGTGCAGCTCGCCGATCATGGACCAATAGCAAGCAGAGCTGCAGCTCTGTGCGAAACTCCTGGTCTCACGTGAGCTGGCTGCGTGAAAACCAAGATGGCGTCGGGCCAAACGCCAAACTAGAGGCTTCAAAACAGGAGGTCACAAACCAATGGGTGGCATCACACTCGCTCCACTCATATCTTTTATGCAGTATAGGTACAATACAATTTATAATATCAGTTTAGATGTAAAATTACAGTTTTCCTTTCATTTGTAATTCAGTTCCATTTAAATTGTAATTCAGGAGGCTATAGTATCGGACCATCATAAAGTAGAGAACCTAGACAAGTAGCGCAGCAACAACTGAGGGCATGATTGCCAATGAATGCAACATGTAAAGTAAACGCTTCCAAGTCGGAGCAAAGGGAAGTCTTCATCGTTCTGCTTCCTTCCACATGATGTGAATGTGGCACGACAGATGGGGGGATAGGAGGGAAATTGTCTGGCTTTAAAGTCTGCGCGTTTGTTATCCAATCCGTCCACTCAATGAATAAAGAGTCTATCAGGCAGAGAGGTCAAGCACAGAGATCACAGTTTAATAATACAGTCCACAAGCCACAATCTAAACACACTTACTGTACTGCAGAGACTTGCTTTGCTCACCCACTCATAACCTCCTTCCTCTCCACTGACTGAGGTTCTTTGTCCATAGGCGGCATGCTGGATGAGTGTTCCAGTCCGGTCCTTTCTGTGTGGAGTTAGCGTGTTCTCCCCGTGTTCGTGTGGGTTTCCTCCCACAGTCTAAAGATAAGCTGTGTTTGTGTACTATCATAATGTAAATTACAAACATAACTGAACTCAAATGAAGCCATATGCTTTCTTTTGTGCACTGACAAAATAACTAAAGGACAGAAGACGGATACTAATCCCATAAATTCACTGCCAGCATGAGGAAGCATCAGATAAATTGATAGATTCAACTTCATTCACATCCCCAAAATTGTGAGAACGCAAAATGTCATCAAAGCAAAGGAAAGAGATGACCAATGATAGATTTCTCTCCTCAGATCTATGGTTTTTTGATTAAACATTTCCCCATAGGTCCAGTTTGGACTCAACAGAAGGCGGATACTCCAGAATGGCGGCCCAACATGCTGATATGAAGCATATGCATTTGTTAATTCAAATATATCTTTAATTATGTTTTAAATGTTCTGTTCTAGGTCTCGGAGGAGCTGCTGTGAGTTTGTGTTTAGATAAACTTTCTCCCTTTCTCACAGGGGGACAAAAGGCCATGGAGAGGGAGGTCTAAAGGACTCAAGCGTAATGATCCAACTGCACCAGGATGTCAGTTAATGAGTTCAACAGATGGTTAAATGGTTCTTGTTATCTAAGAATGGTCTGTTAACCTTTAATGGATATATGGTCTCTCTTCAGTCACTTTGGGATAGGACTGGGAAACAACAAAGAGTTTATGGCGTTTCTCTAAGATAAATGGTTACAAGAGCATTAGGGGAACATTCCACAGGATGCCTCAGTAGGCAGAAGCTATCTGGAAAGGAAATCAACACTATGCATTTAACAATCTAAATGAATGATGGTTTTCTCTCATGCTTGACTGTTGTTGCTTATTATTCAATATATATCCTACTGATTGACTGAGTGGTTTTGATATCTGATATGAAATAAAGTTTAGACTATACATTCGATGTGCTGACTTTTCCCCCCAGAGGAGACAGGATCTGACACAGAACACAGCACAGAGCAGAGCAGAGGAGAGGAACCAGGGTTCGAATCTCAGACGGCCCGGCGTTGGTCTTTGGGAATATTTGCATTACTTGCTACACAATAAGGGAGCTATATAATATTTAGATAAATATCAGCCTATTATTACTACTGCAACTATAGAATGGAAAATAAATGTATAGTCAAATTAGTTAATAATTGGTAATTGATAAGAGTTTCCTCCTCCTGATTAAACAAGGTGAGGTTTTCTCTGATTTGTTGAATTTAACTAAAGGAACTATCCTCTTCTCTTTTTACACTCAATAGAGTGGTTTTAGACTAAGAGGTAGTGGTTTGGGCTGTATGATGTTTAAATCCAGTTCAGACTGGGATTAACCCATGATTAGCTGAATTTGATCTTATCCAGGATGTAGAATTAGTTTATATAGTCTAAAGTAATCATAGATAAAGTGCTATAGGATTTCTAATAGGTAAATAGCTAAATTAGCTGACCAAATTATGGGAATTAAAAATAGGAATTTAAAGTAAATATATTGACAGTTGCTTTGGTAGACAGAGAAGTTTATAGATAACTATTTCAAGTGAGGGTTAGTCTGTGACCTCCAGTGGAAGCCAGGTCATATGATGCGGACCAAGAGGAGGAGGAGAAAAACACGCCTGCCAAGTAGGAGTGACAGAAGGAGAGATCGTATGACCACCAATGACAGCCCAAGCAGTGAAGGATGTCCCCAGATGGAGGAGGAACCTTCGGGGAGAGACCAGCCCACAAGGAAATGCACTTTAAAAGCCCACGCAAAATATTAGAATAGGTCGGTTTACAAGGGTCTATTTCTTGACCTGCTTCATATCAGCTGTGAGGGAAAGACCACTGCAAATCCACCTCGGAGATCTCTGAATGGGGTAATATATAACTTGACCTGCCTTTGTACCACTATGCAATATTCTCTATATAAAATAATGTTCTAAATATCAGAATTGCTTGTTGTATTGATTTTTCATATATCTGGAATAATTGGACACACGGGAAAGGTATTAACATATGTCACACCTTCTGATTGGAGTGGGCAGTTTAAACTAGGTTGAGCGAGGCACAGAAAAATCCTTTCCATCAAATGGTGACCCCTCCGCGATGAGGATCCAGAGAAAAAAGTAAGCATTCTGATCAAGCATTTCAGGAGAACAGTGGGTAACAAATCCCGGGAAAATATCAATAAAGGGTTTACGGATTACCTTTTTCATAAAAATATCTGCATTGGCTATTCTAAATTATTGTTACACTAACTGAATTCCACAAATGCTGTAATTTATCAATCAAATTTAGGAACCGGTACAAAGCTGGTCAGACACGTGTTTTGATATTTTGGAAAGATTTGTAGGCGAGATGTACTTTAAAACATCTGCCAAAGGGACCGAGCGCGTGTGAGGGACGTAATTAAACCCAAGACCATTTGCCCATGACCGAGCACGTGTGAGAGAAGTGATTAATCTCAAGACCATTGTCAGACCGAATGCATGTGAGGGATAATAGTACATTATTATTATGATAATACTAATTTTCCAAGACCATAGCAAAAATATGTATATATGCAGAACCGGCGTGTTCTGGAGAAGTCCGCTTTGTACAGAGGGCATTAATGCTCAGGTTTTCGTGTTTTATTGTAATATAGCTCTGAAGGTTTTGCTATATTATGAATTGTGAAAAATCAGCTATAGAAAAGATCATAAAAGATTATTTTTAATGGGGAAGAAATAACACAGAAATGTCTAATAATAGTAATATCAATATCCATATTTTGAGTTGAATTTTAGATTCTTCCAATTTATGTTGCTATGTAAATTAGACACAGAGGTTTATGCTATAAATTTGAACAACAAGGTGAACCTAATGCAAGATTAGGTCACGTTGGGTTAGTATTCCTTTGTATTATTGTGTTATACTGCTTTATGATCCATAACTTTGCTGTAAGTTTGAGAAGAAGAGAGTGATGATCCTTCTAATGATTTTTAGATATAGGGGAACATTTTCTATATAATAGAAAGGGATAAATAGGGTGTATAATTAGTCACACTCCTTGATTTGTCAAATGAGTGCTATTTGAAACAAAGAAGTTTCAGTGTGCAGGGACGCCTGTCACAGTGAAACGGTAATATGCAAGAGTATAGTACATTAATAGAATCAACAGTAATTTGACGCTTATGAAAACTGTTTGTGGAAGAAAATACACCATAGTTGATGCGCGCAGCTTCTAACCAAGGGTCCGGGTGCAGCCAAATGTCCGCGGGTGTGATGGTGCTGGCACTTTTTGCTGTCTGAGTGGGCTTTGGCGTTCAAACAGGAGAAGCCTGTGAGTCTGTCTGGCGGAGTTGGGCTGCAGAGCGGAGAATTGTAGATAGCCTATGAGTTATTTTGCCGTCAAATTGGCGTAAGGTCCGCGCGACACTTCAAAATAATAGCGTATGCTTTTAACGTTAGATTTATTTAGATTAAAATAGATATTGTAAGAGAGTGGTGGATTCGATAGAGGGTAAACATATGGAATGGGATTAATGGCCTATGGCCTATAGATTATGCAAATAGATATAATAGGCGTCACATAGATAATGGGCTCTATCGTTGCAGCGGCGCAGTTTCTAGGCCGAGCGCCAGCCGCAGCGCAAAGCAGTGGGCGTGGAAAGGCGCACTTGATATCGTCATGCTGGCGCTAGATGCAGCCCAAAGCATTACAACCACGCCTTTTAGGCGTAAAATTATGCACCGTCATGCTCATTGGATAAGTGCAATAAACGAATCGCACGCTTGCCTTTTTAGCTCCAATTCCAGTGATCCCGCAAAACCAGACGAAAGCCAAACGCTCTGCCCCCCCCCCCTCCCTTCATCCAGTCTGTCTGTCTGCATTATAGGCTATTATTCCATATTATTATGCTTCTCAAACCAATCTAACTGCAGTTTCAATACTGCAAGCATGTAAATACGCTACACTATAGCAAGATCAAAGTGAAAATAATGTTCTAAAGGCATCAGCTACAAAAATATAGCCTATCCCTATATGATGAGATTAATTTTATATTGGTGAAAGTTTGTTCAGAATGATATCGTTTTCTCTCCCCTGCTGCAGGTAGAATGATGCACATAAATATACCCTACATTGTGTAAAGTCATTGCATAAATGTGTTTTTATTGTAAAACTAAATGTGAAGTTGGGCAAAGTTATTGGAGCGGACATCACAGTATAGCACATGACAGTAGAAGCGCGTTCTGAAGCGCGTTCCTCTGACACTTATCTAAATGACGTTAAATCGACAAAGGATATATATAGGCCCAGGAGGACATATATGTTTCACTTAGGGTGGTGTTTTAATTTCGATTATTTATTTGGTCCAATATTGAAATGTTCTACAATTGCAGGCTGTGTTACCATTACACATTATTTTAGATCGACCTTTTATATCTATTTCGCCTCATTTAGTTGCTATTTAGTAGCGAAATTGAGTACCCAATTGCATGCTGGGGCATTCACAGGCAGTCAGAGAGAGACAGTCGTATTGTGCCTGTCAGACTGCCTGCAGCCTCAAAGCGGTACACGGAGTTGTTTTACCCAGGCTGGACGCGTTGTCACACAGGCTTGTGACAGTAACTCAACGCGGAAGGATTTATTTCACAATAAACTGGTAAACGCACACCAATGCCTGCTCCTGTCAGTAGGAGAGAGGGAGAGAGTGACACAGGTAAGGGTGACAGAGGAGAGAGGGGAGGAATAGGCCTGCTTTTCAAAGGCGCAAGGCGCTAAATTAACGCCAGCTCGGAAGATAGGTATTTAGCGCCGACACGCCCACTTTGGCCCATTCTGGGACTGCGCCACGCCCATTCGGCCTAAAGCGCATTTGGCAGCGTAAAGCCATATTGATATCGTCCCAAAACAGGCGCAAGGCACGTTTTTTTGCGTTTAAGGCCCGTTTTAGCGCCGAAGGCCTGTGGGAGAATAGGGCCCAATATGTCCTCCCAACTAGTAGGCATGATGTGTGCGTGAGACGGGCTAGATTATAAGCATGACCGGCTCTTTACGCATTCAAATAAATATAGCTCAGTTGGTAGAGCGCACGGGTTTGAACCTGTGAGTGTGCGGTTCGACAGTAAATGGTACAATGTCTGTATGTCGTCAACGACTGACGGTTAAATCAAAACAAACATCGACAAACCTTTATTTAGTTTCTGTCTGTCTGTCTTTCTGTCTTTTTATCTATTGGTCGCTGGCAGTGCAAACTTTGCATGTCGTTGGGCAGAGAATGTGTGTGTTTGTGTGTATGCGCGAAAGGGGAGAGCATGAGTGGGTGTGTGTGTGTGTGTGTGTTTGTGTGTGTGCCATGTTAGAGAAGGAAGCAGAGTTTCCGGCTGTTTCCAGCGGAGGGAGAGGATTGCTGACGCCGCGGAACCCCGAGAGAAGCGCCGCTGACGGGTCCGGCTTGAGGGGGGCTAAGCAGTTGTGGCATCAGGTGGAGGTGGTTTTCTTTCAGGGCTGGTACAGTGACAGCGAGCTGAGCACCAGACGTGACTTGCATCGGGCGGTGGCGAGCCAGCAGCTACCGGAATGGCCAGGAGGGTGTTTCACGTTACCTTTGTCTGCTAAAATGAAGTCGGTAATGTACAATTTGATGCAAGGGGGAACAAACCCTTTCAGAGGAACCTATAACACAAAACTGTCTGTTTTACTGCTTTGTCCAGGACATTGAGAGTAAAGGAAAAAATGGTCTATGGGAGTGAATGGAGGTGTCGGGAGCTCCGTTCTGTTCAAGGTCTATATGATAAGTGAACTGGGCATGCGTGAGGACTGGGCGGGCCTAGAAAGCTCAGCATGTCCAAAAGAATGTTGTCCCTTGAGAAGGTTAAAGAGGTCAGCCCTTTCCTAAGGGTGGGGCTGCACGAGTGGGGTAGGCTCTTTTAGCAAGGCATTACACCAGGACAGCGTTGCTGTAAGTGGCTGATTATGTAGGCTATAAGTTTCAGAATATTTGAGTTGATTTGAGTGTGATATTTGAGATAGATAGGATTTTATGTTACTGCATGAGTGATGGTTAGATGCCGGTAGTGAAATTTGATGTTGTGAATGCATTTGAGTGGGAGGAGACAGATAGGATTTGAGTGGGTTGGTATGTGTGATGAAGTTTGTGGAATGTGGGTTTTTATGTGGATGGTTGGGAATACAATGCTGATAGTATGGGGCGTGAACGTTCATTGTTTCTATGGAGAATGAAAGCATTGATTATAATATTTAGATTGGCGAAATGGTGCTGTGTTTGGTCGGTGTGGTTGTGATATGTGAAATGATGTCTGTTCATGTTTGGAACATTCTTGATGACATCATTTGTGGTTGGTGTAGCCTACTGGAGTTTCAGTGTGGATCGATTGGCGGGGAGGGTTCATTAATGATTACTCGTTTGAGGTGTCAATTGATCTGATGATTATTGATAGTTGTTTGATTAATTTAGACCAAAGGGGGGTCCCCATACATTGTGGAATGCATGGTGAATGAATGCGTAGAATATAGAATGGACCCAGATGGAGGGTTAAATCTCAGCAAAAACACACTGACTCAGATATAATAAGTTATGAAAAATAAAATAGATTGGACTGGGAAGGTACAGAAGTGGGGAACACTGAACACTGTACATTATATAATAATACTCACTGAATAGAAAGTTTGCAGAAAAAGAACAACAGTCATATGATAAGTTTGCTTAGTTGAGCAATTTGTATGAATGGAGGGTTTGTTGATTAACTTGAGAATTCCCTCTGTTGTCTCTATAAAAGAACTAGCCCAAACTCAGGTAAGATACACCAACATTTTTCTGTTTGAGATGAGCTACACATAGCGAAATTTACACTTAAGTACGCTGGAGAGGTTTTTAAAAGTATTTATAAGTAAGACAATGCCCTCTAGGACAGACAGTCCTGAGTTTGCGTTTGGAGTATTGTGAACAATGTTGGCCCTCACTGTTTTACTGCCAGGGGTCTAGCCCGCCCCACCCCCACTCACAGCACCTTCAGGGGTTACCCTCCGCCCCATTGTATATTGCCACAAGTCTACAGGGTCAGTACATTGTCACTCTGTAAGCTGTAAATGCACCCCCAGGAGTCATCTTGTTTATGAGGATGCATTGCAAACAAATTATAAAGTGAACAATTGAATATGTACTCACAGAGTATCTCAAACATTATCTGCCATATGTGCGTACTTGTTGTACTAATAAAAATACAAGAAACTATTTTGTTTAAAATACAGGCACATTGTGAAATCAAATGTTTGCAGCACAGGTCCAATCTTGAAGATGTGGGTTTCATTTTTGCATAGTGGGAACTAAGTAAATCCTCTCATGCACTCATTTGGGTGCAAATTGGGACAAGGGGGGAAGTAAATTATTATGACAAATTAGGAAAATGAATACATGCACTAATGGTTAAGTTGTGTTTGTGCTGAGGTTTAATATTGTCTATGTGTTTACCCAGGAAGTGGGTTCCAGGAGAGCTATGGGAACAGTTATGTTACTGAATGAACTGAATGTTGTCGTTAGGGGGGTTTCAATGGGGCTTATGTTAGATTCAGTACCAAGCCAAGTTGAAGAGCCAAGTTGAAGAATATGTTTAAAATAACTCAAATCATAGTGCTAATATAATATGCTATGTTTCAGGAAAATATGTAATTGGACCGTCCGATGCTGCCATGGGACGAGATCAATAAGTAGGTGGTTTTACACCTCTATTGGAGGTGTAAAAAGGGGGATTGATAGATTTCTCTCCTCAGATCTATGGTTTTTTGATTAAACATTTCCCCATAGGTCCAGTTTGGACTCAACAGAAGGCGGATACTCCAGAATGGCGGCCCAACATGCTGATATGAAGCATATGCATTTGTTAATTCAAATATATCTTTAATTATGTTTTAAATGTTCTGTTCTAGGTCTCGGAGGAGCTGCTGTGAGTTTGTGTTTAGATAAACTTTCTCCCTTTCTCACAGGGGGACAAAAGGCCATGGAGAGGGAGGTCTAAAGGACTCAAGCGTAATGATCCAACTGCACCAGGATGTCAGTTAATGAGTTCAACAGATGGTTAAATGGTTCTTGTTATCTAAGGATGGTCTGTTAACCTTTAATGGATATATGGTCTCTCTTCAGTCACTTTGGGATAGGACTGGGAAACAACATAGAGTTTATGGCGTTTCTCTAAGATAAATGGTTACAAGAGCATTAGGGGAACATTCCACAGGATGCCTCAGTAGGCAGAAGCTATCTGGAAACGAAATCAACACTATGCATTTAACAATCTAAATGAATGATGGTTTTCTCTCATGCTTGACTGTTGTTGCTTATTATTCAATATATATCCTACTGATTGACTGAGTGGTTTTGATATCTGATATGAAATAAAGTTTAGACTATACATTCGATGTGCTGACTTTTCCCCCCAGAGGAGACAGGATCTGACACAGAACACAGCACAGAGCAGAGCAGAGGAGAGGAACCAGGGTTCGAATCTCAGACGGCCCGGCGTTGGTCTTTGGGAATATTTGCATTACTTGCTACACAATAAGGGAGCTATATAATATTTAGATAAATATCAGCCTATTATTACTACTGCAACTATAGAATGGAAAATAAATGTATAGTCAAATTAGTTAATAATTGGTAATTGATAAGAGTTTCCTCCTCCTGATTAAACAAGGTGAGGTTTTCTCTGATTTGTTGAATTTAACTAAAGGAACTATCCTCTTCTCTTTTTACACTCAATAGAGTGGTTTTAGACTAAGAGGTAGTGGTTTGGGCTGTATGATGTTTAAATCCAGTTCAGACTGGGATTAACCCATGATTAGCTGAATTTGATCTTATCCAGGATGTAGAATTAGTTTATATAGTCTAAAGTAATCATAGATAAAGTGCTATAGGATTTCTAATAGGTAAATAGCTAAATTAGCTGACCAAATTATGGGAATTAAAAATAGGAATTTAAAGTAAATATATTGACAGTTGCTTTGGTAGACAGAGAAGTTTATAGATAACTATTTCAAGTGAGGGTTAGTCTGTGACCTCCAGTGGAAGCCAGGTCATATGATGCGGACCAAGAGTAGGAGGAGAAAAACACGCCTGCCAAGTAGGAGTGACAGAAGGAGAGATCGTATGACCACCAATGACAGCCCAAGCAGTGAAGGATGTCGCCAGATGGAGGAGGAACCTTCGGGGAGAGACCAGCCCACAAGGAAATGCACTTTAAAAGCCCACGCAAAATATTAGAATAGGTCGGTTTACAAGGGTCTATTTCTTGACCTGCTTCATATCAGCTGTGAGGGAAAGACCACTGCAAATCCACCTCGGAGATCTCTGAATGGGGTAATATATAACTTGACCTGCCTTTGTACCACTATGCAATATTCTCTATATAAAATAATGTTCTAAATATCAGAATTGCTTGTTGTATTGATTTTTCATATATCTGGAATAATTGGACACACTGGAAAGGTATTAACACATTCACTGCCAACAACGTGTAAACACGTTTTCAGAATCCAGCTGTTGACTGCCAACAACGTGTAAACACGTCCTTGGCATCGATTTATTTTTTTTGACGGTGGGTTGTGCATCTAACCCTTTTACATATCTTATATAAGTATTGGACGTGTACAACGTGTACAACCCATTCCACCGACCCACTAAGTGGCAACAGTGCTCTCCTGACTAGAGGAAGGCAAGCATTTTTTTAACTTGTCACGCCATTCTCACCCCAGCCATTCTCATGAAAATGGATGGGGGAAAACGCTTTCATTTTCGCGCTGATTGCTGGCGATGCGGGATTGCAAATTTACATAATAGATTACAGATGTAACACACTTTGAAACACGCAGCATAAATATGACCAGAATCGCAAAAGCTTCTCTCAACCAAAACTCCAAGAAGCGAGCGAGTCCATCCCGACTTCCTCAAACAGCGGCCGTGCAGACAGGCACAGGACAGCAGCAAAGCACTGACTGGTGACAAGCTTGTCCGCCCACGGAGGGAGGAGTTGAAGCAACTCTCCCTCTCGCTCTCTCCCTCTCTCTCTCTCTCTCTCTCGCTCTCTCTCTCTCCCTCCCTCCCTCTCTCTCTCTCTCTCTCTCTCTCCCTCTCCCCCTCTCACTAGGATTAAACCTAGTGCGTCTCCCTCCCGAGAGGGAGGGAGAGAGAGAGAGAGGGGGGGAGAGCGAGAGGGAGGGAGAGAGAGAGAGAGAGAGAGAGAGAGAGAGAGAGGGAGGGAGAGCGAGAGGGAGGGAGAGAGAGAGAGAGAGCGAGAGGGGGAGGGAGAGAGAGAGAGAGAGAGAGCCAAAAATGAATGGTTAAAGTGACTGTTCTATCCAATTTCACAAAAAGCCGTTTATCTCTGAATATTTTTTCTGACGCTAAAACCATGCTGTATTCAACTGCTAATGCTTACATAACTACTAACTTTACAAACTAACTCTTTTAGACAGAGAAAGTACACATTCTATTAGTACTTTTGAGATATTGTATGTTCACAAAGTCCAAGCTGAAACGAATCCTCGGCTCTTGTAAAATGAGC
Source organism: Poromitra crassiceps (assembly GCF_964638095.1). Classification (NCBI taxonomy): domain Eukaryota; kingdom Metazoa; phylum Chordata; class Actinopteri; order Beryciformes; family Melamphaidae; genus Poromitra; species Poromitra crassiceps. The sequence goes on from NC_139630.1 coordinate 4,281,222, forward strand.
CAGAATCTTCAAAAAACGGCTTGGCAGAAGCTACCTACAGCAACAAAAAAACGGCTGGCAGTCAATGTGTTAACATATGTCACACCTTCTGATTGGAGTGGGCAGTTTAAACTAGGTTGAGCGAGGCACAGAAAAATCCTTTCCATCACCAATCAAAATAGACCAAAGAAGGTTTTTCCGTATAGCCTGTTGGCAGATTTGCTAACACATCTGCCCCTTGAGATCCTGTTAGCATAGCGTCTGTAAAGGCTTTATCTCTGTAATATTAGCACAAACTTGAGGCATTACGGGGTCTAAAACAGACATCTCTGTTTTAATAACTTTGCCTCTCCGTCGAGAACTGCGACAAAAAGGGGTGGGTGTTTCCCCAGACCCAAAGCACGATTTGGGTAAAATTACTGATTTGGCTCTGGCTTCGTGAGAGTACACCATAAGAAACTATTGGCCCTCGATCCCACACTCTGCCCAGTTGTCTCCTGTGTGGGAGTGGGCGCTGTCCCTGGTGCTAAACTTCAGTGGTGCTGTCTTTCTGGCCTGTAGGAGACCAACCCGATCTCCAAAAAAATTGTAAAATAGCAACTTTTGTGGACAAACGTTGGTATTTTACAATGTCGGCTAAGAAATTGTAAAATGGGAACGTATGCGTCTACAGCGGTGGGCGTGGTTTGGGCGTGTTTTACGGAGATTTTCTGTTTCTAACCCCTCCCCCTACTCTAATCCTAACCCTAAAATCTCAGAACGTTACTATTTTACAATTTTCGAGCCGAAATTGTAAAATAGCAACGTTGGTCCATATCGTTGGTATTATACAATTTTCTGTGAGACTGTGTTGAGGAGACAGTACAGTCAGAATAAATAATGTATAGGAGGGTCTTCAACGTTTTTCTCAACAGTTGACAGGTTTTGCACAAGTCATTGTGAAATATGTTCCTATTGTCTCCCAGCAGTGGTGGGAGAAGAAAGATGTAATGTGATGTATACTCCCTGTGAGGTCAACAGTGGGGTCAGTAACTGAATCTGTGATGATTGCTGGATTACAGTTTATTTGTGTTGTGGCTTGGAGAGGCATTATATTTCTCTGGAAGACACACTGATGCAGAGGTTCCAGGTGGAAAGAGAACGTTCTTATTAATTATGTGGGGGGATGGGAGTGGGTCCAAAGGGAACAGAGGACTTTCCTGGACCGGTGGTTGTCTTTCAAAATGGTTGTGGGAACACAGCCAGGGGAGACACATAGAGGGCAGGGAGCTGATGCTGTCTTCATGTCATATGGGAGTTACCATAATTGCTATCTTACCAATGGGAATAAACTATTGGGTGACAGCATATCCTGTGTATTGATCAATAACACATCTCAACACTATGGGAACAAGGAGGGCAGAGAGAATGTATGCAACACAGGGAATAGTGAGGGAGAATATGACTTGGATCGGTGAATATAAGAATAGCAGTTGTTGTGACATGTTTTATTTTAACTGTAAGAAATACGAGTAAATAACTGCACCGCACAACACTGGTGAGGCAAATCAGTTCCATGATGTCTTCTTTTTTCTTCTTCTTTTTGAGTGTTAATAAGTAGTGTAAGAGTGTAGCCCGCGCTAGGTGAGCTAACACTCGCTAGCCACAACAGCTAACGTAAACGCTAGAGAATTCCCCTGCAACCTCGACAGGTTTGCAGGACACGGATTGCAAATTTCAATAGCGTGTTGATCATCTGAAAAAGCCACATGGGTGGCAGCCATGTTTTGCCCTAGGCAGCGCTGCAGTCGCAGCTGTGACGCCACGAGCGTGCGACAACAATTATGGTCCGCTTCCGAGGCAAAAACAAAACTTCATGGCCTCATATTATCTATCGGCTCTTATCGGCAGAAAAGTCATTATCGGAATAATAAATAATAACGCAAAATGGCCATACTAATTTAAATACATAATTTATCAGTCCGATAATTATCGTGCATCCCTATTGCATACACTTCCTGTGTGACTTCCAGAAGAGAAAAGATATGGAAATACTATGTATAAAATCTTTGACTACTGTATACATGAGGAAAGGGGTGAACAGATGTAGACTACTGTTTTTTCGTAAGCCCATATGGGCATCATCAAATCATCATCAAATCATCATCAAATCATCATCACCGACTGGGATATGAAGCATCCACTCTGTATAAGTCCATAAAGGGAAATCGCCGTCAAGCCTCTCAACCAGATGTGATGAAGTTGGTGAAAGTGACTCAACTTCATATCAGCGCAGCAGCAGGAGAGGGCAGTGGACTAGAAATGATTCATTGTTTCCCAGAGTCCAGGAGAATGTCAATAAGGGTGCAGAAATCATCCCCGAGCCTTTCAAACTGCTGGAGCGTTACGCCATCTGAGCCGATCAACGACTCAGACCAGGACCCACCCGGCTGCTTATGTAATAATGGCTTCTGCTTGAGGAATGGTGTTTTGACAGACCGGGGATGAGCCCCACAGTAAGCATGGGTTTGGGGTAGGGGTGAAGGGGTCTCTCCGGGGTGAGCCGTCTCCTGGAGGGGGATAGCAGGGGCTGAAGGAGACGATCAACGGAGGAAATAGTGATCCCAATAGCCCTCGCAGATGCTGGTGTAAAGGGAGAGGAGCGTGCGGGTGGACAGATGAATAGAGAGAGCCTTTTCAACAGCTGTCATCGGTTTTCACAGTGCCAAGTCTATCTCATGATGTTGGTGTGGCTCTTGTTTCATGTTTGATCTTCATATTGTGTGAAGCACTTTGTAACATTGTTTAAAAAGAGAAAGTATTATTATATTATTATTGTTGTTGTTGTTGTTGTTGTTATTATATTAAGTGAATGCGGTCCTCCATCTTCCCTCCCAGCTACTACTGTTGCTACTACAGCTATTATTAAATACATCTAACATTATATTTAAGTATAGATACAGTCGGTCTGTGTGGGAACACCTACAAAAAGTTATACGGCTGGCTCGCGAGACTAGACGGTGGGGGAAAACCTCCCATATACTGTATCTCAATTGGCTGACTCACCAAAGGACGGTGCTGTGGCTCTACACTACAGGATTGGGGATTCAAGAGCAGGTACATAGACTTCTGTTCAGATGTGCGTTTACTGCGGCGGTAGAATCCCCGATCCTGCCTGCCTGGGCTGGGCTAGAAGAACGGGAGGATTTCCCCCATGCTGACCCCATTGCGTGTATGACGAGACACCATCTGAATGTATAACAACATGAATTGCCGACTCCATTTGCGTCCATGACTTGTTATAGCCCACCCAGAGAAACTAATTGGATTCGCAGCAAACGTAATACCAACAAGTCCTGCACATTGAGAGCTAAAACAACTAAAGCCAGCGTGGTTAATTCGCTGTCATCATCCCACATAATGACTGCAGGAGCTCCTCCTCCGCTGCACACACACACATGCGTGTATGTCTTGTGATTTACGAAATGCCTCGTTCAGACCTTTTTGCTTCCCACAAATTCCATTCTACTCCAGACAGCTCCGTAGATCAAAGGTACAAGCAGCTCAGAGATGATTGCTGTTCCTGTTCTGCTTCAGGCAAGGTATCGTATCAGCAGTGACAGAAGGTACACTCACTCTTCCCGCTAGTGTAGTTACCGGGAAAAAACCTGGGATGGAATTCATCAAATTACATGATGCAGTGAGATGGAATACCAAGTGGATGGAATCCAAATGAGCTGCTGGTCTCTAACGCTCCATGTCTGTCTTTATGCTTTCAGACGTTTCTGTCTGTCTTCCATTTGTGTCTTTTTCTGTCTTTCAGCAGTTCATTTCACCGATGCAAGGATGTAGACTAATATACATGAATTGTAAATGTTAGGCACAGCCCCGGCTACAGCCCACTACAGTATAGGGGGCGTTGGAATTCCAGGAGGGGGCGGCGACAACGTAACGCACTATTCCCAGCTTGAAAAACATGAGCAGACCAGTTGCCTTATCTAGGCATCAAGTCAGCCGTTTTACTCGCGATTACAGACCCGTTAATAGAGACGTGTAATTGTGCCTTTTATGCCAATATAACGCTCTTCCAAAGAGCCTCTCCTCTTTGAGATCATTACAGACAAGTAGACAAACACTGCCACCAAGTGCCAGCTTTACAACAATAGGCCGTATAGTTAATAGACAAACTATAAACACACTAACACAGCCTGACAGCCACCAAGTATGTGCCTGCTTTAACGCTCCTTTTCAACAATTACAGACAGTATAGACGCTACTGACACGCCAGCGGGAACATAGCCTAATTATGTTGTCCCACCTGGCTGCGTGGAGATACCCGGCCGGCCGCTCAGAGTGCAGGCTGCCCCGTTGCTGTCCATGGTGCTGACAGTAGGCTAGGCTATAGACAAGCTACAGACACAGCCACAAAGACGTGCCTGCTTACCAATATTTAAATTAATCCATTCATAACAACAATTACAGCGTGTGTACCAGCAGCGCAAACATCAAACAACAATGCAATAAATAGAATAACCAGCCTCTTACCTGTAGTAGTCTGTCTAGAAGAGCTGCAGTCTTCTTGAGGAGGAGTGAAACCTCCTCAGCAACAACTCTTTCCATTCATCTTTGAATTTTCTACTGAGGTCATTCTCAAAAGCCAGCTGGATCAGATGGGCTTTCCGTGAATGCAACATGCTGCGTCTGTGATCAGAAAAGACCTTCTTCAGCGTGGAAAAAGAGTTTTCACACATCGCAGTTGATGCTCCAAATGTCAGTGCGAATGTTTGAACGCTATCATCACCAACGGCATAGCAGCACTGAAAACGCTGGCATGTTTTGAAACAAGTTGGGCCAATGTTCCTTTCTCCTTGTCCTGATACCGAGTTTGCACAAAATGACGTGCAACAGTGAACTGTGACTCAACCATGGCTGTCTTTGTTAAATCAAGTAGTGGTTTCACTTTCTCGGGGTCGAGGAAATTCTCGCTGCCGGGGTCCAACGCATCCAAAGCTGTCATGTACTTGCCATTCCGCTCGCTGAAACGTGCAGCCATTTCACTGAGAATAGAGTCAATAATCCCAAAAAACAGCCGCTTGCACTCCTGTTCAATGTTCACTTCGCGCTGACCAATACTCTCATCCACCACGTAGTCTCTAAGAGACCTGCTGGCTTGACGCAGACGTTTTGAAGGAGCAGGGCCAGCATCGTCATCTGCTGCACTGTCAGTCCATAACTTTGCAAATTCTGCATCTGATCGTAGATTTTCGACACAAGAAGATGCAGTTTTAATTAGCCCTACTGCAGTGCATAGATCAGTTTGCTCGGCTTGTAGCAACTTGTTAGGTGGATCCATCAGTCCCAACACTTTGTGCATCACACAGGCAAGGAACTTGAAGCTGCGTTCTGTGATGGCCTTGTGAAGACCAACAGCTTCAATTTTCACATCAGCACTTGTTCTTGCGGTTCCGATTTCTTTCAGGAAATCCACAAGCGTCGTGTGTGATTTCAGCACCACTGACACTGTGTCAAGGTGTCCAGTCCACCGCTGATCTAGTAGTCTTTTAAGCTTCTCTCCTTTATACTGTGCAGCTACAGTTAGGGTTAGGGTTAGGGGCTTTTTCAGAAATTTATAAAGTGAATTACACACATCAAAGAAATCCCCAACTGCGCTCTCTGATGAAATGGCATGCACGACCACAAGATGTAATTGATGGTTAAAACAGTGTATGTAGGGAACTTTTCTCTTCAGCTTGTTTTGTACAAGTTTTTGCATCCCTCCTTCTCTTCCAGACATGACGCTGGCCCCGTCATAACATTGACTTAGTATTTTGTTTGTGTCGAGACCAACGTTTGACAGCTCTTCAAGCACCACGTTAGTAAGTGACAGTGCATCACACTTGTCAGTGGTCTGCATGGACACCAGCCTCTCTTGCACTTTGCAGCTCTCGTCTACATAACGAATAACTATAGAGACGTTCTCCTTGCCTGTCGGGTCCTTGGTTCCATCCACCTTAATTGTGAACCATGCCTCTCCAACATCTTTAACGATTTGCTCTGTCACGATCGTACTCATCAGTTCAATGATAGTATTTTGAATATCATGTGATGTGTATGTAGCATTCCTGGGGATTGTACTGAAAGCCTGTGCTAGCTCCTGGTTTTGTTTCAGCGTGTAATCAAATAGTGACAGAAACAGTCCACTGCCCGCTTCACCTCTGCTATCAAGTGCATCAATACTCCCTCTCAATGGCAGCTCATTTGACACAAGGAATTATATTATGTCTACAATTGCAGACACATAGAGGCGGTTTCGAGCAAGCTGATCAGAGTTAACCATGGTTGAAATCTCCCTGTCTGTGTGGCATCGCAGTTGCTTCTCTTTCCAAAGAGACATGCATGTTTGGTGCTCTTTACTGTTAGCATGTCTGCTAAATCCTTTTGCTTTATCGTTAGCATGCTTCCAGTTGCTAAAACCTGTTTTTGTGAAAACCGAATCTTCAGTCCCCCCAAATTTCCTGCATGGAAAACAAAATGCTGAATCTGATTGCACTGAATATTCTAGCCACTCCCTCTCCTTATACCAATTAATCGAAAATGATCGTTTACAGTCATTTTTAAATTGTTTCTGTGGGAACTGCTTGAGGCGAACTTGTGCTGGCTCATCATTGCCCAGGTCGGACAGGTCCTGTGGTGTTGGTGCTGGGTGCTGCTTCTTGTGGCTGGTGGTCTGCGACACCATGGCGGCGGCCGGGCGGCCAGGTGCGGCGGGGTTTGACTGCGTGGCCGTGCTGCTGGTACTGGGGCCAGCAGACTCCTCTCTGTCCACCGTGCGGGGCACCGGGGCGGGCGCCGCCGGTGTGGCTTCAAGTGCTGTAGTAAATAACAATCCAGCAAACAGACAGCATGTTGTGAAGCCAAAAACAACATAACACACTAGTGACTGAACAATGTGATCAAGCCCGGGTAGCCCACCTGACGCCGGTAAGCTGCTGCAGCTGCCTCCAGGCTGCTCGCCAGCCTCGCCTTCTTCCTCAAACTCACTGTCACGGGCCCGTGACAGTGGGGCCGCGGCAGCCGCCGCGGCCGGAGGGTTCTTCTTCAACCATTTTCTTATGTCCATGGCGGCGAAATAACTCAACAAGTGCGGATATATGGTTCTCTTCTCTTGTTCTGTAGTGGGTCTCCAGTAGCCTAGCCTAGCCTAATCAACTAGCCTACAACAAGAGGCGGTTTCCCCGAGGCCGGATCCAAATAATGTCCCGCCCTACTCTGCCTCTGATTGGCTTACCCTGATATTTTACCCTAACCTAACCAATCGCTGTAATCCTCATGCTACATGGCTCTGCCTCATGCGTACACACAACCAATCATCGCTCCCCATGAGCCTAAAAAACCCAAACCAATCCCAGGTGGCGAAAGAAAATCTACCTTCGCCATCCTGAGAAAACCTTCGCCATCCTGGGAAAACAAACAAAAACAAAAAAGAGTAAACGGACCACGTTTTGACTGAGGGGGCGGGTAGTCTGGGTGAGGGGGCGACGCCCCCTCGTGACGCCGGGACTGGTTAGGCATTACTTTCCCCTTGACATTGGCTTAAAATACAAAAGGGACAACATACATGTAACTCAAAACTGATATGGCTGGAGTACGGCAACACTGTCACAAAATCCAAGCTGCTGTCACCAGAATTCACTGCAGCTGCATAAGATATTAGTTTTCATATTTCTCTACAATTCAAATTTCATTTCACCAGCTAGTAGAAGGTTAATTTCCCCCGGCTTACTGATTAGGTAAATGGTCTCATTTTGCAACATAAAAATGTATTGTTGTAGTGTTTGATTTCATTATATTTTTCCATTTTCCATTTTTCATTCTAGAATCTCAAATCGGAGAGAAAATACTCCAATTATAACGGACGAAGGCAGCCAGCCTTGGCGGATGAAAGCTGAACCATGCAATTTGTGCCTGCAATTATTGATGAACGGGGCTATTTTCTTGCAGAGCTCTTTTCAACGGCTTGTTTTTACCACAATTTGATTTGCATATATTTCTAAGACAAAGACTCTCGGCTTTTAGCTCAAGTAATTGAGGCATAATCATTGTGTCCCCTTCTCGTTCCTGTCTCTCTTTGTTGCTATTAAATAAAGGCTCCCAAAGACAACTCAAAACAAAATGAAAACGAAAATGTACAAGTTTCCCTTTTGCGGTGAATGTGGACCTGGAGTATCTAAACAATTTCAGGAAGCTTACACCTTTTTCTTGTTCTTGTATGGGCTCACACAGTGTTTCTAGAGAAACATCTAAGACATTGGCTTGTTGATGGCTTGTGTGTCTGAGGCCACCGGGTGTCTCAGAGTGCGGCAGCAGCAAGAACGGCTGCAAGAAGAAAACAGCCATGAAAATGGACCTTCTAACGGACACTGCAACTGTTTCTTCTGAATATCAGGAAAGCAAGCGCCAGTGCCGGTGTGAGCCGGGTCCAGTGCCGGGGTCCAGTGCTGGTGTGAGCCGGGTCCAAGTCAAGTCAAGTCAAGTTTATTTGTATAGCACATTTCATACACAGATGCAGTTCAAAGTGCTTCACATAAAATGGATGACATAAGAACAAATAAAAAAAGAGGATAAAATAGACATTTCATAACAGCTTTGTCTTTATACTGCAGTTTGGACACCAAGCATACCCTCTACTGGTACCTTGCGTCCTCTGTTGCCCGTACATGCCACAGCATTGGGTTTGCATAAAATCAGATAGAGGCAATTCTAAAAAGTGCTTTACATAAGTTGGTCGACACAAGAAAATAAGAGAATAAAAGAAGAGGATAAAATAGACATTTAAAAGCATCACAACAGAGTAGTTGCAAAAATAGTTAAAGGCACTGTGTGTAAGATTCTGCACTATTAAATATCCCCAAACCAATACCTTGTATATATAGAGGAGGTATAGTGATTTATTTCTGTGTTTACAACTAAGCCACGCCCCCTCCCTGTGTTGTGATGGCCCTCTTGGAGAGTAGAGCTACTCCCCGAACCTGTTTACATAGAAACCCCTCCCCCGAGAAGCCGACCTAGTGAGCCCCTCCCAGCCCACAGCCCAAAACAGAATTTTGTAGACCAAGATGGCGGAACCCTGATACGGGGATTCCTGACATTCATTCCCTGATCCACCTTATGCGGTTTCATACTTTAGCCAAATCGCCGCCGAAAAGAAATATCTCAGACCAGAGTCAACCTTGCCGGTCTGGCTTTCACTAGATGGAGAGCCTTACGAGCAGCTATATCTGGCCTGCAAAGTGACTTGGAGCTGGCGTGTTTAGCCTGTACACACACGGTAAGTAACGTTATCGCGTTTGCATGTCCCATTTCAGTAACGTTACGCATAGCGAAATGTACAAGTTGTTATCGATATTGTGAATTTGTTCTGTGAATGTTGTAATCACTTGGCTAACTGTTGCTTTTCACGGCTATTCAAATGACTTTACACTGCTAGTGTATGTCACAGGGTGATGCATTGGTGTGTGGTAGAAATGTGGGGGTGATGGTTAACCTGGGGGTGGCACTGTCTGGAAGGGGAGTTTTCTCTCTTTTCGCGGGACTCTTAATTAATCTGGGGCACAGTGGCTGTGATTAGTGCACGGGCTCTGTGGGCGGTTCCCTCAATTGCTCCGGACTGTTCATTAGGAGATGCAGAGCTGGTGTGAGACGGACAGACCCACAGAGGCAGAGAGAGGGAGCCTGGAAGCGTGCTGATATGGAGGACTGACGTGAACAAGTCGAGAGGAGGAATGGCGGAGCTGGGGAGCAGTATTCAGCCCTGCCTGCGGTTTAGGTAAGAGTTGGTGGGGGCGGCTTTGGCTGGGACGGCCGAGGTACCTCCTCTCCCTCGCGTACCTAAGGTCGCACCGTGGCTGATGCACGGGTGAGAGGGAGAGGGGGGGAAGGCCCCGGAAGCCGCTCCCCCATGAGCTGTGAGCCGCAGGTGGGGTGAGAGCTCCCCAGTCTCTTTCTGTTTCAGCTGCCATTCCTCCTCCAGACGAACGCAGAGTCAGAGTGCGGCAGAAGCAGTGTGTGTAAGCTGTGCTTGGAAGAGACGCCGGAGAACACGAGGGGCACGGACGAGCCAAGCCGACCTGAGATCCGAGAGGCGGAAGAAAGAAGCCGCTTGGACGTGTGGGACCAGCCAGGGGAACGCTGAGACCCCATCTCGTATGAGCTGCGCCTGCGAGGGAGAGAGGGGACCAGAGCGACAGCGGGAGACGCGCTGTGTGAAAGCGGAGGGGTGGAGGTGCGCTTCCCCCCTCCTTCAGTTAAGTCCCGCTCCATTTTTATTATTTTATCTTTGTGTGCCCAGCTCCGTGAAACTGACGACGCGGGTCTGCCTGCAGGCCTAAACCCCAGACGCAGTAGAACAAACCCTCAGTGGAACTACTATAGTAGGCTACTGCACTGAAGGAGGACGAGCCCTTAAGGCGTGTTGTGAACTATTTAGTTGGTGTGATTTACTTGCAATAGACGTGTTGCATCGAACTGGGTTGAACTTGGTTGCAGTGGATTTGGTTGCATTTCAATTATTTAACTTGGCTCATCCAAAGTGACAGTAGCCTACTAGTGAGTTATCCTACCAGTGAAGAACTCTTATTCCCCTGGGGAACCAAAGCATTAATAGTGGAGCGGATAACAGAAAAAATTGTGCAAATTTTGATACAAGCATGAAATTTGGCTCGGTTGTTCTCCAGAGGTTTCTGATCAAATCTGCCCGATGGGCCATCTGAAAATCTGCTCGTTTTTCAAGATGGCCGCCAAAATCACCAAAATTTCATGGAAATGTGTGTAGTTGGCCGATTTGAATGATCTTTGTGTCTATCCCTATGTTTTCAAGCCTTCTGGAGTCGATTTTTCTCATTTTATAGCTCTTTGATTTTGTCATTTTTCAATATGGCCGCAGAATCGGCCTCCCAAAGTTGATTTATTCAGAAGAAATGTGTGTAGTTGGCCGATTTTAATGTTCTTGTTGTCAATTTGTATGTCTTAGAACATGCTACTATTTTCTTACTAGTTTAGCACTGATCTAATGATTTTAGCGATGAATTATTAAATTTGTAATGAAACAATAACGAAATATAATGCCAATACAACTTTCTTGGAAAAGTAACAAAAAAGAACACCAATACAATTGATCTCATTGTTCTTTCTTCAGTTGTAACTCCACACAAAAACAACTGTCTGTGGATGTTATGTGATTGGTCCTCTATGAGCTACTGCTCACATATCCAGAGTTAAAGCACTTGCATCTCCGTTTGCAACCTTTCTTACAGGAACACTTGGTCAGTTCCTGACAGCTGGCAGCAATTGCAGGTAATGCTGACCAACATATCTACCATGTCGCTCCCTTCTGTGTCCAACCCCAGTCAGCAGGACTGCTGGTGTCTGGCCTGGAGATGGTAGATGCCCCAGATAATCCCAGCCTGATAAGCAGCATGCTTGGCTTGTTCTCTGAGGGATGCCTGTGTTGGTGGAATTGAGTTGTATGGACTCTGCTTGTGGGCAAAGAGATTGAGTCTTGCTTCATCCACGCCAGTGGCTGCACTTGATCTGTCATACATTAGGACAACAAATCTCTCTAGCTGTTGTAGATCAAGCTCAGTTAACTGATGTTGGATGCTGGCTGAGATTGGTGAAGGTTTCAGAAACCTCATCACAGATGTTCCAAGTCTGCCATGCAGTCTTCTTCCCTTTACCGCGGAAGGCAGAAACCATCACACACAGTGAATCCATGAAAGTATGGCAATCCACGGGCTTTATCAGGCCCGATTGCAGAGACTACCTCATGGACTGGAATCCATCTTACATTGGCACCTTGGCCAAAGGCAATCCACATGTCCTCAAGACCAAGGTCCTGCAAGGATGGCAGTACAGATGTGGCTATGATGACAAGGATGTCAGTGTCATTAGCCTTGATGATGAGGGACTTGCTTCCATCCATTGTTGCATCCCTGGCATGTACAAATATTCGAGTGTCTGCTTCTTCATGAGAGCATGGAGACACAGCATGCAGGGACCTCCTTGTGTTGCTAATAGCATCTTCTCCTTTTGTGACAATGAGTGTGCTTGTCGTCTCTGCCTCACACATCTCCTGGCCTTCTTTGTTGATAAGGTTAAGGACATAAGGTCTAGCATTCTTCCTAGCCCCTGCAGTCCGTTTACTAGCACTTTTAGTCGTCCCTCAACTTTAAACTCCTTTAATCCCATTAGTTTGGCTGACCTGGTGAAACTGATCAGCAAACTAAAACCGTCATCAAGTCCTCTAGATGTCATCCCTTCATCTTTATTTTTCAAAATTCTACCAATTATTGGTCCTGTTTTACAAACTTATGTAAATTCATCACTGTCGTCAGGTTACGCCCCATCCTACGGCAAGCACGCTTCCATACAGCCAATCTTTAAAAAAACAAACCTTGACCCCTCTGTGCCTAAAAACTATAGACCCATTTCAAAACTCCCTTTTTTATCTAAGATTTTAGAAAAAGTAGTCGCCCAGCAACTCACTGAGGTGCTGGTGATGCACAACATCTACGACAAATTTCAATCTGGATTTCGGCCGGGGCACTCCACTGAGACCGCCCTGCTGAGGGTAACAAATGAGCTGCTTATGTCCACCGATGCTGGAGAGTACCAGATTTTAGTTCTCTTAGATCTCAGTGCCGCTTTCGACACTGTGGACCACCTTATCCTGATCGATAGGCTTCGTGACTGGGTGGGCATTTCAGGCACTGCCTTAGATTGGTTTAGGTCTTTTTTATCAGGTCGCAGCTTTAGTGTACAGATAAATAATTTTGTTTCCTCTTCCGCTCCCCTGTTCTGTGGGGTCCCACAGGGATCGATCCTGGGGCCTGTCCTATTTGGAACGTATATGCTTCCACTGGGGAGACTAATCCACATTTTTGATATCTCATATCATTTGTATGCTGATGATATCCAGCTCCGCTTCTCTTTCAAACCAAACGAGATAGGTCAGATTTCCAGACTTCTAGACTGTATTAGTGCGATCAATGCATGGTTGGCTGAAAATTTCCTGCAGCTAAATAAGGACAAGACCGAGGTGCTCATTATCGCTCCGGATAGTGTCACATCCACGATAAAAAATAGGATTGGCCCTCTCTCCTCTGCCGTCCGCCCTAGCCTACGTAACCTAGGGGTCTTTTTTGACCACTCTCTTTCACTAGACGTCCATATAAAACAGCTCTCTAAAAAATGTTTTTTCCACCTACGAAATATTGGCAAACTTCGATCCACACTCTCTCTTCCTGAGATGGAAATGCTGATTCACGCCTTTATATCGTCACGATTAGATTACTGCAATGCTCTTTTCCCACTGCTCAGTAAATCCGCTCTACGCCGCGTGCAGGCCATTCAAAATGCTGCCGCGCGCTTGCTCACCAGGTCAAACAGGAGTTGTCACATCACCCCGGTACTCAAGTCACTTCACTGGTTACCTGTTGCCTATAGATTCCAGTTCAAAATCATCACCCTCACCTACAAAGCACTACACTCTCAGGCACCTGTTTACATCTCGGACCTACTTCACCCCCTTACTTCTGCTCGTTCCCTCAGATCCAATGATCTAAACCTGCTTCAGGTTCCTCGGACACGCCTCAAGACCCGTGGCGACCGAGCCTTTGAGGCCATGGCCCCTAAACTGTGGAACAGCCTGCCTCCGCCCCTTAGATCGGCTGGTTCTGTGGAGTCCTTTAAACGCCTCCTAAAGACTCACCTGTTTAGAGAGGCTTTCAAAGATTGATGCAGATCTTGCCCTGCATCAATTGATTGTTGATTGTTGATTGTTGATGTTTTATTGAAAGATGTATCTTTAACAACGTGGTCCATTTGTATTGTGTAGGATATTTTGCAGTATTGTTTACTGTCCTGAACACTAGTTCAGTGACCTCTATTTTTATTCTCGATTCTAACTTGTATTCTCTGTATTTTCTTTTGCTTTGTAAAGCACTTTGTGATTTCGGTCTGTGAAAGGTGCTCTATAAATAAAGTTATTATTATTATATTATTATTATCTCTGCAAGGAAGTGAAACAGCTCAGTTTTGTTGCTGTCATCTCAAAGAAAGCTTCTCCAGTTATTTGGGGTCTTACTTGTTCCTGTCACTCTTCTTCTCCTCATTCCTTGCCCCCTTTTCAACCTGGCTTCCGATTTCAGACTTGACTTCTTGTACACATCAAATTCTATGTCCACCCTTTTGTACTTGGCACTGTAGGATTCCACCTTCTGAGTGATGTCTCTAGCATAGTCATCAAATGTCTTTGAGGTGCGTGGAATTAGCCATCTATGATGACTGCATCTGCCCTTGGTTCTCTGTCTGGGATGTTCACTTGTGCTTGAAGGATTTCAGCCAGCTGTGACTTCTGACATGTATGAAGCTTGCCACTGTCACTGAGAGATGCAGGTGACGACTGATCTACTGTATATAAATAATTGAAGAATTATTTCAAGTCACACTGCCTGTTCTGGCATGAGATGAAGAGTCGTGAGAACAGCTGGCGGTCATCTTTCAACAACTTCTCCTTAGAGCGGCCCCCAGCTTGCTCTAAGACTTGTTTAAAGAAACAAACTGTGTTCTTCTTGATTGGATGATAGAATGAACATTCATCTTCATTCTTTAGCCCCTTCATGAATGACTGGAACTGCTCTTTGCCTCGCTGGTGATGTGTACCAACCATTGTCGCCAGAGCTGGGTCTGCAATGTTCTTTGTGTCTAGCGCCAGTAGGTCATCTGATTCTTCTTGGAATGGGTTGCCCATCTCCCGCAGCACTTCAGAAAGTCCTTTCACCTTCTCAAAGAATGATTTCTGGGCACTCAGTGTCTGCTCATGATGTCAGCTGCCTTTGGTTGAATCTTTCACACCTGACACAGCTTCATATCCAGCTACTATGAGTCACTTCTGGTCCAGCTACCATCCACCTACGAAGTGCTACCATGTCTTCTGTCAATCCAATGGCTCCTCTGTCACCTTTGATGACTGCATTATTTTGCTCATGGGCTTGGTCAATCGACCAGGGCAGAGAATTCTCTGAGACTTGTGAACAACAAAGTTGCCCTTGTGAAACTCCCTGGCCAGATCTGAATGCCGTTGCTCAAGGGACATCATGTCTCAGAGGTGAACAAATTTGATTGAAATACTGCTCATCTCTGCATTCAGGGTTGAGAGTTCATCATTTTACTATCCTCTAAATGAGAAAATGTAGAAGTCAAAGGGCTATACAATCTGAAAAATCAACTAGAGTAGGCATGAAAACAAAGATCATTCAAACCGGCCAACTATACACATTTATATGAAAAACAACTTTGGGAGGGCAATTTGGTGGCCATCTTAAAAAATGGATGGATTTTCAGATCGCCCAATCCCTTCAGCAGTTTAAACCCACAGACAGTTGTTTTTGTGTGGAGTTACAATTGAAGAAAGGACAATGAGATCAATTGTATTGGTGTTCTTTTTTGTTACTTTTCCAAGAAAGTTGTATTGGCATTATATTTTGTTATTGTTTCATTACAAATGTAATAATTCATCACTAAAATCATTAGACCAGTGCTAAACTAGTAAGAAAATGGTAGCATGTTCTAGACATACAAATTGAAAACAAGAACATTCAAATCGGCCAACTACACACATTTCTTCGGAAGAAATCAACTTTGGGAGGCCGATTTTGCGGCCATATTGAAAAATGACCAAATCAAAGGGCTATAAAATGAGAAAAATCGACTCCAGAAGGCCTGAAAACATAGGGATAGACACAAAGATAATTCAAATCGGCCAACTACACACATTTCCATGAAAATGTGGCCGATTTTGGCGGCCATCTTGAAAAACGAGCAGATTTTCAGATGGCCCATCGGGCAGATTTGATCAGAAACCTCTGGAGAACAACCGAGCCAAATTTCATGCTTGTATCAAAATTTGCACGATTCCTCTCAAATAGTGATATTATCCGCTCCACTATAAAGCCTGCTCTGTTCTACACCCTCTTGTCAGCTGGAGGCGTCAGGAGAGGACGGGGACCGGACGAGAGGGAAACACCGCAATTGCTCTGGACTGCAGCAGACACTGGACGTCGCACGGACGTTGGACACTCTTTTTAACTAGGCACATTTTTTCTATTGTATTTTAGTAATAAAACTCATTTGTTCCAACTTTCCACCTTGTCTGTGTATGCTGTTTGGGCCAGCACCTCCCCAGTAGAATCCCATCTCATTCAGTCACGCACACACCCGTGACATGTAGCCTGCTGCAGGATTTGATTAGCTTGTCGTTCGTGTATAACTTATACACAGACATTCTGGTGACAAGTTGACATGAATGACATAACGTTACTTCCCATTACAAATTTCGCATGCATTTTCTGTTATAATTACGTCCAGTTGCTGTCACTATGACGCAGAACGGTATAGTAATGTGTAAACACTTAGAAAGGCCATGGAGAAAAGCTAGCTTCGCTAATGTTAGCAGTTTGTTGTTCTATTCTATCTCACTAAGCAACGTTACATTAGAAAATAGCTGTAACACCGTCCAAACAAATCAAGGTTTGGTAAAAGTATCTAATTCATGACAATGTGGAGGAACCCTGCCTTGATATCTACCAGCTACAAAATAGATGATTCAAATTAATACTAAACACGTTTCCATTTGTCTGATTTTCAAGGTGCCAGTCATCCAGTCATCCAGAAGATGACAAGATAGAAAACAAGTGGACCCACCATTATGATATTTGAGATGGAGAAATTGTGCTTTTATAGCAAACCTGTATAATACATGTTCTATCATCTTTGATGTTTAGATGTTTGCTGTCTGCAATCTTCTGTACACCAATAAAGTTGATATGACTTCATCCATGTCTCTTGGCCACTATTCTCCATTGTAACATTAGATTTGCCTAAAGCTGAGTGTGTCTAGCTACAGTAGCCTAGTGCCTACCAGTATTTGTGTTTCTGTGTATAGCCTACTTTATATAATAGACAGTGTATGTGATGTTTCTCAGTACATTGATTTCACAACTTCGTTTATCAGAAAAAATACTTTATTTGCAAAACTAAAATATGGGCTACACCAGAATGACGTGACCAGTTCCATCAGCTATGCGGTTCTTCAGGATGTCGACAAGATCTGCTATCGTCCTACAGCCGACCTTCCTCTCTGCGACCCTGTCTCCTCTTTGTCCCACTGGTGCTAGCCTGGGCTTCAGGCATACAGCTTGGTTTGCCTGCCTATAAAATACAGCAGTGATTCAAGCGTTTGAAATTAGTTTGAACAACTCTAACAATGAGAAAATACTAGCGTTGCACTATGAATACATTTTGGCCATGTCTTGGTATTAGCAGATGAACAAAAACACAGGCTAAGCTACTCACTGTTGACAGACAGCTGTGGTTAGCTAGCGATGTCCCCGACATTGAATTGAAATCATCCTAATTTAGCTATGTCAACCTGGTTTTAGACAACGTTTTGCCTAACCGTACTTAGCAATAGGGCAGGCTATGCAAAAGGTTAGGTTACAATGTAACCTTTTCAAAATCCATGTAACCATTACATGGATTTTGATCGGTTAGCAGATTATACAAATAAGTCTTACCAAGCGGACTATTATCAATATCCTAAAGGTTTATGACTATCATGTGAAATTTGTCATTACTCAAGCCAAATACATAGCCGAGATGCATTCGTGCTTGTTTTATGTACTTACGTCTGCAGTAGGTAGGCTATGCACAAAATAGTTGTTTATATCTCCGTTGCTTGGGAGGGAGGGAGGGAGGGAGGGAGGTGGGGGAACCAGGAAGTGCTGTGCGCTGGTGGGTGGGATCGAGATTGTTTGGGTAAACAAGTTTTGTTATGGTTTGAAATGGCGACATCTAGTGGACAAAAAAATCACACACAGTGCCTTTAAAGTCCCTGGAAACCAGAAATATTTCTTTATTATTTAGCATTTTGAGTTCATCACATCACAGGAGCCTATGTTAATAAGCCACCAGCCAAATTTGAACGATGATGAACGTCGCAAAGTATATAAATTTAGGTTTGACAGTCCTGGCAAAAGTCATGAGAATCAATTATTTTTTAGAGTGTATTTTCTCCCGCGGACTGTGTGGGCGTGTCCCGTCTACAGCAGGGAAATTTCCCTCTCTCAGTCAGACCTCTCTCCTCTCCTCGGAGAGGGAGAGAGAGAGAGATGGTTTGCGTGTGTGTGTGTGTGTGTGTGTGTGTGTGTGTGTTCGCGTGTTGCTGCGCGCATAGCGTACTGACGGTCATCTGTCTATCTGTCTATCTGTCTGCACGCGCGCACACACACACACACACACACACACACAGCAGCGCCGCAGCAGGCAGAGGAGAGGTTTCTACACACCGCCGATGAGACTAATCTCTGCTCTGCCACTTCGAGTGCACAGCGCTTCTGTCTCCCTCCCACCGTGTGCTGTGTTCGTTCGTTCTCTCTCTCTCTCTCTCTCTCTCTCTCTCTCTCTCTCTCTCTCACTCACTAGTCCAGAGAGAGAGAGAGAGAGAGAGAGAGAGAGAGAGAGAGAGAGAGAGAGAGTACGAACGAACGAACACAGCACACAGAGTGGGAGGGAGACAGACAGACAGCGCTGTGGGGGCAAAGAACGCGCGTGTACAAAGGTTATATAGAGCTTATGACGTCATAAGCTCCTGCGTTTTAGCACCTCGCGCACTGCTGTCTTCAATGAGGAAGTACTTTGTAGAATCTTGTAGAAAAGTGTCGATTTTAAGGCTTTGGGTTGAAAGTAATGTATAATAATTTCGGAGGCACACAGTTACTAACATAAGACCCTAAATAACATAGTTAGAACGTTTTTGTGGATTTTGGTTTCCAGGGACTTTAAAAACTTACAGAGGAATAAAACAGATTTTCAATCTGTCAGCAGTTAAAAGCGACGGTAAACATAAAAGTCTTTAGTCTATTTCTAAAAGTAAGTAAAGTTGGGGCAAATCTGATGTCTTCAGGCAGATTGTTCCAGCTAGCAGAAGCATAGTGGGTGAATGCGGCTTTCCCATGATTTGATTTAATCCTAGGGACAGTTAGTAAGCCGGACCCTGCTGACCTGAGAGGTCTAGACGGTTCGTAGCGTGGGAGCAATTCAGCGATGTATTTTGGGCCTAGGCCGTTAAGTAATTTGTAGACTAGTAACAGTATTTTAAAATCTATTCTATGACACACTGGCAACCAGTGTAAGGACTTAAGGACTGGAGTAATATGATCATCTTTCTTAGTCTTCGTTAGAACTCTAGCAGCAGCATTCTGAATGAGTTGAAGTTGCCTAAGTTCATTTTTGGAGAGACCAGAGAAAAGGCTATTACAGTAGTCTAACCTACTGTAGATGAAGGCATGAATTCGTTTTTCTAGATCCTGTCTGGACATGTAGCCCCTAATTCTTGCTATATTTTTAAGATGATAGAAAGCTGATTTTCTGATTGACTTAATGTGGGATTTGAAATTGAGATCGGAATCAATAATAATGCCAAGATTTGTAACTTGATCCTTTGGCTTCAGGGATAGAGACTCAAGATGTGCAGCGATTTTAAGCCTTTGTTTTTTGGGACCGAAGACAATCAGTTTTGTCTTTGTTTAGCTGGAGGAAATTCTGGCGCATCCAGTCATTTATTTGGTCAATGCACTGACAGAGTGAGTCTAAGGGAGCATATTTACCTGAGGAAAGACTTATATGGTTGGGTGTCGTCTGCGTAGTTATGGTAAGCTATTTTGTTTTTGTGCATAATTAGGCCTAGAGGGTCCAGTGCCGGTGTGAGCTTTTGTCCACGCTGAGTCGATCTATCATAACCTCTGAGGAGCTGATTAGCAGACACACCGACTGGTAAATCACAACCCCCAGGTTACGAGACTCACACAAGTGTGTGACTCACTGTTGTACCTCTGACCACTCGAAACACCATCATACAGAACAGGGTACTGATAGAACATCGAAACACACCGATTTGAGATCTGCTCCAGCACACACGTCATTCAGTGATTGGTTTAGGTCCTAAACCAATCACTGAAGGATTATCACTGAAGGATTATCCTGAGGGCAAACTCTTCACAAAAGGCTAGACTTGAACCGTTTCCCTTCCTTTATCCCCTTCTTTATTTCTTTACCCACATACTTCCTACCTTTAATTCACTTTCATACCAAACAGAAAAGGGGTTTTGACCGTGTTCAACCTTCAATCATTCAAAGTGAATGATTCGCAGGCACTCAAGCAATAATGGTTTTTGATTACACTCAAGCAATTGTGACATCACTGATGATGTCATACACATTGTGACATCATTGTGAGGCCTGATGACTGAGTGGACTGCACTGCATGCTGCAGACCTGATGACTGAGTGTCGTATTTGGGCAGCAGCGGGGCCCCCGCTGTGGGAGGAAGGTATAGGCTACCTGGGGAGAGACAGAGGGAGCAGAAGGTGCACACCCACCCACACACCGACGCACGCACGGCACGAACGCGCGTGCAACTAATAATACCATGCTCATTCACTGCATGAGGCAATCCTTTAATTTAATCCATTCATTGCATAAACTATGCGGCACTGAAAAAGACATGTTTGTGTGGATTCCATACACATTTCAACATTCCCCAACAGCATTGAATATTTCATCATGTGGTTCCTTGTTATCAGGTTCTCTTAACGGTGAACCCTGCTGCTCCGGTTTCAACAAGTGCTGAGCGTGATCCATTATACATGACGGATACGAAACATGTTCCCTCAAACCAACTTGGTCATTAAAAACGTTCTTCGCAGTTCGTATACTCAAGTGGCTAAGCTACGGAAACACATGCACACACATGCACACACACACACACAGGAGCGAACTGCAACAAGCACAATTGTTCCTTGAGAGCATCTCTACGCGGTGAACCTGTAACGCAGCCATTTAATGATCAACCCGTTGCGGAGATACAGAGAGGACAGACGTTTCGTGATGATCAAATCAACAATTGTCAAGTGGTAGCCAGAGCGATATGTTGGCATGCTGGCAATTAGTTTAACTAGCAATACGCGCGCTCGATTTCTAGGATGGAGACGATGCGCCATGGGCGCAACATGTTGTGGGATTTATGACATCACTGATGATTTCACTGATGATGTCACAATTTACGTCCCAGATCACTGATGATGTCACTGTGTAGCATGCGCTCGATTTCTAGGGTCGAGACTCTGGAGATGATGTGCCATGGGCCAACATGTTGTGGGATTTATGACATCACTGATGATGTCACTGATGACATCGAGATTTGCGTCATAAATCATTGATGTCATTAGGCTCGTTTGAGATGACTGCCGCCTCGCCTGGAAAGCAGACGAGAGCAGGCGAGCACAGTCAGGCGAGGCGTCAACAAGTCGAACACCCCCGACGGCACACTCACTGCTGCTTTTCTTCTTCTACAGTTTTGTTTAACAGCGGTTTGTAAACAAATTAAAACATGCATTAGCGCCACCACACTCACTGCTCAAATAACACAGCCCTTCAGATTCCTTATTTTAATTTTAATGTAGGCATTCCAGGTGGTATTTATGTAAAATATGGAGTGACAGCTTGGAATAGATATAAAATTGAAGTTTCTACACTTCACTGTGGGTTTGTGATGCACCTGTGTTGAACCAATGGGCGCTCAGCTTGATGCGTTTCTCGTCATCCTCTGTCATCCGCAGTCGGGCGCAGTTGGTGGGGAGCAACTGCGGCGCCTCGCTCCAAATCTGCGCCCGCCTCGCTCTCGCGAAAGTCACGTGACTCACGCAGTCGGGCAGGACCGGGCAGGACGGAGCAAGTCGGACAACTTTCTAACCATCATGCAACGGGGCAAGCAAGGCGCTGGTCGAATCTGCGCAGAATTTGCTCATCTCAAACGAGCCTTAATGATGTCAGGATTTGTGTCCCATTTTGTGTTCCTTCCAATTGTGGAGACTCTGGAGATGATGCGCCATGGGCGCGATATATTGTGCAATATATGACATCACTGATGATGTCACAATTTGTGTCACAATCACTGATGCTAGGCTCGCCCGATGCGTGGCCTCGCCCACCCTGCAGCTCGCCGAGCTGGCCCTGCAGCTTGCATACACAGCCCGTTCCCCTAGGGGACAATAAAGTTTATCTCATCTCATCCCATCTCATCTCACATCACTGATGACATCACAATTGCTCAAGTGACATCACTGATGACATCACTGATGACATCGCAATTGCTCACAAATGGTAGGACAGGTAGCACACCAGCTAACTGGATGTTGTAAATAACATGTTACAGACAGAAATGTCAGTTTGCCCTGTGGATTTGATGGTAGCTAGATAACTGGATATAATTATGGAAGAGCTGTGGGATTGTGTGTGGGAGTTTTTGTCCCGGATTGCTGACAGTTGTGCGTCGTTTCTCTCCGAATTTGAGGACGATTGGCTTGCCAATGATATGAGAGTCTCCATATTCAAAATCTTACTTGGCTGGTTGATTTTTAGTGTAATCGGAATTCATTTTGCATGGAAAATCTATGGAAACACAGTGAATGCTATCTATTACATACCAGGTACGGGACAGAATGGAGGCACACCTGACAGCAGCGGTGTCAGGTGAGGACATGGGTGGATGAATGCGATGCGAAGCGTGAAGTTCACTCGTGGACATGATGACTGCTTAGTTTCACATGAGTGAATTAACTAACTTAGCTGTTTATCAAACTTAGATGTGGTTTTGTAGAGGTGCAAGGCCAATCATCCAGAGCAGAGGCAGATAGTGAGCATACACGAGCAGCAGCAGATGTACGATCCATGATGCACATACCCGCTGATCCTGATGGCGGGAGACGGTGGCTAAGCTTAGACACCACCTACAAGAAGCTCTGGCTCCCAGGTTACGCTACTGGAGTTAATCTAAGCTTAGACACCACCTACAAGAAGCTCTGGCTCCCAGGTTACGCTACTGGAGTTCGTCTGCATTCAGGTATGGGACTCTTCAACACGCTCGACAGAGTGAAGAGACTGGTTGAGGGGGCCAGACTAAAGTACCTGAAGCAACCACTAGGACACGTTGAGAGCGGAGCAGTAGCCTACAGCGGGCTGCAGGATGCTCTGCCCAGGGCAGCTTCCAATCATGGAAGTTGGAAACCCTCATTACTGTTTTGCTTGCACCTGTGTTTACCTACCCTGCCTTTTTGACACAACATGGCCTGTTCTATTGGGGAGAACATGTGTGTGTGTGTGTGGGGGGGGGGGGGGGGGGGGGGATCATCCAGGAGAAAAAACTGGTAAGTCACTCTTCCCCGATCCCCTCTCTCTCTCTTTCTCTCTCTCACACACACACACACACACACACACACACACACACACACATCAATCGTATCTCTATTACATTGTGATCAAGGTCGATCTGTCTGAAGACCCAGTGTACACGCAGCTCTCAGATGGAGTATCGACAAACTGGCTGCCCTTTTTCTCCATTTGTGTTGTTCTGTTAGTCCCCACCCATCAGTATGCTATCAGCCTTGCTTTCAGAATCCAGATCAGCTTTAATGTCAGGTGAATTTACACCAGCGGGCATCCAGCCACGTGCCACAGAGAGCTGAGTCTGCAGCTGACAGTCAGCTTTTTGTGTGCTATGAAGTGAATGGCTGGCAAGCCTCTGTCAAAGCTCGGACTCACTGACTCACTGTGATTTCACAGGCAATTATGTGTTGGCGGGTAGAGGCCCTCCTGCTGTCATTCACGTGTAGTAGTAGTAGTAGTAGTAGTTGTAGTAGTTTATTCAAGAACATATTGCATCGAGTTCACACTATATGAATTTCATGTCCTTTACATTATGAATGTTAAATCACACAAACACAAAACATCATTAAAAAGAGGGGTTAGAAATATAAAATTGTTACTTTTCATTTATAAGTCTGCTCAGGTAGGGGATGGTGGAGCTCCTATAGTGCTCAGTTCTTGTTCGCATAGATTGGAGCTTACTGGCCTGTCTTGTGCTGCGGCCAGAGACAGAGCCATTGGAGGGGGGGAGGAGTTCTCTCAGGTGGGAGTTTTGGACATGGTGAGCGTAATCTCCGACACAGGTCTTCTCTTCTCTCCGAGAATCGGCAGATGCCGAGGATACTGAGGGAGGGCTGGTAGTGTTCGTACTCCCGGCCCAGAATAATGCGACAGGCTCTTTTTTGGATTTTCTCCAACTGCATGGATTGGAAAGCTGATAGGGAGGAGTGCCACACTGGAGTATTATATTCTATGGTGGGTCGGATGTATGTTTTGAAAATGGTCACTAGATCAGCTCTGCCTACACCAAAGCGTTTAAGTCTACGCAAGACATGCAGCTTACGGTTGGCAGTGGAAAGCATTTGGTTGACCTGCTGGTCCCATTTTAAGTTCTCTTGGATCCATAGGCCAAGGACCTTAACGTGCACTCAACAACACATAGTGTGGCTGATGATGGTGCTGTTCGGTGGAACAGGCGTGGAGGAGATCTGCACAGCAGACATCCTGTTCTGTTCATTCATCAGGTTTTACCTGTTGGATGTGTCTGGGTCTTTCTTCTCAGGTTCTGTTCCCAACACTGGTACACGAGACCTGTGAGAAATTGACCTGTCAGGCCTGACTCTCTTGTGCTGCAGCCGATGGAGGGTCTTGGTGGCGCCCTGTCCAACCATCAGGTTTTGCCTGATTGGATGTTTTGGGGTCTTTCTCGAGCTCTGTGTTCAATACTGAGTCACGACCCCCACAAGTTTCTGAAATTAACTTGGTGGATAGCAACTGGCGGGAGCCGATGGGTTTTATGCTCTCAGATTGCTGTATGCTCGTCCTGATTGGCTGAAGTGCAAATTCAGTGTGTCAATCAATCCCTTCCTGTCATAGAACGAGAGTTACAATGTGTAAGCATAATTTTGTGCTGTAATTTAATTATGAGACTAATCTAAACGACCTCTATCTGGCTTCATTACAGGAAAATGCAAGTGAAGCGGTATCTACTTGACAGGTCGGTCTTGACGTAGAGTAAAGAGTGCGTGCAGAGATCATCTCTGTCAACTGGAGGCGTCACGCTCCAATCCGGGAGGGCGGCTGCTCAATTACCTCTGCTACATTTTGTCATTACCTCGGCTGTCCTCTCTCACTCGGTGAATAATATGAAGCAGCCTTTCACCAGATGATGTCCTTTTCCAACGCCGGTTCAGGTTTTATCACATATTTTCCATTATATCGTTGGACTAGTCTTCTCTCAAGAGCCCATTTTGGGAAACTGTCATGATGATTTTCAATCTGCTGATACTGATGTATAAGCAGCTCTGCCTGGTTTAATGCTCTCTCTCACAGGTGCTGGTTAAATGACTCAACACTCCTTAACTCATTGAGTGCCAGCCACTTTTGGAGAACGGAAGCTCCCAGTGCCAGAGTTTCAGAGTGTTTTCAGTGATTTCTCGAGGCCCACAGAATATTGTGTGATATTACTATGTAAACACCGAACACGCACAAAAAACGAGGAGACTCTCTTCTATCATCTGCAAAAAAAAGTTTATTGATACCCTTTTCCGTTCTTTAGTTATGAGCCGGAGAAGATAGGCTGTTTTGAGCAAAAAGACAGGTTTAAAATTATAAGCTGAGATATTCAGCCTTTTGTGAAATGAAGCATTTCAAGCACATTCACTGACTCTAGCTAATATTTTCTGATGTAGTGACGTGGTGTAGTTCTGTGGAGCCTGCGTGCCCCACCCCTCTCTCCCCCCCTCAGCTGCAAACTCCTCCCCACATGCACCCAGTCTATTTTCGGAGCCTCCGTTTTTGCGCCGGGCGCTCCCGGGCGGCTCCCAGCGCGACAAGGAAATGCCAAACGGGACTGCAGGGAAAGGTTTGGCCCTTCGGCGTCGGGTGCTGCCTTTCTGGCGGGTAATCCTGTGGAGAAACTATATGCAGACAGACAGACAGATGCAGAGGAGCTCAGTTGTGGGCGCGGATTGACTGATGTTCGCAGCCAACTTCAGCTGCAGACAGAGCAATCTATATGGCTCTGGCTGCAGCATGCATCGGTTTCTCTTTGATCACGGCTTTTTCCTGCAGTTTTCCGGACCTTTCTGTAATCTGGAGAGCACTGTCGCCACCTAATGAGTCCGTAAAATAGGTTATACACCTTCAATAGCTCCCATATTTGTACAGGAGATGCCTGATGCTTTGATCCACGTCCCACCGTCAAAAAACGCAATTGACGAACATACTCGTCCTTGGCACTCTACGTTACTAAACCAAATGACCAACATACTCGTCCATGGCACTCAATGAGTTAACAATCACTTTGGAGCACTCATGCTGAATTTTCACTTACACCTGATTGTAATTTATTGTAATTTTTTTTTTTTTTTTTTTGCTCAGGTGCAGCTATGAATTTTCATTCCATTCCGTTCCTTTTCTGAAATTGACAGGTCCTTACACACCAGGAGGGTTTTTTCTTCATGGGATTAATTCACACATCAATAATATTTTCGAGCCGGGCGTCCGGGTAGTGTAGCGGTAGATTCCCTGCCTACCAGATGGACACAAACGCCTTGTTGATGAGAGAGGTCAGAGGTTCAGAGGAGAAGGTCTAGACTGGTTGGAGGTGACAGAAAGGCTTCAGTAACTCAGATAACCTTGTTACAACTGTGGTGAGCAGAAAGACATCGCAGAATGCACAACACGTTGAACCTTGAGGCGCAAGTCACTTTGGTAGCCAGTTGACATTGAGCTGAAAGCCCATACCTACCCAGTATTCATAAGGTGTTCCTAAAGTGCTCGGTGAGTGTATATGCTACGGTAAAAAAAAAAAATCCCCAGATCGAGGCTTTAATCTGAAGCAGACAAGAGGCTGGATCAAAGGATGAGGAAATAATAGAGCGGCACACTCGATAGCAGGTATGAATAGTTATTACAAAAGAAGAAGAAAGAGAGATGATGCCCAAGGCACTTCACAGCAACAATAGAGTACAAGCTCATTCCCTGGAGCTGAGGTGGAGATGTTTATCGCAGAATACCTGCCTTATCAAACAGATCCTTTTTGCAGCCAGACTTAAGCGCTGCTGCACAGCTGAGCCGCAGACGTCAGAAAATGATTCAGAAATGCTTGGTGGTGTTCATATCAGCAACAGCCAGGAAAGTCTGCTAGACACCTTGCTGGGTGTTTGGCATTCTAAATAGAGTTTACATCATGGAGGCTGAGACTGGTTCAGCGGGAGATGTAGGGGCGGCTTTAGCTCAGGAGGTAGAGCGCGTCGGCCAATGACGCATGGGTTGGCGGTTCGATCCCCGCTCTCTCCCAGCTGCTGTCGTTGTGTCCTTGGGCAAGACACTTAACCCTCCTTGCTCCCGATGGTGTGTAGGCACCCTGCGTGGCAGCCTGCTGCCATCGGTGTATGAATGGGTGAATGTAGGCTACCTACTGATTGTAAAGTGCTATATAAATGCAGGCCATTTACCATGTTGGGTCTCTTAGGTTTTATCATTATTATAATGGAGAGCAAAGATTATTTGTTTGCGCTCACAATTCGCCCCAAGACCTAAAATGGCACACACATCTCTGTGTCATGGTTTTGGATTGAATCATTATTTAGTTATGTTATTGTTTTGCATTCAGACATTCATTCGGTTTATTATTGGTTCTGTTCTAACTCTGCTGTCATTTCAGACCCGGCCACTCCCACCTGGCTGTCTTCCCCTCAGTCGTTTCACCTGTCTGCTATTTATTCCACTCACCCAGTGGCGCCGGAAGTACTTTTAGGTAGGGCGTGCTGCAAGACCGTAGCCACCGATTCAACTGGGGGGGACGGCTGCCGGCGACCATAGGTCGTGTCTATTACCATAGGTCGCCGCCAAAAAATGTTTGGCCTCTTTGTCGCCACATTAGAGGAATATTAACATTAAGATTAGACTGTTGTGTCATTATTCAGTCACCTTCTCTCACTCACCTCCATGTCATCACTTGCTCCCACTGCTGTGTTGGAATCCTCATTCTCTCTCTCACCCTTTTTGGACTTTTAGCCATATTTAGAGGAATATTTAATTTTAAATTAACATTAGGATTATACTGTTGTGATGTCATTATTCAGTGTCTTCTCCTCTTCTCTGCAGCATTACTCAATTTACCCTCAGGAATCAGGGACAGTGAGCCTACCTGCTATTCCTCCCATATATCCAGGGCCGGATTAATAGTACCATTGGCCCCCGGGGCTATTCATTTTCTAAGCTATTCATTCAGCCTTTTAGTCATTATATCTTCCAGACTGAAATGTTATAACAGAAGTGGATTATTGACCAGAATTACATGAACACTTATTCAGCGGGTATTTTGCATGTTGCGTTCAGGTGCACTGTAAAAAAAAAAAAAAAAAAAAAAACATCTCTTGCCACCAGGGGGTGCTGCAGCACCCACCGCACCCAGCTTCCCGCGCCCCACCTGCTCCTCATTCCCTAATCAGCTCCCCAGCTTATCTCCAGGCCCATTCCACTAGTTCTCTGCAAGATTGCAATTGTGCTCCATGCCAGTAACATCCAGCTACCCTGTTCCTTTTGCCTTTTGAGAGTTTGTTTTGCCTCAGCCTTGTTTCTTTTGGACTGATTCCTGTTTTTGCTCTCTGCTTCATTACTTTAGTAAAGACTTAGATTTTTACACTCAGCCTCTTGGTCGTGCTTTTGGGTTCCATTTTTGTATCTGGCCGTGACACTCTGTGTGTTTTTATTGCTTACAGCATGACCCCTAATGCCTTCCAAGTCAGTCTATATATTCTAAAATCTTCGAATGCTCCCGAGACAGTCTGTAATTCCGCCCATTAAAATTTGGACAGAGGAAATTGTCGTCTTTCAAAAAGAAAAAAAGCTTCTGACCACCGGAAGGACATTGGGACGGTTTTCGACCAATCACGGCACATTTAAACATAACCGAGGCAGGTGATCGGGGAGATGAACAGATATCCCACCTTATATTTTGAGACCTCCAAAGTGCAGACAGGTAAGGCGGCGGGAGCATTTGCAAACTGCGGCAGCCAATGCGTGTGTCTTGAGAGATTAGCATGATCCTATCTTGGTTCCAATCTCATTCAATTTTGTTGTCCTGTACGTGCCGGACAACCAGAGCAAAAATGTTCTATATAAAACCTGTATGTGCCAGACAACCAGAGAGAACATGTTCTATATAAAACCTGATTTTGGTTTTTACATAAATATTTTTCTGCTGCAGAGATTAGTTTAAAGGAGAATTCAGTTTTTTTACAACCTGGACCTTGATTTTTAACTCACCCTGTTTGTTTGTTTTTTGTTTTTTTTATCGATGCACTACAATGCTATAATGCACAGAGCAGCGGCCTGGAACAGAGGAAATATTATATCATAGAGACAATGAGAAAATGAAGGCTGTATTGACCTTGGTGCAGCGTGTATTTACCTTGGTGCAGCGTGTATTGACCTTGGTGCAGCGTGTATTGACCTTGGTGCAGCGTGTATTGACCTTGGTGCAGCGTGTATTTACCTTGGTGCAGCGTGTATTGACCTTGGTGCAGCGTGTATTGACCTTGGTGCAGCGTGTATTGACCTTGGTGCAGCATGTATTGACCTTGGTGCAGCGTGTATTTACCTTGGTGCAGCGTGTATTTACCTTGGTGCAGCGTGTATTGACCTTGGTGCAGCGTGTATTTACCTTGGTGCAGCATGTATTGACCTTGGTGCAGCGTGTATTGACCTTGGTGCAGCGTGTATTTACCTTGGTGCAGCGTGTATTGACCTTGGTGCAGCGTGTATTGACCTTGGTGCAGCGTGTATTGACCTTGGTGCAGCATGTATTGACCTTGGTGCAGCGTGTATTTACCTTGGTGCAGCGTGTATTTACCTTGGTGCAGCGTGTATTGACCTTGGTGCAGCGTGTATTGACATTGGTGCAGCGTGTATTGACCTTGGTGCAGCATGTATTTACCTTGGTGCAGCGTGTATTGACCTTGGTGCAGCGTGTATTGACCTTGGTGCAGCGTGTATTTACCTTGGTGCAGCGTGTATTGACATTGGTGCAGCGTGTATTTACCTTGGTGCAGCATGTATTTACCTTGGTGCAGCATGTACTGACCTTGGTGCAGCGTGTATTGACCTTGGTGCAGCGTGTATTGGGCTTGGTGCAGCGTGTATTGACCTTGGTGCAGCGTGTATTGACCTTGGTGCAGCGTGTATTGACCTTGGTGCAGCGTGTATTGACCTTGGTGCAGCGTGTATTGACCTTGGTGCAGCGTGTTCAGCCTGTCTCTGTCTGCTGTCCATCACATGGGTAGAGATAGAAGCTCCTCAGTTGGTAATCCTACTGTAATGACGTTAGTCTGGACCGTCTCTGAAGATCGTTATCATCAGGCAAATCATCTGTAATACAATGGCCTATTTAATCTCAGTACACACTTGAAGAACATTGTTACTCAAATAAAAATCAGGGAAAACTGACTTTCGATCTTCTTTACAACGCACAATCATAATGTTACTCTTCTTGGCGTTGTAATACATCTACTGTTGAGAAGCTTCACTTTTGTAAATGCATATTTATCCAGAGAGGCACTCAGAGGAGAGATGTCCTTGGAGCGCTCACAAGAGAGGATTAAGAGAAGGTCACATCAATAGAAACACGCCAACGCTTAAACGCCATCTGTAATTGAGGGCTTTTACGGTAGCTCATTATCTATAAGTATTATGTATTGTCATCAAAGTCATTCATTGATCCATTTCTTGCCTTTCAACCTGCACAGGAGGAAGCACTTTAACTACAGCAAGCTATTATTTAGCTCTCAGACATGCAGACAAATAGATAGTTAGACAAACACATAGTAACTACTAACCACTGTGTATGTAAGTGCAGGCAGGCAGGCACGCGCACGCGCACACACACACACACACACACACACACACACACACACACACACACACACACACACACACACACACACACACACACACACACTAGGGATGGTAGGGAGTGAACAGCCGGCACATGCTGAGGAGATTTCTGCATTCAGAAACACTCGACTTCGAGTGATCGCCGATGATGATGATGATGATGACGATGGTGTGTGTGTGTGTGTGTGTGTGTGTGTGTGTGTGTGTGTGTGTGTGTGTGTGTGTGTGTGTGTGTGTGTGCACGTGCGCACATGCGTGCGTGCATATAAAGCCATGTTCAGACTAGGAGGCCAAATCTGATTTGTGAACTTTAGTGACCTATTAATGACTTTATCCAGATTTGTTGTATGAGTCTGGACGCTCCAAGTCTGATTTGTGTCACTTGTCCCAAACCACATATGGAGATAGTTTCCAATCTGCTTTCGACTGATGTGACTTGAGTGCGGACGCGCAGATCCACCAAATCTGATTTGAACGTCACTCGCAACTCGTCATCAAATGCTGCACGTCACCAAAGTACGTATTTACTGATGCCCACGTCATTACCATAGCAACCAATGCAGATAGGCTGTTTAGGTCTGGACACACAGATCCGACTTGAGAATCAGATTTGTGGCAGTGTGGACACACTCCCAAATCAGATTTGGGAAATCAATCAAGATAATGATAATTAATGACTTCCTCAGCAAATCGGATTTGCCCGTAATGTGAACATGGCCTGTGGATTCACCTTCTTTAGCAGAACAATTAGTATTATTTTGTTATTATCAGATTTTGAGATGCAGCTAGACCAGTTGTAGTATTTGCATTTTTACTTCCCATTAATTTGAATGAGCTGCACAAATATGTAGACTGAAAATGGACATTTAACACATTGGTGAACACATTCATACTGTTGTTGTGATTTTCAATTTTCAAAGTTTTAGAACATAATACTTTCACCAAATGGCATTTTTATTGATAGAAACTTCAAACTGTTGGACAGGTGTTTTTCATCAAAATGTCCTCACTAGCTTATACCAACATGAAGCTTTCTCAGGGGAGCTCCAGCTGAAATGAGAAATGGATCACTTTGTTGAGCTGTTCTGCACAAAATGTGACAAGACCAACTGAACCCCTTTAGGTGTGTGTGTGTGTGTGTGTGTGTGTGTGTGTGTGTGTGTGTGTGTGTGTGTGTGCGCGTGCGCGCGCGCGTGCCTGCGTGCCTGCATGTGTCAGTTAAAAACCTCCTTTCTACTAAATGTTAACTTTTGAGAACTAACAACTTTATGGGCTCTATCTTCCCGACTTGCGTTAGCGCCCGTTTTGCGCTGGAATGGCGCCGCGCAAAGCCCTAATTGTGGGCGTTTCGGCCCGCTGCGCTTCACGTCATCTCGGCACACATCTCTGTATAGGCGTGTTTATGGCCAAAAGCATTGTGGAGGCTGAGGTTACAGTGGTGTGACAAAACCAGATCTTAAGAAAAATTCACCGATGCCTCAGTTTCACACCAGAGAGGAAAATCATAAAATAGTAAATAGCAGCTTCAATTTCTGTGAATTGCTTTGCTATTACAAGCTTCATCATTTATAACAGGTGAGGAACACTTCATTTACTAAAAGTTTATAGATGAATTACAACACATTTGTGATATGTTAACATAGCACTTATTCATAATAATATACAAATGTATATTCATATTTTGTAAATGATTAGTTCATTAACAAAAGTTAATGCATGACTGAACGTTAATATAAAGTGTTACCATCGGAATTCTTACATTATCTTTTTAACTTCAAAACATTGTTCACCCCCTCAAAGGCATAATTATCAATTCAACCCTAATATTTGCAGTGTTAGGGCTGCACTCTCCCCCGACTAAGCTGCACTTGACTTGAAGAAATTATTTTGTATCCACTTTCATAGCCTCTCTTCAAAACAAAAATATCTGTGCCTCAAGCTTCCTTTCTTCACACCACGGCTGGTTGAGAAGATCATTTGGCAGGGAACATGTGTGAGTATTGAGTACACACTTAGATTGAGGCGAGAGAGACGATCTATTGTCGAGTGTAGCTGAGAATAAAACACGCCTCGAGAGACATGAGGGAACACGGTCAAGGACACTTAAACCCTCTCTTTGCATCTGTCTCTGTGTCTCTCTGAACTCATTCACATGCTGTTCAAATATCTGCATCTGGCTAATAAACACTGCAAAAACTAACTTGTTAATTTACTTTATCTTGTAGGCTATCCAGACTTAGCAAACTTATTTTAGAATTTGTTTTAAGGCCGTTGTGAATATTCGTAGGCGACTTATTCACCCAAATATATTCACATCAAATGCGTCACAATTGTGTGGTTAAAATAGGTTATAAACAAACCATCACGGCACAGAAAAACATCCATGATTGGAAGTTGGAGACCCTCATGGATGTTTTGCACGAGACGAGATGAGACATGGGAGAGCAGAGCAGTGGCTCCAGAGATGTCGTCCAAATCATCAGTCATGATTTGCTTATATAAACCAAAGCACAAAGAGTTTCTTTGCAAAACAAGCGGGAAGAACCACTCAGCAAGCCATCATTAGAGCCATCTTGAAAATGATCTCATATTGGTCTGGTCTCGGGTTTCACCTGTAGCCTAATATTCAGAGGAAGAGCGTATTAACTTCTCACCCTGAGAAAGCCGTGGCTGCTGCATGGGTTCATTTGTTCAAAGGCACAACAGGCAGAGAGAAGGGGAAATGAGAAAGAAATTAAAAATAAATGAGAGAGAACACTCCAATTGAGAATTGTTCTCGTTCAATCTGTCAGTGGGTAAGATTCAAATAAATTATAGATCTCCAAGTCATATTATCGCCCAACCCCAGTGACTCAACCTTCATCTCCTGATCTCTGGCTCACAGTGTGGAATTAAAGTGTGCTCTCTGATTGGCCTGATTCCTTTAAAACACTATTTATTATTGAAAGACACACACACACACACACACGCACACACACACACACACACACACACACACACACACACACACACACACACACACACACACACACACACTCCTTCAGAGAGCTGTCAACATGGCTGTGACAAAGAGACCGTTCTCCACAGGTTCTGCACAGATCTATCAATCTTTATTATCCGGCCTGAACTGGTTTGGACAAGGGGACGTGCCACTGGTTTTCACTTATACTCCCCAACACATTTCTTTTACACATACATAGACTCTCAAGCCGTTTCCTCACATGCGCTTTGTACCGCTAAATGACCGGAACGTGGTCTAATGCCTGCATGTGTGAAAGTTGTTGTTCCGGTATAAGCGCGACCCTGTCATCGCGGACATTTCACCAGTTTCGAGCCAGTCAGAAGAGCGGTATGCGCGATAACGGACACAAGTGTAGAACGGGTCCAATCATTTCCCGCGACACCGGACCTTCTCTCATGGGCGAGGTGTACACACGTTGCTTAATGTTCCAGCGGGCATAATCTAATCATTCGCGCACATTAAAGCAAACTGGCGAAATGATCTTGTGATAATAAGAGCGGTATCTCAGCTTCATGTGTGGGCGTGCTGATTTCCCCCTCTCTCCTCTCTGCTGCCTGCTCGCTCTCTGGCCACAGTCCTTCAGTCACAGCCCGACAGGGACACAGACGAAGCAAATGCATGAAGCGAAATGTGGAAGTATTTTGCTTACGTTGCCGACAGCGAAGGCAAGCCCGGACACATCAAACGAAGCCAGTCTGTAAAAAGTGCTTCAACGCGACGCAGGTGAACGGATAAACAAGCAAACTTATTTCACCATCGGAGTTTTGCCGACACGTCACTCCCCACCCGCTCTGCAGTGCCGCCCCACCCCCCAACATACAGGCAATTTCGCTGCCTTTCTGCAATAACCCTTTTTACATATGATACTTTCAACAAGTATTCAATGGTCAGTTTCTTGTGATAAAATAAGATAAAATAACAAATGAGAATATCAAATAAAAGATAGAATAAATGATGAAGTCAAAGCGTGGATGAAGTTTCTTTAGCTGTGGTTTATTCCAAGTTTGCAAAGAAGTTACAGCGTGAATAGGACAGAGAGTGTGAGCAGAGAGAAGATTTGGATAGAGCTGCTGTCTTCAACACTTCTTGTTGACTTATAGGCTAATCAGAAAGCCAAAACATGCTATATTCACACAGTCTTGCACCATTTCAGTCAAGGTAATTTTGATCCAGCTCCATCCTGTCCCTGTTTTTGGCGAGCTTTTAAAGCATCTGGTTTTTCATAATTAGTCAGTTGTGAGATCATGTACAAATATTCATATCAACAATATTAAGACAACATCCGATGTCCCATCTCAGAGAGGACAACCGTCCCTATTTCTCGTTATTGGCATAACACAAGTTTCTTCCCAGAATCCTCAGGCCAATGACCAAAGGCCAAGTCGTAGGTTCAAATCCCTCCACAGATGTCATCAGTGATGTAACTCGGGCAATTGTGATGTCATCAGTGATCCTTCCTGGCTGAGGCTATATACTGTAAGTAGTGGGACTATAAGTAGGGACAAGTGGCGCATCATCTCCAGAGTAAGTGGTGGGAGTATAGACCTTATTCGCTAACCCTGGACGGCACCATATTGTTGACATACCGTCCTGCGTGCACACAGCGCTGCAGCTGAAAACTAACTAAACGGCCTTATTGTTGTTTCTGTTCCATTACAAAATAGCGATGGTAATGACACCAATAAAAAACCCACAGTTGTTATTTGTATGCTGCCGACGGCAGCCGTTAATGCCTGTAATAAATAAACAAAAGAACGAGGAGATAGAAACAAACCACGCAGACTTTATTGCTGTCATTACTACAGCCACGTGTAACGCAGGTCACCATCCGAACACAATTGGAACGATACAGGTAACGCTAACAGCGGCTAGCTTCCTATAAACACTGCTCCACATAGGCTGTCACTTGAGAGCTGTAGCGCTATGTCGACAATATGGCGGCGGTGGGGGTGCCAGTACGTGAGTGACGTCAATCGAATAAGGTCTAGGGAGAAGAGGACAAGTGGCGCATGATGTCACTTGAGGTGATGTCATCAGTGATGTAATCAGTCATGCCACTTGAGCAATTGTGATGTCATTAGCGATGTCACTCGAGAAATTGTAATGTCATTAGTGATGCAATAAATCCTGCCTGGCTGAGGCTATAAGTGGTGGGAGTATGAGAAGTTTCCACCCTACCAAACGAAGCGTGCGTATCAACTGTCGGTGGACTCAGCCAATCTCAGTATCTTAAATGTGTGATGCCACGGAAAAATGCCACCAAATGTTGTGAATGTATACCACCAGTTGAAAAAGTTAGTCTTGAGCCCTGTAACTGACAGAGGGGAGAAATGTGATCAATTGCACTTCTATGTTTCAGAAGCTGTCAGACTGTGTGAAAATGTCTAAAGTCCAGAAGCTGAGAGGGGTGGTGAACCAGCCACTAACAGCAGCTGTTGAAGAGATATTTGGACTGTTTGAAGAGTGTGAGGAGGAAGTTGCTCATTCAAAACAGGAGATTGACCCACAACGAAAGCAGCGACTAACTTCGGTTGTTGGAGAGATATTTGGCCTGTTTGAAAGAACAATAGCAGGGTACGAGAAGGAAGCTTCTCGTGCAAAAGAGGAGATCGACCAACTACGAAAGGTACGCGCTGCTTTAAATCCTGAAGTGTGGTTCATTCATCAAAGCCAAACTGAGGAGAACAGAGAGGCAGAGCCTCTACCCAGCAGCTCAACTGAACAGATGAACACAGAAGCTGATGGAGAGGACTGTGGACTATCAGAACCAGCCAGGAACTTAGATCCAGCTAGTCATTTACCAGCAACTAGTGTTGGCAAGACTTTACCCTCTCCTGAACCTGAGACTGAAGACAGTGATGAGTGGAAGGAGACCTCTGCTCTTCATCATAAGAGATCTTATACTGGGAAGAAACTCTGTAGTTGTTCAGATTGTGCTAAAAGATTTGCCAGCAACGGACATCTGCAGACACACATGAGAGTCTACACAGGGGAGAAACCATTTAGATGCTCAGACTGTGCTAAAAGTTTTAGTCTGAAAGAAAACTTGAAGACACACATGAGAGTCCACACTGGCGACAAACCATTTAGTTGCTCAGACTGTGCTAAAAGGTTTAGTCTGAAAGGAAACTTGAAGAGACACATGAGAGTCCACACTGGCGACAAACCATTTAGTTGCTCAGACTGTGCTAAACGTTTTAGTACGAAAGGAAACTTGAAGAGACACATGAGAGTCCACACAGGCAAAACCATTTAGTTGCTCAGACTGTGCTAAACGTTTTACAGTTAAGGAAACTTGAATAAACAAATGAGTCAATCTACAACTGAACATGACCAAGACAAAGGAGCTGATAATGGACTTTAGGCAAAGCAAGAGGACCCCGCATGCAGCGATCAATGGTACCCCAGTGGAAATAGTGGACAGTTTATAAGTACCTGGGAGTCCACAACAGCAAGGACCTGACATGGAGTCCACATGACTCCACTCTGGTGAAGAAGACGGAAGGGAAACTGTACCACCTCAGGAGGCTGAGGAAGCACACAAACTCCTCAGCCCTACTGAAAGCCTTCTACTCTGCCACGGTGGAGTCGGTGCTGACGGGTAGCATCTCTGCCTGGTACGGTAATTGCAGCGGAAAGGACAGAAAGAGACTGAGTCGGGTCATAAAGGCCGTGGAGCGCAGCACCCGCTGCAGGCTGCCATCTGGGAGGAGGATGAATCACATGGCAGCTAAGACTGAGAGGATGA
The DNA here is from genome assembly GCF_964638095.1 of Poromitra crassiceps. Lineage (NCBI taxonomy): Eukaryota > Metazoa > Chordata > Actinopteri > Beryciformes > Melamphaidae > Poromitra > Poromitra crassiceps. The sequence continues at coordinate 4,318,892 of NC_139630.1, forward strand.
AGAACAGGCCAGAGCAATTTAGAGAGTGTGGTGTCAGCGGAGGACCAAAATGTGTGACTCATTAGCCAATGAACAGCCAGGAATGGTTCTTGCGCTACTTTTGAATGCTAAGATAAAGCTGATAATGTACAATTTGATTATAAAAAATAAAAAAGTACACAAACTGTCCATTTTGCTGCAACTTGACAGTCCTGCTTAATCCAGGACCTTACTTCCTGGAACTCTTGAGTAAAAAACTGGTCCATTGGAGTGAATCGAGATGTCGCAACTCTTCTATACAAACGGCTCTGCTCTGCTCGGCATTAGGGCCCTCAACAACCACAAATAGAGAATTAGTGCATCGACGATTGATGAATAACCTTGCTGCTATATTATACATTTTTCTGTAGCGGATTGTAGGTTTTTGGGGTGTCAGCCGGAGTTTAGTCTGACAATGTTGTGCACAACATAGTTAGTTAGGTTAAGTTAGTTAGGTTAACTACATACAGTATGTGCCTGGGTAGCAAGCAGACCGCGGTATTTGAACATTTAGCAGCTAAATCATAGATTATTTAAAGATATTCCATATTCCAGACTGAAATGTTATAACAGAAGTGGAGTATTCATAGCTTTCAAGGGGCGTTACGTGCTGCCGGGAACGCCCACCTGGCGGTCAAAAAACAAACTTGTTAATTCGCTGCCAGCCAAGTCGACTAGTTTCTCACGCAGTGTTTGTTCAGCCGTTTGTACACACGTCTTTGCAGCCAACATTTCCTCAAAGGTAAGCTCAAGTAACGTTACAATAATGATTAAAATACCCCGTTAACGTTACTTGAGCTTACCTTTGATGAAATGTTGGCTGCAAAGACGTGTGTACTTTGATGGTAGCCATTTGCCCTCCCCAGCGACTGAACCACGTCTAATCGCACAAATCCACAACCTCCTCCTGTCTGAGTTTTCTTTCTCCGACGGCATTCTGTAAAAGCACAAGCCAGGCGAAAATGCCGGATACCTGTTGTGCTATCGGTTGCACTAACCGACGAGGAGACACGCCTGGCTTGTGCTTTTACAGAATGCCGTCGGAGAAAGAAAACTCACACACACACACCCACACCCACACCAGTCCCCTTACGAGGGAACTGCTTTTTACTGGCAGAGCTGTGCTGCGCGTTTCCAATATGAAGCAGACACTGGAGTCACGGTGCAAAGTGAATCGATTCACCGTGTCAGTATGTCACTAATGAAACAGAGCTGTGCTGCGTTTAAATATTCCTGACTGGAAACTGGAGGAAAAAAGACCGCTTTTTGATGCAGCTGCGTCTGGTCAGTGTTCAGCGCCATTGTTGTTTTGAGTTTTGACCGCCAGAAGGGGCGTTCCTTGTACTTACGTAACGCCCCTTGAAAGCTATGAATTGGCCAGAATGACATGAATATTTGGACACTTATTCAACGGGTATCTTGCATGTTGCGTTCAGGTGCATTGTAAAAAAAAAAGAGAAAAAAAAGAAATGCAATTCCATGCGGCCCGCAAGTTGAGTGTCACTGCTGTAGTGTGTGACAATAAAAATCGAGTCCACACAGGGTAGAAACCATTAAGTTGCTCAATATTTTGGTGATAAATGAGAATTGAAGAGAGAAGGATTCATACAGGGGGGAACCATTTTAGTTGTTCAGTTTGTGTAAAACAATTTACCCACAGAGAACAGGTTTTGCATATGAGAGCCCATACTGGAGACAAGAAAACTCACATTTGAAGGCTCAGTTTCTTCATCCACCAGCTTGTTCAGATGGACGTTTCTTTTTCAGTTTCACTAAGTTTCAAGTTTCAATTTTGCCGCTCATCTAAACTGAGAGGGATTGCCCTTGGACACACTACTGTCTCTGCGGCTGTCTCCGCCCCCCTCCCCCCCAATTTTGCAAATGCGGTCAGAGCTGCGCTGTGTAGGTGACATTAGCTCAGGAGGCATTAGCTGCCATCTGGGAATCGGAAGGTTCCCGGTTCGAGGCTCGCTTTTCCGGGCTGTGTGTTGAAGTGTCCATGGTCACTGCTCCTGGCGAGCAGTTAGCGCCTTGCATGACTGCAGACGCCGTCGGAAAGCGCTATCAGACTGGAAAAAGCGCTATGTTAAATCAAGTCCATTTACCGATTGAGATTTTCTTTAATAGTAAGTAATCAGATTAGAAATGAGGCATTTGACTTAGTGCAAGCAGGCATCATGGCTGGTGTGATCGAATCACAAGATGGTCTCTAGTCTGAATTAACTCCTGTGTCAACTTCCTTTTCTCTGTTGTTCTTCTGCTGTGGACTTGACAAGGGAGCAAGTGTCTCGGGGGGTTTAAACTGTCGTCGGTGGAAGCGGCTGTGTGCTGCCTGGTGCTGTTGACCTGCTAAAGATCATGGCTGAAAGGTGGGGGCTCCATTGTCCCTACAAAATCGTTCAGCTACGAGGTGAGCTATGAGGCCTAAGGCGTCATAGCCAAACAGGAGAGCAGCCATCAAACCAACCACCCCGCCTGTGATGAGCGCGCCTTCCCCGCCTGCTGTGGTCATAGTGATCAGAGAGGTGATGAGGTACACGAGACCACCGATGCCGACGCGGAAAAGATCGAACAAGACCCAGTTGACCGCTTGGATGTGCTTGTCCATCTCTGTCATGAAGATGCCGAAGAAGACCATGGTGAAGACCATCTGACAGATGGCTACCCCAGCGTATACGCTGCGGGACGACGCAGCATAGCAGATGCTGATGATAAAGCTGATGAGTATTTCTCCACAGAGTGTGACGCCTTTTTGGGTCTTCACATAAGCTTTCAGCTTCTCAAGAAAGGTGGGCTCAGTTGTATCAGCCATTCTGTGAAGACTACCTTTGAGTCATCCAATTTATAACCTCAGCAGGGAAGGATTTATGACATCACGATGACACAACGGCTATGACATCGTCAGTAGGTATGACATCAGTGATGTATGTATGACATTGCCAATGCTATCACTAATGATGCCACTGAAGATGTCGCAATGTCTGCAATGTAAGTGACAACATCAGTTGTCATCAGTTGACTGGGCATTGTCATTGTGACATCAGCGATTTATGACATCACTGGTGACATCACAATTGCTCGAGTGAGATCAAGTTAAGGTTATCTTTATCATCACCGAAGGGCACGTAAACTCAGATTCTGTTTTGTTCTGCGCATCAGTCCACATGCATGGCTGAGTAGCCTACTTGCCTTGACAGACAACTCCTTCAGCCAATCAGCATCCAATCCAGATCCACTCGAAGGAGGGGAAAATGTCTTTTCCACCGAGAAACTCCGCTGCACCAGTGACACACCCTTGGGAGCACGACTCAGGGAGCCGGCATCAGGCCGCGGTCAAGGAGCTGTCCGGGGTGCTGAACCGGCCAGAGCGCCGGTAACCAGGACGCGCCGGGCCGTCACTGCCCAGGGTGCTGAACAGAGATCCCGCGCTCATAACAGCAGCGGGAAAGACTAGCCTATAGGAAAGGCCATGACATAACCTCTCTTGATTTACTGTGATATTTTGCACCTGGTTGGCAGCCTATATAACCACTTCTGCTTACAGACTCAGGTGCTGATCGTTGCCAAGCTGTTGCTGTGCCCTGGCTACTCCCATTCAAGACCAGACTGAAGGACTTCAGTGGAATATTCTCTGGACTTTCCTTGTGAATCCTCTTTCTAAAAGACTTAGTTTATTTGTCGGCCGTCCGATCCAAGTATAGGCTAGATTTAGCTTTAAGCTTTATTGCTGTTTATTGTTTATTTGTTCCTGTGTTCAAAGTCTGAGAGTAAAAGACGTTTATCTGATTCCCGACTCTGTTGTCTCTGCTCCTGGGTCCAAACACATACTCACAGCACAACAACCAGACCGCGAATACTGCCAAGACACGGCCCTGATCAGGTCATCACTGCTGGGAAGAGACACAAATGACCGAATCGTCTGCAAAATTAATGATACGACGATGCCTCACATCATGGCTTTGGCGTTAGTGTACAAGACAAATAAAAGAGGTGAGAAGACAACTTGGGGCGAGAGAGAACATCTCTTCAAACACCATTAACCTTCACACGTTGTGACCTTTCAGTTACAAAGTATATCAGCCAACATATCGGCAGTCCAGCATCAATGTTGTGGATGCTCCCTAACCTTTCAGCTCAAGTGTGAGGAGGGTGGATATAACTAAAAGTTGAGGAGAAATAAATAACAGATAGTCACACCTAAAGTCTTTGCACCCTCTAGGTGCCAGAATCATGTTCTGAATCAGAATCATGAATGTGATGCAGAAACGTGATGAAAGAAGAATATTTGCAGGTCAACCGTACCAGTAAACGTAAATGCCACTGATGCCGTGTATTTAAATCAGTCTTAAGTGCAGCCAGCCTGTGTCCTCTCTCAGCTGTTAGTTAGTACATGGGAATACATGCGTGGTCACATGTATGTATGCATGTCCACCTGTAGCAGTGTCTTTTCTTCTGCCCCCCCCCCACGCCGAGACCTTTAGCGCAGAGCGGCTCCACTCTCTCCAGACACTCTTCAGCCGCGACCTTAAGATGTCACAGATGTCACAGTGGATTCATATTAACGCTCCAGCAGCTCGGCTAATCCCTCCTCCTCCTCCTCCTCCTCTTCTTCCTCCTCCTCCTCCTCCTCCTCCTCCTCCTCCTCCTCCTCCTCCTCCTCCTCCTCCGCCGCCAGCGCACGAGGAGCCACACACGCATCTGCTTTAACATGGAGCAGCTGAGAGGGGAGAGGGAGACAAGTGGTCACTCCACTCCACCGTCTCTCCGTCTTCTCTTGAACACACACACACACACACACACACACACACACACACACACACACACACACACACACACACACACACACACACACGTATAAACAGAGCTCTCTCTTACACTGCAAAAAATCTCCATCTTAAAAGTTCACCCAAAAAGGAGAATTCCCTCTACTCAGCCAGTGGAAGGTTGTGTGTGTCGTGGTGCTTCCCTGAGAAACTGCATTACCGTATCTCACCACTACAATAAGGTGGCCAGCGGAGTTACACGCGTATGCCCTTTTTACAGGGGCCATTTTGTGTCGAAAAAGGCACGGTAAACACAGGTACAAGCGAAACACTGAGGCTTTCCAACTTCCATGATTGGAAGTTGGAAACCTGTTACGGTTTTGTAATCTTGATATTTTCTTCCTTTTTCTCTTAAGAAAAGCTATAGGGTCAAGCATGCTGGAAATTATCTCTGTATGCAGAACATCAGCTGCATCAACTGATGCAACAACCAGTTGAAATGCTATCATTTTCAGTGATCGACATTATACTGACTGGTTTCAACAGGGTGACATTGAAAACAAGTGGAGTTAACTGTCGGTGCACAATGTTTCTCTTAAGTTTGAAGATCTGAAGGGTGAATGTGCTAAATACTAAAATGACTTGTCACAGTAAGATGGATGGTTTGTTACAGTGTGCACACATACACTGGAACACCCTCACACTCATTACTGCATTTAATTTCTCTCCATTAGGGCCGATGTCATTGATTTTATTTCTTTCGTCATCTAATGAGAGCTAGATGAGATGGAAGAGGAACTCGCATCACACCTTGGGGTTTGCCGCTGATTTTGGACGCTGTCGCTCGTAAAAAGTATAAACACCATCACAGAGGCGCAGAGCAGGATGCGTTATATTTTCACATGGATTAATGCCAACACGGACGGACAGACAGAGAAGCTGCCAGTCAAGTCAGTCACGTTACCATTTTGATTGCAACATTACAAAACTATCTGCTTGCTAACATGCTGTATGGTTATGCTGTATGTTACTTACCGTCTGTGTTGAGAATGTCTGCTTTCCAGGCATTTGCCTTTTTAACAGCATCTTTATAATCTGCCCGGTCGTTAGCCCAAAGGCACGGGAACTGTGTCATTGTGTCTATTAAGTTTTTGACAAATATGTGATCTTCTGCCATTGTTAATTCAACTAGCTAGCTAGAGTTAACTAGTGGCTTCAGAAATTGCGGTAGGAGAGAAACAAATTGTGGTTGTCATGACAACGGAGCCAACGATGGGGTCAAAGTTGAATCCAGATGAAGTCTTGACGATGGTCGCAACGTTCATCACAACGCTGGCATATCGCCCGTCGCTGGAAGTATAAACACTTGTCGTTATCACCAACGATGGAATGTGATCATGGTCGGTCGCAACGACCATAAATCGCTGGACTCTAAACTGCCCTTAACATTGACAGAACATAATTATGGCCACGGTGGAAACAAGTCCTTTATTTGACTTCATCGCCTCAATGAGTTACGTTTATTATTTCAACAGAGACTTGGCCCAATCACAATGACCGTCCCTCTGATTGATTCCGCCCCCCAACCTCGTACAGAGCGGCAGTTATCCATAATAAGTCATTCAACGTTCATGTCATTTGTATCCCAAAGGTTTTATTAAAATGAAAAGGCAATGTCCCTTTGCCCTTGTCTCTAAACAGACGCATGCCCCACGTTCTCCTGCAGGTTTGATGAACTGCTGCCCCACCAGCTCCATCCCTGGAGAGGAAATGACATGGAATAAAACAAAGTCAGGATTTGCCCCATGCAGTTTTGGTGTGAGGATAGTTTTGGTTTGAGGATAAGAGTTTGTTTTCCCATAATAAGATATTGATCGTTTGCAAAATGCAATACCTACTCTGACGAACTGAATACTGGCTTGAGAATGAAATTCTCTGCTGCTCAATGCTTTTTTTTAAAGGCAGGCAACTTTGAGCCCTTTACTTAAAATAGTCAGACTATAGAAGTATATTAGAAACCATCTGTGTATTTAAATATTGTTAGAGAATGGAATTTTAACCACTCCTCATCCGCTATATGATAATTATAACAGCTTAGATAAACCAAATGAATGAAAACATGAGCCAGGAACTGTATTATATAAGTATATTAGAAAACCATACATTCTCCTACACTGTGTTATAGAAGAGACTGAATCTCAATGTACACATTCTGATATGTCGTACAGAGTCCAAATATTCAGTAAATGACTGACAGTTGACATAATGCTTTATACTGTAAACGAAGGCAGAGAGAAACAGAGAGAGGAGGGGGGGATAAATGTGTGTGCTCTGCTCCAGTCTGACAGGGAGACTGTTATCAATTGTTATGGTACACGACGCACTGCCCAAGGTTTCAGCAAAGGGAGAAGTCCTCAATGCCACTAGGTGAATCTATATGTGTGAGATGTCATGTCATGTTAACTTACATGGAACTTATATTTTTCTCCAACAAATATTAAGCAATGCCTGTCAGCTATAACCCCCCCCCCCCCCCCCCCCCCCCCCCCCCCCACACACACACACACACACACACACACACACCTCCAAAAGAAACAAGATGGACATATTCCCTTAGGGGATGAGCAGAAGTCTGGGGCGATGAGGGGAATGGACAGGAGGAGGAGAATAAAAAGCTCGAGAAGAAGAAGAAGAAGAAGAAGAAGGGTGAGGAGAAGAATACTGATATGAAGAAGAAACAGAAAGGGCAAGATGAGGAGGGGGAAAAGAAGCAACTTGTTCCTCTGTACAGTTCAGTTTCTGCTGGTCAGTTGAATAACTGGAACTTGATTTGAGGTCATTTCTGCTTTTCCCTGTAGAGACACACTGTAGAGAGCGCTCCATTCACTTCCACACACCAGCATCATATTCCTTGAATTAATGGAGTTAGCTTGATAACTGAGGTTCAGGAACACAAGATCACACCATGTCCGCATCATATCTCACCGCCACCTACTCTAATCCATCACCCATTCACCTGCGCTCCTCCAATCCAATCACCGAGCCACACCGGCTTTCTATCAGCTCAATCACCTGTAGCCTTTATATACTCACTGGCATACCACTTCTCTCCCGTTTGTCATGTCTTCACGACTGCTTGTTCAAGACGCACTCGTTCGTTCCGACCCATTTCAACTCAAGCGAACAGTTCATTAAAATAGTTAAAAAAGAAAAGTCAGCTGGCACGCGCCGTTGTATGTCCCTCGCCCAGGCGTCAAATCTTCGCCATCCAGTTCCAGCCAGACACCGCCCTCTACACCGCTGCCGTCATCGGAGATCCTCAGGCGACACGACAGCCGTGTCCTCCACGCGCGCCCCGCGCCGACACTTTCCAGCCCAGCTCGAGCCACAGCAATGCCGAGGCCACTCCATGGCCAACCACCATCTCCGACTGGACCGTCGCTCACCTCCAGGCTCCAGCTGACCCTCCTTGGCGCACACCCATCGCCTTCACGGCCAGGTGTACCTCTTCTGTTTTTCATTCAAGTTTAGCTTTCCTGAAACTCTTCCTATACTATCTGATGTGACTTACAGTATATTGACATCGCATCTCACGCGATTACCATTGACTTCAGCAACTCCAAACCATGCATTTACTGAATCAACACTACTACCTGTATGAGGGGTGAACAGTGCCAATGTTTACCTCACTAAGCAACAGCCTCTCATCCCACTTGCTGCTGCTGCCACTACTACGAAGCGACGTCATGCCACTACCGATTACAGCTACTACGACTGCTACCACTAGCCGCTCCGACTACTACCACTATTACCACGGCTACTACTAGACGTGGCTACTTACTAGGCTACTACTGCTAGATGCCGTTGCTGCTGTAGTGCCGACAACAGTCTGGTGCCGCGCACCACAACAACAGTCCGGTGCCATGCATCACAACAGTCACTACTGCCGCTACTACTAATACAGTACTGCTACAGTACTGCTACTACTGCTACTAAGTACTCCCTAAGAAAACAAGACCGTTAAAGGGACAGTTCATCCCAAAACAACATTAGCTCTCAGTGCACACGCTTCCCCCCCTCCCCTCCCATCCTCTGCCTTCAGCCTTGGCACCGGGGCCCCGCCAGCACACGGACCCGGGTCTGCCCAGCTCGCTTCGGATCACGCCGCTGCTGCCCCCGTCGGGCCCAGGCATCGTTCCCGCCTCCCCTCCCATCCCAGCAGGCTCACGCCACCGCGGCCACAGCCTCCCCTTCCCCCCCCCTCCCCTCCCATCAAGCTCATGGCACTGTGGCCACAGCCAGCAGACTCACGCCACCGCGGCCACAGCCTCCCCTTCCCCCCCCCTCCCCTCCCATCAAGCTCATGGCACCGTGGCCACAGCCACCAGACTCACGCCACCACGGCCACAGCCTCCCCTTCCCTCCCCCCTCCCTTCCCTTCAGGCTCAGGGCACCGTGGCCACAGCCACCAGACTCACGCCACCACGGCCACAGCCTCCCCTTCCCTCCCCCCTCCCTTCCCTTCAGGCTCAGGGCACCGTGGCCACAGCCAGCAGACTCACGCCACCACGGCCACAGCCTCCCCTTCCCTCCCCCCTCCCTTCCCTTCAGGCTCAGGGCACCGTGGCCACAGCCAGCAGGCTCACGCCACCACGGCCACAGCCTCCCCTTCCCTCCCCCCTCCCTTCCCTTCAGGCTCACGCCACTGTGGCCACAGCCAGCAGGCTCATGTCACCTCGGTCGCAGCCTCCCCTTCCCTCCCTTCCCTTCAGGCTCACGCCACTGTGGCCACAGCCAGCAGGCTAATGTCACCTCGGTCGCAGCCTCCTCCTTTCCGCCCTCCAGCCGCAGCGCGGCGGGGGCGCACCCATAGACTCCTGCGCACACGCATCCTCTTCTCCCCTCCCCTCGCAGTCTCTTCCTTCAGCGCCAGCGGCCTGTTTGTCCCCCCCTCAGTTGCCAGCGAAGCCGCCCACCTCGGCAGCCTACCGCAACATTCCCACTTTTCTACCCCCCTAGATGCCCTCCCACCCCCTCCCCCAACCTCCCCCTTCCCTCCCCCTCCCCTTCCCCATCAAACCGTAGTTTACAATGCATTGTCTACCTTTCTTGCCTCTCTCTGTCCACCACCCGCTCTCCCGGGTCCCCACGCACACGCATCCCACCCCTCCCTCCCCGCTCAGCCTCTTCCTTCTGCCTCCGCGGCTTGCCCCTTCCCTCCGTGGCCTCCGCGGCCCCTCTTTCCGCCACGGCCTCCGCGGCCACTGGCGTCATCCCCTTTCCTCCTGTTCTCCCCCTACCGGATACCCTCCCCCCCCCCCCCCCCTCCTCCCCTTCCCCATCACCCCTATGTTGTTTTCCCCTTCTCTGCCCCTCCCCTCCCCAGTTCTCCACTCCCCTCGAAGTCTCTTCCTTCAGCGCCAGCGGCCCGTCTTCCCCCCCTCCAGTTGCCAGCGCAGCCACCCGCCTCGGCAGCCCACCGCAACATTCCCACTATTCTACCCCCTCTCGATGCCCTCCCACCCCCTCCCCCCCCCCCCCTCCTACCCCTTCCCCAGCACCCCAATGTTGGTTTTACTTGTTTGCTCCCCCCCCCCCCCCCCCTTTCTCAGTTCCATCCCGGGTTGCAGAGCCACGGGAGCTCCGTCCAGAGGCGCAGTTTTCATCCTGGGTTGCAGAGCTACGGGAGCTCCGCCCAGAGCCGCAGTCCTCATCCTGGGTTGCAGAGCCACGGGAGCTCCGCCCAGAGACACAGTCCTCATCCTGGGTTGCAGAGCCACGGGAGCTCCGTCCAGAGGCGCAGTTTTCATCCTGGGTTGCAGAGCTACGGGAGCTCCGCCCAGAGACACAGTCCTCATCCTGGGTTGCAGAGCCACGGGAGCTCCGCCCAGGGACACAGTCTTCATCCTGGGTTGCAGAGCCACGGGAGCTCCGCCCAGAGCCGCAGTCTCCATCCTGGGTTGCAGAGCTACGGCAGCTCCGCCCAGAGCCGCAGTCTTCATCCTGGGTTGCAGAGCTACGGGAGCTCCGCCCAGAGACACAGTCCTCATCCTGGGTTGCAGAGCTACGGGAGCTCCGCCCAGAGACACAGTCCTCATCCTGGGTTGCAGAGCTACGGGAGCTCCGCCCAGGGACACAGTCCTCATCCTGGGTTGCAGAGCTACGGGAGCTCCGCCCAGAGACACAGTCCTCATCCTGGGTTGCAGAGCCACGGGAGCTCCGCCCAGAGACGCAGTCCTCATCCTGGGTCGCAGAGCTACGGGAGCTCCGCCCAGAGACACAGTCCTCATCCTGGGTTGCAGAGCCACGGGAGCTCCGCCCAGAGACGCAGTCCTCATCCTGGGTCGCAGAGCTACGGGAGCTCCGCCCAGAGACACAGTCCTCATCCTGGGTCGCAGAGCCACGGGAGCTCCGCCCAGAGAAGCAAGGGCCTCTCAGAACACATGGTCCAAACCTTGGGCCGCTGGAGAAAAGAAAAGCAAAAGGAGAAAAGAAGAGAAGAAAAGATAGGAAAGAGAGAGAGAAGAAGAAAAGGAAAAAAGAGAGAATAGGGGCTGCAGCGCGCCGGTTCCTCCACACATGCTCTTTCTGCGGCGGCGCCCACTCCAGGGTCGCTTGCCCCCATGGCCCCACCACCCACGCCAAATGACTCCGTCACTTTTCAGGCTTCCCTCCCGGCTGAGAAGTTCAACCACACTTCGCTTTACATCACCAACCACCCCCTCACCATGCTCCTGAAAGGACTCCGTAAAAAAAACGAAGGTCCTCCCAAGCATACCACAGCTACATCCGCGACGACCCCGACGACATCCGACGAGCCCATCTCCTGCCGTGTCGAAGCTCTTTTGGGGGTGGGTGGAGATCGTACGTTATCCTGGGACACCGAGCCCAGCGGGCTCCCACCCAGGATGCGATCTTCATCCACGACGACCTCGACGACATCTGACGAGCCATCTCCTGCTGTGTTGAAGCTCGCTGGGGGTGGATGGAGATCGTCCGTTACTTCGGGACACCGAGCCCAGCGGGCTCCCACCCAGGATGCGATCTTCATCCACGACGACCTCGATGACATCTGACGAGCCATCTCCTGCTGTGTTGAAGCTCGCTGAGGGTGGACGGAGATCGTCGTTTATCCCGGGACACCGAGCCCAGCGGGCTCCCTCCCAGGATGCGATCTTCATCCACGACGACCTCGACGACATTTGACGAGCCAGCTCCCGCTGTGTTGGGGCTCTTTTGGGGGTAGGTGGAGATCGTACGTTATCCTGGGACACCGAGCCCAGCGGGCTCCCACCCAGGATGCAGTCTCCATCCCGGGCGCAGGACCTAGCAGGCTACGCCCGGGCGCAGGACCTAGCAGGCTACGCCCAGAGACGTACCCCCACTCAGAGTCTCAACCCCCGGGTTCCTGGTTCCTGACACGGCCGTGCCGCGTACTAGATGAGTCTCCAAGCAATCCTGGTTCCGGACACGGCCGTGCCGTGTACTAGAAGAGTCTCCAAGCAATCGCACCACACTCACTTATCAATAAACATATATTCATTCTAACCATGGTGTGATCTGTGTTAGTGAAAACATAGCTAAAAGCTGTTGTGTGGTGGGCTGCGCAGACAACAAATGTAAAAAAAATCACCTATTAAAGTTTTTTTGTACTCCCGAGCAAAACACGGAAGCCATTGAGAATTGACGAGAAGAAAAAGGTGGATCTAGCTGTCAAATAAGTAAGTTGGAGTGTTCATCTTCCGTATATTATGATCTTTGTGTGCAACACGCAACCATGCGCGTGACATAGGAGAATGCCAGGATTGGGGGAGGGGGGGTTGTTTCCCGTGTTTTGGGTGTGGTTTCTGAATGATGATGCGCTCCGCAGTGTCTCTATTTCCTGCTGGACTTCTATCATACTTCAGCGATGTTGAGGATTGCATTCCTCTCTTCAAGATATTTTCAGACCAGATGTGAATAATTTGTGTGAATAAATCACACGTCAATAAAAAACAACCACTAACAAACAAACAACACAAAAACACAAACCCATTTATCTTAGAACCGAGGGGCCCTGATGGAAAAGCATGGTCGCCTTTAGTTTGGTGGGGGGGAGGGGCGGTTGCGGGGAGCCGAAATCCTACAGTTCCCACAATGCACTGGGCTCGCGTGGCCTTCGATTCCACGCCCACCCCTCAGGCATTTGGCTGATATCAAACTCCAGTAGGTGGCGGTAAAGCACATATATGCTTGCCAACCGCCATAAAACTCAAAGAAGAAGAAGAAGAAGGCTTCGACATAAAAACATTAGTAGAACAAGAATAATTTAAAAAAAATTGCCTCCAAATTGCACCAAATTTAAACGGTAGTATACATGTATATGTCGGGAGATGTCTTCATAAAAAAAAATTCATGCATTTTAAGGCATTTTCCTAGGAGTTACGCGCATCTGATGTTGTAACTATTTCATGTAAAAAAATCAAAAATCAAAATCAACGCTCAGCATTGATTTCGTAACTTCAACGCACCTTCTACTAGATGTAAAATTTGACGAGCTTTCCAATGCCGCCAGTCCCATGTCTGTAGGTGCTTCCTGGCCATGATAGAACAGATACTGCTGTGATTGTGTCTGTGGTGTTTACTAGCGTCACAACTGCAACATGTGGTTTTCAATGCCACTAAATAATTCACAGCTGACCCTTACTGACAGGTAATCACACAAAAAATGTAAAAAAAAATCACTCTGTTAACACGTTCAGTGCCAGCGACGCCATATGGCGTCATTAGAAATTTACCGTACAGTGCCAGCGACGCCAAATGGCGTCATAACTCCAAATTGTTTTTTTGACGGGGGGGTGTCGATCTAAGCTTCTT